>NC_081186.1:45888380-46586121 GCF_029867415.1 Vicia villosa | reverse complement strand
TAAAATCCTTGACCCCCTCAACATATTCCACTGAATCCTTCCAATAACATACCTTTCTCCTCTCTCCACGTGGCACTTACACCCTCTTCATAGGCCCGTGCCGGTTCCGATTAGTCATCATCTTCAAACATATAATATAATAATACTTGTCACATTATTTTACTATACTAGATTCAATAAATTATTAATACACGCTCACCAATCAATAATTCTTCTTCTATACACCACCTATAGTGATGTAAACTTGGCTTTAAATTGACTTTCATAACAACCATAAGTTAGTTGAGAAGCCCTTAGAAAAGACCCTCTTGGGTGCTATATACCTCTCTCATTGGAGCAAACTTTCATATTTTTTTGTTGAGTTTGTGAAAGAGTGGAAATGGGGAATTGTCAAACTGTGGATGCTGCTGCACTAGTGATCCAGCACCCTAGTGGAAAGATAGAGAGATTGTATTGGTCAGTGAGTGCAAGTTATGTCATGAAGGCTAATCCTGGTCATTATGTATCACTGATCATGCCATTGCCACAAGGAGAAAATACTAATCATGAGGAGAGTGAGGAGGAGAAGAAGAAGCCTGTGCTTTTCACTCGTGTTAAATTGCTTAAGCCAGATGATACTCTCACATTAGGCCATGCTTATAGGCTCATCACAGCTCAAGGTAGTTCCTTTTTTTCATTGTGTTTTTTCTTCCTTCATGCTTTTGGTGTGTTTCTGAAAAATGGGTGTATTTTTTTGGTTTGAAGAGGTTGAGAAGGTATTGAAAGCAAAGAAGAGGAGGACACATGGAAAGACAGAGGAGGGTGAGGAAATTGAGGAGCTGGAAAAGGAAAGTTCAGCTTGTGAGAGTGAAGGGATGTTGAACACAGGAAAGATGTATCAGGTTTGGTTCTGTTACTTATCTTCAACAGTCATTTTTTTGGTTTTGGATTTGCTGTTTTGGTTAGTTAGAACTGATGCTATAACTGCATCACAAATTTCAGGCAATGAGAGCAGACAGACAGAGGCTAAAGGTAGCAGCACCTGTAAAACCGGCTGCACCAAGACCAAAGTCATGGCGGCCGTCTTTACAAAGTATCTCTGAGTCTTCTATTTAAAAGATGCATATAGATTGTGAAAATGTACTGTCTCTCATAACATTATTTGTTTGTCTCTTTCGTGACTGTCTCTCATAACATTATTTGTTTGTCTCTTTCGTGTTCGACGCTCCTGTCGGGGTGGATTGAGTTTCATAATTCTCTTCCATTATAATCACCATGTTCAGTTACAATATGTTTGTATAGCATCAAAAAGAAATTGTGAATGCAAAATCAAAATCTGTTAGAAGTTCTTTTTATTGTTACAGTTGAGGTATAAAAATGTTACAAGCAAATGATGAATCTCTAAATTGTAAAAAAGAGAGATAAATGTGAAAATACAATTCAGTTTAATTTTGAGTTCCAAACTTTCCAATCTTCATCAACATGATTTTGTGCCCATAATAGTGATGCTCTAGCAGCCAGAGATGCTCCTGGTAGTTTTTTTTTCTTTAAAGCAACCAACATATCCGTGAATGGTGTCACCAACAATGTCCCAGGACCTCCATACTCCTTGTGCAAAAACTTGCTGAATATCTGTTTTCCATTAAAGAGTGGTTACTATTATTTATGACTCATTTAGTCATTAGATTAAAGTGAAATTAAACATGTTTGAAATCACAACAGAGTTTGAAGAAATCAGAGTAATATTTGTAAAAATCTATGCAGTTCGATCAACTCACCATCAATCCAAACATGCACACAATTAGATAGGTGACAGAAACAGTGCAATTTTTTAATGGAACAGACAAATTACAGAGAATGATTTTTGTTTCTTTTATATATTTTGTTTATTTTCACAAAAAGACTTAGATTCGGGAAATGAAGGCGGAATCTAGAGTGGGGAAATATCTCATATGATCTATGGTGGACCAGTGCTCAATAAATGGTTTGAAACTTAAACAGCTGGTGACACTCCTCGTAAAGTAGAAATCATAGTATTAATCTCTCTCATGATTGAGATGGTGACCCAATTGGTGTTGATTTGACAGAAGCAAAATAGTGCCTCAAAACTAAGCTTATGGTCATTTCTTTTGATTTTGTTTACCCAACGCCGATTAGATCACTATCTAAGTCGTAAGGACATGGAGGACCATGAACTTCTATTGCTCAAATCAAAAAGGTAAACAAAGATAGTCTTATTATCTACAATAGAGATGATTGATGCCCCTTTTTCTACTGATTGATGAAAGTAATGCAAGTATTAGAACACTAAATCCAGCTCTAAAGAAAACATATAAACAAATGCACACAAAAGATTAATCACGGAGTTCAGCTAATTGTGTCTACATCTCCAACAACAGGATGGCTATAGTAGTTTTTCCATAATGTAATTCTTAAAGTTACACAATACAACAGAGTGAATGTGAGCCATATTCAACATAAAGTGGTCCGCATGCAATTAAATCTAATTTGACTTTTGTGTATGTACAAGGTCCTGAAATAGTCTTACTGTAACCATGGCATTAAATGCGTTGATTATTTAAACAATGATCCTTGAAATAAAAACCTATGCATGTAGGTGGGGAAGGATTAACATCACAAGATATTGACATCACAACTACTATGAAAACGAACAGGGCAGACTTAATGTTAAAAGACTAGATTTCAGCCGGATTTGAATAAGTAAGCTGTAAGCTCTTGTCAAAAAAAAAAAAGTAAGCTGTAAGCAACTTTCTTTTAGAACTCTCATAATCAAATCTTACATCTAAAAAAAATCATTCATTGACTCTCCAATGATGAATCATATAATATAACCAATATCTTCCAAAGGACCAAACAGAAAACAACAAAATTGCATAGATGTCTTAGCATTATTCAATCACATTTTTAAGATTATGTATGGATATCATAAAATGAACCCAGCTGAATAAAAAAGAGTGGAGTGGAACGAAGCAGAACGGAGCGGACTGAAATGAAGATTTTATTTCATTGTTTGGAAATTTTAGGATGGAACAAGGTGAGTTTTTCATTCTGCCCAAATCAGAGGGGAAAAATATAGTGGGAAGTGATGAAATGGAATGGAATTCATACCAGTTCATTCAGCTCCATCCGATTTTAAACGATCCAAACAATAGAACACCACTCTATTCTATCTCATACCGCTCCGATCCTTCTGATCCCATCAATCCAAATATAAGTTAAAAATATATTTTAACCCCCAAAGGTTGGCCTAGCGGTGGGGATTTAGGTCTTGAGAGTGTGCTCCTCTCAAGGTCCTAATGAAATGAAATGGTATAAATTTCATCATTGTCCATAATTTTTATTCTTTAATTTGGACAGAATGACAAAATTACTTTATACTGAAATAGATTGCATCCATTTTATTTCAATTCCACTCCATTTATTTTACAATATCCAAATATACTCTAGACCTAAAAATTATTTCTCTTTTTTTTATCTCAAGTAACTATTATTCAACCCTTACAAATTACAAATCATTTTTAATCCCTAAAGAGAAACTAAATACATATTTGGTTCAAGTTTTTTCTCAAACACCTAGTATTCAAACTATATTAAACAAAACAATATCTCAACTAGGCAAACCGTTACAATGCATTCAATTTTTCAAAGAAACCCGCAAACGCAACTATCACAAACTTTTGTTCACAGAATGCGATAACGATATTTCACCAACCTGAGCACAAACGTCAACAACCGCATCAAGTTCATCCCCGAACTCGTCTACATCCTCCGAAAGCTTCTGCAAGAGCTCAACTTTGAATTTGCGTGTCTCATATTCAGCGAATTCGGGGATTGGGTCAGGGTACACGTGCTGCTGTGTGAGTGAGTCTCGGAGAACGCGCGTGAAAGTGGTTCTGGTGATGAGGGAAGAAGAAGGGAGTGGCCGTTGGAAATAGTGGCGCAGAATAAGGCAGGGTGTGCGCAGGTTAAGGGGTTTAGAGGTCGTTGATGGAGAGAGAGTAACCGTTGTTGGGGAAGAAGAAGATGTACATAAGAGAGAGGAATTGAATAGCAGCATTGGCGGTGCAGAGATTTGGTGGATTTAGATAATCTTCTCTATAGGATTATTTTGAACAGAAATTTTTTGATCTCCCCTGTTTTCAGTAAATAAATTATGATTCGATATTCTAAAACAGCTCAAGAAATCCTTGCTATTGTCCGGGTGCATTATTTATATTATTTATGGTGTAGTATTTTTTGAACAATTCGAAAATGACCAAATTACATATTTAAAATAATAGTATAAAAATTAGGTTCTAAGTTAAAATAATAATCCAAAAATAAGAAATTGATAAGGCTTAATCGCTTAAAAAAATAAGGATTAGGGTGGTAGTGAATCATGCAGCCGCACAGGTAGATTTGTTCAATCTTTCATCTAAAAAGGTTTGATCACTTTTTTTTTACTAAAAAGATATTCATTCATTCAAATTGGAAATTACATCGATCATTACAAATTCAATATCGCTAAAAACTGAAAAAAGGTGAATCTGCAAACGATCTTGCAGCACCTAAGTTAATAGCATACAACGGCAACATGAAAGTGCCAACAAATATGACAAAATAAAAGTCACCAGAATATTCACACTTCTGGATCTGCAACATTGACGTCCAAGTCTTCCTAAAATCTATAATGATTTGAAGTAAATGTGTCAATCTGAACCAACAAACCCCGTACTAAGACGGGAAAATCAACAAACACCGTAGTAAGACGGAAAAACCAACAAACACCGCACAAGACGATGAAAACTTAAAAATGTTAGAAATTTGGTATGATAATCCTGGATATCTTCGAAGAATCGTGTTTGTTCACTTTCCGAACAACGTATTTCGACCCTATTCTTGTCTGGGTTCACGAAATCTTTGCGGGGATAATTGTCGAAGAGCAATCTCTTTCTGACAATAGAGAACAGATCAGAATGTAGAGACAGAATTCTCAAAGTTGTACCTTATATTAGGGCTGGACAGAATTTTAAAATCCAGCCCAAACCGTCCAATCCATATGGCCCGTGCATGTACGGTTCGGTTGGGCCGGTTTACCGGGTTCGCGGATTGGCCAGGACTGGTTTTGTGTGGGTTTAAGTGGTCGGTTTTGGATAGCTGGTTTGAGCCCAAGAAAAACCGGATCCGACCGGTCCAACTTTATTTATTGTTAATTACTTACTAGTATTAGCAGACAAATCACTTACTTGGCCCAATAATTTTTCCAAACTCAACACAACATCTTCATTCCATCCATTCTCTCATCATCCTCTCAAACCCTATCCGCCGCCGTTACACCACTACGCCACCACCATCCACAAGTAAGCTTCACTCCTTCCATCAAAGCTTTTTAACAGAAATGTTAGTGAGACCCTTCTTCTTTATTGATACATTGATGTCAAATTCAATATTTTTTTTCCCTTTTTGTTTTCTGAGTTGGTTATAGTCACCACAATGTTTCTTCTTTGTACCTTAGTTATGAGGGTTTGAAAGCTTTGATCATTTTAATGTTCTCTAAAGTTTGATTCTTGTAGGTAGAGTGTTCGGTTGCCGTCTACACTGTTCTTTAAGAAATTATTTTTCCGTTAGAAATATTATGTTTTTATGGCTTCAAAATTTCTAAATATCTTTACTTTTGGTTAAGTTTATTATTTTGTCTCTGTTAAATCTACTTATGCTTTTATGTTTTCAGATCTCTGGTTTAATTTGGTTGTTTAGCATTTTATAACTGAAGTTTATTTATAATAAAATATGTATGTGTTGTTATGGCTTGTACTAGTTTCTTTTAAAATGATGTTTCTTCTTTTCTTGCAGATGATTAGGTCACTCTGTGTTTAAGGAGGGTATGTTGGATTTTTTGAGTTTTGAAGATTGAGCTTTCTTCTACAAGAACACAAAAAAGTATTTTGATAATTTTATTTGTATACGTTTGTTTGAAGTTGTGAAAACTACTGGTTGATGTGTTTTAATTTTCTAGTCATATGTGTTATAAGTCGATCAAGCAAGTGATTGTCTGTTAATATATGTTTAGATGTGTGTGTTTAATGTTCATGCAATATATTGAAATCTTTGAGTTCTAGAGGTTATCTGTAAAATATTTAACAGGGTTTGTTTTCATTGATGAGTTTATCTGTAAAATATTTCAAGTTAGGCTCTGTGATCGGTTTGCTGCATTAGATGCTACCAAAATCAAATTGGTTGGATGTAAAATAGTGTTAAATCGGAGCTTTTGTTATATTTGAAGAACCAAAGTGTTTATTTGATATTGCTTTATTTAAAAAAATTAAAATGTATTTTTTTTATGACAAAATTAAATATCAATTAACCGAACAAACCGATCCATTTAAACCGATTAACCGATTAAACCGAACCCGATTAAACCGATTTAAAATTCAGTCGGAATTGGATCTAGCATTTCCATCCATGGTTTCCGACGGTTTGACATTTTGGGCCCGAATCCAACCCAAACCGACCGGTGTCCAGCCCTACCTTATATAGGAGAAACCGAAAAAGGTACAACTTTTCAGAAAAACGGTTATGTCGGTTGGGAAAGGGTACAACTATTCAAACGAATTTTTCGAACGGGGCGCTGACCTGGCAGCGGGACCCCAGCCAGGGGCGCTGCCCCTTGGACCCCGGCAGGGCGCTGCCCCGCATCCCTCAAGGGGCTCTGCCCCTTGGACCCCGACAGGGCGCTGTCCCGCACCCCGCCAGGGGCTACGCCCCTTGGACCCCGGCGCTGCCCCGCACCCCGCCAGGGGCTCTTCCCCTTGGATCCCAACAGGGCGCTGCCCCGCACCCTTCTAGGGGATACGCCCTTGGAACCCCGTTTCTATTATTCGTATTCAATTACACGCTTGGCTCGACGAGCGTGCACTCTGCACTACCCAAACTCGTTTCAAACTTAACGCATAATTGCATTGGCCTATAGTAAATCACATTACTACCAAAATACATTGATGATACTAAAATCACCAACAAAAAACACACCAAAGAAGAAGCACATCTATATGGATATCCACTTATTTAAATAAAAAGAGAAAGAAAAACGGTGTTGAGGGGTGATTTCTAGCCAAAAATGACCAAAAACCACCCTACGATGGAAGAATGAAAAACACACCAAAGAAGAAGCACATCTATATGGATATCCACTTATTTAAATAAAAAGAGAAAGAAAAACGGTGTTCAAGGGTGATTTCTAATCAAAAATGACCAAAAACCACCCTACTATGAAAGAATGAAAAGAGAGAAAAGTTTAAAGGAGTGGGCAAATCAAAAAAGTTTGACCACTTAAAAAAACTAAGTAATATGCTGCTAGTGACCCTTACAGATAAATTTATTTAATGTTGTACAAAACATTTTTAAAAACATTTTTAAATTTGAAATAAAATACTATTTAATTATAAAATAAATTATTATCATAAAAATTCAATTATATTAAATAAACATATAAAATAAAAAGAAAAAGAGACCAGTGAAGAAAGAAAGAAAATTTAAAATTTAAAATAAAGATTTTTCTTTTTAAATAAAGGTCATTATTAATTAAAATAAAATACATTATATTAACAATGACACGTAAGATTAAACATTTTTATTATTATTATTATTATTATTATTATTATTATTATATACGATGATTTTGTGTGTAATATCCATTAATATCTATCAGTTTAAATGTAAATATAGTTTTGAAATGAGCTATTTAATTGTAAAATAAATAATAGTCATTTAAATTCAATCGTATTAAATAATAATAAAAAACACATGTGAAATAGGGAGAAAAAAACAAATATTTAACATTTGAAAAAAAATTCATAAAATAAGCAATAATCATATAAACTTAAATAAAAATAATTATTAATTAAAATAAAATAAATATTATATTGATAACAATATGTGACATGACACATTTTATTTAACTTTTACAAATAATATAACTAATTTAATAATATAGATTTAAATTATACTTTAACCAAAAAATTAAAAAAAAAATCGAAAGAGATACAAAATTTAAAATAATTTGTGATTGAGATTGGTGCGGTTCAACTATGTACATTGCAATCAGCAAATGTAGGTGATCTTTTAATGAATTTTATGAGTATAATATTAATCTATTTTTGTCTGCAATTGATATAAATTGGCTCACATATGGTCTAATATAGGCGGCAGGTGCTTCTGAATGTTTAAGAAAAGAATGAAAGGCATGAATCATGATTCATGCCTTGTCATTATTAATATATTATTTCTTTTACTATTTTAAAAAATATTAATAATAACATAAGAGACCTAAATTGTTAAAAGAATGAAAGGACAAAATTGGTAGTGATATATTATTGAAACTTAAACAAACCTATATTAAATAAGAGGATAAGGTCGCTTAAGTATGTAAGGGCTTTATCGAGAACTAAATTAAATGACTAGAAAAAAAAGAAAAGAAGCTAGCAGAAAGAAACCTACGTTGTAGCCGATAATTGTAGCATTGTGGTATACAAAAATCATACACTATTTGTAAACAACTTCAACTGATATATAGTTGAAGTCATCTGTTCAGTACATGATGATGGATGAATGTAAACAACTTCAAGTCATATATAGTAGAAGTCATGCTCGTTCTCTGAAATTTAAAAGATTTTGAAATTCTTTAACAGTTAGAATCCATGAACTGGTAATGTCTTGAAGAAATCTGAAAACTGCAGCCAGTGAAACAACAGTATAGACGCGGTTAAATGCATATTATAATCTGAAAAACTGCAGCAAATGACCATATCATAATCCCATAAATAAAATTTGTCACGAGGTGTTATTTCTAAAAGTTGTATATACTTAGAAACAATGACAAAGAATCAAACCTTCACAATTGCAAAAAATACCAGCCATGCATTCAGTGACTACCTGTTCAAGTATAGGCACACATCAACTCTTCGCAAAAAAATTATTACATGCTGGCATACATATAAGAACAATTGTTGCATTCATAACAGTCTAGAAAACTAACTTGTCCCAATACTAATATTTTTCACACACAATATTAGATACATTGTAAAAAATATGTACATCACGATAATGCACAAATCAATAATATTTCTCATATATGCTAGTTAAGTAGTTGCATCTCAACGAAAGTCCATAATTTCACAATCAATAATATCTAATTGCAAGTAAAACTTATTCATCTTGGAGCTAGGAAAAAGAATACTTCTAATTCTTTAGAAGCAAGTATCTATAACATAAATAATAAATCATTTGCATGTGCCACTTTGTAGTTTTTGTTGTCATATGTGATTTGCCACTTTATTAATTTTCTCGTACTATCATGTAAAAGTACTACTAAAGCATTCAGAAAACAAAACACTCACTTCAAAGGCCGAAACCGAACCGTCACAATAACATTTTCTTTAGTCTTTTGAGCCTCCAAAGGCACAGTCTTTGGATAAAACTGCCGCAGCTTACTTCTCACCGATGATGACGCCGGCGAGCTCGGAGCATCATAGGAGGTTTCTTGAAACTGTTTAGAAGACGACGTCGTCGAAGAAGAAGGCGAATTCGCAGCTTTTGTACCAACTGAACCAAATCGCTTTGATTTCACTCCTTGTTTTGACGCCATAAACACTTCTCCTCAAACCTACAACAATAAACACACAATATTAACAAATTTCACAAAAAAATTAAACACAGTTCAATTCAACAATAAACGCACGCGTAATAGAAATAGAAGATAACAATAACATTCGAGCTTCAGGAACTGTGAAGAAATAAATTCGGTAAAAAAATTGAATGTGTGAGAAATATAATTAGCATAAGATGAGATAAGAAAGGAATATTAACCTGAAAAGAAAGAATCATAATCGCATTGCAGAGAATTAAAATGACAATTTGAATAACTATCAGCTAGATATATGATAATGCAATGTAAACCTATCTATAGAAAATAGTCTAACATGTCTTCCATCAATATAAAAGAACTAACCTCTAGTGTGACCATGTTGCTTCAGTGAGTTCATCAATAGTAGCAGTAGGGTTGAAAACAACTTTGTGAGGATGTATGTTAGGTAGTTATGTCTTATAAGCAAACATTGTTAAAACTCCTATTAAGAAAGTCAGAGATGTATTTGAACACAGATTTGAAATATGAAAATACAGATCAAATAGATAATTGAAAGGATAGTGTGAATCAAGTGCAAAAAACCTTTTTCGCGATGACGAGCAACTCGCTTCCTTGGGAGAAAGCCGGGAGAACCGTATCTCGAATGCTCAAAATTTCTTTAAGACATTTTTTCTTCCACTGCAAAAACACCGACAATAAACAAACAATTAACAGATCCATACCATTGAACAGTTAACCGATTTGGATTGAAAGAAGAATTGCATCAAAAATTTACTTCAACTCCCTTACTTTTAGCTAACAAACCCATTCTTTTTCATTCTTCAAGTCTGATATCATGATTTAAACCACTAATGAAACAATATATCAGTGCATCATTATTCAAGCCATAAACTTTGTTAGCTAATGAAGTAAATTGCAGATAAATTTAGTTCAATGAAAATATTAGTTATTACAGATCTAAAATTTCAATTTGGTAGGAAATCATGTTAAAACCAGTAAACAGTTAACATAATCATTAGAAAACATTTAAAGAAAACAAAAAGAAAGGAAAAACCTTGAAAGAGATGCAATAACGAAAAACAAGTTTGTGTGTGTAATAAAATGTTGAGAAAAGGGCATTTTGGGATGTTTGGCCAATTGATGAGTAAAGACTTGATAGTAGAAGATTATTGATTTAATAAGTTTATGAGTCTGTTTGATTTACAAAATAAAAATTATTGGAGAAAGTAGTAACCTAGCAATTGAGTTTGGGTGATAAATAAGCTCCGGTTAAGGAACGAATGTTCGGGATAAGCTCCGGTTAAGGAGCGAATGTTTAGGAAATATTGGATTTGATTTCTGGTGGGAACAATAAACTAGACAATATATCACAATTTTTTATATTATACTCTCTTCGTTTTAAAATGAGTGTCCTTTAAGGTTTTTGCACACAGATTAAGAAATGTAATTATAGTGTCATAAAACATAATTTTTTTATTATATTAACCTTATAAATATGTTGAAAGTAGTGTAAAGAGTAATAATTAAATGATACAATTGTAAAATTTGCAATCATTACTACATTGAAAATTGAGAATGACATTTATTTTAAAACAAAAATTATTTGGTAAAACGACACTCATTTTGAAACAGAGAGAGTATTGTTTTATGGTATTTATTATACCAATTAGGGGTGGAAATAGGCTAAGCTAGACTTTAAAAGGCCTGAGTCTGACCTACGATAAACTTAAAAGGTATGTGTCTAGCCTATGGCCTATTATAGACTCTTTTTTTGGCTAGTCTGGCCTTTTAAAAGTCTGGTCTGAACTGAAAACCTATTTAGAAGTCTGTTTCTCATTAAAATTTTCAATTAATTCATATTAGAACAAAGAGAGTATAATATAAAAAAGGGGACAACTTCTCTACCCATCACAAAAAGTTAGGTAGTGTACCTTCAACCAATCATAAGATTCCATTTAATTTTAACAAATTTAATTAATTATAAAATACTACAAGTATTTATTGTTTCCAAGATATTTTACATTGAAGATAACTTTACTCAACTTTTTGAGTTGGGTAGTTAAGAATTCACCTATAAAAAATTATGGGCCCATAACTCACGTACTATTCACCACCGATTCATTGATTCACATTCCCCACCGGAAAGAGGAAACTATCTGGAGACCGTATGAAAGTTGAAGTCTTCACGGAATCTTCGAAAGTAGGTATACATATTTGATAACACGTAATTATATCGTATTTTAGGCTCGATTATAGCATAAATTGTTTCGTTATTTTACTATACTTATATTTTATCACGGTATTATGCTGGTATTTTCCTTTGTTTCAGGTATTATGTTTATGCAAGAAGCATTTGGAAAAAGAAGAAGAAATCGAGAAGAAATCATATTAAAAAGGGCAAAAGAATCAAGTTGGAGGTACTATAGTGAAGTTAGAGGAATCCAAAGTGGAACACGCGAGGCCCAGCCCACGTGAAGCTGAAGCCCCCACGTCTCCAAGTGGGAGACGGTCGTCTCACCCTCCGTAAATCAAGGGACGCACGTCCCCATCATTCAAGCCACGTCACCCACGTCTCCATAAAGGGCGACGCCCGTCTCCACCCCTCTACCCATGAGAGACGCACGTCTCCAACGTCTCCTTGAATTATTCAAAGATTGAGACGCTCGTCTCCTACTTTTGAGTGCCCGTCTCCATTTCTTTCGCTTCATCTGCAGATGACTAATACCAAGACCTCCCACGTTTTACGGAACGGAAGTTACAAGGCAGCACAATATAAAGGACAAGATGTTCACGTAAAAGGGGTTGCACCATGCTTTGTCCCAGCCATTTTTTTTAATATTACTTTCATTTCAGCATTTTACTTTTCCAGCAATTGCTTTCTGTTTTTGTTCATCTTTTCTCACAACAATTTCTACCCCGGAAATTGTTGTGAACCTTTAACGAATCTAACCTTACGTTAGATTTAGTTTTTATTTCCTTATTTTAATTCCTGCTGAATAATATTTGAAGAACAATCCAACCAACCTGTGGTGGAAGTTCAAGTACTCCAAGATTCCAAGTTTAATTAATTCAGATTTTATTATTCAGGTTTCTATTTACTGTTTTAATTATTATTGCATGATATATTGTATGTCTACTAATATGCCTATTATTATGAACTGAATCTATTTATGCATGTTTAACCATATTAATATGTCTGGCTAATTTATTTAGATGTCGGTATGTAAAGTAATTTAACCGTAGGGATCCGAAATAAATTGGCTTAATTACATTTTATTAAAAATCACTCGTTTCTGGTTTTGTGTCTAATTTAATTTGTTAAAGTTCTAAAATCAATAGAGCGAGAGTTTGAGATTTTAGAAATGATAAAGGTTAGGATCAATAGAGTGAGAGTTTGAGATTCTTAATTGGATAGTAGACATAGGACATTAGTTTTAAGGATGGCGAAAGCGTATTAAAACTGATTAGAATTTATTTACTTTCAAAAAGTGTTTTTAAACCCGAGGCGGGATGGCGAGAGCGTATGTTAGGGAATACTAGCATGATCCGAGTCAACAGAGTGAGAGTTTGAGACTAGGAGATTTAAGTAGGTAACGTCTTCATGAAGCGAGCATTTTATTAAATATGTTGTTTTCAAAAAGCGTTTCTAAATCTGGTGGGATGGCGAAAGCGTACATTATGAGTTAGGATCATAGTCTTAATCAATAGAGCGAGAGTTTGAGAGGAGGACTTTTAAATGACATGGTTAGTAAAGGTTTTTGATTTAATAAGAATCTGGCCAAAGGAACTTCGGATCACCTAAGTTAGACGAACTACATACCGATATCTGCGCAATTATATTTTATTTAGATTTAGGATTTTAGTTTCCCCTTAAACAAAACCAACTATCATTAGCCTTAGCTTTACATAGTAACTTTAGATAACGGTATATCGATTTATAGTCCCTGTGGATTCGATATCTTTTAAAACTACACGACACGACTGTGCACTTGCAGTTATCCCGACTAATAGACACGCAAAGTCGCGATCAATATTCTTCTTTTTTTTAGCTTTTTCGCTTGCAATCACATAGATAATGGTGTGGAGTTGTTCTATTATTGACTGATTATGTGAAAATATGTTTGGTTTTGTTTGAATTGGAAGTTTAGAAACTTAGAGATTTTGGACTGAGATTTCTTCGATCCGTGAGAGTGAAGAGGTTTTGATAAAATCTTGTTGAAGATTCGTGTTTAGGGAGGTGGATTAGGGTAGGTTTGTGTTTGATGTTTATTGATTTGAAATTGTTTTTGTGGTGCTCACGGTGGTTTAGGGGACACCGTCGGCGAGAAACATAGAAAGAACGAGAGAATTTGGGATTGAAGAGAGGAAGTGTAGCAAATAGATAAGAACCAAATAGGATTGCAAGAGCAAAAAACCTTATAGAAATGTCCAGTACTGCTTCAGGTTACTAGTTCACAGTCGCGTTTATCGATTACATGGGTCGATTCACGATCCAACTGATGGGCTTCTTCTTCATGACAATTTTCATGTTAATTTGCTCTGGTTATACCTTATGATCACTAGAAACAGAAAGAAAACATAATCAAGTTTTTCGTGATGTAATTGTTAACTTTATTTTTTGCCAATTTCGGTCCAAGCAAGGCTAAGATCAACCTGTCATGGTATCTTGGATGCTGCTGGAAAAGCTATAGAAATTGTTGGTGCATTCAGATTATTATACGCCTCACAAAGTAAGATAGCGTCCGAGACTGATATCGGTTACCCAGCTGGTATTGGCATTAAGAACTCTCTCATCATGCTTGGTGTTGTTAACTTCTTTGGAATGGTATTCACCTTCTTAGTTCCGCAACCAATTGGAAAATCATTGGAAGAAATGAGTGGTGAGGTGATTGAGATGGCATGCCTGGAACTGCTAGGACAGTACTTATTTAATAAGAATAATAATCTCTATTCAAACAACTTCAAAGTTATTACCATTATTGTTACATGACAATTTTAATTGTTTTTTTCTTCTGCAAGATGGTTTATAATAATGATGTAGATATTACTATATTTTGTTTTGAGTGTTCTAATTGTATTTTAGTTACAAAGTGTTTATATATTTTTGTTCTTGTTTTAATTGTAATGATATTTATATATTCATGTTTAAGGCCAAATCTTTGACTGTTCTCTCTTTAATTTTCCTTCTTCTCATGAACTTCAAAATTATAAGAATGTGATAACTTCGTATATATTTTTACAGGCTGCTAGCATACATAACAAAAAGAAGTTTAAAATAATATGAATTACTAATAATGTACTAATAATACTTAGTATATACTTATGCTAATAATATCAGTTACTAATAATACTTAGTATATATTTCTGCTAGCATACTAACTTATGTATGACTTGATTGTATTATGTATAGATTTTATAATAATATAACCACTATATCTAGTTATATATGTTATTAATAATATACATTACTAATAAAATCTCATATATCTATATACATTCCTGTATTATGTTACCAACTTATGTATATATTTTATAATAATAATATAACCACTATATACATTACTAATAAAATCCCATAGCTTAATGGATCACCGATTTTAAACCAAAATGAAGTCCATGTCCAACAAGTTGAACTCCATTTTCATGTAAAAAGTTATTGATAATTGAAAAATAACGTGAACGAAATTACATTATAAGGGATATGTTTGGGCTAACTATCTTGGTTCTATTATACTTTTAGATGAAATTCTTTAGTATGAAAGCCCCTGTAAGTGGTATAGTTAGTAATAGCACAACTGAAATTGTCACGTTTCAGCTTGGCTTGAGGTTGGGATCCTCTTTTGAGTTGGAAAAATCACTCACTCCCTACAAATGGTTTTAAGTTTCAAAGTATAGAGTCTACTCCACAGTAGTTATGATTGAAACTTGAAAGTATATTTCGTTGGATTTTCATCCTAGGTTAAGGTATTTTGATTTCATCCCATATGTGCCATAGGCAGCCGACATTATATAATGAGCTGAGTTAGCTACAAAAAAGAAATCATGGCCTTTCAAGAGTAATGAACTTACACAATCAGAGAATAAAACTCAGCAGCTTGTAAGATCAACAACCAAAATATGACATTGATAAGTACACCGAATTGGATCCTGTATAATTTGTTGTACGTTGCAGAGATTATTTGTATACTGTTCAAATCAAACTTAATAGTTTATTTATTTATTTTTATCCAATATGCATAATTGAAATTTTTCGCTCATCCCTCTCTATTTGTCATTCTTATATTTGTTGATTGGTTTTGGGGTTTCCTTTCATTGCCACAGGTTTTGCGAAATTGTGTTGGTTGCCAAATATAGGGAGTTGTTGATTTGGAAACTGCCTACAAAATTCTTTGTATAAAAGTAAGTATTTCTATCCATTTCCTCTATATTCTTTGTCAATTGCACACTTTACCTTTCTTATTTTGTTTTGAAAATGTTGAATTTGTCTTGCATTTTGTCATACTTTCTGTGGTTTATAGTCGTTTGCTCAACCATAATCAATAGTGAACTCTGTAAGATCAATAATGAACTTCATAAGACCACGCTAGGTATTATTAATCTCAACTAGATATTAATAAGTCAGCTGAATGCAACGACAATATACAACAGTGACTAGCTATAGTAGTTGTGTATAAGAGGTACACCATTCTTGGCATGAATCATATATATGCCCTTATAGGACTAAGACCCTGAAATTAGGCATATGATTCATAGATAGAACCCAATTTGGTTGTTAGAACCAGTTGTTTACTAGTTATATATGTTACTTGTTAGGAAATATGGATCGGAAATGGATGTTTGCCAATCGAGCGTCAAAGGAATACGAAGATGGGCTACCTATGAGGTGGATGATGTTTTCGGTGAGTCTTTGTTGTCTTTTTAATTTCCTATCTGTTATTCCTTTTGTTGGAAGTTCCTCTGGAAGTGACACAACCGACACTAGTCATAGCTTTAAGCAAATCAAATTGATAGTTCTAAGATAGTTACTTTAGAAAAAGAAAGGGACTTAAATAAATCATATGATAATAATGTGGCTTCTGTAGAAGGAAAAATCAATTGACTAGAAAATACTCATACATGTCATCATCAGTTATATGCTTCTATTTAGTCAAGGATATGTGGCTTCTGTGTTGTTATGGATTATGGTGACACCTATTTTTTGGGTTGATCTTAGTTTTTGGCTTAGACTTTATAAGGTTATACGTTACATGCCCTTAGTTTTGGATCATAATATATATGCAATGAGTAACTTAAAGTGTTATTTAGTATTGAATGTAGCTTTTTCATATTTGCACTCCAAAAGAATAATTTTGTATACAGCAAAAAAAAAGGGTAATACAATAGCGTTTTGTGGAGAGAGTGCTATCAAACATGTGCCATATAATAGTGCTTTGTTTGAAAGTGCTATCAAATATGTACCCTATAATAGCACTTTGTTTCAAATTGCGATCAAAATCAAATCATAGTACGTATTTGATCAGTGCATTTTGATGCACATTTCTTTATGTTTGTACTTAGGCATTTCTATGGTTTGGTTTGTTTATTTTTCTATTTTATTATGTTTTTATATTTTAATTTATTACTGTTATTTGATTTTCGTATTTATTTTTCAGCTTTAGCAGTCTGCACGGAAACGATCATAACTGGAGTTCCAGGAGTCCGATTGAGGCGTTCTAATAATCGACGGAAAGCTAAGAGAAAGAGCTACAATTCTTATGTTGGAGTCGAATTCAGAATCGGACTGTAGAAGGGCCAGAAAATTCGTTGAAGTTGCAGCACTAGTTTTAGTTAAGTTTCGGGTCAATTAGTTTTGGGCCTGGGTCGTCTGTTTGACCCAGTTGGATTGTAAAACGGGTTGTGCTATTGTCCCTTAGGTTAGTAGCCGCGGTACTGTAGCGGTCCATCTTCCATTCACGAAATTTTGAGAGCTTTCACGATTCGCTATGGAGAACTAAACCTTCCGGACGAATTTACTGTATTCAGGTTCAATACTTTGAGATTGTTATAACTACAAATAGAATTCTATTCCTTTCAATAATATTATATGATCATTGTTTTCTTAATTCGATTTTGATTAAATTTGAATTGATACATGTTCTTGACTTTTGATCGCAATTCGACTCTACTTAACCGTTGAATTGCGATATCTTTAGCCGTATGCTTAATCCGGCAATAGGAATATATATCTTACGATGTCGATCACGCTTGTTGAATGATATTGTGTTCAAATAGGATAGAGATCGTAGTTGTATCAATCGATGATAAGTAGAACCCGAAGCAGTGAATTCGTTTGCCTTTTAATCACTTATTTCAAAACAGCTTATTTTCAGAATCACTTTTGATAATCATTTTTTTCGATCAAACCAAACCCCCCTAAATCGATTTAGCTTTTAGTTAATAAAAATCAAGAATCCTTGCGATACGACTCGAGCCATTGTCGCTGTACTACGTTTTACAAAATACTCGTTTTTGACTCGCGCGCGACAGCGGATCAGTAATATAAAGCGCAAAATGTCCAGTTCAGTAGCGCTTTTGGAAAAACGCTAATAAAAATCGGTATTTTAATAGCACTTTTAAAATGCTATTGAACAAAAACATTTACAATAGCGGCGAGGTTAACAGCGCTATCAAAAACAAAACAAAACGCTATTAAATAGTTTTTTTGGCGTAGTGATATATATATATATATATATATATATATATATATATATATATATATATATATATATATATATATATATATATATATATATATATATATATATATATATATATATATATATAGGCTGACCTATAAGACTTCATAGGTTTTTTTAATAGCTTAAGTCTGCCCGATTTAATTAAATAGACTTTTAAAAAAGCTTAAGCTTGTTCTTTTTATTAAATTGGTCTGGCCTTAAGTAGACAAGGTTATAGGCCCCTGTAGGTCGGTCGGACCTATTTCCAACCCTAAGATCAATAGTATTATTGGGCTTCTAGGATTATCTTTGGGCCTTAGGATCTTGTTAGTATAGGCCCATTATGTTTCTACATATATTGTAACTTTTACTTCTCTAATTAACAAACACAAGTGCGCGAGATTTTCCATTCAAATGCTTTACTCTAAGATGGCACTGCCACTTGTAATATGGTATAAATAAACTTTACCATATCTTCTTCAACCTTTCGCTTGCGTTTTCTTCTACATTTTTCCAATTTATGCATAACTTCATTTTCTTTTCGCATCTTCCTGCTCCATTCTTTCACCTCCATCTACAATGGCTTCAGATGTTGAATCCGATACAAATTCTTCACCCAAAAACACCCCTAAAAATAACCCTAAACTTATCGCAACCGTTCCCACTCTTAGCCCCAACAACCCGTTCTACATTTATCCCGGTGAGAATCCCTGAGCTACCATCATTGCACCACCTCTTGATGACAACAACTACCACAATTGGAGCAAATCCATGCGACGCCTTCACGCCTCCAAGAACAAGCTCTCTTTTATCAATGGTAAACTCAAGAAACCTTCATATTCAAATCCTAACTATGATCAATGGCAACGTGCAAATAGTATGGTTTTGTCATGGATCAATAGCACTATTTGTAACACCCCATATTTTCTAATTTTAATTTAATCGGAAATTAAATTATTATTTGGAATTATTCGGTATTTTGTGGAATTATTTGGAAAGAATTATGAGATGGGCTATTGGGCCAAGTGTGGTGTTAGTAAAGAGGGGGTACTATGTTAGTAAAGCCCTTTACTAATTAAAATGTTATTTTTCATAAAAATAAGGGAAATGGGGAGAAAGGAAAAAGGAACGTGAAAAACAGAGTAGAGGAGATGAGAGATTGGAGAGCTGGTACGTGAAGAGGAGCAATGGAGGGAGAGACCAATCAAGAACTCTTGGCTAAGGTAAGGGGGGACTCTCCGGTTATCATCTATTATCGTATTCTTAGATAATAATATTGATTAGGGATGTTGTTAAGTCAATTGGATTGTATGTGGGTTTAGGGAGGTTATGAATTGATGAAAATTGCATGGATTATTGATTGATTATGTGTTGTTTTGATGTGTGATGATGAATAATGATGCAATTGATGATTAACTGCCTGTATATGACGTTTCGAGTCAGTTTTGGACTCAGATTGAGTCAGATCGCAGGATCTGACGCAAACCCGAAAATCTGTGAAATCGCCAGTTCGCGTCGCGTCCCCGTGTTGGCGCCGCGAAGGCGTACTTGTTTTCTCGTATCGCGCCGCGTGCATAGGTTGGCGCCGCGAACGCGTTTGTGTGGTTCAGGTCGCGCCGCGAGTCTTGGTTGCGCCGCGTGCTGTAGCGATAGTTGTTTTCTTGAAAAGTTAAATGATGTGTAACTTTCGAACCGTAGGTCTGTTTTTAGTGCCGTTTCAAGCACGATGAATCTTATGAGATAGCCTATGTTTTAAATGATGGAATGAGGTGTGAATCCAATTATTTTTAAATATGATTTTATTTCTTGGTGAATGATGTATTGTACATATATGTGATGAGATGTGTTAAATACATGCTACGTTGAAATGTTAATCATGTGACGATTTGTTTAATTGGATGATATATTGTTGACATATATGATGAAATGTGACAATATAAGATTTTGTTTTGAAAAACATTATGATGTGATGATTTGTTGAGAGTTGTATGATGATGACTGATTTGCTTTGGAATGATGTGGATACATGTGTGTTCTTATTATTGATGATGATGATTGATGTGGACACATGTATGTTCTTTAATGATGATGATGATGATTAATTGTATTTGAATGATGATAATGTATATAAACATACTTTGATGATGATGATGATGATGATGAAATGGGTATTTGATGATGTTACTCATTAGACTTGACGATGGTATAAGTATGTTGTATATGTTGCATTCATTCATATTCATTGATGATACTGTATCCATAAGGGTGTGTTGGATCAGTAAAGGGCATGATTCCCATTGTGTGGAATCTGTGCTGGCAGGGCCGTATCTGGATGATGTTGGATCGGTCATGGGTTATTCCCATTGGATGATGTTGGTACCACATGCATAGTGTCAGTTCATACATATGCATACTTTTATAACATGATTGGAAGTATTCCAGTGTTATAAATATTGATGACGTGTTGGTTGTGTGTTTTGTTGAATTAATGTTGAGTATGATTGTCTGTTTGAAAGATGTGTTTTGTTGACGTTTGTGTAAATGATGAATGTTCCTGATAATCTGAATATGATGAAATTGGGTGAATAATATAACTATGATGTGTTGTTATTTAAGATGCAATAACATTTGTTAACTGTGATGAGACTCACCCTTACTGTTGACATTTTCAGATTGAGGATAGCTGCTTTCGACTTGGTGAGGATTAGCTCATAAGTCAGTGTATTAGTGTAGCGTCAGGTGTCATGCTCTGATATTGTAACACTGGGGGGACGCTAGATTAGAGTTTATGATGATACTCTATCGTGTTGTTAATGTATTAATTCTGTAGGATGTTGCATAGATGATGATATGCTTATCCGTGTGATGAATTTTCCGCTGTGTTAACATGAGATGTTTATGTATTATGACGAATCGTTCCTTAGTGAAAGCATGACAATGAATTTATGATAAATTTGTTTTAATTGGAATTGTGGCACCCTTGTTTTCATGTTTTACTCTGAAAATTAATTATTAATTTTCGTGGGGTTTAGAAGGATGTTACAATAGTGGTATCAGAGCAGGTCGGTCCGTCCGGCCAATTGTTGAGTCAGTTGAGTTGCGCGACAGTTGTATACTGTCGGTGTATTATCCCTTGGTACATGACATGTGAGTGAATCACTGTCAATACTTGTTTGTTTTGTTGCAGGTGTAGGATTGAAACAAGTGGGGGAGAAGCTTGGCTTCTCGGTTATGTTTCAGTTGTGAGATGATTGATTCTGTAGGCCGTGGTTGGCAATAGTGCAAGTGTTGTTGGAATTGTTGTTTTCCGCATCGAAGGTGGCTTGGAATTAAGATTTGACTGGTAATTGAGTTGGAACATCTTGAAGGAAGATGATTAGAGGTATTTGGTGATTATTTGTAGGAGAGGAAAATTGGAAATTTGCGATGTGTCAGCTCCGCTGGTGTGCTGCGAAGTTGTCAGTTGAGTAGCCTTACGTCTTGGAAGAGGTTCAGCTGCAAGTTTGCAGAGAGGATTGATGTCATAATGTTTCAGAAATCGCACTTCGGCGATGGGATGTGTTGGTCAAGTTATAAGAATGTTTGGAAGTGAAGAGATATGATAGGGAGCTGTTTGGAATGTGATCGAGTTGAAGAGAATGAGTTTTCAAGTAAGATTTTCGTAAGCAAAACGCAGGAAAATTGTTGAATAGCTGCAGAACTTCAAAAATTCATAACTGGAGTTCTGGACATCTGATTTGAGTTCCGTTTGAAGCGTCGGAAAGATAACGAGATGAACTTTGTTATAAAAATGGTTGCAGCAGCTGTAACATAATTAATTGTGACAGGATGACGTTGGAAAGAGGAGAAGTCACTGGTACTCTTGTTCTTCTAACTAGACTTGTTTATTGGTACTGCACGGGATGTCAGTGTCAGTGTTAAACGGATTGAAGGAATAATTAGAAGGTTTGTTAAGAAGTAATTTTAAGAATTGAATGTATCAATTGAGGAGTTTTGGATACATCGTATAGAGTGTCGCTGCATGATGTCGGTGTTGGATTTTCGGACAACGATTGGAAAATTCATATCTTGAGCTCCGAGTGTCGGATTAACGTGTCGTTTGAACCTATGAAGAGGAGAGATTATGTTCTACATTATGGAAGAGTTATAAATACAGTAGAGGTGATCCTATGAGAAGATATTCTGAATTTGGTTAAGGAAGCGTGAAACTTGTTGAATAGGAATGTCTACTACCGTGATTAATTCGAAACGAAGTTGAGCAGAACGTGATGTGGATGAATAAGTTGATGAGATGCTCGATAATAAAGATGATTTGAATACCGATGGATTTTAGTGAATGAGTAAATTAGTAGTAAAGGTGAAGTAAACTTTAGAACTCTTGGAATCGTATTTGTGATGGCAAAGTAACGATAAGTATAAAGGAAGAATTTTAGAGGATTTCTGACACCTATGGAATGTGAGGAAGATTTTGTTGAGATGTCGAGTGGAATGATATTTGGGCACGAAGGATGTCAAAGGATTTGGATTAAGACCACGAGTTATGAATGTTGTCTTAGTCTTACAGGTTAATTGTGTGGTTCAAGATTCGAAGTGTTTTGTGATTATAAGAGTTGAAGTACCTCTTTGATCAGAAAGGGCTTAATATGAGGCAGTAGAGATGATTAGAGTATATTTTTTTTAGGATTAGGATTTTGGTTTGAATTACCATCCTAATGAGGAAAATGTTGTGCTATTGTGTTGCGTAAGAAGTCTTTAAAATGTCGGTGCTAATGATGAATGAGTTGGATTTAATTGGACAATTTAGAGACTTGAGTTAGTATGTGAAGGCACTCCTAATAGTGTTAGATTGAGTATGCTAGAAGATGACTAGTGGTATTCTTGACGAGATTAGAGAAGGTCAAAAAGATGATGTTGAGTTGATCGATAGGTTGACTTTGAATTACCAAGGTAAAGGCGGTGAATTCAGAATCGACGAGAACAGTGTAATGAGGTTGAGTGATTGGATTTGTGTAACTGATGTTTTGAGCTTCAGAAGGATATTCTAGAAGGACACCATAGTGAATTATTGGACTATGACGATGTTAATGAGTTTGGGTGCAAACTCGGAAAGGGACACTATTATGTAGTAACGACGGTTTATGCTTAAATATGATTTTCAACTAATATTGACAAATTTAGGACTTGATCACCCTAAATCTCTTGTTGGTAGTAGATGGAATCATATAGAAGAGATAAGCTTGTTTTGTTACCTTAAAGGTTTAAGATGTGATGAATACTAAGCCGTGAGAATAATCACTCACTATGTTGTGTGAACTTATGAAGAAGTGAATATGAAAGAGTGCAACATGGTGGATGATGACTTAAGACGGGTAATCAGAGTCGCGCAGCGAGTGTGATGTGGAGTAGTGTTATGAGTACTACTCGCGGGAAGTAAGGAATTAATATGTCGGAAGCCTACATAGAGAATATGTATTGATCTATATGTTGGATTTAGAATCCAGTGGATGTAAGGATGTCGTGTCGAAGAATTATAACTCTTTTGAATAATTGCCGAGATGATGAATATGTTATTACGGTTGTACGTAGTTAACGAGTATGTATTCGGAGAAATTAAAACGAAGAGTTGATGATATATGACGTTGTAATAGTTTTGTGTTGTTGTTAAGGGGTTATTGTAGATTCTAGATATAATGAGGAATTATACTCTATGAAGGGAGAAATTGATTTAATTCTTAGAAAACAACGAAACTCAATTTGAGTTGTTTTGTAAGAAATGGCGTATTGAGGCTGATGAGCGTGATTATAATTACTTGTGTGCACTCGTTCCGATGGCCGGAATGTTTAATAGATGTAGTAACTCAGGAATTTGTTTTGAGTGCGAGTGAGTATTACTGAATGGTAAATTGGTACCATGAATGATGAAGAATGATTCTTGAACGAATGAGTAAAGAGGGTCGGAATCGGGTAAAATTCAGAAATCTATTTGGTATAGATGATTGTGATGAGTAATCAGAGTAGTGCGGAAAAAGCGGAATGTAACGTGTTGGATAATTGCTGGTGTGACTTAAGAGGAGTCAGATAATTGGAATTCAATGGTATGGGAATATGAGTATTGAGTTTCTTGAAGGAAGCAGTTGGTGAAGAGTGCAAGTATTATTTTATCGCTCAGATGGAAGAGTGTATCTAAGGTTGGTATGTTTGGTAGATGGTATGCATTACTGCAGTGTTGATCAGTGTGATCATACTATAGATTGTGTAATTGTATTACTCGGCTGTTGAGCGCATCATATAGGTTGTACCTCAATGTTCTATTGTTGTTAACCTTTTGGAGATATAGCGAGTGATATACTATTAGATGGTCAAATGCGACGTAAGAACTGAGATTTGAATGTATGAAACATGTTTCCTGTTGATTATATCAGATGGGTTTTTGAGGACTGACTGATGGTAATGTTGATTAGGAGCTGGAGAGTCAAGTGAAGGACTCTTATACGAGCTGGTTACTTGAGGTATGTTTTCGAGGACGAAAACTCTTTTAGTGGGGGAGAGTTGTAACACCCCATATTTTCTAATTTTAATTTAATCGGAAATTAAATTATTATTTGGAATTATTCGGTATTTTGTGGAATTATTTGGAAAGAATTATGAGATGGGCTATTGGGCCAAGTGTGGTGTTAGTAAAGAGGGGGTACTATGTTAGTAAAGCCCTTTACTAATTAAAATGTTATTTTTCATAAAAATAAGGGAAATGGGGAGAAAGGAAAAAGGAACGTGAAAAACAGAGTAGAGGAGATGAGAGATTGGAGAGCTGGTACGTGAAGAGGAGCAATGGAGGGAGAGACCAATCAAGAACTCTTGGCTAAGGTAAGGGGGGACTCTCCGGTTATCATCTATTATCGTATTCTTAGATAATAATATTGATTAGGGATGTTGTTGAGTCAATTGGATTGTATGTGGGTTTAGGGAGGTTATGAATTGATGAAAATTGCATGGATTATTGATTGATTATGTGTTGTTTTGATGTGTGATGATGAATAATGATGCAATTGATGATTAACTGCCTGTATATGACGTTTAGAGTCAGTTTTGGACTCAGATTGAGTCAGATCGCAGGATCTGACGCAGACCCGAAAATCTGTGAAATCGCCAGTTCGCGCCGCGTCCCCGTGTTGGCGCCGCGAAGGCGTACTTGTTTTCTCGTATCGCGCCGCGTGCATAGGTTGGCGCCGCGAACGCGTTTGTGTGGTTCAGGTCGCGTCGCGAGTCTTGGTTGCGCCGCGTGCTGTAGCGATAGTTGTTTTCTTGAAAAGTTAAATGATGTGTAACTTTCGAACCGTAGGTCTGTTTTTAGTGCCGTTTCGAGCACGATGAATCTTATGAGATAGCCTATGTTTTAAATGATGGAATGAGGTGTGAATCCAATTATTTTTAAATATGATTTTATTTCTTGGTGAATGATGTATTGTACATATATGTGATGAGATGTGTTAAATACATGCTACGTTGAAATATTAATCATGTGACGATTTGTTTAATTGGATGATATATTGTTGACATATATGATGAATGTGACAATATAAGATGTTGTTTTGAAAAACATTATGATGTGATGATTTGTTGAGAGTTGTATGATGATGACTGATTTGCTTTGGAATGATGTGGATACATGTTTGTTCTTATTATTGATGATGATGATTGATGTGGACACATGTATGTTCTTTAATGATGATGATGATGATGATTAATTGTATTTGAATGATGCTAATGTATATAAACATACTTTGATGATGATGATGATGATGATGATGATGATGAAATGGGTATTTGATGATGTTACTCATTAGACTTGACGATGGTATAAGTATGTTGTATATGTTGCATTCATTCATATTCATTGATGATACTGTATCCATAAGGGTGTGTTGGATCAGTAAAGGGCATGATTCCCATTGTGTGGAATCTGTGCTGGCAGGGCCGTATCTGGATGATGTTGGATCGGTCATGGGTTATTCCCATTGGATGATGTTGGTACCACATGCATAGTGTTAGTTCATACATATGCATACTTTTATAACATGATTGGAAGTATTCCAGTGTTATAAATATTGATGACGTGTTGGTTGTGTGTTTTTTTGAATTAATGTTGAGTATGATTGTCTGTTTGAAAGATGTGTTTTGTTGACGTTTGTGTAAATGATGGATGTTCCTGATAATCTGAATATGATGAAATTGGGTGAATAATATAACTATGATGTGTTGTTATTTAAGATGCAATAACATTTGTTAACTGTGATGAGACTCACCCTTACTGTTGACATTTTCAGATTGAGGATAGCTGCTTTCGACTTGGTGAGGATTAGCTCATAAGTCAGTGTATTAGTGTAGCGTCAGGTGTCATGCTCTGATATTGTAACACTGGGGGGACGCTAGATTAGAGTTTATGATGATACTCTATCGTGTTGTTAATGTATTAATTCTGTAGGATGTTGCATAGATGATGATATGCTTATCCGTGTGATGAATTTTCCGCTGTGTTAACATGAGATGTTTATGTATTATGACGAATCGTTCCTTAGTGAAAGCATGACAATGAATTTATGATAAATTTGTTTTAATTGGAATTGTGGCACCCTTGTTTTCATGTTTTACTCTGAAAATTAATTATTAATTTCCGTGGGGTTTAGAAGGGTGTTACACTATTTCTCCACACATTGCACAAAGTACGGTCTATTTTGACTCTGCATTCGAGCTATGAGAGGATCTTCGTGAAAGATTCATAAAAGGTAATCATTTCTGATTCTTCGATCTACTTTGTGAACTGCATTTGATACAACAAGGAGACTGGTCCTTTTTGGCTAGTAATTTCAAACAATGCTCTTCCAACCATTCTCTCTTCATAAGTCAATCTACACGACTTTACTTTCATTCTTATATATATATATATATATATATATATATATATATATATATATATATATATATATATATATATATATATATATATATATATATATATATATATATATATATATATATATTGATGACCTCCTTATTGCAGGTAACAACATTAGCACCATTGACCAAATCAAACAACGTCTTCAACTCCACTTCCACATCAAAGACCTTGGAACTTTGAAATATTTCTTGGATCTTAAAATAGCAAGAAGCAAATATGGAATTAACATCAATCAACGCAAATACACTCTAGATATTATCTCCAACACAGGTCTGCTTGGCTGCAAACCAGCTTCCACTTTCAGGGCCGGTCCTTTGAATTTGGGTGCCCTGGGCGAATCAAAAGAGTGGTGTCCCAAAAATTGTTTTTAATAATAAATACATAAGGATAAAAGAAATAATTGGATAAAAACACATTTTCATTTGACATTGTGCAAAAAGAATACAAGTATGGATCTTTGAATCAATGTTTATACTACATCAAAACACAAATCACTATAAAGAGACTTCTTCTTCTTGATCCGATCTTTTTTTCTATAAAAAAATTTACCAAACCTTTAAAATTATTTAAATATCGTCCTCTTAGTATTTTTTTATTGCAAAATCATTAATAATTTTCTCATACTCAAGGTTCTTCAAAAAATTATTTTCAATTGAAATCAACGCAAGACTATTTAATCTATCTTGTGACATAGTAGATCTCAAACAAGATTTTAATAATTTTAATTCAGAAAAACTTCTTTCAACAGATGCAACACTGATAGGAATAGTCAATATTATTCTATAAGTTATATGTGCATTAGGAAAACAATTAAAAGTATTTAAAGAACTCAATATCATATAGCTTGATTTTGATTCAATTGTTAAAACTTTTTTAATAATTTTAAATTCTTCAAACAAAATTCCACCATTAAGATCAAGAGAATCGTCATGTTATAAACAAGTTTCAAGATGTTTACAACATGCTTTCAAGTCCCTATCAGATAATGATTTAAGCCTTTCAATACTAAACAAGAATTCAAAAATATTTTCATGTGTGCTATAGTGCTCAAATCTTCTATCAAGTGAGTCAATTGTTTGATCTACAATATATAAGAAATAGTTATTTCGGAAAGAGTCTTCAGCAGACTCAAAAATCAATTCTGTGAGTTGACACAAATTTTCATCATAGTGTTGTTTTTAGGGAATTTTCATCATAGTGTTGTTTTTAGGGGATTTTCATCATAATATTAGTTGATTTTATTTTAGGGGAATTAAATGATTTTATTCTACTCTATATTTTATTTATGAGAAATCACATTCTTTTATTAATTCTAACTTTGTAGTGCCCCTAAAATTTTGTTACTCAGTATTTTTCAAAAATAAAATTCTAGCAAGTATTTTTCTATTAGAAAAAAATTTCTTTTAATATATATATATATATGGGTAAATAAATTTTTTTGGTGCCCCTAAAATTATATATATATATATATATATATATATATATATATATATATATATATATATATGGGTAAATAAATTTTTTGGTGCCCCTAAAATTATGGGGCCCTGGGCTCCCGCCCCGCGAGCCCGTGCTCAGGGCCACCCCTGCCACTTTCATGGCTCGTGACACCCGTCTTAACACAACCGATGACACACCTTTATCTGATCCAACCAGATTTCGAAGACTTGTTGGGCAGCACACTTACTTGCTTAATGCGCGACCTGACATCTCTTACTCTATACAACAACTCATTCAACACATGAGTAAACCTACATATGTGCATTACAACGCTGCTATATGTGTTCTTCGCTACCTCAAATCATCTCCAACTCAAGGATTCTTCTTCCCCTGCAACTCCACTATACAACTCAAAGCCTTTTCTGATTCTAACTGGGTCACCTGCCCAGAAACTCGCAAGTCTGTTACAGGTTTCTGCATCTACATGGGAGATTCTTTGATCTCATGGAAGTCCAAGAAACAAGCAACAATTTCTTGAAGTTCCACTGAAGTCGAGTATCGCTCTATGGCCTCCACCACTTGTGATCTATAATGACTAACCAACATCTTGCACGAACTCCTCATTCCCTTTCAACAACCAACTTTATTATACAATGATAATGCTTCAACTATCCACGTTGCCAAGAATCCATTCTTCCATGAATGCACCAAACACATAGAACTCGATTGTCAAATTGTTCGCGAAAAGCTTCAACAACACCTCTTTCAACTCCTCCCTGTTTCTTCATCTCGACAACTCGCAGATTTATTCACAAAACCTCTAGACCTTTCTTATTCAATTCAAACATTCGTAAGCTTGGTATGATTTCCATCTACCCTCAAGCTTAAGGGGGTATTAGACCAATAGTGTCATTGGGCGTCTAACATTATCTTTGGGCCTTAGGATCTTTTTAGTATAGGCCTGTAATACGGTGAACTGACTTTTTATCGATCGAAATGTCGCGGTTAAGCAAGAGTCGCCACCGACTTTTATTTTATCCAAACAAATTCAGAAAGGCTAAAAGAAACAAAAAAAACCTTTTTAAAGAAATCTAAGTTCGGGGGGTAATTTATGCAAAGGGAAGGTGTAAGGCACCCTTTGCATCCATGGTTTTCCATGGGCTCTTAATTGCTTTGCTTGCTCGTTTGTTTTTAGAAAAAAGTAGGTGAAAGAAAAAAGTGGACTTTAGCTCGTAAATGAGCGTAGCCAGTTTTCGAAGAATTGTGAGAAAGAATATTAAAGATAAGCATTGCAAGGCAATTAGGGGCAATTACCTTAAACTCAGATGATAGGTCTCTTTTTAGCCTTTCAGAATGAAAGGGTCTATCCTTGCCATAAGAGGGCAGGAAGCCTTTCGTTTGGAGATTGAAGGGTCATCGAAATATCCTTTGCCATAAGACTGTCCCATGCCATAGAAGGGCAGGTAGTCTAAGGTAAGGATCAGAATAAGCCTTTTCGTAGGCAGCCAGAAGATACCCCAGCCTTTTTCCGTAGGCAACTTTCGAGGGTCGAGGTCATATTTGTGTATCGAAGGCAGCATCATTTTAGGGTCTCATGACCTTTTATCGAGGCAGCATGGCTGAGGTATCCTCAAATTCGAGGGACATGGCTTATTCTGCAAAAACACAAAGGCAACAGGCAACAGGCAACAAGGCAACAGAGAGGTTACCCCAAAAGGGTGCGTGTGTGCAACATTCACGTGGTTATGTTCAGATAATATTTATCTTGTAATTAGTGATTCTAATTGATTCAGAGTTGCACTCCCTAAATTACTAACCACGCAGTTATAAAGTAATAAAAGGGAAGGGGACAATGAAATCAGCGGATCCCCAATGGGGTTCGACACAAGTAATAAAAGGCATAAAATAAAAAAAATAGGGTTTAGGGTTACCAATAACGTAGCTTTGGCAATTGACAACCCTGAAAAGGAGGAAGAACAAGAAGGCAAATACAGTTAACCCTAAAAATAAAAGGATAAAGAAATTAAAAATAAATAGAATAATAATAAAAGGAAAAGGGTGAAAGAAACTTAGCTTCGATTGTTGAATGTTGATGGGCAAAGGTTTGCCTTGTGCATGAAGCATTGACCCTGACCATTTAGAGAATTGAAACAGAAATAATAGGAACCAGTGAGTGTATGGCTAATTCAATGACAATTAGGGTTAACCCTAATTTACTACAAGAATGGCAAAGAGAAATTAAACAAATATGAAAAGAGACTTAGCTTTTGAATTTGATCTGACATGGTTGGCGGTCGGAAGAAGCCTCGAGCATTGACTCTGACCATCAGAGATTTGGCAAAGAAAAAGGAAAGGAATAAATGTAGGAGAAATTCTATGTGCGAGGAAATTAAACCCTAATTAAACGAAATAAAAGATAAATAATATTAATAGAAAAGGGGTTTAGAACTTAGCTTCATTCTTTTGACGTGGCGCATAGTCGGAGCGTATCGGAACAGCAACCCTGAAAAAATTGGCAAAGACAGACAGAAAAGGAGGTGAGTGCAGAAAGAGTCCATTGACTTTTGAGGATGAAACCCTAATAATATTTTTATAAGGCAAATAAAATTTAAATAAAAAATAGGGGTCGGGGCTTAGCTTCGCAAGAGGCGTAACGCGTCATCGGAGAAAACCCTGTGGTTAACCCTGAAAAGAGAATGCACAAAGAAAAGATTCTTTAGTGTATAGCAAATTCTTGTAGATATTAAATCGGGTGAAAATTGAATTGAATAACGATCGGATTTAATTAATTATTGGTCCTCGACATAATTAATTAAATCGGTGAAAGTAAGGTTTCGATTAAAAGTTTAACTCCAAGGTATCTTAATCGGTGAATGAAAGTTGATTAACAAATTAAACAAATGATTTAAACAACTAAATTAATTTAAAACCATAAAAAAACAAATTATTCAATTAAAATAAAATAAGTGTTTTTTATTATGTTTTAAAAAAAAATAGAGAAGTAGAAAAAAGAATTTGTTTTGTTTCTTTAAAATAATTTTAACAAATAACATATAATTGAAACTAGTTCATGTAATAAAAATTAAAAAAAAGATTTTCTTAGCTTTTGATCCTGTATGACGTGCTTGTGAGTGTTCATGATAGACTGGCATCCCCAAAGGCGTTGGATCCAATTTGGCAGTGATCCAAAGGTTATGGTTGGGGGTGTACCGTGCGCCTGACGAGGACGCGCGCACTGGATCCATCTGCAAAGTTCTCCAAAGGAAAATTCCCCAAAATGCAAGAGCTCAGTATCGAACTGGCTCCATCACGCATAGAGGGCTTGGTCCATCGCTTCAACCGCTGGACCACTAATCGTTTGCTGTTAATCAATCTGTTTCCAATCAACATAAACGAATCATGAATTTTAAAAAGAACACAAAGCGCGAACACTGTTCATCATCCCCTTCGTTGGTCTTCGTCACTGATTCGTCCACGGCCATGGTAGAAACCTGCAAAACAATGACGATAAACCCCAACCAAAAACCCAAATCAACCTCAAAAACTCTCCCGAGTCCAACGAAACCATTAATTTGACTTGAAACTGTCCCTATCAAAATCTCCCATTCGATAAACTCCGAACCCTAATAATGGCAATTCGCTACATCTGCACCAAAACTCAAATTAACAGGTTCAAACATGTTCTAAACATCGATGCAAACACAAATATACAAACCAATTTTGTTAAAAACACATGATTGACCGATGTTGATTTTAAATTATGGATACCAAAACGTGAGTCTGAGGGGAACAATTTCGAGCGCGGCAGCCTTAGATAATGAGTGGAAACTCCTCAATGATCGTCCAGGAAGATGTTTGAATCTCTAAAAGGCTGTGATTCTCCTTGGAATGGTGAAACCGAGTTGGAGTTCTTAGAGAAATTTTGAGCCTTTTTGAACGTGTTTCTTGTACCTGTAATCCTGATTTTTTTTTTTTTGGCCCTTGGTTCTACTCAGAATATATAATATGTGGATTAGGGTTGGAAATAAGGAAGAAAATCATGAGATTTGGTGACATGGACATATGAGAATATTTGAATGAAAATTTCTCCAAATCTTTCTATTTTTGCACCAATTCTATTTCTTGTATATTCTCCATTCAATCCTAGCCATTAGATGAGATTTAATCAAGGGAAATAATTTTGATTTATTAATCATATTATTATTTGATAATTTATTTGACTTTTATTTGAATTTAAATGATAAAACTCAAATATACATGAAATAAATATCAAATAATAATTTTAATGACCAATGGACCTCCCTTGTGATTATTTGGACCATCTTGATTGATTGAGGTTGATTAAAAATCAAATCTTTGATTAAAACTAATTTTCAATATTTTATAATGATTTATTTGTATTTTAATGAATTAAAATTCAAATAAATATTATAAAAATCAAGTAATTAGTTCATGGATGTCCATAAAGCCCATAGTCACTTTTGCATCCATATTTTAGGCCCATTAGTCCATCGGAGGCATCAGAACCTGACTTTTCTTTGAGAAAGAGAAAACCCTAGTTGGAAGGCTATTGTTTGAGTATGAAAATGTAATGGGCAAATTTTGGGGTATGACAGCTGCCCCTGTTCAATTATCTTAAACCTGAAGATGTAGAGTGGTTTGTGTGCCAGTCGGTATCTGAAGGTGGAAGATGATTGAACACTAGAATACCAAGAAATTTGCCCTAGCTGATGTAGTGACTTTTGTCGGAGATGGGCTTGAAGATGCCATCCAGCAAATCATGCATTAAATTCGGTTTGGAGTGTTTGAGAAGTATTTGTTAGAGATTGATCGTGTTAGCGTTGTTCGTGATGAGAGAAACGGGTCATACATTTAGACCATATCTGTAGAGGAATGTCAGAATGAGTCATACATTGGACCATATCTAAAGAGGAATATCAAAACGAGCTATGCATTAGACCATGTCTGAAGAGAAATAGCAGAACGAGTCGTACATTAGACCATATCTGAGGAGGGATATCAGAACGAGTTATTCATTAAACCATATCTGAAGGTGAATACCAGAACGAGTCATACATTAAACCATATTTGATGGATAATGCCAGAACGAGTCATACATTTAGACCATATCTGACTAAAAATACCGGAACGGGTCGTATATTAGACCATATCTGATGGATAATGCCAGAACGAGTCATACATTTAGACCATATCTGACTAAAAATACCGGAACGGGTCGTATATTAGACCATATTTGATTAAGAATACCGGAACGGGTCATATATTAGACCATATCTGATAGAGAATGTTTGTTTGTTAGGGTTGATGAGTTATTTGACGAAGTTTTGGAATGTAAAAAGGCTTGTCAGAATGAATCTCCAGCTCGATTATATCTGAGAGGAATGATTGTTGAGGCGGAACCTGAAAACAAAGTATGCAATGTCATGATGCATGTAATGAATGAGATGGGATTCTCAAAATAAATGAGAAACTTGCATGAAGTGATGTATGCAATGTATGAATATGTTTATGACATATGATATGCGAATATGATTTATGTTGTCCTGATTGAGAAAATAAATCTCTATATCCTTGTAATTTTATTGTCGGATCTTGTCTTGAAGATGCTCAGCTGGTGATTTATGGTTTCTGCTTGGGGATGATTAGTAGTTTGATGTACCCTGATTTTAGAGATAAACCATGTTGGAGAAGAGCAACATATTGGATGACCGGTAATGCGGAAGATGTAAACTCTGTTGGGGAGTCGTGTCTTTGTTGAGACGAATATGTTTGAAGATGTCTTCTTAATGATTACTCTGCGGGGAGGTGGTTTTGTGAACCTGGCTTTGTGGGGAGACATGGGTGTCTTGAAAGTTGCCCCCAGTATCATAGTAACTTACTACTTGGTTCAGGACACGCCACTGAGTATTGATCAAGATGTTGAATTTGGACTTGCATAGATTTGCCCCAGTTAGCAGGAACTTTGGAAATATTCGCCTCGCGAGGACTTTGTGAGATGTTTACTATGGGCGATATGCCCCCAGTAATCATAGGCTCATGACAATGTCTCACGTTGATTGGGGAGTAGCTTTAGATATGCTTGGATGCATGCCCCTGATTGTTCGAGCATCCATGAGAGATTCTCAGAATCTTGACTTGATTACCCCAGATTGATTGGACAAAACATGTCATGCCCCTTGTATACGTAAGAGACATGGCTTCCTTGGAGTAATTTTGTTTGTCGGGATAACTTTCAATCATTAGTTGTACCCTGTGCAAATTCTTTCTGTTGCTAACATTTGAAATTATGTAGCAGAATATGTTTAATAATGTATTCATGAGATGCAATGCATACGTTTGTCTTGAGTTTTTGGAAACACATTAAAACAAGAGATGTAAAAGCGTGATATTTGTAAAAACATGATATTTGTAACAATGTGATGTTTGTAAAAATGAAATATCAACTCAGCATTTTTGTAATCCTTAAGGAGTCAGGATACCCTTTTGGTGACAGTATGCTTTTGAATTAATCATGCTTCAATTAGGACTTTCAAGGGTTGTAACGTGGCTTGGTTCACGGTTTAAGAAACAAAGGATAATGGCTCAAAATTTATTTATACCCATCCCCTTCTTCGTGATGTTCTTCAGTCCTAAGTTCAGTTAATTCAACTTATGCATTCAGGTTCCAAGAGACTTTTGGATTTGCACCTTTGATAATGATGATGGTTCACAAGCAGAGAGAACTTTTGAGATGGCAGTCACTTCTTCCTTGTGGTAGTCGCAACTTTGAGTTGTTCAAGAATTTATTGACTTATTTTTTTTCATCTTTTTGATATCCCTAACTTTTGCCTGAACTGTCTCTTTGGAGCTTACAGTCAGCGGGACGCCTTGATTTTTGCCTAAGTCTTCTTTTTGATTTTTGACTTAGCAGGCTTTTCTTTGTATATATTTTTTTTCCATTTTTTTTTCTTTTTTGAAAGATATTGACTGCCTTGTTTGATGATTGATGAACCGTCATTGTCTTTTGATTGACATTTCCGACACTTCTTTGATGTGTGCGGCTGAACGTTTGTGATTGAAACCTTTGTTGAAAGATGTACTGAATGATTCTCTTAAAATAGAATGCACAGCCAAATTAACTGAGAACTACCCTGCCCCAGGTTATGATCAAGAGTTTTAATTAGTACAAGAAATAAACTTCTACTTCTTAGGCTCAAAAGGGGTTGACGAGGGATTAACATCCTTATATCTCCACTGTTTAGGGATTGAAACAATGCCTGTACATCATCAGCATAGTCTGTTCAAAAGCATACTATATGAGGTTGCGGTATCGTTCTCGTCATCCTCCCTCAAAAGGCTTACAGCTTAGCAGGAGTTGAATATCACAAAACATATGCAAAGTGAAGACATAATTTAAAATGAGTGATAGCGAAATAATTTATTCAAGACAAATATATGCAATGCACTGATGATGATTATTAAAACAGATAATGTCTATCATAAGTCGAATGTTTAAACAAACAGAGTAGAAATTGCACATGAAAGTAAAGCTAATGATTTAAAAGTTCGTCCATTTAGACATCAATCAGTCTTGTCATGATTAGGCATGGGAATGGTAATCACTACAGGAGTCTTGGGATGAGGGAATTCAATTTCACCAGCATCTTGGATCTTATTCTTTAATGTCCAGCAATCGTTGGTGTAATGTTCAGGACTGTTGGAATGGTACGTGCACCTCATATCGAGTTTATATCCAGGAGTGGAGGTGTTAGAATTCTTTGGAGCATCCCTTAGAGTAATCAATTTGATCTTCAACAAATGTTGTAATGCTTGAGCCGACGACATTTTGACCTTGGTGAGTTGACGCTTAGGTGCATCTGGCTTGCGTCGTTGTTGTGGAACTGGTGTAGAGATTCAGAGTATCCGGGGTTCGAGCTTCCGGAGTGTGTATCTGATAAGAACGTTTCAGAATGTCCGGGGTTCGAGCTTCCGGAATGTATATCTGATTGGAATGTTTCAGAAGTCTGGGGTTCAAGCTTCCAGAATGTTCATCTGATTGGAACTTTCAGAATGTCCGGGGTTCGAGCTTCCGGAATGTATATCTGATTGGAATGTTTCAAAAGTCTGGGGTTCAAGCTTCCAGAATGTTCATCTGATTGGAACTTTCAGAATGTCCGGGGTTCGAGCTTCCGGAATGTATATCTGATAAATATTGATTTGTTGATGATATTCGTCTGACCGGTTGGTCGACCTGAAAGGAAAAGTTAGTTTCATGGGATGCAAATGCAATCTTTTCAAGGATCTTTAGGAATTTAGTTATCAACATTAGACAATGATTTGGTCACGTCTTTGTCTGAAGAATTCTGACTTTTGTCTTTGAATGTCTTTCTTTGAGAATCAAGCTCACCATATCCAGTGGGTCATCGCCTCTGATTCGGGATACCTCTGAATTTGAGGGTATGTGGCTAGAGGAAAATAAATCCTCTTGCCCCTTGATAGGAATTTAGTCCTTGATAAGAGTACCTGAAATTGTGCGCCCTAAATCCCTAAGATCCTTGAAGGGTTAGTTAAATCATGTTATGCTTATGATGTTATGATGTCATGATGTTATGCGAATGCAGTTCATTAGACTTGGTGCGAGATGGTAAGGACAAACAAATCCTTTCAACAAAACCTGCGAGGAAATGAAGGTTAGTAGTAAACACAAACAAGTCACACAAGTCACACAATTTTTGGCTTAAGGCTTGCATGGAGTTTAGATCAGGTGTCCTTCCCAAGGGCATTTCTATGGATAAGGAGATTTCAGCAATAGGTTCTACAAGTTATCCAGAATTGTAAGCCCTTCTAAAGCACCCTCGGACATGATGCATTTGCACCATGCAATGATACTTTGAGAAAGAACCTATCTGAATTGTAGCATCGGGTAGCGACTAGTCCTTAACATTTGTCAAGGGTAGTCCCCCCACTACGTTCCTAAAGGCCAGGATGGGTTAAGGGTAACTAAAGGTCCTTGAGCTCCGGCGCACCCACAGACACATACATAGACCCCCCTCATTTGAGAAAGGTGTGCATATGCTATGGAGTCCTAACTCAAGTGTGAACTTCATATTGACTCATCTCCCACATATGTGAAAGAGGTCGCCATGACTATGCCACTCCTAATCTTAAGTGTTCTTGAATCCGGGAATAGGATTCGTCCATCAGTTAATTCCCAAAACGCCCCTGAAAAATAAAACAAATAAAGCAAACAATAGAAAACATTTAAGTGATTCCTAAACTCTTAAGGTAACCCCTCTTTTATCGAATTTAATCCCCAGCAGAGTCGCCAGTTCTGTAATACGGTGAACTGACTTTTTATCGATCGAAATGTCGCGGTTAAGCAAGAGTCGCCACCGACTTTTATTTTATCCAAACAAATTCAGAAAGGCTAAAAGAAACAAAAAAAACCTTTTTAAAGAAATCTAAGTTCGGGGGGTAATTTATGCAAAGGGAAGGTGTAAGGCACCCTTTGCATCCATGGTTTTCCATGGGCTCTTAATTGCTTTGCTTGCTCGTTTGTTTTTAGAAAAAAGTAGGTGAAAGAAAAAAGTGGACTTTAGCTCGTAAATGAGCGTAGCCAGTTTTCGAAGAATTGTGAGAAAGAATATTAAAGATAAGCATTGCAAGGCAATTAGGGGCAATTACCTTAAACTCAGATGATAGGTCTCTTTTTAGCCTTTCAGAATGAAAGGGTCTATCCTTGCCATAAGAGGGCAGGAAGCCTTTCGTTTGGAGATTGAAGGGTCATCGAAATATCCTTTGCCATAAGACTGTCCCATGCCATAGAAGGGCAGGTAGTCTAGGGTAAGGATCAGAATAAGCCTTTTCGTAGGCAGCCAGAAGATACCCCAGCCTTTTTCCGTAGGCAACTTTCGAGGGTCGAGGTCATATTTGTGTATCGAAGGCAGCATCATTTTAGGGTCTCATGACCTTTTATCGAGGCAGCATGGCTGAGGTATCCTCAAATTCGAGGGACATGGCTTATTCTGCAAAAACACAAAGGCAACAGGCAACAGGCAACAGAGAGGTTACCCCAAAAGGGTGCGTGTGTGCAACATTCACGTGGTTATGTTCAGATAATATTTATCTTGTAATTAGTGATTCTAATTGATTCAGAGTTGCACTCCCTAAATTACTAACCACGCAGTTATAAAGTAATAAAAGGGAAGGGGACAATGAAATCAGCGGATCCCCAATGGGGTTCGACACAAGTAATAAAAGGCATAAAATAAAAAAAATAGGGTTTAGGGTTACCAATAACGTAGCTTTGGCAATTGACAACCCTGAAAAGGAGGAAGAACAAGAAGGCAAATACAGTTAACCCTAAAAATAAAAGGATAAAGAAATTAAAAATAAATAGAATAATAATAAAAGGAAAAGGGTGAAAGAAACTTAGCTTCGATTGTTGAATGTTGATGGGCAAAGGTTTGCCTTGTGCATGAAGCATTGACCCTGACCATTTAGAGAATTGAAACAGAAATAATAGGAACCAGTGAGTGTATGGCTAATTCAATGACAATTAGGGTTAACCCTAATTTACTACAAGAATGGCAAAGAGAAATTAAACAAATATGAAAAGAGACTTAGCTTTTGAATTTGATCTGACATGGTTGGCGGTCGGAAGAAGCCTCGAGCATTGACTCTGACCATCAGAGATTTGGCAAAGAAAAAGGAAAGGAATAAATGTAGGAGAAATTCTATGTGCGAGGAAATTAAACCCTAATTAAACGAAATAAAAGATAAATAATATTAATAGAAAAGGGGTTTAGAACTTAGCTTCATTCTTTTGACGTGGCGCATAGTCGGAGCGTATCGGAACAGCAACCCTGAAAAAATTGGCAAAGACAGACAGAAAAGGAGGTGAGTGCAGAAAGAGTCCATTGACTTTTGAGGATGAAACCCTAATAATATTTTTATAAGGCAAATAAAATTTAAATAAAAAATAGGGGTCGGGGCTTAGCTTCGCAAGAGGCGTAACGCGTCATCGGAGAAAACCCTGTGGTTAACCCTGAAAAGAGAATGCACAAAGAAAAGATTCTTTAGTGTATAGCAAATTCTTGTAGATATTAAATCGGGTGAAAATTGAATTGAATAACGATCGGATTTAATTAATTATTGGTCCTCGACATAATTAATTAAATCGGTGAAAGTAAGGTTTCGATTAAAAGTTTAACTCCAAGGTATCTTAATCGGTGAATGAAAGTTGATTAACAAATTAAACAAATGATTTAAACAACTAAATTAATTTAAAACCATAAAAAAACAAATTATTCAATTAAAATAAAATAAGTGTTTTTTATTATGTTTTAAAAAAAATAGAGAAGTAGAAAAAAGAATTTGTTTTGCTTCTTTAAAATAATTTTAACAAATAACATATAATTGAAACTAGTTCATGTAATAAAAATAAAAAAAAAGATTTTCTTAGCTTTTGATCCTGTATGACGTGCTTGTGAGTGTTCATGATAGACTGGCATCCCCAAAGGCGTTGGATCCAATTTGGCAGTGATCCAAAGGTTATGGTTGGGGGTGTACCGTGCGCCTGACGAGGACGCGCGCACTGGATCCATCTGCAAAGTTCTCCAAAGGAAAATTCCCCAAAATGCAAGAGCTCAGTATCGAACTGGCTCCATCACGCATAGAGGGCTTGGTCCATCGCTTCAACCGCTGGACCACTAATCGTTTGCTGTTAATCAATCTGTTTCCAATCAACATAAACGAATCATGAATTTTAAAAAGAACACAAAGCGCGAACACTGTTCATCATCCCCTTCGTTGGTCTTCGTCACTGATTCGTCCACGGCCATGGTAGAAACCTGCAAAACAATGACGATAAACCCCAACCAAAAACCCAAATCAACCTCAAAAACTCTCCCGAGTCCAACGAAACCATTAATTTGACTTGAAACTGTCCCTATCAAAATCTCCCATTCGATAAACTCCGAACCCTAATAATGGCAATTCGCTACATCTGCACCAAAACTCAAATTAACAGGTTCAAACATGTTCTAAACATCGATGCAAACACAAATATACAAACCAATTTTGTTAAAAACACATGATTGACCGATGTTGATTTTAAATTATGGATACCAAAACGTGAGTCTGAGGGGAACAATTTCGAGCGCGGCAGCCTTAGATAATGAGTGGAAACTCCTCAATGATCGTCCAGGAAGATGTTTGAATCTCTAAAAGGCTGTGATTCTCCTTGGAATGGTGAAACCGAGTTGGAGTTCTTAGAGAAATTTTGAGCCTTTTTGAACGTGTTTCTTGTACCTGTAATCCTGATTTTTTTTTTTGGCCCTTGGTTCTACTCAGAATATATAATATGTGGATTAGGGTTGGAAATAAGGAAGAAAATCATGAGATTTGGTGACATGGACATATGAGAATATTTGAATGAAAATTTCTCCAAATCTTTCTATTTTTGCACCAATTCTATTTCTTGTATATTCTCCATTCAATCCTAGCCATTAGATGAGATTTAATCAAGGGAAATAATTTTGATTTATTAATCATATTATTATTTGATAATTTATTTGACTTTTATTTGAATTTAAATGATAAAACTCAAATATACATGAAATAAATATCAAATAATAATTTTAATGACCAATGGACCTCCCTTGTGATTATTTGGACCATCTTGATTGATTGAGGTTGATTAAAAATCAAATCTTTGATTAAAACTAATTTTCAATATTTTATAATGATTTATTTGTATTTTAATGAATTAAAATTCAAATAAATATTATAAAAATCAAGTAATTAGTTCATGGATGTCCATAAAGCCCATAGTCACTTTTGCATCCATATTTTAGGCCCATTAGTCCATCGGAGGCATCAGAACCTGACTTTTCTTTGAGAAAGAGAAAACCCTAGTTGGAAGGCTATTGTTTGAGTATGAAAATGTAATGGGCAAATTTTGGGGTATGACAGCTGCCCCTGTTCAATTATCTTAAACCTGAAGATGTAGAGTGGTTTGTGTGCCAGTCGGTATCTGAAGGTGGAAGATGATTGAACACTAGAATACCAAGAAATTTGCCCTAGCTGATGTAGTGACTTTTGTCGGAGATGGGCTTGAAGATGCCATCCAGCAAATCATGCATTAAATTCGGTTTGGAGTGTTTGAGAAGTATTTGTTAGAGATTGATCGTGTTAGCGTTGTTCGTGATGAGAGAAACGGGTCATACATTTAGACCATATCTGTAGAGGAATGTCAGAATGAGTCATACATTGGACCATATCTAAAGAGGAATATCAAAACGAGCTATGCATTAGACCATGTCTGAAGAGAAATAGCAGAACGAGTCGTACATTAGACCATATCTGAGGAGGGATATCAGAACGAGTTATTCATTAAACCATATCTGAAGGTGAATACCAGAACGAGTCATACATTAAACCATATTTGATGGATAATGCCAGAACGAGTCATACATTTAGACCATATCTGACTAAAAATACCGGAACGGGTCGTATATTAGACCATATCTGATGGATAATGCCAGAACGAGTCATACATTTAGACCATATCTGACTAAAAATACCGGAACGGGTCGTATATTAGACCATATTTGATTAAGAATACCGGAACGGGTCATATATTAGACCATATCTGATAGAGAATGTTTGTTTGTTAGGGTTGATGAGTTATTTGACGAAGTTTTGGAATGTAAAAAGGCTTGTCAGAATGAATCTCCAGCTCGATTATATCTGAGAGGAATGATTGTTGAGGCGGAACCTGAAAACAAAGTATGCAATGTCATGATGCATGTAATGAATGAGATGGGATTCTCAAAATAAATGAGAAACTTGCATGAAGTGATGTATGCAATGTATGAATATGTTTATGACATATGATATGCGAATATGATTTATGTTGTCCTGATTGAGAAAATAAATCTCTATATCCTTGTAATTTTATTGTCGGATCTTGTCTTGAAGATGCTCAGCTGGTGATTTATGGTTTCTGCTTGGGGATGATTAGTAGTTTGATGTACCCTGATTTTAGAGATAAACCATGTTGGAGAAGAGCAACATATTGGATGACCGGTAATGCGGAAGATGTAAACTCTGTTGGGGAGTCGTGTCTTTGTTGAGACGAATATGTTTGAAGATGTCTTCTTAATGATTACTCTGCGGGGAGGTGGTTTTGTGAACCTGGCTTTGTGGGGAGACATGGGTGTCTTGAAAGTTGCCCCCAGTATCATAGTAACTTACTACTTGGTTCAGGACACGCCACTGAGTATTGATCAAGATGTTGAATTTGGACTTGCATAGATTTGCCCCAGTTAGCAGGAACTTTGGAAAGATTCGCCTCGCGAGGACTTTGTGAGATGTTTACTATGGGCGATATGCCCCCAGTAATCATAGGCTCATGACAATGTCTCACGTTGATTGGGGAGTAGCTTTAGATATGCTTGGATGCATGCCCCTGATTGTTCGAGCATCCATGAGAGATTCTCAGAATCTTGACTTGATTACCCCAGATTGATTGGACAAAACATGTCATGCCCCTTGTATACGTAAGAGACATGGCTTCCTTGGAGTAATTTTGTTTGTCGGGATAACTTTCAATCATTAGTTGTACCCTGTGCAAATTCTTTCTGTTGCTAACATTTGAAATTATGTAGCAGATTATGTTTAATAATGTATTCATGAGATGCAATGCATACGTTTGTCTTGAGTTTTTGGAAACACATTAAAACAAGAGATGTAAAAGCGTGATATTTGTAAAAACATGATATTTGTAACAATGTGATGTTTGTAAAAATGAAATATCAACTCAGCATTTTTGTAATCCTTAAGGAGTCAGGATACCCTTTTGGTGACAGTATGCTTTTGAATTAATCATGCTTCAATTAGGACTTTCAAGGGTTGTAACGTGGCTTGGTTCACGGTTTAAGAAACAAAGGATAATGGCTCAAAATTTATTTATACCCATCCCCTTCTTCGTGATGTTCTTCAGTCCTAAGTTCAGTTAATTCAACTTATGCATTCAGGTTCCAAGAGACTTTTGGATTTGCACCTTTGATAATGATGATGGTTCACAAGCAGAGAGAACTTTTGAGATGGCAGTCACTTCTTCCTTGTGGTAGTCGCAACTTTGAGTTGTTCAAGAATTTATTGACTTATTTTTTTTCATCTTTTTGATATCCCTAACTTTTGCCTGAACTGTCTCTTTGGAGCTTACAGTCAGCGGGACGCCTTGATTTTTGCCTAAGTCTTCTTTTTGATTTTTGACTTAGCAGGCTTTTCTTTGTATATATTTTTTTTCCATTTTTTTTTCTTTTTTGAAAGATATTGACTGCCTTGTTTGATGATTGATGAACCGTCATTGTCTTTTGATTGACATTTCCGACACTTCTTTGATGTGTGCGGCTGAACGTTTGTGATTGAAACCTTTGTTGAAAGATGTACTGAATGATTCTCTTAAAATAGAATGCACAGCCAAATTAACTGAGAACTACCCTGCCCCAGGTTATGATCAAGAGTTTTAATTAGTACAAGAAATAAACTTCTACTTCTTAGGCTCAAAAGGGGTTGACGAGGGATTAACATCCTTATATCTCCACTGTTTAGGGATTGAAACAATGCCTGTACATCATCAGCATAGTCTGTTCAAAAGCATACTATATGAGGTTGCGGTATCGTTCTCGTCATCCTCCCTCAAAAGGCTTACAGCTTAGCAGGAGTTGAATATCACAAAACATATGCAAAGTGAAGACATAATTTAAAATGAGTGATAGCGAAATAATTTATTCAAGACAAATATATGCAATGCACTGATGATGATTATTAAAACAGATAATGTCTATCATAAGTCGAATGTTTAAACAAACAGAGTAGAAATTGCACATGAAAGTAAAGCTAATGATTTAAAAGTTCGTCCATTTAGACATCAATCAGTCTTGTCATGATTAGGCATGGGAATGGTAATCACTACAGGAGTCTTGGGATGAGGGAATTCAATTTCACCAGCATCTTGGATCTTATTCTTTAATGTCCAGCAATCGTTGGTGTAATGTTCAGGACTGTTGGAATGGTACGTGCACCTCATATCGAGTTTATATCCAGGAGTGGAGGTGTTAGAATTCTTTGGAGCATCCCTTAGAGTAATCAATTTGATCTTCAACAAATGTTGTAATGCTTGAGCCGACGACATTTTGACCTTGGTGAGTTGACGCTTAGGTGCATCTGGCTTGCGTCGTTGTTGTGGAACTGGTGTAGAGATTCAGAGTATCCGGGGTTCGAGCTTCCGGAGTGTGTATCTGATAAGAACGTTTCAGAATGTCCGGGGTTCGAGCTTCCGGAATGTATATCTGATTGGAATGTTTCAGAAGTCTGGGGTTCAAGCTTCCAGAATGTTCATCTGATTGGAACTTTCAGAATGTCCGGGGTTCGAGCTTCCGGAATGTATATCTGATTGGAATGTTTCAAAAGTCTGGGGTTCAAGCTTCCAGAATGTTCATCTGATTGGAACTTTCAGAATGTCCGGGGTTCGAGCTTCCGGAATGTATATCTGATAAATATTGATTTGTTGATGATATTCGTCTGACCGGTTGGTCGACCTGAAAGGAAAAGTTAGTTTCATGGGATGCAAATGCAATCTTTTCAAGGATCTTTAGGAATTTAGTTATCAACATTAGACAATGATTTGGTCACGTCTTTGTCTGAAGAATTCTGACTTTTGTCTTTGAATGTCTTTCTTTGAGAATCAAGCTCACCATATCCAGTGGGTCATCGCCTCTGATTCGGGATACCTCTGAATTTGAGGGTATGTGGCTAGAGGAAAATAAATCCTCTTGCCCCTTGATAGGAATTTAGTCCTTGATAAGAGTACCTGAAATTGTGCGCCCTAAATCCCTAAGATCCTTGAAGGGTTAGTTAAATCATGTTATGCTTATGATGTTATGATGTCATGATGTTATGCGAATGCAGTTCATTAGACTTGGTGCGAGATGGTAAGGACAAACAAATCCTTTCAACAAAACCTGCGAGGAAATGAAGGTTAGTAGTAAACACAAACAAGTCACACAAGTCACACAATTTTTGGCTTAAGGCTTGCATGGAGTTTAGATCAGGTGTCCTTCCCAAGGGCATTTCTATGGATAAGGAGATTTCAGCAATAGGTTCTACAAGTTATCCAGAATTGTAAGCCCTTCTAAAGCACCCTCGGACATGATGCATTTGCACCATGCAATGATACTTTGAGAAAGAACCTATCTGAATTGTAGCATCGGGTAGCGACTAGTCCTTAACATTTGTCAAGGGTAGTCCCCCCACTACGTTCCTAAAGGCCAGGATGGGTTAAGGGTAACTAAAGGTCCTTGAGCTCCGGCGCACCCACAGACACATACATAGACCCCCCTCATTTGAGAAAGGTGTGCATATGCTATGGAGTCCTAACTCAAGTGTGAACTTCATATTGACTCATCTCCCACATATGTGAAAGAGGTCGCCATGACTATGCCACTCCTAATCTTAAGTGTTCTTGAATCCGGGAATAGGATTCGTCCATCAGTTAATTCCCAAAACGCCCCTGAAAAATAAAACAAATAAAGCAAACAATAGAAAACATTTAAGTGATTCCTAAACTCTTAAGGTAACCCCTCTTTTATCGAATTTAATCCCCAGCAGAGTCGCCAGTTCTGTAATACGGTGAACTGACTTTTTATCGATCGAAATGTCGCGGTTAAGCAAGAGTCGCCACCGACTTTTATTTTATCCAAACAAATTCAGAAAGGCTAAAAGAAACAAAAAAAACCTTTTTAAAGAAATCTAAGTTCGGGGGGTAATTTATGCAAAGGGAAGGTGTAAGGCACCCTTTGCATCCATGGTTTTCCATGGGCTCTTAATTGCTTTGCTTGCTCGTTTGTTTTTAGAAAAAAGTAGGTGAAAGAAAAAAGTGGACTTTAGCTCGTAAATGAGCGTAGCCAGTTTTCGAAGAATTGTGAGAAAGAATATTAAAGATAAGCATTGCAAGGCAATTAGGGGCAATTACCTTAAACTCAGATGATAGGTCTCTTTTTAGCCTTTCAGAATGAAAGGGTCTATCCTTGCCATAAGAGGGCAGGAAGCCTTTCGTTTGGAGATTGAAGGGTCATCGAAATATCCTTTGCCATAAGACTGTCCCATGCCATAGAAGGGCAGGTAGTCTAAGGTAAGGATCAGAATAAGCCTTTTCGTAGGCAGCCAGAAGATACCCCAGCCTTTTTCCGTAGGCAACTTTCGAGGGTCGAGGTCATATTTGTGTATCGAAGGCAGCATCATTTTAGGGTCTCATGACCTTTTATCGAGGCAGCATGGCTGAGGTATCCTCAAATTCGAGGGACATGGCTTATTCTGCAAAAACACAAAGGCAACAGGCAACAGGCAACAGAGAGGTTACCCCAAAAGGGTGCGTGTGTGCAACATTCACGTGGTTATGTTCAGATAATATTTATCTTGTAATTAGTGATTCTAATTGATTCAGAGTTGCACTCCCTAAATTACTAACCACGCAGTTATAAAGTAATAAAAGGGAAGGGGACAATGAAATCAGCGGATCCCCAATGGGGTTTGACACAAGTAATAAAAGGCATAAAATAAAAAAAATAGGGTTTAGGGTTACCAATAACGTAGCTTTGGCAATTGACAACCCTGAAAAGGAGGAAGAACAAGAAGGCAAATACAGTTAACCCTAAAAATAAAAGGATAAAGAAATTAAAAATAAATAGAATAATAATAAAAGGAAAAGGGTGAAAGAAACTTAGCTTCGATTGATGAATGTTGATGGGCAAAGGTTTGCCTTGTGCATGAAGCATTGACCCTGACCATTTAGAGAATTGAAACAGAAATAATAGGAACCAGTGAGTGTATGGCTAATTCAATGACAATTAGGGTTAACCCTAATTTACTACAAGAATGGCAAAGAGAAATTAAACAAATATGAAAAGAGACTTAGCTTTTGAATTTGATCTGACATGGTTGGCGGTCGGAAGAAGCCTCGAGCATTGACTCTGACCATCAGAGATTTGGCAAAGAAAAAGGAAAGGAATAAATGTAGGAGAAATTCTATGTGCGAGGAAATTAAACCCTAATTAAACGAAATAAAAGATAAATAATATTAATAGAAAAGGGGTTTAGAACTTAGCTTCATTCTTTTGACGTGGCGCATAGTCGGAGCGTATCGGAACAGCAACCCTGAAAAAATTGGCAAAGACAGACAGAAAAGGAGGTGAGTGCAGAAAGAGTCCATTGACTTTTGAGGATGAAACCCTAATAATATTTTTATAAGGCAAATAAAATTTAAATAAAAAATAGGGGTCGGGGCTTAGCTTCGCAAGAGGCGTAACGCGTCATCGGAGAAAACCCTGTGGTTAACCCTGAAAAGAGAATGCACAAAGAAAAGATTCTTTAGTGTATAGCAAATTCTTGTAGATATTAAATCGGGTGAAAATTGAATTGAATAACGATCGGATTTAATTAATTATTGGTCCTCGACATAATTAATTAAATCGGTGAAAGTAAGGTTTCGATTAAAAGTTTAACTCCAAGGTATCTTAATCGGTGAATGAAAGTTGATTAACAAATTAAACAAATGATTTAAACAACTAAATTAATTTAAAACCATAAAAAAACAAATTATTCAATTAAAATAAAATAAGTGTTTTTTATTATGTTTTAAAAAAAAATAGAGAAGTAGAAAAAAGAATTTGTTTTGCTTCTTTAAAATAATTTTAACAAATAACATATAATTGAAACTAGTTCATGTAATAAAAATAAAAAAAAAGATTTTCTTAGCTTTTGATCCTGTATGACGTGCTTGTGAGTGTTCATGATAGACTGGCATCCCCAAAGGCGTTGGATCCAATTTGGCAGTGATCCAAAGGTTATGGTTGGGGGTGTACCGTGCGCCTGACGAGGACGCGCGCACTGGATCCATCTGCAAAGTTCTCCAAAGGAAAATTCCCCAAAATGCAAGAGCTCAGTATCGAACTGGCTCCATCACGCATAGAGGGCTTGGTCCATCGCTTCAACCGCTGGACCACTAATCGTTTGCTGTTAATCAATCTGTTTCCAATCAACATAAACGAATCATGAATTTTAAAAAGAACACAAAGCGCGAACACTGTTCATCATCCCCTTCGTTGGTCTTCGTCACTGATTCGTCCACGGCCATGGTAGAAACCTGCAAAACAATGACGATAAACCCCAACCAAAAACCCAAATCAACCTCAAAAACTCTCCCGAGTCCAACGAAACCATTAATTTGACTTGAAACTGTCCCTATCAAAATCTCCCATTCGATAAACTCCGAACCCTAATAATGGCAATTCGCTACATCTGCACCAAAACTCAAATTAACAGGTTCAAACATGTTCTAAACATCGATGCAAACACAAATATACAAACCAATTTTGTTAAAAACACATGATTGACCGATGTTGATTTTAAATTATGGATACCAAAACGTGAGTCTGAGGGGAACAATTTCGAGCGCGGCAGCCTTAGATAATGAGTGGAAACTCCTCAATGATCGTCCAGGAAGATGTTTGAATCTCTAAAAGGCTGTGATTCTCCTTGGAATGGTGAAACCGAGTTGGAGTTCTTAGAGAAATTTTGAGCCTTTTTGAACGTGTTTCTTGTACCTGTAATCCTGATTTTTTTTTTTTTGGCCCTTGGTTCTACTCAGAATATATAATATGTGGATTAGGGTTGGAAATAAGGAAGAAAATCATGAGATTTGGTGACATGGACATATGAGAATATTTGAATGAAAATTTCTCCAAATCTTTCTATTTTTGCACCAATTCTATTTCTTGTATATTCTCCATTCAATCCTAGCCATTAGATGAGATTTAATCAAGGGAAATAATTTTGATTTATTAATCATATTATTATTTGATAATTTATTTGACTTTTATTTGAATTTAAATGATAAAACTCAAATATACATGAAATAAATATCAAATAATAATTTTAATGACCAATGGACCTCCCTTGTGATTATTTGGACCATCTTGATTGATTGAGGTTGATTAAAAATCAAATCTTTGATTAAAACTAATTTTCAATATTTTATAATGATTTATTTGTATTTTAATGAATTAAAATTCAAATAAATATTATAAAAATCAAGTAATTAGTTCATGGATGTCCATAAAGCCCATAGTCACTTTTGCATCCATATTTTAGGCCCATTAGTCCATCGGAGGCATCAGAACCTGACTTTTCTTTGAGAAAGAGAAAACCCTAGTTGGAAGGCTATTGTTTGAGTATGAAAATGTAATGGGCAAATTTTGGGGTATGACAAGGCCCATTATTTTTTCACATATATTGTAACTTTTACTTCTTTTGTTAACAAACACAAGCGTGCGAGATTTTCCATTCAAATTCTTTTCTCCGAGATGGCACAGCCACTTGTAATAGTATTTTGTTATTTTTTTATCATTTGAGTTTGGGATAAAAATTTGTCTTAGACAAGAAGAATTGAGACAACTTCGTCAAAGGCCAAATGCAGATGTTAAACTCACCCTAGAATAAGGTCTTATGAATCAGAATGTATAAAATAATGTTGAGATTCCTAATCTTGGTAAGGAGAATTCACATCATTGAAGTCTTCAGGTTCCCGATTAATGAAACTGACAAAAGGTTCCACCTTTTGGAGAAAAGTTTGAAATCCATAGAAGGTCGTCATTCTGTGGATTTAAACATTGTTGGTTTGTGCCTAGTCCCTGATGTCAAGAACTGCAAGGGTCATTTACTCTCACTCCGAATGGTTTGGATTTGCAAGCCGAAGTGGTAATCTTCTCTTGTACACATGTGGAAGTTGCTTGGCGCTTCCGACCGAGGGATAAGCAAGATGTATTCTTATCTTGAGCTTTGCACCATTTGCATTGCTCGAATCCCTTAAAGCATTACAAATTCTAGGGTGACTCCGTCGGAATATGTTGCCATGCGGCAATCAAGAGTGTTCTGCAGAGACACTTCTCATTTTCAAGGTTCTTCTTCATATCTTGGGTCTCCTCTTCCCGGAGTTTTCTTCTCAACAACCTTTGCTTGTCAACAGAGACAGAAATAATATGGGAAATGAACCGATGTAATTTCAGTGCCTTGTGCTCAATTATATCTCTGATTGTTGGTATTTCAGTTGGTGTTTTGAGTCTTCCTCACCACAGATAGCTCTCCTGAGTTCGATGATAATGCAATATTCCTTGTGAGGGTAAAAAATGAAACGGAAGAATGATGAAAGAAAATGAGGATAAAAAAATGATAATGAAATTGCCAAGCAAGAACGAAGTCGTGTGATGGTAAATCAGAGGATTAAGATAGTGATTGACTGCCATTTCCAAAGAAAACCTCATTGACTCCTCAACCGCATCAAAATTCCTTGTGAGGGATGAACTGTAACACCCTTCTAAACCCCGCGACAATTAATAATTAAATCAGAGTACATACAAACAAGGGTGCCACAATTGATAATAAAAATAAACAATTATTTGTCACTGTCATGCATTTACTAGGGAATAATCCTTCGTAATTCATCAACCTCATGTTTACACAGCGAAATAAATTATCAAAATAACATTTCATCATCAAATACCACCAATCCTTAAAATTAATTCAAAACAAAACAGAGTTATTAAATTAATTTCAAAACATAACGTTCACCAGTGTTACATCTATCAGAGCATGACACCTGACGCTAACTAAACGAAGGCTCATGAGCTAATCCTCACCAAGTCGAAGCCGCTATCCTCAATCTGAAAAATATAGTGTAAGGGTGAGTCTCATCGCAATTAACAAATATTATTGCATCGTAAACAATAACATATCATAGTTATATTAATCACCCAATTGTATTATATTTCAGACAATTCCACAAATACACAACCAACACATCATCACTTCATAACACTGAAACACATTCAATCATGTTAGGAAAATCATGCATATGAATGAACTGACACTATGCATGTGGTACCAAACGTCATCAATGGGAATAACCCACCGACCGATCCAACATCTTTAAGATACGGTCCTGCCAGCACAAATTCCACACAATGGGAATTATGCCCTTCACTGAATCCACAACATCATTTGGATTCAGCCCTCAATATGATTATGAATGAATGCAACATATATAACATACTTATACCATCATCATCATCATCATCAAGTATGTTTAAACATATATTAGCATCATTCAAATATCATCCAGTTATCATCATCATCATACAACTCATAAATCGTCACATGATTATTATTTCAAACATAGCATGTATTTAACACATCTCATCACATATGTGTACAATACATCATTCACCAAGAAATAAAATCATGTTTTAAAACAATTGAAGTTACACTTCATTCCCTCATTTAAACACATAGGTTATCTCATGAGGTTCATCGTGCTCGAAACGGCACTAAAAATAGGCCAACAGTTCAAAAGATACGTCATTTTCAAGTTTGGAAAATTTTCTGCACAGCAAGGTCCGCTCAGCGGACCACTAGCGATGTTAGACAGAAGCGAACTTCCTTCAGACCTCCGCTCACGGTACCACTAGCGACCTCGGACATAAGCTAACTAGGTTGGGTCCTTCGCTTAGCGGACCTGCGATTTTACGGATTCTCAGGTCTGCGACAGACCCTGCGACCTCACACATTCTAAGTCCAAAATCGATTCCAAACATCATTTACAGACAGTTAATCATCAATTGCATCATTATTCATCATCACACATTAAAACAACACATAATTAACCAATAATCTATGCAATTTCATCAATTATAACCTCCCTATACCTAACATATAATCCAATTGGCCTAGACAATATCCCTAATCAATGTTACCATCCAAAACACGATAAGAAATGCTAACCGGAGAGTCCCCCCTTACCTTAGCCAATTTCTTGATCTTGGTCTCTCCCTCTTCTGTTCCTCTTTACGTTCCTCAGCTCTTCTCTTCAACTTCTCCTTTTTCAAGTTCTCCCCCTTTTTCCTTATTTCCTTTATTTTATGAAAAATACAAAATAATTAGTAATGGGCTTACTCACTTAGCACCCCCACACTACTAATCTCACCATCCGGCCCAATGGCCCTTAACCATAATTCTCCAATAATCCCAATCTCAAATACTGATATTAATTAATTAATTTAAAAAATTCAATTAAATTAATAAATTAGAATTGATGGGGTGTTACAACTCTCCCCCACTAAAAGAGTTTTCGTCCTCGAAAACATACCTCAGATAAAGAGTTCCGGATAGGAATCCTTCATCTGACTTTCCAGCTCCCAGGTAACATTCCCATCAGCCGGTCCTCCCCAAGCTACTATGACCAAGGCTATCTCTTTGCCACGTAATTGCTTTAGCCTTCGATCTTCAATCCTCACAGGTAAAGCCTCAACGGTTAAGTTATCTTTCACCCGTACATCGTCTATCTGGATCACATGAGATGGATCCGCGACGTATTTCCTCAAATGAGACACATGAAGTACATCATGCAAATTCGCAAGCATCGGCGGTAAAGCAATACGATAGGCAACTTCGCCCACTCGTTCTGAAATCCAAAACGGTCCAATAAAACGCGAAGTCAACTTCTTTAACTTCAAGGCCCGACCAATACCTGTCATAGGAGTAACTCTCATAAACACATGGTCCCCCTCTTGAAACTCAAGTGTCTTTATCCTCTTGTTATGGTAACTCTTCTGATGACTCTCAGAAGCTTTCATCTTCTCATGAATCATTTTAATCTTTTCTGTAGTTTGTTGCACGATTTCTGGCCCAATCACCGCACTCTCACCAGATTCATACCAACACAACGGTGTTCTACATCTCCTTCCATACAAAGCCTCAAAAGGAGCCATACCAATACTCGAATGAAAACCATTGTTGTAGGTAAACTCAATCAAAGACAGGTAACTATCCCAAGCACCTCCTTTTTCTCGCACACAAGCACGCAACAAATACTTCAACGATTGAATCGTCCTCTCAGTCTGTCCATATGTCTGCGGATGATAAGCAGAACTCAATCTCAGCTTAGTACCCAAAGCCTTCTGCAAACCTTCCCATAACTTAGACGTAAATCTCGGATCTCTTTCAGACACGATATTCGAAGGTATACCATGTAAACTAACTATCTTCTCAATATACAATTGAGCCAGCTTCTCCATCGAATAATCCATTCTTACTGGTATAAAATGTGCAGACTTCGTCAACCTGTCCACAACAACCCATATAGCTTCACAATTCTTAACAGTTCTCGGCAAACCAGAAACAAAATCCATTGATATTCTATCCCACTTTCACTCAGGAATAAACATCGGTTACATATACCCACATGGCTTCTGATGCTCGATTTTTGACTTCTGACACGTCAAACAAGAGTACACAAACTCAGCAATTTTTTTCTTCATTCCAGACCACCGAAACAGCTTTTTCAAGTCATGATACATCTTAGTAGCACCAGGATGAATACTTAATCCACTACGGTGTCCTTTTTCCATAATACTCTTTCGAAGCGCAACCACATCAAGAACACAAACTCGATCACCAAACCTCAATATAGCATTCTCGTCGATTCTGAATTCACCGCCTTTACCTTGGTTAATCAAAGTCATCTTATCAATTAACTCAACATCAGTTTTCTGACCTTCTCTAATCTCTTCAAGAATACCACTAGTCAGCTTTAACATACCCAATTTAACACTATTAGGAGTATATTCACACACCAAACTCAAGTCTCTGAATTGTTCAATCAAATCCAATTCCTTCACCATTAGCATAGACATGTGCAAAGACTTTCTACTCAACGCATCAGCAACAACTTTTGCCTTACCAGGATGGTAATTCAAACCAAAAATCATAATCCTTACGAAATTCCAACCACGTCCTCTGTCTCATATTAAGCTCCTTCTGATTAAAGAGATACTTCAGACTCTTATGATCACTGAACACTTTGAACCTCGAACCATACAAGTAATGTCGCCACAACTTCAAAATGAAAACCAGCGCTGCTAACTCTAAATCATGAGTCGGTTAATTCCTTTCATGCACTTTGAGTTGTCTCGACGCATAAGCTACCACTTGCTGATTTTGCATCAATACACCACCTAAACCCATTAGTGACGCATCATAATAAACCACAAATGATTCTGTCGGGTTCAGTAGAATCAAGATAAGAGCACTAGTCAACCTCCTCTTCAGCTCTTGGAATCCTTCCTCACATTTCAAATCCCAAATAAAAGCTTGATTCTTTCTCGTCAACTTAGTTAACGGTAACGCTAACTTTGAAAATCCTTTAATGAACTTTCTGTAGTACCCTGCGAGACCAAGAAAACTACGAATCTCTGACACTGATTTCAGAGCTTCCCACTGAGATACCGCTTATATCTTTGTAGGATCAACAACAATACCATTCTTAGAAATCACATGTCCAAGAAAACTAACATCTTCCAACCAAAATTCACATTTGGACAATTTAGCAAAAAGTTTCTTCTCTCTTAACAGCTCTAACACAGTTCTGAGATGTCCCACATGTTCTTCCTCATTCTTAGAATATCTCAGAATATCATCTATAAACACCACCATGAACTTATCGAGATAAGGATGAAAGATCCTATTCATATACTCCATAAAAACACCAGGTGCATTAGTAACTCCAAACGGCATTACCGAATACTCGTAATGTCCATACCTCGTTCTAAAGGTAGTCTTCTGAATATCGTCATCTTTCACGCGAATTTGGTGATACCTAGACCTCAGATCAATCTTACTAAATACACACGCTCCAGCTAGCTGATCCATCAAATCATCAATCCTCGGCAGTGGATACCGATTCTTGATAGTAACCTTGTTCAATTGTCTGTAATCCACACACAACCTCATCGAACCATCTTTCTTCTTTACTAGCAACACAGGCGCACCCCACGGAGAAACACTCGGACGAATGAATATCTTCTCGAGCAACTCTTCCAATTGTTTCTTCAGTTCAGCCAACTCAGACGGCGACATACGATACGGTGCCATCGACACTGGACTAGTTCCCGAAATCAAATCAATAGCAAATTCCACTTCTCTTTCTGGTGGCAATTCATTCACATCTTTCGGAAAAACTTTTGGAAAATCACATACCACTGGTAGCTCACTACTTGTTTCTTTCTCCTTCAAGTCCATTAGTGTAAATAACATAAACATTGTTGCACCATCTCCGATAGCCTCATTCACCTGCCTAGCAGTCATGTTCAGTTCATCAGCACTAACAGCTTCAGGAAATAACACCGTCTTCGAAAAAAAGTTGATATGAACACGGTTGAACTCTAACCAGTTCATTTCCAGGATTATATCAAATTGTTTCAACGGAAGGCACACTAAGTCCATTCCGAATTCTCTACCAAAAATATTAACCGGACAATTCAAACAAGTAGATGAAGTAGTTACTGAACCCGACGCAGGAGTGTCAATAACCATACTTCCACTAATATCAGATATCTCTAATCCCAATCTTTTAGCACAATCCAATGAAATAAACGAATGTGTTGCTCTAGTATCAATAATTGCAATTAAAGGTGTGCCATGGATAAAACACGTACCTTTAATCAATCGATCTTCCGGAGTAGTCTCTGACCCATACAAAGCAAAGACCTTCCCACCATACTGATTCTTCTTTGGCTTAGGACACTGTGGGCTAATGTGACCTTTTTCACCACAGTTGTAGCAAGTCATAACCTTCTTCTTACAATCAGCAGCGACATGGCCCACTTTGTCACACTTGAAACACTTCTTCTGATCAAGCTTGCAGTCATTCTTACGATGTCCAATTTCGCCACAGTTGTAGCACCTGACAAAAGCATTGGAGTCTCCCCACTAGGCTTCTTCCAATCACCAGCTTTAGGATTTCCTCTACCATATGGCTTACCTCTGTCCATAGGCTTCTTACCTTTCTTGTCAACCAACTCGCGAGAGTGGGATGACTTCAGCTTAAGGTTATCCTCTTCGAATATCCTACTACAGTCCACTAAATTGACAAATCGCCGAATCCTCTGATACCTGATGCCTTTCTTGATCTCATCATGCAGGCCATTCTCAAATTTGATACACTTTGAGAATTCACTAGCTTCATCATTGTTGTAGTGAACGTAGTACTTCGCCAACTCGACAAACTTCGAAGCATACTCGGGTACCGTTATATTACCTTGAATCAGCTCCAAAAATTCAATCTCTTTCCTGCCCCGAACATCTTCAGGAAAGTACCTTCTCAAGAATTCTCTCTTGAACACAGCCCAAGTAATTGCTACACGAGCAGCCTCAAGTTCATCTCTATTGGCCATCCACCAGTCATTAGCTTCTTCAGACAACATATGCGTACTATACCTCACCTTCAGATCTTCAGCACAATCAATGACTCTGAAAATCCTCTCGATCTCCTTTAACCACTTCTGAGCACCTTCGGGATCATGCGTGCACTTGAACAACGGAGGATTGTTTCTCTGAAAGTTTCCCAATTGCTGGTCAGCACCAATCCCAGTTCCATTTGCATTCCCCCCTAGCACATCAGCAATCATGCCCAGAGCCTCAGCGATAGCATCGTCGTTTCTTCCACCTCTTCCAGCCATTGCTCTGCTTAAATCACAAACAATTTAGTCAGAAAAAGTATCGACAGCGTTTAACCCGCACTAGTCGCATACACAAGGAAGACTGACACAAGACTCTGGTCACAACGACCGACTATGCTCCGATACCACTATTGTAACACCCTTCTAAACCCCCGCGGCAATTAATAATTAAATTAGAGTACATGCAAACAAGGGTGCCACAATTGATAATGAAAATAAACAATTATTTGTCACTGTCATACATTTACTAGGGAATAATCCTTCGTAATTCATCAACCTCATGTTTACACAGCGGAATAAATTATCAAAATAACATTTCATCATCAAATACCACCAATCCTCAAAATTAATTCAAAACAAAACAGAGTTATTAAATTAATTTCAAAACATATTGTTTCCCAGTGTTACATCTATCAGAGCATGACACCTGACGCTAACTAAACAAAGACTCATGAGCTAATCCTCACCAAGTCAAAGCCGCTATCCTCAATATGAAAAATATAGTGTAAGGGTGAGTCTCATCGCAATTAACAAATATTATTGCATCGTAAACAATAACATATCATAGTTGTATTAATCACTCAATTGTATTATATTTCAGACAATTCCACAAATACACAACCAACACATCATCACTTCATAACACTGAAACACATTCAATCATGTTATGAAAATCATGCATATGAATGAACTGACACTATGGATGTGGTACCAAACGTCATCAATGGGAATAGCCCACCGACCGATCTAACATCTTCAAGATACGGTCCTGCCAGCACAAATTCCACACAATGGGAATTATGCCCTTCACTGAATCCACAACATCATTTAGATTCAGCCCTCAACATATGATTATGAATGAATGCAACATATATAACATACTTATACCATCATCATCATCATCATCAAGTATGTTTAAACATATATTAGCATCATTCAAATATCATCCAGTTATCATCATCATACAACTCATAATTCACCACATGATTATTATTTCAAACATAGCATGTATTTAACACATCTTATCACATATGTGTACAATAAATCATTCACCAAGAAATAAAATCATGTTTTAAAACAATTCAAGTTACACTTCATTCCCTCATTTAAACACATATGTTATCTCATGAGGTTCATCGTGCTCGAAACGACACTAAAAATAGGCCAACAGTTCAGAAGATACGTCATTTTCAAGTTTGGAAAATTTTCTGCACAGCAAGGTCCGCTCAGCGGACCACTAGCGACGTTAGACAAAAGCGAACTTCCTTCAAAACTCCGCTCAGGGGACCACTAGCGACCTCGGACATAAGCTAACTAGGTTGGGTCCTCCGCTTAGCGGACCCCCCTCCGCTTAGCGGACCTGCAATTTTACAGATTCTCAGGTTTGCGACATACCCTGCGACCTCACACATTCTAAGTCCAAAATCGATTCCAAACATCATTTACAGACAGTTAATCATCAATTGCATCATTATTCATCATCACACATCAAAACAACACACAATTAACCAATAATCTATGCAATTTCATCAATTATAACCTCCCTAAACCTAACATATAATCCCTAATCAATGTTACCATCCAAAACACGATAAGAAATGCTAACCGGAGAGTCCACCCCTTACCTTAGCCAATTTCTTGATCTTGGTCTCTCCCTCTTCTGTTCCTCTTTACATTCCTCAGCTCTTCTCTTCAACTTCTCCTTTTTCACGTTTTCCCCCTTTTTCCTTATTTCCTTTTTTTTCGAAAAATACAAAATAATTAGTAATGGGCTTACTCATTTAGCACCCCCACACTACTAATCTCACCATCCGGCCCAATGGCCCTTAACCATAATTCTCCAATAATCCCAATCTCAAATACTGATATTAATTTATTAATTTAAAAAATTCAATTAAATTATAAATTAGAATTTATGGGGTGTTACATGAACACTCATGTCGAGTTAACCGAGCATAGAACTGAAGAACATCATGAAGGGGTTAGGCACCAAATAATTTTGAGCCTAAAAGTCCTTTGTTTTTGAAAACCGTGAACCCGGCCAAGTTACAACCCTTAAAATTTTTAATTGAAGTAGTGTTTATTTCGGAAATGAACTCCGATGAGATAGCTTTTAACTGACTCCCAATGAAGCGTAACACATATCTATGTTGGCATTGTATGCCCGCTTTATCTTTCATATGCAAAAGTCGAGGTTGTATCTCAGCTAGTGATCCATTCACATGAGGTCGCAACCTCATTTCATAAAAAATTTCTTTAAACTTCAAGACTAACATAGGCTTTGCATTAGAATTATCATTCTTAGAATAAACATTTTTCTGCATGCAAAACATTTTCTTAACATCAAGGAAGTTTCCATGATGAGAATTGGTGAATAGCTTGACCATGTCAAAGTAAAAGAGACTTGAGAACTCCGTAGAGTAAGAAACTAATCATTTCAGAGACATAATATCAAGGGGAAAGTACCTGAAGGCTCTATTGAGCATGAGCAATTTAATATTGTCCTTGATTGGTTACCTTGAAAGGGAATAGTCTGAATACTCCGTTGAGCATGCACAGTTTGATGCCCTCGTTGATTGATTATCAAGGGGCACGTTTCTTGAAGATTCCGTTGAGCATGAACGATTTGATGTTGCCCTTAATTGGTTACCCCGAGGAGAAGTGCCTGAATACTCCGTTGAGCCTGAACAGTTTGATATCAACGTGATTGACTACCTTGAGGGGAAGAATTTGAATTTCTTTTGAGCATATGTCGTTTGACTGATTCTCCTGAAGGGAAAAGTCCGAAGACTTCGTTGAGGGTGGTAAATTTGCTTCCGCAGTTTGTTTGATCTTAAGGAGAGTAAAACTTGAGGATTTTGGCAAGATGTACGTAGTCTGGGGCAGTGATGTCGAGATATCTCTCTCAAAATTTGACCAATATGGGGCAATCAATTCGATGAATCTCTCGAAATTCAATCAATATGGGGAAGTTACGCCGAGATTCGACAAATCTCTTCAAGGATCCCTTGATCAGGAGGAACTATTTCAAATGCATGAATATACTGGGGCAAATTATATCAAGTAATTATGGTGTAAGGATCCTTTTGAGGCAAATATCTTCGTAAGTCAGCCAGCCTGGGGCACAATCTTTTGGTTTGTATTAAAGGAACCGTCATTCACTTGTAAAGTGCAGTTGGCCATCACAAGATGGAGAAGTATCACAGTGCTTTCCCTCAGCAAGATGTCTGGAGTTAATCTCCCCAAAGCATAGGAGTTTATTTCTCATAGGAGTTGGTTCCATTCCCCAAGCATAGGAGTTTATTTCTCCTATAAAAGTCTCTCCCCGAGCATAGGAGTTTATTTCTCCTGAGAGTTTGTTCTGTTCCCCAAGCACAGGAGTTTATTTCTCCTAGGGGGTGGTTCCACTCCCCCAACCAAGGGTTCCTTATATAGATTTCTAATCTCCACCAAGGTGAGTCGAGGGAATCTCCTCAAGCTGAAAATCTTCCAAGCAGTGACACATGGTGAGAAGTCCGAAGTTATCCTATGCTCCACAAGTCAACAACCAGAAGGTTTAGCTTGCAAGTTAAAGTCCAATATCTATTGGCATCTCTACAGAGTTCTTAGCACTAAAGGGATTCTCCCTGGTGTTTACATCACCTGAGGTCAGAGATGATGTTTGATTGACAAGTCAACGGAATATTCCCTAAAGGGCCCTCGTCATTTTGCATATAGTAATCATTGCATTACATTGCATCTATAAAAAAATGTGAAGCATTTCCACGAATATGAAGCATGACGCCATTGAAAAATTCAATCATGCATTAATGCATAAACCAGGTTTTAGTGTACTTCGAAAGCACAAAGTAGTATATCCCCAGAAGAAGTCTCACCTTCTCTCCCCCGTGTGGATTGAATACATTATCATTTTCTCCATCAGAATTTCTATTTCCTTGGTTATTTTCACGTATAACGCGTGCATATTAGAGTGAGAATGAGGGTGGGCATTCAAACCATCTCATTTTTCAATTATTTGAACAACCATATTTGGTGTGTGGCAATTCGAATGATTGCCACTCTTGAGGAGTTACACCCTGCCTTTTTGCCTGTGGGATTCATGTAGTTCTTGTGCTTCGCGAGCATCAATGTTTCCTTGAAAACCCAGTGTTTATTGACAACCCCAGTAGAGTCTAGTCGTTACTAGTCCTCTCCTTTAAAGCCCGATGGTTATCGGCATCTCTATCAAGTCCAATGATTACTGGCATCTCTCTCAAGTCTCGTGGTTATAGGCATCCTTTGGTCAGGTCTAGTGGTTATTGTCATACCCCATAATTTACCCGGTTTAATTCTCATTTTTCAATTTATTAAGGGAGTTAAAAATTAGGAGCCATAGGGTTTGATATATCTATTATTAAACTCGCTCTCCTATAAAAACTCCTGTATAAATTGGTTTAAGATAAAAGAGAGGGTGTAAATAACAAAACCCTTCTAAATCCAATTGATACTTGGCCCATTCCTAAATTGCTCCTTGAAAAAAAAAGATAAGGGGGGGTGTCTTTTGAGGAATAAGAAAATTGGGTTCAACATTAGGCCCATTCGGATTTTCTAAAATTTCCTATAAATATTAATTTTTCAACAAATGAGTATTTATTTAAAATCTTATGTAATCTAATTGGAAAAATAATCAAAACTAATCTTTCTATTTTTTTTTATCTACCATGTAGACTGATATTAGCGTTAATAACTAATTATTATAAGATTAATGAGGGATTATTTGGTTAATGAAATTAATTGGGTTTTAATGGTTTTTGTTCATTTTTTTTGGACTCAAGTGTATATTGGGCCAAGGATGCAATGGACCGGTTCACGCGTGGGCCGGGTCAACACCAAGACGGGTCATGGACCGAACCGGATTGAACCCGCTCCACTATTCACCATCCCCAACCTTGCAAACCCTAGCTCACCTCCAGCGGCGGCCGCCACCTTCAACCTCACTAACCCTAGTTCAATCTCCGCCCAGGCCCAAACGCAATCAAAACGCAAACAAGATTGAAACGCAAATCAAATCATAACATAATCAAATCAGAATCTCAATCAACAACGAAATCAAATCGGAAATAAAATCAATTTTTCCATTAATCAACGAATCAATTTACAACCAAATCATAATCTAATCAAATCTAAACATTCCTAAAAATAATCTAAACCTAAGTCTATAAATCAGAAAAGAAAAGAAGGAGAAAGGATCGAAAATTTTCTGCAGAAAAACCCTTGAGCGCCGCCGCTTGTTCTTCAATTGGGTACCTGCAAATCACACGCGAAGAGAGAGATTAGGAGAGGAGCGAACACGTTCAGAAACTGAAGATAACAGGTAACAATCGCGAACACTTAGCTTAGATTTTTGAACCGATTGCATGTTTGTTTCGTGAATCTGGAAATATTGGGGGTTAGGGTTCTTGGATTTGTTGATTTAGGGTTAGGGTTCATGCGTGATTTAAATGTATGTGTGATGTTCTGGGTTTTCTGGGTGGGGAAGTTTGAATCTATGAATTTCACGGTTGAAGTTCAACCGGAAATTGGGTGATTGGGGGTGTTTTGTGGCGGTTCACGGTGGCCGACGGTGGGATAGGGGGATTTTTCTGGATTTTCGTTCATATTGAGAGAGAGAGAAACGAAAGGAGAGAGAAGCTAGAGAGAGAAAAAACGGAGAGAAATGAGAGTGGGATATTTGGAATCCCTGTGTTAATCTCTCCTGGGCAGCCGAGTCGTCGCCACCTGTCCTTCTATGGACACTTGGCGGGCATCACTGAACGTGATTCAGTGTGCCTCCATCCCATGCACCCTCCACTAACAATACATGCAGGCCCTTCGATCGTTTTAGGATCAGATCCAAGCGCTCTTAATCCTGCAGCGCATCACAAGCCATACACCCTCACCGCATGGGATCAGCGAGCCAGGGACCCTGTTGGGCCTAATCCGTTTCTATTCACACGCCCCCATGATTGCCAGCCCTTTACAATATACACCCCTATACGAAAAATGAAATTAATTAATTAAATCCCTAAAAAATGTTTATTTATTTTTTATTATTTTATTAAGACTCTAAGATTTGTTAATTATTTCTTTACAACTAAATGATTAAAATTTATGTAATCGTTTTTTTATTAATAACTTAATTTCTCCTCGAACCGATTGAATCCATCAGTCGTACTAGACGAGAAATAAATTGTTCTGATCAATCTGTAATTTAATTAATTCTTATCAATTCTCTCCTTGACCCGATTGAAACTATCAGTCGCTTTAGACGAGAGATAAAATACTTAAAAATTAAAATACAATTAATTTGCTGCTCGCGATGATCGAATCTATCGATCCGAGTAACCAGCAATGCCAATAAATTTGTTAGCTATATCGATTGAATCTATCGATCGCCGCATCTAACAGTAACAAATTAAATCAAGGTTGTACGCCAACCTCAAAACACTTTCACCCTTCAAATCGAATTCAACTACGATAGGCTATTCAAAAAGCCTCTAAAAATAATTTCAAATCACAAATTCAACCATAAGGCGTACAACCTTGTCCCCGAACTACGTGGACTCTGATCCTCCATAAGGAGGTACGTAGGCATTTGGTAACAAGGCGAGTCTCCCCCCTAAAATCTCAATTCAGTTTTAAATCATAATTTTTGCCCTTTTCATTTCATTAGCTATAAACCTTTACTTTTTGCCATAAACCACTATCTTTGCAATGTTAGCCTTTAGGAAAGGGTCGAGGGTGCCTAACACCTTCCCTCGACCTGATTATAATAACTTACCCTGAATCTCACTTTACTGCGTAGGGTTTCCTATTCGCCCTTCAGAATAGGTGGCGACTCTAAAACCTTCAATTTTAGGCAGGTTGCTACAGCTGGCGACTCTGCTGGGGAAATACACATATGGTGAATTATTATGCTCCTAAGGCTTGAGAGGATTTAGGTTTAGGTTTGTGGTTTAGGGTTTGTGGCGCATTTTAGGGTTTGGCAAACTTGCCACGTTTAGGGTTTGGGGGAAGGTTTATCTTTTTAGTAATGATTTTTTTTTTTATTATTTATTTATTTATTGTTTTTTTATTAAATATTTATTTGCCATATTTGCATTAAATGTTAATTGTTATACAATTTGCATTATTGGGTATATTTCACTGCTGTTAAGCCTAAGCGTGGGGATTATAATAATGACCAGAGGGGAATTACATCGCCTACGAGTCTTATTATAATTCCACTCAGAGTGGGTTAAATATTCGGAAAGTTCTGATACGAGGCTCGACCTTGTTGAGGGGTGGACTGGGTAGTTAGCTGATCTCTCTGGGAACCAACCCCTAAAATTCGAATCTCATGGACCAATGAGTTGTTCTAAAATCCAAAGAGACAAAAAGTCTCGGCGGCTACGAATGATCCCATGAGACCTTCTAGAACTTCCCATGGGAAGGGTAGGCTCCCGAGCCGTTACGTCGAACCTATGAACTTAGGGCCTACGTGATTATATGTTGAATATGTGCTTATTATTATTATTATAATATTGTGTTTTTTTGTATAATTGTTTGCATGCATCATACATCATATGCATATTTTTATCATGTCTTATCCACAGGTAAAAAAAAAGAGAAAAAAAGAAGAATAAAAAAATAATAATAATTCTTTTGGTGAAAATTCAGGAAAAATGAATGCTAAGAAGCCTATTGTCCATCTCACCGTCTCAGTGCCTGACATCAAGAAATTGAGAAATATAAGGGATAAGATGTCATCAACTGCTTTGAACAGGTTTGAAGGCCGTTATGGAGATATTTTGGACTTGCTCAAGGTTAAGGTTCAAGAAGAAGCACTCACCGCCTTGATACAGTTTTATGATCCACCGCTCAGATGTTTCACTTTTCAGGATTTTCAGTTAGCTCCTACTTTGGAAGAAATGGATGCCATGCTTGGGTTCGCAAAGGTTAAAAAAGTATTTTATACAGGTGCTGGAAAAAGGGCTGAAATGTCTGATTTAGCCAAAGCTTTGGAAGTGCCCGTTGCGGATTTAGAAGCTAATCACAAAACCGATGGAGGAATACAAGGAATTAAAAGAACTTATTTGGAAGCTCAAGCTATGTCTTATGCTCAAAAGAAACAATGGGACATTTGTGGACATTTTTTGGCTCTTTTAATTTTTGGTGTTGTTTTACTTCCTAATAAGGCGGAATATGTTGATGATGCTGCTATCCATGTCTTTACCTCTTTCAGAAATTCAAAAGAGGATCCAACTCCTACCATTCTTGCTAATATTTACTATACTATCCATGATCGGTATGAAAAGAAAAGGGGAGCAATATCTTGTTGTCTTCATCTATTGTATTCGTGGTTGACTTCTCATCTTTACAAGGCTAGCTACTTAATCAAAGACTTGACTAGGCATGAATGGTCTCAAAAGCTAAGGGCTCTCAATGCGGATTCTATTCTTTGGTTTGCGAGAAAATTAAATTCTGAAAGAATTATCTATAAATGTGGAGAATTTAATAATGTGCCTTTAATGGGAACTTTGGGTTGCATCAATTATAATCCCGTGCTTGCATTGCGCCAATTGGGTCATTCTATGGATTGTGAGCCTTCCGATCAACAAGTGGAAGAAATGTTCTTAAGTGACAATGGGAAAGGAGATCCAAGGACACTAAAGAAAATCATTCAAGCTTGGAAACATGTTCAAACAAAGAACTATGGGCCAAAGAACATTGTTGCTAAGGAACCTTACACTAGATGGGTTCAAGAGAGAGTTGGAAGAATTTTGCTACCTTTTGTTGTGGATCCCACATACAAGCCCGATTCTCCTAATCCTATTTCTCTATCCATCGAAGAGATAGAAGGAATCAAGGCTGCCCTAGAGGCATCCCGTAAGGAAAAGGAAGAATTAGAGCTTGACATACTTCGACTTTCCAACGAAAAAAGTCAACTGCGCTTCGATCTTAAAGAGAAGAACCAAGAGCTTCAAGCTGCTAAAGAAGAAAATGATAGACAAAGGGGTAAAAGAAAGCGTGCAACCGAGGGAGTTCTAAGTGCTAATTTCAATCTAGAGGCAAATAATGAGAGGTTGGCACAAGCAGATATAGAAATTGCGAGGTGGAGAAGGCGTTATGAAAAGGCTTCCCATGACAAAGCGGAATCCGAGAAAAATCTAGAAGCTGTGGTCTTTGAGTTGACAGATAGAACTAAGGACCAAGAAGTGGAAATAAGGGATTTAAAGTATGATCTTCAAGAGGCTCGCAATGCTGGACAAGAAGAACACACAAGAAGAGTAGCCGCGGAGGAAGCACTTTTACTACGCACCGATGAGCGTCTTAGAGCACTTCAAGCTTTGACTTTGATAAGGCAATTACTGCTAAGGCAAAAAGAGTTGTGCGATGCTGCAAGGGATGAAAGGGATTATTGGGAAAGACAATACACAATTGTTTCTACTGCTTATGAGCATGTGAGTATGGTTCCCAAGATGCTCAAAGACTACGAAAAATGTCGCGATGATTATGATAAGTTGGTTTATTTGTGCAATGACTTGATCCTAGACATTCCAAAGAGTTTGGCAAAGGCGGAGTCATCTCTTGTTGTCCTTCCCAAAGAAGTCAAAGAATTCATGGAGCTTTGTAGGGACATGGTGGACAAATTCAAGGAGGACATTCATAGGCGTTCTTAGATATTTATTAGTTTTCGCTTTAAAATTAAGAATCTTGTTTCTGTTGATGTTTATTTCTTTCCACAAAGTTGAACAATTTTAATTTGTACTTCCTTTAATTTATTTCAAATTAATAAAGTGTGTTTATTTCCGCATTATTCAATTTTTTTGCAATTTTTCACCAAAAAGAATTATTCAAAAAAAGGTTCCTACTACAAAAAAAAAAGAAGAAAAAAAGAAGAAAAAAGAATATATATATATATATATATATATATATATATATATATATATATATATATATATATATATATATATATATATAGACATATATGTTAATATATAAATATATAAATATATTATAATAACAATGTGGATAAGACATGAGCATAGCATTTGCATATCATTCATAGCACGCGCAGCATTGCATTTCTTTTCAAAACATTAAAAGGAAAACTGTCTTCATCTCCAGTCACACCATTGCAACCCGATCACTCATCCAGACTAGAGCTCAGAAGAAGAAAGCAATGGAACAGCTAGAGCAGAACCAAGCCGCCCTTCGTGAAGAAATGACCCAGCTGAAAGGTACTGTTGAAGACCTCCAGGGAGGAATGGCCCAAGTGCTGAGCTTCATGAAAGACCTCAAAGATAAGCAAGACAAAGCTAAAGAAGTTCATGATCAGTATGAAGAGATACCTAAAGATGGCAACCCATTGTTAGGATATGTTCGAGGCTATGACCCTCACAAAACGAATGCTCACGCATCTAAAAGGGTCACCACGACCCATGAAGAGGGAGAGGCTTCTCAAGAAGGATTTATCCCTACTACTCAGAAAGAAGGGACGTCTCGCACAGTTCGCATTCCAATCAACAATCCGCTTAGGGATGAGGACTACTTGGACCTACAGTATGGGGACACTAATGACACAGATCAAGTCCCTCAACCAAAGCTGACCTCTGCTGATTCTGGGGAGAATTCCAAGGAGAGTGGACAAATCAAGGCGCTGGAAGAAAGGATGAAAGCAATGGAAGGATATGATGCCTTCGATGTGGATACCTATGAAATGAGCTTGGTGCCGGATTTGACTATTCCTCATAAATTCAAGATACCCGACTTTGAAAAGTACAAGGGACTCTCTTGTCCGAGGAGTCACTTGCGCATGTATGTGCGAAAAATGGCTGCTTATGCTCATGATCAAAAGCTGATGATGCATTTTTTCCAAGATAGCTTGAGTGGAGCATCGGTTGACTGGTACATGCAATTAGAGAAGTCTCACATCCGAAGCTGGACCGACCTTGCTAATACGTTCCTAAAACAATATAAATACAATTTGGACATGGCACCCGATCGGATGCAACTCCAAAATTTGTCACAAAAGAAAGAGGAATCGTTTAAGGAGTATGCACAGAGATGGAGGGAAATGGCTTCCCGAGTCCAACCTCCCCTGTTGGAAAAGGAACTCGTAAAAATGTTTATGGCTACATTACAAGGGCCATACTACGATAAAATGGTAGGGAGTGTGTCCTCAGGGTTTTCAGATTTAGTGGTTATTGGTGAAAGGATAGAAGACGGAATTAAGAGCGGGAAAATACAAGGAGTATCATCTAACTCTTATCACTCAAAGAGGCCCACCTCAACCTTCGCTAAAAAGAAGGAAGGGGAGACCAACGCAGTAGTGCATCAAGAGTTTAGACCTCCTATGACATACTCACCTCAACCAAGATTCCAAGGCCCTCCGAGGAAGTTCGACCCTTTGCCCACTTCTAAAAGCGAGATACTGAAGCATCTATTAAACGAGCAGTTAGTGGAACTCAGGCCTATGCCACCTCCGATTCCCGGAAAGACTATGCCCAATTTCAAAGCTAATGAGAGGTGTGAATTTCACGCCAATTCTCCGGGGCATACATTGGAAAAATGTTGGGCCTTTAGGCACAAGGTTCAGGACCTGATAGAGTCAGGAGCAATTGCTTTTGACAAACCTAATGTGAAGACAAACCCTATGCCCCGTCATGATGGCACAGTCAATGCAATAGAGGTAGTCACCGAGCAAGAGTTTGTTCAACAACGGAGCTCCCCCATAGATGCCCTTAAGAGGTATCTACTTGCAAAGGGGTTCGTCCTCGAACATAACGAAGCCTTTAAGACAACCTTGCAAAGACTCGTGAATCAAGGGGTAGTTCAGTTTAAAGAATATCCTGAGGAAGAGTATGTGGCCATGCTGGACAGGAATGAACCGTTAATGATACCAAGACAAGGGGCAAGGAAGACGTTGATCATCCCTTGCGCCAAAGCCACACTGCTGATACCCGCACAAGTACACACTAGGATTATCCCAGTCAGGGATCCATATCCTGTGGACAAGATGAAAGCAGTTCCATGGGAATATGAGTCTAATGCTAGTACCGATGTGACAAACATCGTCGGGCCTGGGGGTATGACTCGTAGCGGTCGCATATTCAATACTGCTAAATCAAAAGAGAATTCAGCACAAGCAAATGATCAAGCTACTGTGGTCCCTACTGAAAGAAGCACACCCATAGACACGGAGATCACTAACAAAGATGCCGAAGAATTCTTGGCATTAATCAAGAAAAGTGATTATAAGGTAGTGGATCAGTTACACCAAACTCCATCCAGGATATCACTCCTCTCGCTGTTAATCCATTCAGAAAAACATCGAGACACCCTGATGAAGATCTTGAGTGTTGCCCATGTAACCAAAGACATCACTGTAAATCAATTTGATGGAATGGTGGCTAATATTACTGCTGGGGCATGCTTAAGCTTCAGTGAACACGAGTTGCCCTCACAAGGGAAAGAGCATAACAAAGCCCTGCATATCTCCATACAATGTGGGAAAGTTCATCTGTCTAGAGTGCTGATCGACACGGGATCGTCATTAAATGTGATGCCAAAGGCCACCTTAGACAAGATAGATTTGGAAGGACTGGTAATAAGACCAAGCCGTCTGGTGGTCAAAGCCTTTGATGGGTCGCAAAGCCCGGTGTTTGGAGAGGTGGACCTCCCTGTGGTAATAGGCCCTCACACTTTCTGCATCAATTTCCAAGTGATGGAGATTGAGCCTGCCTATACATGTTTATTAGGACGCCCTTGGATCCATGCTGCTGGGGCAGTTACCTCTACTCTGCATCAAAAGGTGAAATTTGTGGATGGAAACTCTATAGTAAGCGTCAGTGGGGAGGAGGACATATTTGTCAGCAATCTAGACTCATACCGATACATTGAGGCTGGGGAAAAGGCATTAGAGACTTCGTTCCAAGCACTAGAGATTGCCACTGCTGTCACACTACCAATTGAGAAAACACGAAGGGCGGTGACATCCTGGAGAGACCTGCAAGACACAAAGATGGAAGGCTGGGGAAAAATTCCAGAAGTACAAAAGAAGAAAGATCGTCTGGGGTTAGGATACCAACCAACAAAGAAGGCTGCAAAGGAAGAGCAACGATTCCCTCCGATCGCACAGACTTTTGTTACAGGTGGATATGAGCATGTATCCATGATATCTAGCATGGAGGGAACGTCCAATTTTATCCGGATGATTAGGCCAGGAGAACAGCTTCAGAATTGGACAAGCCTGGAGATACCGGAGATAGTTTCCATTTCAAAGTAATTTCCTATTGTGTGTTTTATTTCCCTTTTTAATAAAGAAAGACAATAACACTCATGCCTCGCCCGAAGCATAGAGTTAGTTTGTAAGGGCCCCATTTACTTTCAAGTTCGAAGTTTATTAATAAAATTGTCTTTGCATTTTGGTATTGAGAACATCGCCTTTTTCTTTTTCGCATTTATTCCTTTTCCATTTCTGAAAATGACAAATAAATTTCTTGCACAAACAAAGCACTTTCACATCTGCATACTAAAAGAAAACAAAACATAAAACATGTGCAGATCACCTTCTGACACCACCGATAATAATACTGCTGAGACTCTATACAAACTCGAGGCTCTCGCTAATCAGGCTGAAGAAGGGAATGAGGAAGACGATGAACTTCCGGAAGAGTTGTCAAGGCTAGTGGATAAGGAATCCAAGAGCATGCTCCCTCCACAAGAGGCCATTGAAATCATAAACTTGGGAACGGATGAAGAACCTAAGAACATTAAGATTGGGGCAACGCTAGGTAAGGACGTAAAAGCAACGCTAATCAAGCTCCTCCATGAGTATGCAGAGATTTTTGCTTGGTCATACCGTGACATGCCGGGGTTGGATACAGACATCGTGGTACACAGGTTACCTCTCAAAGAAGGATGTGCGCCGGTCAGGCAAAAGCGCAGAAGGGTTCGACCAGATATGGATAGTAAGATTAGGGAAGAGGTGCTCAAACAATTTGACGCCGGATTTCTTGCTGTAGTTGACTATCCACCCTGGATTGCCAACATAGTGCCAGTTCCTAAGAAGGACGGGAAGGTACGCATGTGCGTAGATTACAGAGACCTGAACAAAGCAAGTCCAAAAGACGATTTTCCACTACCGCATATAGATATCTTGATGGATAATACAGCACAAGCTTCGTGGTTTTCCTTCATGGATGGGTTCTCTGGGTATAATCAGATCAAGATGGCTCCCGAAGATATGGAAAAGACGACCTTCATGACATCCTGGGGCACTTTCTGCTACAAAGTAATGCCTTTTGGGTTACGAAACGCAGGGGCAACATATCAAAGAGCCATGGTCACACTTTTCCATGATATGATTCATAAGGAGATCGAAGTATATGTAGATGATATGATTGCTAAGTCTCGCACAGAAGAAGAGCATATTACAAATCTACATAAGCTGTTTGAACGTCTAAAGAAGTACAAGCTAAGGTTAAACCCGAACAAGTGTACGTTTGGTGCAAGATCGGGAAAGCTGTTGGGATTCATTGTAAGCCAGCGAGGCATAGAGGTTGATCCTGACAAAGTAAAAGCCATACAAGCGATGCCCGTTCCAAAAACAGAAAAAGAGGTACGAGGTTTCCTGGGTCGATTGAATTACATCTCAAGGTTCATTTCGCATCTAACAGCTACATGCGAGCCTATATTCAAACTACTCAGGAAGGATCAACCCATCAAGTGGAATGATGATTGTCAAGTAGCCTTCGAAACCATAAAGAACTACTTGCAAGAACCACCTATACTCTTACCTCCTGTACCCGGAAGGCCACTAATCATGTACCTCACAGTACTCGAAAGGTCTATGGGGTGTGTACTGGGACAGCAAGATGAAACAGGCAGGAAAGAACATGCTATCTACTATCTTAGCAAGAAATTCACCGATTGCGAATCCCGATATTCACCGTTGGAAAAGACATGTTGCGCCCTAGCATGGGCCTCCAAACGTCTAAGGCAATATATGCTGAACCATTCCACATGGTTAATATCGAGGATGGATCCTCTCAAATATGTGTTCGAAAAACAGGCTCTTACAGGAAGAATCGCTAGATGGCAAATGCTGCTGTCAGAATACGACATTCAATACGTCACCCAAAAAGCAATAAAAGGGAGTGTACTGGCAGAACATCTAGCTCATCAGCCCATTGAAGAGTATCAGTCTATGAAATTCGACTTCCCTGATGAGGACATTATGTTGGTAAGAGACTATGAAATACCTGGGCCCGATGAAGGACCCGAACCAGGATTGGTGTGGACCCTTACGTTCGATGGGGCCTCAAATGCATATGGACATGGTATAGGGGCAGTCCTGACGTCTCCTGACAATCGACACTTACCCTTCACTGCAAGATTATGCTTTGACTGCACCAACAATATTGCAGAATATGAAGCATGCATACTGGGGTTAGAAGCGGCAATCGATTTAAGGATTAAACTGCTTGAGGTGTACGGGGATTCAGCACTGGTAATCCACCAAGTCAACAAAGAATGGGATACTCGAGATTCAAAGCTAATCCCATATCGTAACCTTATACTGGAGTTAATGGCTGAGTTTGAGACAATCACTTTTACTCATATCCCAAGGGAAGAAAATCAAATGGCTGACGCACTAGCAACACTTTCCTCTATGTTCAAAGTGACCTGGCCAAACCACGAGCCACGAATAACGGTTAGACACTTTGATGAGCCTGCTTATTGTCTCACAATCGAGAAACAAGCTGATGACAAACCCTGGTACCATGATATTAAGGAATACCTGGAAAAACAAGAGTATCCAGAAAATGCCTCCACAATTGACAAAAAGACACTAAGAAGGTTGGCATCTAAGTTCTTCCTAAACGGTAACATCCTATACAAGCGAAACTACGATTCGGTGTTACTAAGGTGTGTGGATAAGAATGAGGCTAAAGAAATCATCAAGGAGGTCCATGAAGGAACCTTTGGGACTCATGCGAATGGACATTCAATGGCAAGAAAGATACTAAGAGCCGGTTACTACTGGTTAACAATGGAAGCTGATTGTTTCCAACACGCAAGAACATGTCATAAATGCCAAATATACATTGACAAGGTACACGTACCGCCAAATCCACTGAATGTGCTAAGCTCACCATGGCCATTTGCGATGTGGGGAATTGATATGATAGGGATGATCGAACCCAAAGCCTCTAATGGACACCGATTCATATTGGTGGCCATCGACTATTTCACTAAGTGGGTTGAAGCTGCCTCCTACACCAATGTAACAAGACAAGTGGTTACCCGGTTCATCAAGCATAACCTCATCTGTCGATATGGGATTCCAAGCCGGATCATTACTGACAATGGGTCGAACCTGAACAATAACATGATGAAGGAACTGTGCGAAGAATTCAAAATTGAACACCATAATTCTTCACCATACAGGCCTAAGATGAATGGCGCTGTTGAGGCCGCAAACAAAAATATCAAAAAGATAATACAGAAAATGGTGAAGACGTACAAGGACTGGCATGAAATGCTTCCCTTCGCCCTGCACGGCTACAGAACTTCAGTGCGCACATCCACAGGGGCAACCCCTTTCTCCCTGGTCTATGGTATGGAAGCAGTCCTCCCTATTGAAGTGGAGATCCCATCCTTAAGAGTCCTAGCCGACACAAAGTTAGAAGAATCGGAATGGGTAAAAACCCGTTTTGATCAGCTTAATCTCATTGAAGAAAAGCGGCTGACGGCTTTGTGTCATGGACAGCTCTATCAGAAGAGAATGAAAAGGGCATTCGACAAAAAGGTCCGCCCTCGAACTTACAAAGAAGGTGATATTGTTCTCAAGAAAATACTATTACCTCGACTTGACGCCCGTGGAAAGTGGACACCTAACTACGAAGGTCCATATATTGTAAAAACAGTGTTCTCAGGAGGAGCGTTAGTTCTCACTACAATGGATGGAGACGAGCTACCGCACCCAATCAACTCCGATGCGGTCAAGAAATATTACGCCTAACAAAGGCAGAATTATTGGTCATAAGCTGAAGACAAACTACGAAGGATAGGGATTCGTGCAATCATCTGCTTCTAAGGTCGAAGGATTACTGGGACCCTTGATAAAAAAAGAGCGATAGCAGTATTAATGTCATTTCTATTTGTCATTTTTCTTTCTCTCACACCTTTTGTACATTCGCCAATTTAAGGCAGTTGTGGACCTCCGATTTTTTTTTTTATACCGGGCCATACCTCTGATCTGTAGAGATACGTGAACTGACTCTTTTTTGTCGCTTAATGCTTTCGCATTTTTTGAAAATATCACAGAGTCGCCACCGACCTTTTATTTTATCCAATTAAGGAAAGGTTTATAAAAGAAACAGAAAAAAGACCTTTAAGAAATTCTGGGTAAGGGGGTAGGTTATACAAAGGGAAGGTGTTAGCACCCTTTGTATCCATGGTTATCCATGGGCTCTTAAGTTTGCTTAGCTCACTTGTTTTTCGATCACTTTTCAATTGCTCTGAAATTGCTCATATGTGGTTTCAAATACCTTTGTAAATTGAATTTTGTAATGATCCGTGTGTGGATGTATACAAAATGCTTGTTTATCTTTCGAAAGATGTTTTGAAAAGAACGTTAACTTTATAATAATCCGTGTTTGGATGTATACAAAGTATTGTCTTTTTTGAAAGTTTTGAAAAATCAACATTGTATGAGAATTTTGTTTGTTTTGATTTTGAGCAAGCAAACTAGGAGGTCTACCCTGAGTTGTAAGGTTTTTATCCTATTTCCTTTAAAAATCTATCCTTTCACCGGATATAAAAGCAAGGTTCGATTTTGTACTCGAAACAGTTGAATTTGACTTTGATTTTGAAAGATTGAGAAGGGATTACCTGAAGAGGTGCAAGTGTGATTGTGATTGGATTCAGATATTTATCTTTGAAGTTAGTGATCTAACGGTTCAATTTTATCTTTGACATACACGCAGTTTATATTTGCTGGAAATTAAAGTGCGGAAATGTAAAGTGCGGAAAGTAAATCTACGCTATTACATCGATTGTGCGAGAAATGTAAACTAGCCTATTTACATGAATTTGACATCCTATACATTTATCTAGGAATTTAAATTGCAAGAAAATAAAAGGCATGTTTTTGGATTTTTTATGATTGATTTTAATTTAAAATTAATGCATAATTAATTAAATTAAAATGAGAAAAAAATGAAAATAGATTTAAACCTAGAAATTAAGTTTAAAATATGTACAAAATATTTGTCAATTAATTTTTAAAACAAAACTAATTTTTTGGAATTTTTGGAATTGATTTGAAATTGATTTAAGTTAATTAAAACATAATTATGCAAATAATTATACAAATAATTAAAACTTAAAGATAAAATTATTCAAAATATGTACAAAATTAGTTTATAATATATAAACAATATTTAACACAAAGAACAATTTTTTTTATGATTTTTGATTGGTTAGAATAATTAAAGAGCAAATATATAAATATATACTAATTAATTATGCAAAATATTGAAATTTTGAAGAAAAATAAAATATTTTTATTTCAGAAAATAATATATTATTTTAGAAGTCTAAAAATATTTTTTGTGTATTTTTTGGATTTTTAAAACTATTTTTAATTAATTTAACAAAGAAATTAAAATAAAAATAGAAAATAAAATAGAAATAAAGGATACTGATCCTGTGTGGTTGGATTGAGAGTCCATGATAAGGATGGTTTGATCTGGCACGTTGGATTATTCATTAAATGAGATCAGGTGGTCCAGATGGTGAGGCACGTGGTAAAAGCTACACCTGCAAAGCACAGAATCAGAGGACAATTTAAAAAAAAACGCGCGCGTCTGAACCAATGAGGTGGGGACACCTCATCATCTTCAACCTCTCGCCAGGGCCTTTTACAGCGTTTTTATGAAAAAAGCGCTATAGTAAGTGAACCTCAAACCTGCAAAATAGCGAATAGGGGTAAACATGCAAAGATTTTTGGCGCGATGGTTCCATTCGTTTCGTCTTGTTCATGCGAATCTAATGGTGCTAATCAGAACTTCTAATTTTGCCTAATTTGGAAAGCCCTAAATTTGAAGCTATGAACCCTAAAATGGTAGTTTCGTTTATACGTGTCCACACTTCAATTAAGTTTCCAGAAATGATCTACACCTCAAACCAAACTCAATAGTATGTCTACATCTTGTTAAACATGTGTGAATAACCAGATACGAATTGATTTTAGTTTGAACAAATTTTGACCTGTGTAGCTCGATTCAGTGAGCTTCAAGGCTGGTAATTGATTGAGATAGTTTCAGTGATGTTTAAGGAAGGTATATGAATGCTTAGTTTGTATTGAAATGGACTGAAATTACAAATTCGAATTTGAGTTTTTCTTTGAATTTTTTGAAGTGATTACAAGTGTTATATGCTATGCTATGCTTCTGGTCTTGCCTCCTCTTGTTTGCTGAACTATGATAGCTTATTTATAAGCTATGTGTGCTTAGAATTGAAGCTATCTTGCAGCTAGTTGCCTTTGTTGAAACTTTGGATTTTTTAATATAAAAAAGCTTGAATTCTTGACCAAGTCATCTTGCCTTCAATGCACCTGCCTTGTCCTTCAATCCTCTGCAGAAAGATGAAGATTCTTTGAGGTGAGTCATGCTTGGAAGTTAAGCTACCATTATCCATGCATTTTCCTTTTAATTTTAATCTTAAAGTAAGATAAAATCATGCAAAAAATGGATAAAAAAGGTATGGGCTTAGTCTTGGTCGTGGGAGGCCCATAGTAACATGGAAATGATGTTTGAATGCTGAAAACTTGGCCCCATTTGGAAAAAACACATTTTTGAGCAATGTTGATTTCATGCATTTTCCCAAAATTTAGCCAACTTCAACAAGGTGTAAATCCTTCAATTTTTGTCATATGAAGGAGATCTTTCACTTTTTAGAAACCTCAAAGAGTCCTCTAACCAATGTCTTTGGTCTCATGTCAAAATGATTTTTGAAGCTCCTTGTGTGTCCTTTTGAAAAAAGTGTCTTTTTGTTGACTTTGAAAATGACCTGTAATGTCTTTGATCATATTTTTCAAATGGTGAATCCAATGACCATGGGATCAATGGCATTTGAAAGATAATTGAATTTCCTTCAAAACAAGCTTTGGTTTGAATTTTTTGGATGAAGGATGAGAGAGTTATGATCAGTCAAAGTTGAGTTGACTTTTCAGGCAAAAACCCTAATTTTGAATCTTAGGGTTTTGTTGATTTTTGATCTTTCCTTGATGAATTATGATCATCCAATGATCAAATGATGAATACTTTGACAAAATATGGACTTTGACAAAAAATTTCATTTTTGACTGTCTGTTGACTTTTTTGGTCAAACGGGTCGTCTGTTGACTGTTTGAGCTGCTGACGGTGCGTCTGAGTGAATTGAAGTTTGAAAATTTGTATGATGGTACTTTGAGATATATGGATGCGTATGAAATCCATTTGAGCTCTCAAAAACTTGTTGCTCCTGTAAAACAAGGAAAACCCTGATTAGGGACTGTTTGTGTAGGAGACAGTTAAGCGTACCTGATTTTTGTGCAGTGTTGAGTCTCTGCTAATCGCTTGATATTCAGAAGACTTCTAGAACAAAAATCTTGGAATTTTGAATTGTGAAAGATTGATTTGATTGATGGTACAAAACACTGAGAATTGTACTGCCAGCAGTTTGGCTGTCGACTGACTGTTCAGGTATTGACGTAGCAGTTAGAGTGAAAAATCAACAGTCAAAGTTAATTTTCTTTTTTGTTGTTTTTTTTGTTTTTGTTTTATGTGAAAAATGAAAGTTTATTTACATGACTTGTTAGAAAAACACAGACATAATAAATAACTAATATATACTGTTACCAGTACAGTCTGAGTTTCCTGATTCTGCGCCTGCAAAAAGATTTAACTTTGTACCAATTGTGTCAGTACCATTTATCTGTAAATAAATAAATAGCATGTGTGAAGTAATACACAGTATTTGGTGTTTGCGTAAGAATAAATTCAACTGCAAGCCAAATTACTGTATAAGAAAGATTCTAAAAACTAAGTATTTCATATGTCAGGATATTTGTTGAAATAAAAATCCATGATTATATGAGACCCTTAATTTTCAGATTGGAGTTTTCTTGAAAAATATGTGGGCAAATTTTGGGGTATAACAGCAGTAATCAATAAAAGCTTTTTCCTTTCACACTGCATATCTCGTCATATCAATACCAAATGCAAAGAATAATTTATTTCTCATAAATTTAAAACTTTGAACTTAAAACAAGAAACCTACAAACTACCAGACTAAAATAAAGGGGGCGAAAACCACGACATCTCCGGTAGTCGATATACACCTGGCCCCGAAAGCATTATCCCAGTAGACTAACTTCAGACGATCTGAGTTGAGACCTGCAAAGCCGCTCGGAAAGCTAAACAAATCCAATGGGTGACAAGAGATGATACGTCAAAATCATCATACATACCCATATTCATATACACTCACATATGTGCCATCTGCATAAGCATGCATGCATCTGCAATAAGTCATAAGCATATACATTCGCAGAGCATCATTTTACAGATAAAGCTGGGTTTCTCTTGAACCCTATTTCAAACTCTATGATCAATTTCAAACCAAATCGTAACCCTCGCGTTACGTCTTATCACGGCAGTGATAACGGCAATTTCAAACCAAATCGTAACCCTCGCGTTACGTCTTATCACGGCAGTGATAACGGCAATTTCAAACCAAATCGTAACCCTCGCGTTGCGTCTTATCACGGCAGTGATAACGGCAATTTCAAACCAAATCGTAACCCGCGCGTTACGTCTTATCACGGCAGTGATAACGGCAATTTCAAACCAAATCGTAACCCTCGCGTTACGTCTTATCACGGCAGTGATAACGGCAATTTCAAACCAAATCGTAACCCTCGCGTTACGTCTTATCACGGCAGTGATAACGGCAATTTCAAACCAAATCGTAACCCTCGCGTTGCGTCTTATCACGGCAGTGATAACGGTAATTTCAAACCAAATCGTAACCCGCGCGTTACGTCTTATCATGTTAGTCCCTTGGCAGTGATAATGGCACCTTCAACTTCAATCCAAATCATCACCCTCGCAAATAATCCTATTGGTGCAGATGAACTTGTTAGAGCTATAACAAGCAATCCTATTGGGGTCCACACAACCAACAGAAAGTCCTTGCTATGTAAGACTCAGGCTTTAGCAGGACGATCATCTCGCTCACACTCAAACACAAAGTAAATTCAGGGGTCTTCCATTATTTAATAACTCTTCGATTCGAAAAGCGTGAGACCGGCGTATTCTCACGCTGTTCAATCTAAGATAATTAAATAGGGGCAGCTGTCATACCCCATAATTTACCCGGTTTAATTCTCATTTTTCAATTTATTAAGGGAGTTAAAAATTAGGAGCCATAGGGTTTGATATATCTATTATTAAACTCGCTCTCCTATAAAAACTCCTGTATAAATTGGTTTAAGATAAAAGAGAGGGTGTAAATAACAAAACCCTTCTAAATCCAATTGATACTTGGCCCATTCCTAAATTGCTCCTTGAAAAAAAAAGATAAGGGGGGGTGTCTTTTGAGGAATAAGAAAATTGGGTTCAACATTAGGCCCATTCGGATTTTCTAAAATTTCCTATAAATATTAATTTTTCAACAAATGAGTATTTATTTAAAATCTTATGTAATCTAATTGGAAAAATAATCAAAACTAATCTTTCTATTTTTTTTTATCTACCATGTAGACTGATATTAGCGTTAATAACTAATTATTATAAGATTAATGAGGGATTATTTGGTTAATGAAATTAATTGGGTTTTAATGGTTTTTGTTCATTTTTTTTGGACTCAAGTGTATATTGGGCCAAGGATGCAATGGACCGGTTCACGCGTGGGCCGGGTCAACACCAAGACGGGTCATGGACCGAACCGGATTGAACCCGCTCCACTATTCACCATCCCCAACCTTGCAAACCCTAGCTCACCTCCAGCGGCGGCCGCCACCTTCAACCTCACTAACCCTAGTTCAATCTCCGCCCAGGCCCAAACGCAATCAAAACGCAAACAAGATTGAAACGCAAATCAAATCATAACATAATCAAATCAGAATCTCAATCAACAACGAAATCAAATCGGAAATAAAATCAATTTTTCCATTAATCAACGAATCAATTTACAACCAAATCATAATCTAATCAAATCTAAACATTCCTAAAAATAATCTAAACCTAAGTCTATAAATCAGAAAAGAAAAGAAGGAGAAAGGATCGAAAATTTTCTGCAGAAAAACCCTTGAGCGCCGCCGCTTGTTCTTCAATTGGGTACCTGCAAATCACACGCGAAGAGAGAGATTAGGAGAGGAGCGAACACGTTCAGAAACTGAAGATAACAGGTAACAATCGCGAACACTTAGCTTAGATTTTTGAACCGATTGCATGTTTGTTTCGTGAATCTGGAAATATTGGGGGTTAGGGTTCTTGGATTTGTTGATTTAGGGTTAGGGTTCATGCGTGATTTAAATGTATGTGTGATGTTCTGGGTTTTCTGGGTGGGGAAGTTTGAATCTATGAATTTCACGGTTGAAGTTCAACCGGAAATTGGGTGATTGGGGGTGTTTTGTGGCGGTTCACGGTGGCCGACGGTGGGATAGGGGGATTTTTCTGGATTTTCGTTCATATTGAGAGAGAGAGAAACGAAAGGAGAGAGAAGCTAGAGAGAGAAAAAACGGAGAGAAATGAGAGTGGGATATTTGGAATCCCTGTGTTAATCTCTCCTGGGCAGCCGAGTCGTCGCCACCTGTCCTTCTATGGACACTTGGCGGGCATCACTGAACGTGATTCAGTGTGCCTCCATCCCATGCACCCTCCACTAACAATACATGCAGGCCCTTCGATCGTTTTAGGATCAGATCCAAGCGCTCTTAATCCTGCAGCGCATCACAAGCCATACACCCTCACCGCATGGGATCAGCGAGCCAGGGACCCTGTTGGGCCTAATCCGTTTCTATTCACACGCCCCCATGATTGCCAGCCCTTTACAATATACACCCCTATACGAAAAATGAAATTAATTAATTAAATCCCTAAAAAATGTTTATTTATTTTTTATTATTTTATTAAGACTCTAAGATTTGTTAATTATTTCTTTACAACTAAATGATTAAAATTTATGTAATCGTTTTTTTATTAATAACTTAATTTCTCCTCGAACCGATTGAATCCATCAGTCGTACTAGACGAGAAATAAATTGTTCTGATCAATCTGTAATTTAATTAATTCTTATCAATTCTCTCCTTGACCCGATTGAAACTATCAGTCGCTTTAGACGAGAGATAAAATACTTAAAAATTAAAATACAATTAATTTGCTGCTCGCGATGATCGAATCTATCGATCCGAGTAACCAGCAATGCCAATAAATTTGTTAGCTATATCGATTGAATCTATCGATCGCCGCATCTAACAGTAACAAATTAAATCAAGGTTGTACGCCAACCTCAAAACACTTTCACCCTTCAAATCGAATTCAACTACGATAGGCTATTCAAAAAGCCTCTAAAAATAATTTCAAATCACAAATTCAACCATAAGGCGTACAACCTTGTCCCCGAACTACGTGGACTCTGATCCTCCATAAGGAGGTACGTAGGCATTTGGTAACAAGGCGAGTCTCCCCCCTAAAATCTCAATTCAGTTTTAAATCATAATTTTTGCCCTTTTCATTTCATTAGCTATAAACCTTTACTTTTTGCCATAAACCACTATCTTTGCAATGTTAGCCTTTAGGAAAGGGTCGAGGGTGCCTAACACCTTCCCTCGACCTGATTATAATAACTTACCCTGAATCTCACTTTACTGCGTAGGGTTTCCTATTCGCCCTTCAGAATAGGTGGCGACTCTAAAACCTTCAATTTTAGGCAGGTTGCTACAGTTATTAATCCTTTCCTTCAAAGTCCGATCGTTATCTGCAAAAGTCCCGTGATTATGGGCATTCCTTGGTCAAGTCTAGTAGTTATCAGTCCTTTCCTTCAAAGTTCGATCGTTATCGACAAAAGTCCCATGATTATGGGCATCCCTTGGTCAGGTCTAGTGGTTATTATTCCTTTCCTTCAAAGTCCGATTGTTATCGACAAAATCCTCGTGATTATGGGCATCCCTTGGCCAGGTCTAGTGGTTATTAGTCCTTTCCTTCAAAGTCCGATCGTTATCGGCAAAAGTTCCGTGATTACGGGCATCCCTCGGTCATGTCTGTAACACCCTTCTAAACCCCGCGGAAATTTTAATAATTAATCAGAGTAAAAACATATGCACAAGGGTGCCACAATTATTTAAAATAAATAAATCAACTAAGGTCAAAGTCATGCTTCATTAGGAAACGATTCACCAAAACACAATCATGTTTAACACAGCGGAATACTAAACATCATCAAATACAACCAAATGAAATCATAATTCAACGCCAAATAAAATGGATAATTTCATAAAAACTCTATAACTATCGTTCCCCACTGTTACAGATCAGAGCATGACCGACACGACCCAACATAAACGGATAAACTCTATGAGTCATCCTCACCAAGCACTAATGCCGCTACTCCTCAATCTGAAAATGACAACATGTAAGGGTGAGTCTCATTCTCAATTAGTAAATATTATGCAATTCATAAGCAACAAGCATCATAATATACCGTTCACCCAATTATACATATTCAAATTCACATCCATTATTAATTCACACAATAATAGATTACAACACATACTACAGAAATCCATACAATCATATTATGACAAAATGCATATGACACAACTGACACTATGCATGTGGTACCAATAAACCGTGGAATCAATCCACCTAACCGATCTACGCCTCATCGAGATACGGCCCACCGACACAATTTCCACACAATGGGAAATATGTCCACCAACGATCCAAACATCACCGGGATCCAACATCGATGCATATGAATGAATGAAACACATATAACATACTTAAAACACACTAAATCACGATGAGCAACTCATCTCAACACCACATCACCGAATAAGTATGTACATGTTTTCAACATCATTCAAATAGTCATGCATCCATCACAATCTTAATAACAAATCACACCAATTCATCATCACATCAAACACATTGTCACACCTATCTCATATGCACACAATTGTTCAATTCTTATCAAGTAAGTAAATCGAGTTTTAAAGAAATAAGGTCGGATAATACCAATATTGATCGTTCATCATATAAAACATTTAATTACTTGCACAACGCCCAAAACGGCACTAAGAAAGGATTCACGGATCAAAAGATACGTTATTTTGAAGTTTGGAAAATTTTACACACAGCAAGGTTCGCTCAGCGGAGCAAGGCAGAAGCGAAACCCTTCCAACCCCCGCTCAGCGGACCTCAAGCGACGTCAAACAGAAGCGAACTACGTTGGGACCTCCGCTCAGCGGACCCCCCTTTGCTCAGCGGACCTGCGATTTCAGCAAACCCCAAGTCTGCGACAGACCCTGCGATTTCACTCTCTTTTCACCCAAAAACGATTCCAGACATCACATACAGGCATACAATCATCATATATTCAATTACACACCACAAAAACATCATTTAACGCATTATTAACCAAATAGTTCACACAATCATCATCAATTCAATCCAAATTAGAACACCCTAACCTAACAATCCCAATGTCTAATTGAACCAAACCATACATCAATCTACCTATCACCTAAGATCACATAAGAGATACTAAATGGAAGAGTCCCCCCTTACCTCGATGAATCTCTTGAATGCTCTCCTTCCGGTTTCACGTTCTTGCCTCTTTCTCTTCTCTTCTTTTCACGTGTTCTTCCTTTCTCCCCAAATGGTTCCCTTTCTTTCTTATTTTATGAAAATAAAATAAAATAAAATATCACAACTTAGTATAAGGCCTAACCAATATAGCACCCCTCATTTACTATCACCACACCATAAGCCCAATATCTCATATTCCATCATTTTCCAATTAAATCCAATTTAAAATTCTAAAATTCCAATTATTTAATTTAAATCCAAATTAAATTAATAAACTGAAATTATGGGTGTTACAACTCTCCCCCACTAAAAGAGTTTTCGTCCTCGAAAACATACCTTAGACGAAAAGTTCTGAGTAAGAGTCCTTCATCTGGCTCTCTAACTCCCATGTAACATTTCCACTGGCTGGTCCTCCCCAAACCACTTTCACCATTGCTATATCTTTACCTCGCAACTGCTTCACTTTACGATCTTCAATCCTCATAGGTAACGTCTCTACAGTCAGATTATCTCGCACCTGTATATCATCTACTTGAATCTCATGAGACGGATCCGCAATGTATTTCTTCAACTGAGATACGTGGAACACATCATGCAAATTAGCGAGTGCAGGCGGTAAAGCAACCTGATAAGCAACCTTTCCAATCTTCTTAGTAATCTGAAATGGACCAATGAAACGCGGAGTTAACTTCTTCGACTTCAAGGCTCTCCCAATACCAGTCATCGGAGTAACTCGCATGAATACATGATCTCCTTCCTTAAATTCAATATCCTTCCTTCTCATGTCATGGTAACTCTTCTGACGACTCTGAGAAGCTCCCATCTTTTCCTGAATCATCTTGATCTTTTCTGTAGTTTGTTGCACAATCTCCGGTCCAACCACCGTGTTTTCTCCAGATTCGTACCAACACAAAGGTGTTCTACATCTCCTACCATACAATGCTTCAAACGGAGCCATACCAATACTCGAATGATAACTATTGTTGTAGGTAAACTCAACCAAAGGTAAATAACTATCCCAAGCACCACCTTTCTCTAATACACAAGCTCGTAGCAAATCCTCTAACGATTGAATCGTCCTCTCCGTCTTACCATCTGTCTGCGGATGATAAGCAGAACTCAACCTCAACTTAGTACCCAAGGCTTCCTGCAATCCTGTCCAGAACTTAGAAGTAAATCTCGGATCTTTATCCGACACAATACTAGCCGGAACACCATGCAAACTCACTATCTTCTCAACATACAACTGAGCCAGCTTCTCCATCGGATAATCCATTCTTATTGGAATAAAGTGAGCAGATTTCGTCAACCGGTCTACAATAACCCAGATAGAATCACAATTCCTGCTCGTTCTAGGTAAACCAGATACAAAGTCCATAGAAATTCCATCCCACTTCCAATCGGGAACAAACAACGGTTCCATCAATCCAGACGGTTTCTGATGCTCAATTTTCGACTTTTGACAAATTAAGCAAGCATAAACAAACTCAGCAATTTCCTTCTTCATTCCAGGCCACCAAAATAATTTCTTCAAATCATGATACATCTTGGTAGCACCAGGATGAATGCTCAATCCACTCCGGTGTCCTTCTTCCAGAATACTCTTCCTGATCTCAGCAACATCGGGTACACACACTCGGTCTCCAAACCTTATGACACCATTCTCGTCAATTCGGAATTCACCTCCTCGACCTTGGTTAATCAATGTCAACTTATCTACCAAGCCAACGTCAGATTTCTGTCCGTTTCTAATTTCTTCAAGGATACTATTAGTCAACTTTAACATCCCCAACTTGACGCTATTAGAAGTACTTTCGCATACCAAACTCAAATCTCGGAATTGCTCAATTAAATCCAATTCTCGCACCATTAGCATAGACATATGCAAAGACTTCCTGCTCAATGCATCAGCAACAACATTTACTTTACCAGGATGGTAATTCAAACCGAAATCATAGTCCTTCAAAAATTCTAACCACCTTCTCTGTCTCATATTGAGCTCTTTCTGATCGAAGAGATACTTCAAACTCTTATGATCACTGAATACCTCAAATCGAGAACCATAGAGATAATGTCTCCACAATTTCAACACAAACACAACAGCCGCCAATTCTAAATCATGAGTCGGATAATTCTTCTCATGAATTTTCAACTGTCTTGAAGCATAGGCCACTACCTGCTTATCTTGCATTAAAACACCACCTAAACCCATCAGTGAAGCATCACAGTACACGTTAAAAGACTTCGCTGGAATAGGCAAAATTAAGATCGGAGCACTTGTCAATCTTTTCTTCAATTCTTGAAAACCTTTTTCACATTCTGAATCCCATACAAATACTTGTCCTTTTCTTGTTAACTTAGTCATTGGTAATGCCAACTTCGAAAATCCTTCAATGAACTTTCTATAGTAACCTGCCAGACCAAGAAAACTACGAATCTCTGAAGCATTCTTCGGCGTCTCCCACTGAGATACTGCTTCTACCTTCATAGGATCCACTGCGATACCGTTCTTCGAAATTACATGGCCAAGAAAACTTACTTCCTTCAACCAGAATTCACATTTAGACAATTTCGCATACAACTTCTTCTCCTTCAATAACTCCAACACCACTCTTAAATGCTCTGCATGTTCTTCATCACTCTTCGAGTAAATCAGAATGTCGTCAATGAACACTACCACGAACTTGTCAAGATACGGGTGAAATATCCTGTTCATATACTCCATGAAAACACCAGGTGCATTAGTAACACCAAATGGCATAACAGAATATTCATAATGTCCATACCTCGTTCGGAATGCCGTCTTCTAAATATCTTCCGCCTTCACACGAATTTGGTGATATCCAGACCTCAGATCAATCTTGCTAAACACACAAGCTCCAACCAACTGGTCCATCAAATCATCAATCCTCGGCAAAGGATATCGATTTTTGATTGTCACTTTGTTCAGTTGTCTATAATCAACACATAGCCTCATTGAACCTTCTTTCTTCTTAACCAACAGTACCGGCGCACCCCACGGTGACACACTAGGACGAATAAACTTCTTCTCCAACAATTCTTCTAATTGTTTCTTTAGTTCAACCAATTCTGATGCCGACATGCGATACGGTGCCATCGACACAGGACTAGTTCCAGGAATCAATTCTATAGCGAACTCCACTTCTCTTTCAGGTGGCAACTCACTAACATCTTCTGGAAACACTTCTGGATATTCATTCACTACCCGCAGCTCACCAGTGTTATCGCCCCCTTTCACTTCCATCGAGGAGCACAACATAAACACCACCGCCCCATCATTGATAGCCAAATTCATCTGTTTGACTGACATAGTCAAATCCTCAACACAAACCTCTTCAGGAAAGATAACCGTCTTCGTAAAACAATTGATATGAACTCGGTTAAATTGCAGCCAGTTCATTCCCAATATGACGTCAAGTCCTTCAAGAGGAAGGCATACTAAATCCATTCCAAACTTCCTACCAAATATGTCAACAGGACAGTTCAAACAAGCAGAAGAAGTAGTTACTGAACCCGACGCAGGAGTGTCAATAATCATACTTCCATGAATAACAGATATTTCTAATCCCAATCGTTTAGCACAATCCATTGAAATGAACGAATGAGTCGCTCCAGTATCTATAATAGCAACTAAAGGTGTGTCATGGATAAAACACGTACCTTTAATTAGACGATCTTCTGGAGTAGTCTCTGACCCAGACAAAGCAAAGACTTTTCCACCAACCTGATCCTTCTTCGGTTTAGTGCAGTGCGGACTGATGTGACCCTCTTCGCCGCAATTGTAGCAAGTCACAATCTTCATCCTACAATCTGAAGCAATATGACCCGCCTTACCACACTTGAAGCATTTCTTCTCTCCACCCTTGCACTCATTCCTTCTATGCCCAGTCTCTCCACAGTTGTAGCACCTAACGGGAGCACCAGAATCTCCCCCACTAGGCCTCTTCCAATCCCCAGCTCTAGGATTTCCTCTACCATATGGCTTACCTCTATCCATAGGCTTCTTACCTTTTTTGTCAACCAACTCGCGAGAGTGAGATGACTTCAGCTTAAGGTTATCCTCCTCGAAGATCCTACTACAGTCCACCAAATCGACAAATCGCCGAATTCTCTGGTACCTGATCCCTTGCTTGATCTCATCACGAAGACCATTCTCGAACTTGATGCACTTTGAGAATTCACTAGCCTCGTCATTGTTGTAGTGAACGTAGTACTTCGCCAACTCGACAAATTTCGAAGCATACTCTGGTACCGTCATATTACCCTGAGTCAGCTCTAAAAATTCAATCTCTTTCCTGCCTCGAACGTCTTCAGGAAAATACCTCCTCAGAAACTCCCTCTTGAGCACAACCCAGGAGATAGCTACACCATCAGCATCCAATTCAGCCCTGGTAGCCATCCACCAGTCATCAGCTTCTTCGGACAACATATGAGTACCATACCTCACTTTCAGGTTCTCAGCACAATCGATGACTCTGAAAATCCTCTCGATCTCCTTAAGCCATTTCTGAGCACCTTCAGGATCATGTGTGCCCTTGAACAACGGAGGATTGTTCCGCAGGAAACTGTTCAGCTGCCTGTCAGCACCAATACCAGCTCCATTGACATTCCCTCCCAGTACCCCAGCAATCATGCCCAGAGCCTCAGCAATTGCATCGTCGTTTCTTCCTCCTCTTCCGTCCATTGTTCTGCTAAATATCAAACAATATTCATTAGAACAAGAAGTATCGATAGTGTCAACCTTACACTATTCGCATACGAGGGATTAACTGATACTAAGACTCTGACTCAAACGACCAACTATGCTCTGATACCACTATTGTAACACCCTTCTAAACCTCGCGACAATTTTAATAATTAATCAGAGTAAAAACATATGCATAAGGGTGCCACAATTATTTAAAATAAATAAATCAACTAAGGTCAAAGTCATGCTTCATTAGGAAACAATTCACCAAAACACAATCATGTTTAACACAGCGGAATACTAAACATCATCAAATACAACCAAATGAAATCATAATTCAACGCCAAATAAAATGGATAATTTCATAAAAACTCTATAACTATCGTTCCCCACTGTTACAGATCAGAGCATGACCGACACGACCCAACATAAACGGATAAACTCTATGAGTCATCCTCACCAAGCACTAATGCCGCTACTCCTCAATCTGAAAATGACAACATGTAAGGGTGAGTCTAATTCTCAATTAGTAAATATTATGCAATTCATAAGCAACAAGCATCATAATATACCGTTCACCCAATTATACATATTCAGATTCACATCCATTATTAATTCACACAATAATAGATTACAACACATACTACAGAAATCCATACAATCATATTATGACAAAATGCATATGACACAACTGACACTATCCATGTGGTACCAATAAACTGTGGTATCAATCCACCTAACCGATCTACGCCTCATCGAGATACGGCCCACCGACACAATTTCCACACAATGGGAAATATGTCCACCAACGATCCAAACATCACCGGGATCCAACATCGATGCATATGAATGAATGAAACACATATAACATACTTAAAACACACTAAATCACGATGAGCAACTCATCTCAACACCACATCACCGAATAAGTATGTACATGTTTTCAACATCATTCAAATAGTCATGCATCCATCACAATCTTAATAACAAATCACACCAATTCATCATCACATCAAACACATTGTCACACCTATCTCATATGCACACAATTGTTCAATTCTTATCAAGTAATTAAATCGAGTTTTAAAGAAATAAGATTGGATAATACCAATATTCATCGTTCATCATATAAAACATTTAATTACTTGCACAATGCCCAAAACGGCATTAAGAAAGGTGTCATACCCCAAAATTTGCCCATGCTATTTTTCATACACAAAACCAAATCATAAGACAAAGCTCCAAAACACAGTCTCCCACACAGAAGTTCTAAACTAGGGTTTGAATAATTCAGAGGAAAATCATTGAGTCAATGGCTCAAGGTGGTTCCATAAGGTCACTAACATCCCAAAGCATCTCCATATAAAGTTTCAAGACAAAAAGAGCAAACTTAGTCCCACAAATCATGACTAGGTCAACAGTCGACTCTCAAGGGCAAAACAGTCATTTCAAGCCAAAATACAGTCAAAAGTTCCAGATACTTGGTCAACAACATCCTCATAACCCTAAAATCATCATTTGATCAAGGATTGATCATGATGATGCAAGGAAAGATCAGAAAAGTCAAAAGTCAAGAGTTACTATTTTTGGCATGAACTGAAAAAGTCAACCAAACTTTGAAAATTCACCAAATATTCATACTTCATCAGAAAAATTCCCACCAAAGCTCATTTTGAAGAGAATTCATTCCTCTATCCAATGGTCCAAGAATCAAAGCTCACAGGTCAATGGTTTAAGAATTATGGCTCCATACATTATAGGTCCTTTTCAAAAGTCAACAAAAAGACACTTTTTTCAAAAGGACATAAAATGAGCATGGAAAATAATTTTGATATGAGACCAAAGACATTGGTTAGAGGACACTCCAAGGTTTCCAGAATGTCTTAGAACACCCCCATATCTCAAAAAATGAGGGAGATACACCATGTCAAAGTTGGTTATTTTGGAGGGAAAAATGTGAAAAGAAAAGGCTCAAAATTTCAAATATTTCCAAATGGGCCTATGTTTTCTTTATCCAAACTTCATCTTAGACCCATGCACGCCCCAAAAATTATATCTCATTATTTTTATTATTTTTATTAATTATTTTATGGTTTTATTTATTTTAAATCATAAATTAATCATGTAAAATAATAAAAGTAAAAAAGATATAAATCTCTCTTCAATTTTTGGCCAAGATTCAATCAAATATTTTCTAATTAATGGACCAAATAAGATTTGAGCAAATTGAACCAATATTGGCTTGTTTTAGAAACTTTCATAAATCTAATTTCCAACAAATAACCATTGTTGATTTCACAAGATTTATTCAAAGTTTAATAATCATTAACCATCAAGATATCCAATATGCACTAGAAATTTCGTGCAAGGCTCATTGGGGAAGAAAATATTAGATTGGAACTGATTTAGAAAGATTTGAAAACATATTTCCAAACAAATTTCCAAAACTTGCAATCCAAGATTCAAGGAAGATTTGATCCAAATTTGTTAACCTAATCTCTTCACCTATATATACACAACAAACACAGAGCATTGGGGGACGATTTTCTGCCTCCAGGAGCCCTAGTTTTGTTCTTAAACTTCAAGAACAAGTCAAGAACGAATTTGGAGTTGGAGTGCGATTCAAGCCGTTCCTAGCATCCCAAAAGATTCACAGACGCATTCTGAACCTGTTAGGATCACTACACGCAATCAAAACACCAAGAACAGGGCACTGTAAGTCGTTCTTTGTCCCTTTAAAAACCTACTCGATTACTCCACAACATGCATCATAAACGAATTTTAATTGCATATCTGTGATTATTGTGATGTATTCATTGTTTCTGGAACGTTAATTTGAATTCTGGGCACGATAAACATGTTTAGCCATGAACGAATTCCTAGGGTTTTTTTAGGGCTTTTCAGTGCAGGTAATTGTAGACCTAATTGAGGCCATAGGTAAATTCGTGAGGTCCATACGATTCGAATGGTACCCTCGCGAAATATTTCCCCAGCAGAGTCGCCAGTTCTGTAATACGGTGAACTGACTTTATAGAAATGTTGCGGTAAGCAAGAGTCGCCACCGACTTTTATTTTATCCAAACAAGTTAGAAAGGCTAAATTAGGTCTAACTTGAAAGGCTAAATCAGTTCTGTAGACCTAACTTGAATGGATCAAAAGATACGTTATTTTGAAGTTTGGAAAATTTTACACACAGCAAGGTTCGCTCAGCGGAGCAAGGCAGAAGCGAAACCCTTCCAACCCCCGCTCAGAGGACCTCAAGCGACGTCAAACAGAAGCGAACTACGTTGGGACCTCCGCTCAGCGGACCCCCCCTTCGCTCAGCGGACCTGCGATTTCAGCAAACCCCAAGTCTGCGACAGACCCTGCGATTTCACTCTCTTTTCACCCAAAAACGATTCCAGACATCACATGCAGGCATACAATCATCATATATTCAATTACACACCACAAAAACATCATTTAACGCATTATTAACCAAATAGTTCACACAATCATCATCAATTCAATCCAAATTAGAACACCCTAACCTAACAATCCCAATGTCTAATTGAACCAAACCATACATCAATCTACCTATCACCTAAGATCACATAAGAGATACTAAAAGGAAGAGTCCCCCCTTACCTCGATGAATCTCTTGAATGCTCTCCTTCCGGTTTCACGTTCTTGCCTCTTTCTTTTCTCTTCTTTTCACGTGTTCTTCCTTTCTCCCCAAATGGTTCCCTTTCTTTCTTATTTTATGAAAATAAAATAAAATAAAATATCACAACTTAGTATAAGGCCTAACCAATATAGCACCCCTCTTTTACTATCACCACACCATAAGCCCAATATCTCATATTTCATCATTTTCCAATTAAATCCAATTTAAAATTCTAAAATTCCAATTATTTAATTTAAATCCAAATTAAATTAATAAACTGAAATTATGGGTGTTACAATGTCTAGTGGTTATTAGTCCTTTCCTTCAAAGACTGATCGTTATCGGCAAAAGTCCCGTGATTACGGGCATCCCTCGGCCAGGTCTAGTGGTTATTAGTCCTTTCCTTCAAAGACTGGTCGTTATCGGCAAAAGTCCCGTGGTTATGGGCATTCTTTGGTCGGGTCTGACTGTTATTAGTCCTTTCCTTCAAAGTCCGATCGTTATCGACAAAATTCCCATGTTTATGGGCATCCTTTAAAGTCCGATCGTTATCGGCGAAAATCCCGTGGTTATGGGCATTCTTTGGTTAGGTATGATTGTTATTAGTCCTTTCCTTCAAAGTCCGATCGTTATCAGCGAAAGTCCTGTGGTTATAAGCATCCTTTGGTCAAGTCTAGTGGTTACTAGTCCTTTTCTTTAAAGTTCGGTAGTTATCGGCATATCCCTTCGAGTCCTGTGTTTATGGGCACTCCTTTGATTCATGTCTCGTGGTCACGGGCATCTCTCTATAAAGCCCAATAGTTTGTTAGCGTCTCTTTCCAAGTCCAGTAGTTGACTAGCATTTCTTGTTTAAGCCGAGCGTTTTCTCTGAGTTTATTTCTTAAAGAACATCACCACACAAAGATCCGGATCTTGTAGAGTTTTCTAGAGTTTCGTTCAAGACCTTGAGGTAAGTTCCTAGGATCTTTCTCAGCATCTTAGATCACATGTAATAAGTCATGTATTCAGTGTTGCATTTATGTGATTTTTCTTTGATTCCTGAACTTGATTTTAGTGTTTGCGAATTGCTTGTTGTTTGAATAATTAAGTTGCATAGTTGAGTGTTGCTTATCGTGAGGATCGTCCCGGTGCCATTAGTTCATGTTTTGTTGGAAATTCTTTGAGTTAGGGCTTTATGAAGGTATGCGGTTAGTAGGTTAGAGAAAGAATTGAGGAAAACTAATTGCAAATTCAGAATCAGTGTGAAAAATCGAGTAGGAAAGTGTTAGCTTTTATCATTTTTTGAAAAAAAATTGATGCATCTCCGCCGCCAGTGTGGCCAGAGAAGACGACCGGAGGTGGCTCTCCGACGTCTGTGTTACATTATTGTTTTCCTCCTCGCCTGCGTATGTGGCGTGACCACACTGGTCCGTTCTCCCATTCAGTGGCTTTTTTTGTCATTACTCTAATAATTGGATGCTGATATGTTAGTTATGGATTGGCTCATGTGTGTTTTTGTCTTCTAGCGACTTACATTTTCATTGACCAATTGATATGCCGTGTCCATTTAATGCACGTAGCTGTTACTATAAAACTATAGGTTATAGTAAACAAAATGAATAAATAAAATGAGACAATTGGGTGAAATAAATGATGTTGTTTCTTGGTGGGCCACGCTCTGATTCTTATCACTTGGGCCTAGAAATTTCATTTTCCACACCCTCTAGTTCTTGGCCCACGCGCTAATCACAACATGTTTCAGTTCATTCCTAAATAGCTAATCCCCCCTGTTTAGGCAGCTTTTTAGGAATTATTTCAATTTGTTTCTTGCATGATTTTTTTTAATTCAATTTCCATTGAAATAAAAAATGATAAAAAATATTTTCTAACCAATTAGAATTTTAGGAGTCCATAGGTATATTTTTTAGGATTTTTAATTGATTGTTTGTTATTTTTTTCTTCAATTTTTGATTTATTCACATAATAAAAAAATACTTAATTTTTTTAGTTTTTAATTCATAAAATAGTCTTAAGCTTGATAAAAATACCATTGCACTTATGATTTTTTCCTTGTTAGTTTAGAATTTATTTCTTTTCATTTTGTGAATATTTTCTATACTTTGTGAAATTTCCAAAATACCCTTAGTTGTTAAAGTTGATTTTGGTCAATTTAAATGACTTTTTTCCACTTCCTTCTACTTATTCATCTCCCTTTGGATATTAGTTCAATCTTAATTGAACTTAGACTTCCCTTTTATTAATAAAACAACAATTATTAGGATAGAATTATTAGGTTAGTCCCCCTTTTGCATTCCCTTTTCTTTTTCAACTTTAAAACACATAATAACTAAAGAGGCGAATCACACCATTACATACCTTAGTGGGAGAGAAGAAAGTGGGTGTATTCCCTAATCTGCTTCGACACCACTCACATACTTTTGTGTGATTCAAATGGCAAAAATAATTCCCTTTAAAAAGCACCAACCAAAAACACTCAAAACACTTAATAAATATGCAAAATTAAAACAAAGTAGAAAGATGATGAGTGACCCGGTAGTGGGAATTGTTCATCATCCATCTACCTCAAAAAACACAAACCAATGTTCCTTTTCTTCTAAGAGCATGTTAAGTCAATTCCATACTTAGGCGTGTAAGTCTTCAAAAGTTGAGCATCGTGGATTGTGACCTTAACCTCTATTCACCTAAAAAACACAAAACAAATGGAAATTATTGAGTCGAACTACGGGGCTCTGATTCCTAGTAAGGGATACGTAGGCATTAGGTCGCGGGGCCTAAGTGAGCACAATTGTAAATAATTCTTTCTTTTCCCGGTGTTTCTTTTGCATGCATTCACATTAGGCTTTAGACATTAGTAGAGACCCTTTAAATAGAAACAAACATAGGTGGATACCGTCGAGTACGATGAACGTGAGGGGTGCTAGCACCTTCCCCTTGCGTAACCGACTCCCGTACCTAGTTCTCTGGTTGTAAAACCTATTCTTATTCTTTGCTAGGCGTTTTGATATTCCTTTCCTTCAATGGGATAAATATATTACTGGCGACTCTGGTTTCATTTTTCGCGGTAGCGACAGCTGTCGCACGAGTCTGGTCGGGATTTCACATTACATGTATCTAATTCTGAATTGCAAAGTTCCTTTATATATTTCAAACATTTATGCAATGGCTGATATCTCATAGATACGTTCACATCTACCCGATAATCTATATGAGTTAACAAACCCCGGTTCAATTCAAATGAGTTAATTCTAAAAATTTATTAAACCTATTTTAGATATTATTACGTTTTTTCAAACGTAAAATATATGACAGCTCCCCGTCAAATTTCAAATTTACATATTTTATAAATCTAAAATGTATGACAGTACCCATCAAAAGATTCAAAAGCAAAAGATAAAATATTTAAAAATTAAACAAATAATGAAAATATGAATATGTTAATAGAGTAATTAGATCTTGAATATGTACAAATATAAAAAAATAGAAATTTAAAACCTATGGTAAATAATATATATTTATTCTCATATATTTAAAATAATCACATTAAGTAGTCTCCATTGAATAGTGTTATAAATATAAGATCTCAAATTTAAAATGCTTTGTAACTTATTCTCGTTTATAAAAACAATCGTAGCTTATTCAGTTTATAAAATTGACTATATTAATAAATTTTTTATCTTTTTTCATTATTTTTTTTATTACCATTTATCATTAAATTTTCATGACTACCCATTAACATATTTTTATCATGATTACATTTACGAATTTAATTTGAAAAGATTTTGATAAGTTTTAGTTATTTTATAAGTTTACAAAAATTACAAAATCTCAATTAATTTTGTTTTGTTTTATTAACCTTTCTATAAAAGTCTAAATAATTTCAAAATATATTTTATCTCAAATAAGGATCTAAATAATTACAAAATAATTTTTATTCTTATATTTTTATAATGAAAAATTAAATATTTAACTTTGCAATAAAAAAAGTTATAAGTTATAGTAAAAAGTTATAAATTTTATCTCTATTGATTTTGAATTGTTTTTACTAACATTTTTCTAATAATATAGATAATTACAAAATATATTTTATTTCATGTTAGAACTTTCATTTAATCATATTAGTAGTATAATCAAATTACATAACTTTAAAAAAAAAGTAAAAATATTTGAAATTGAATATTAATAAAAAAAAATCAAGGATTAAATTGAGTATTAAATTTTATATAGGAAAGAGAAAAAACAAAAATCTTTTTGTTCTAAGAATATTGAATAATTATAAGTAGGTAAATAAAATTATAAAAATTTAATATTTATTAGTGTAGATATCAGTAGGTAAATCAAAAATCAGATCTAAGAATAACTAAAATCAATTAAAATATTAAATAATAATTTGACATTTATTTTTTTATACAACTTAATACATATATTAATTAATTTCTTATAAAAATTCAAAAATATAGGTATAAATTCACTAATAATACCGGACTTTTAATTGTATTATAAATATACTTTAAATTAATAATTATGAGAAATTATTTAGTTTTCAATTCATAATATTGATTTCATTCAATATTATAATTATCATTTAATTGAATTTAAGAAAATCAAAATTTTGAACGAAAAGCTAAAAAGATTGAGTTTCCGTATCTGCATTAAGAAACTTTTCATCTTCCTGTGTGACCTTTCAAATTAACTGCATTGAGCAACGAAAAATTGAATTTGCGATGAAAAGTTAAAAACATGAATTTTAATATATGATAATTTGCATTTTTATTGTTTCAAAAATGTTATATCATTAATTAAGGGCAAAATTAAAGTTAGAGAAAACAAATAAAATTTCCCACCCACATCATTAATATATATTAATTTATTAAAATTTTAAAGAATAATTTTACTTTTCTTAAATATTAGTGAAAATATATTAATGAATTTCTCTTTTCCAACAAAATTTAAATTATTAAATTAATATTTGAATATTAATTCTATTTTAAAAATATATATATATATATATATATATATATATATATATATATATATATATACTTCGGTCATGCCACAAAATAGAGTTACTTGACATTATAATGAAATCAAAACCATATTGAAAAAACCAGGGCCGGTCCTTTGAATTTGGGTGCCCTGGGCGAATCAAAAGAGTGGTGTCCCAAAAATTGTTTTTAATAATAAATACATAAGGATAAAAGAAATAATTGGATAAAAACACATTTTCATTTGACATTGTGCAAAAAGAATACAAGTATGGATCTTTGAATCAATGTTTATACTACATCAAAACACAAATCACTATAAAGAGACTTCTTCTTCTTGATCCGATCTTTTTTTCTATAAAAAAATTTACCAAACCTTTAAAATTATTTAAATATCGTCCTCTTAGTATTTTTTTATTGCAAAATCATTAATAATTTTCTCATACTCAAGGTTCTTCAAAAAATTATTTTCAATTGAAATCAACGCAAGACTATTTAATCTATCTTGTGACATAGTAGATCTCAAACAAGATTTTAATAATTTTAATTCAGAAAAACTTCTTTCAACAGATGCAACACTGATAGGAATAGTCAATATTATTCTATAAGTTATATGTGCATTAGGAAAACAATTAAAAGTATTTAAAGAACTCAATATCATATAGCTTGATTTTGATTCAATTGTTAAAACTTTTTTAATAATTTTAAATTCTTCAAACAAAATTCCACCATTAAGATCAAGAGAATCGTCATGTTATAAACAAGTTTCAAGATGTTTACAACATGCTTTCAAGTCCCTATCAGATAATGATTTAAGCCTTTCAATACTAAACAAGAATTCAAAAATATTTTCATGTGTGCTATAGTGCTCAAATCTTCTATCAAGTGAGTCAATTGTTTGATCTACAATATATAAGAAATAGTTATTTCGGAAAGAGTCTTCAGCAGACTCAAAAATCAATTCTGTGAGTTGACACAAATTTTCATCATAGTGTTGTTTTTAGGGGATTTTCATCATAGTGTTGTTTTTAGGGGATTTTCATCATAATATTAGTTGATTTTATTTTAGGGGAATTAAATGATTTTATTCTACTCTATATTTTATTTATGAGAAATCACATTCTTTTATTAATTCTAACTTTGTAGTGCCCCTAAAATTTTGTTACTCAGTATTTTTCAAAAATAAAATTCTAGCAAGTATTTTTCTATTAGAAAAAAATTTCTTTTAATATATATATATATATATATATATATATATATATATATATATATATATATATATATATATATATATATATATATATATATATATATATATATATATGGGTAAATAAATTTTTTTGGTGCCCCTAAAATTATATATATATATATATATATATATATATATATATATATATATATATATATATATATATATATATATATATATATATATATATATATATATATATGGGTAAATAAATTTTTTGGTGCCCCTAAAATTATGGGGCCCTGGGCTCCCGCCCCGCGAGCCCGTGCTCAGGGCCACCCCTGGAAAAAACAACATCAACTATAATTGAAGGTTAAACAATGTTAAACAACAAAAAAACATCAAAAAACCATAAAGTATTAAGAGTAAAACAGAAAATAATTTAGGAATTACGTAATCGATGAGCTGAGTAATTACCCTAATTTAGCAGTATTTTTATGGTGGAAGAAATGACATATTTGTTTTGGTTGTATTTGATGAGTTGTGATGATGGAGGTTTGTGTGATGGTGGAAACACAATCGACAGCGGCAGTGGCTGTAACATCCGATGTTTAATTAATTATTTAATTAAATATTTTCAAATTATTTCGAATTTAATTGTTGAATTTATGGAGTGTTGAGAATTATTGACATGGGTTGTTATGATTAATTAGTCGATTAATTAATTGATTAAGTTGTAGAAATAGTATTCAAGAAATACTAGATTTACTATATGGACTTAATTAAGTGATGGTGGTATTAAAAGGTGGGGTGTGAATTTTAGGCCCAATAGGTTTAATGAAATTAGGTTTAGATAAGGATTAGGTTAATTAGAAGGGAAAAAGTCTTGGGGAATTGGTCATGGGAAGTTGCAGAGAAGAGAGAAAATAAGAGAGAAACTCATTCTCATTTTTCTTGCAGCAGTCTCACAGAATCGAAGATCCCCGATTCATTAACCGTTGGATCGTGGCCAAAATTTGAGGGTAGGTTCGCAACACCTATATATAACTTTTGACCGTTAGGATCTTCAAAATAAGGTATGAGTTGCGAGATATCATCATCACACTGTAGCTGCATATTTGGGAAAATTTCCAGCTTTTGATTCTGATTAAAAGAGGCAATGGTTAGAAGTTAAGGCTAGAAGGCTTCTATCGGTAGAATTATAGAGTAATCTCCAATCCAAGGTAAGGGGGGGGGGGGGTCTGACTCTATAATGAGATTTATGATGAGTTGTATGTGGGATTGGGTTTGTATAATCGCCTCTGTTTGTGGTTGTGTAAAATTGTTGCGGTGTGTGGTTGTTTGTGGTGGTTGTTTCTGATATTGCTGAAATTGTTCTACTGTCAATAAATCTATTGTTGAAAATTGTTCTATGTTGATGTTGGTATAGTTGTTATGTTGTTGTAATAATATGTTATTGATATTGTGATGTTGTGATGTGATTATGATTATATTATCGTTATGATTATGCTGTTGATATGATGATGATGTTGTAGGCCTATGGCCAGTGTTGTAGCGACAATATAGGCTTATGCCTTTTGTGATGATGATTACCTCTAATAATTGGTAATAACAGTGATATAGGCGTATGCCTCGTGATGAGATTTTTGTTGTGTTGTATGTGATTGTTGCATTCATTGATTCACATCCATTTGCATAATGCATGCCCGAAAATTATGGCAAACACGACGGCCTGAAAATGGCAAATGTTTAAGTTGGCCTGAAAATGGCAAAAGTGACGATGGCATGAATGACAAATGTTTAAGTTGGGAGTTTTACTCCAAATGGTACCACATGTATATGCATTATTATGAGTCGCATTTTGAGTTGATTAATTGTTGTTGATGATGTTGTTGTGATGATGGACAAGTGTTGTATTAAATTGATGATTTTGTTGTAATATGTTGTTGATGACTTAGTGTGAAATTATGTTAACGATTTGTTGTGACAGGTATTATTGGAAAAATGTGTAAGGGTGTGTTTGGTTCAAATGAGGGGGAGGGGAGGGGAGGGATTTTAATGAAGGGGAGGGAAGGGGAGGGGAGGTGAGGGGATTTTTTTAATCAGATGGGTGTTTGGTTCAAACGAGGGGAGGGGAGGGGAAGGGAGGGATTTTAATTAAAAATATGTTTGGTTCAGGAGGGGAGGGGAGGGGTTTTATTATTAATTTATATTTTTATCGTTATTACTTATATAAGTGTTACAATATGATATTCAAATGTGAAAAATTTATACATATTTTTTTGTTAGTAAAATTTTTAATATTGAGTGACTAAAAAGTTATAATTTACTACATAACGTTAAAAAATTGAGTTCACTTAATTTGAATAAAATGTTCAAAAACAAATTAAACTATATGTTGATAACAACTTTGAAATCGTAATGAATTATTTAACACATAAAATACATAAAATAATTTATTATTAAATATAAATAGTATAAACTTTTTAATAAAATAAATAAATAAATTAAAATGAAAATTTTAAAACTTGATATAAAAGAAAATATGATAGGATACATAACAAAATTAGAAAAAAAAAACATAAATAAACATAAAAGAGTTATAAAAAAATCACAAAAGTTAAATGATTATGATTTATATTAAGGACAAAAATTTCAAAATAATTTGAAGGTAGAGAATAATTATAATAAGTTGATAGAAGCAATCGAGAAAAATCACACAGAAGAGAGCAATAATACAAAAGAAAATGAATAATTTTAAAATATTAAAATTAAACTAAGGATATTATAGTAATTATAATAACTTTTAAAATATTAAAATTGAGATTCCCTCCCCTCCCCTCCAAATCCCTCCGATTTGGAGGAACGCAAAAAGTGTGTTTTGGAGGGATTTTGCTCCCCTCCCCTTCCCTCCCCTCCCCTCATAAAATTTGAACCAAACACATTTAATTAAAAATATTCCCTCCCCTCCCCTCCATCTACCCCGAACCAAACACACCCTAAGGGTTATTACAACTGTTGCTGCTAATTGCTATTGTAGCTATTGTTATAATTGTCGTTGCTATTTGTTATTATATTTGTTGTTATAATTGTTGTTTGAAAGTTGTTAAGTGGTAAATTATACGATCTGATTTCTATTATATTATTTATCATGCATCGTATTATATTGTTAGATATCTCACCCCTTCTGCTGATGTTTCCCCTACCATGGGAAATTGGCAGGTACTCAAGTATAATTGTGGAAGTTTGAAGTTAATTTATGAAGTCTTCATGTTGCTCTATAATAAGTCAAGAGGGTTTTGCTCTGATACGTAGCACTCAGGGGATGGACGATTGTTATGTTTAAATGTTGTTATTACCTTAAGTTGAATTATGAATTATCATGTTGATTTTGAAGTTGTTCAGTCGAATAAATATGTTAATCGAATTGAAGTTGAATAATATTAATAGTTGCGAAGTGTTTCCAGTGAATAAAAGATGTGATGTTGTTACCGTTGAAAATTATGATTCCACTGTTTAGTTGATTAATTGAATTGAAATATGTTGCTATAAGTTCATCCAGGTTCTAAGTGTTATGTATCTGCATAATTATGATTAATGTATGTTACTTATGTGAACTAAATGTGAGATCCATTGTATGATTAAATTTTCTGCACTCTGATTTTATTAATATTCGATAGATAGAATTATGGTGTTACATTAGTGGTATCAAAGCAGGTCGGTCCGTCCGACCAAGTTGTCTAATGTTGTTTATTCCTCTGTACGCGACAAGTGTGTGAAACACTGTCGGTACTTGTTGCTTTCTGGTTGTTGCAGGAATTAGTTTGAGTGAAGTGGGGGAGAAACTTTGCTTCTTGGATGTGATTCAGTTGCAAGTTCGCAAAGAGGATTGCTGTCTTGGTGTTTCGGAAATTGAATTTAGGCGAAAGAATGTGTCTCTCGAGTTATAAAAAGTTTGGGAGTGAGGAGATATGTTAAGAGTTGTTTGGAATATGTTTAAGTTGAAGAAAAATGAGTTTTGAAGTGGAATTTCCGCAAGCAAAACGCAGGAAATTGTTGAAATTTTGTGAAACTTTAAAAATTCATAAATTGAGTTCTGGACATCCGATTCGAGTCCCATTTGAAGTGTTGGAAAGCTAACGAGATGAAATCTATTTTAAAAATGGTTCCAACAGCTTTAATAGAATTATTTGTAACAAGATGGTGTTGGAAAGAGATGAAGTTTGCGGTTACGCTTGTTCTTGGGACCGAACTTGTGCGTTGGTGTCGCGCTGGACGTTAGTGTCAGAGTTGAGTGAATTGAAGGAGTAATTAAAATGTTTATTGAGAAGAAATTTTAAGAATTAAGTGTACCATTTGAGAAGTTTTGGAGATACCGTAAAGAGTGTCGCCGCATGGCGTCGATGTTTGCATTTTCGAATGGCATTGGAAAATTTGTATCTTGAGTTCCGAGTATCAGATTGATGTACCGTTTGAGCCTACGAAGAGGTGAAATTATATTCTACCTAATGGAAGATGTTATGGGAATTAGATAAAAACTACGAGTTAGGAATGTTGTTGCGGTCTTTTGCGAAGATAAAGACTTTGGTTGGGACAAGACACATGGTGATGTACGAGTATATTAATAACTCTAGAGTTGGAGAACAATTAACAATTGTGTAATGCTAAGTTAGTACGAAGCAGACTGGGTAAAATGTTTAGACGTTAGTATCTTGTCGACGAGATCGAAGGAGAAGAAAGTTGTGAGAGTTGTAAAACTCAAAGTGAAATTATTCGATTATGACGTTGTTAATGAGTTGAGTGCAAACTCGGAAAGGAAGCTATTACGTAATAACGACGATTTATGCTTAAATACGGTTTTTGACTATCTATTAACAAATTGAGGACTTGATCATCCTTAATCTCTTGTTGGTAGTAGACGAATCATATAGATAGGATGAGCTTGTCTTATTATTTTAATAGTAGGTAAGTGATGGATATTAAATCGTGAGGATAATCGATCACCATGTTGTGTAAACTTATGAAGAAGAGGATATGAAAGAGTAAGACGTATCGAATAATGACTTAAGTTGGATAATCAGAGTTGCGCAGCTGAAGCGTGATGTGGCGCAATTGCTATTTGATAATCAATCGTGAAAAACAAAACAAATATAATGAGTGGAATAAAAATTGATATATATATATATATATATATATATATATATATATATATATATATATATATATATATATATATATATATATCCCAATCCAACAACGTGGTTCAAATGTTATGTATCAAATATACCCTGTTAGAAAACATGACAAAACAATAAGCATTCAACCTCATCAATTTACTTCACACTCTACTTTTCCAAACAAATCAAAACCATATTGAAAAAACAACATCAACAATAATTGAAGATTAAACAGTGTTAAACAAAAAAAGAATTAAAAAATCATAAAGTATTAAGAGTAAAATAGAAAATAATCTATGAATTACGTATTTGATGAGCTGAGTAATTACCCTAATTTAGCAGTATTTTCTGTTAGAACAAGATTTGTTCTGATCAATTATCTTAGTTTTGATGATAACAATAATATGAATTTTGCTTAAGATAATATGGTACTCTAATCCAATGCAATTTCCTTTTCAGGAAATATATAAAGAGTATGCATAATTCAGCGCTCAGAAGCTTTGTCTCAAAGGGTTCAGCATGCAACATCAGAACATGGTCTGGCAAGACATCAGAAGATGGTCGAAGCAGAATCAGAACATGGGTCTATGGAAGCATCAGAAGAACATGAGATCAGAAGCACTGAAGTTCTGATGGTATCACGCTCAGAAGCACTTCAAGGTCAGAAGATCAGAAGATGCTTTGCACCAAGCTGTTTGACTCTGATGATAATCAAACGTTGTATTCACAAACATCAGATCAGAAGGAAGTACAAGTGGCAAGCTACGCTGACTGACAAAAGGAACGTTAAAAGCTACTCTAGGCAACGTCAGTAGACACAGCGTGAACAAGGCTCGAGGTAGTTGACAAAAGCGTATAACATTAAATGCGATGCTGTACGGAACACGCAAAGCATTAAATGCACTCAACGGTCATCTTCTCCAACGCCTATAAATATGAAGTTCTGATGAGAAGCAAGGTTAACGATTCTGCACAAAAACAACTCATATTAACTTGCTGAAACTCTGTTCTACTCAAAGCTCAGAATCTTCATCTTCATCAAAGCTCACTACATTGCTGTTGTAATATATTAGTGAGATTAAGCTTAAACGTTAAGAGAAATATCACAGTTTGTGATTATAGCTTTTAAGAAGCAATTGTAATACTCTTAGAATTGATTACATTAAGTTGTAAGGAACTAGAGTGATCGTGTGGATCAGAATACTCTAGGAAGTCTTAGAGGTTATCTAAGCAGGTTGTAACTAGAGTGATCGTGTGGATCAGTATACTCTAGAAAGTCTTAGAGGGTATCTAAGCAGTTGTTCCTGGAGTGATCAGTGTGTGATCAGAAGACTCTGGAAGACTTAGTTGCTGACTAAGTGGAGAACCATTGTAATCCGTGCGATTAGTGGATTAAATCCTCAGTTGAGGTAAATCATCTCTGCGGGGGTGGACTGGAGTAGTTTAGTTAACAACGAACCAGGATAAAAATAACTGTGCAATTTATTTTTATCTGTCAAGTTTTTAAAGCTACACTTATTCAAACCCCCCCTTTCTAAGTGTTTTTCTATCCTTCAATTGGTATCAGAGCGCCGGTTCTAAGGTGCAAGCACTTAACCGTGTTTAGAAAAGATTCAGGAAGAGAAAAACGCTTCAGTAAAAGATGGTTGATGAATCTGCAAAGTCTACACCTGCATCTACATCTGGCTCTGCTGAGCAACACAACGGTAACAATGGTTATACTAGACCGCCGGTATTTGATGGTGAAAACTTTGAATACTGGAAAGATAAACTGGAAAGTTACTTTCTTGGTCTAGATGGTGATCTATGGGATCTTCTGATGGATGGTTACAAACATCCAGTAAATGCCAGTGGCGTAAAGCTGACAAGGCAAGAAATGAATGATGATCAGAAGAAGCTTTTCAGTAATCATCATAAATGCAGAACTGTTTTGCTGAATGCTATCTCTCATGCTGAGTATGAGAAGATATCTAACAGGGAAACGGCCTATGACATATATGAGTCCTTGAAAATGACTCATGAAGGAAATGCTCAAGTCAAGGAGACTAAAGCTCTCGCTTTAATCCAGAAGTATGAAGCCTTCAAGATGGAGGATGATGAAGACATTGAAAAGATGTTTTCAAGATTTCAAACTCTTACTGCTGGATTGAGAGTTCTTGACAAGGGATACACCAAGGCTGATCACGTAAAGAAGATCATCAGAAGCTTACCCAGAAGATGGGGGCCTATGGTGACTGCATTCAAGATTGCAAAGAATCTGAATGAAGTTTCTCTGGAAGAGCTTATCAGTGCCTTGAGGAGTCATGAAATAGAGCTGAACGCAAATGAGCCTCAAAAGAAAGGTAAGTCTATTGCATTAAAATCCAATATCAAGAAATGCACTAACGCTTTTCAGGCTAGAGAAGAAGATCCTGAAGAATCAGAATCTGAAGAAGAAGATGAACTGTCCTTGATCTCCAGAAGGCTAAATCAACTCTGGAAGAACAAGCAAAGGAAGTTCAGAGGCTTCAGAAGTTCAAAGAAATTTGAACGTGGAGAATCTTCTGATGACAGAAGATTTGACAAGAAGAAGGTCATGTGCTATGAATGCAATGAGCCTGGACACTTCAAGAATGAATGTCCAAAACTTCAGAAGGAAAATCCCAAGAAGAAGTTTCATAAGAAGAAAGGTCTTATGGCAACCTGGGATGAGTCAGAAGATGATTCAGACTCTGAAGATGAGCAGGCTAACTGTGCGCTGATGGCGACAGAAGATGACGGATCAGAATCTACATCAGAATCAGATTCTGAAGAGGTATTTTCTGAACTTACTAGAGATGAGTTAGTTTCCGGTCTAACTGAACTTTTGGAATTCAAGTCTCAGATTAGTCTCAAATACAAAAAGCTAAAAAAGCTATTTGAATTTGAAACAAAGAAGCTTGAGTTGGAGAATTCTGAATTAAAAGAAAAACTTTTAAAATTATCCAATAATGTTGGATCTCCTTCTGATTCAGAAAAATCCACTCCTAGTCTAAACCATATTCTGAAAGAATATGATTTAAGTTTCAGGAAGTTCTTATCTAGAAGTATTGGCAGAAGTCAGCTAGCTTCTATGATATATGCTGTGTCTGGAAACAAAAGAGTTGGCATTGGTTTTGAGGGTGAAACCCCATACAAACTTGAACCTGTTGATGAAATGAAATTCACATACAAGCCATTGTATGATCAGTTCAAGTATGGCCACTCCCATGATATTAGGAACACTTCACATGCTCAAAGTTTTCACATAACACACACCAAAAAGCATGTGACACAACCTAGGAAATATCATGAAACTCACATTAAGAATTATCATGTTGTTCCTCCTATTGCTTACAATGTTAAACCTAAAGTCAATCAGAACTTGAGGAGAACTAACAAGAAAGGACCCAAGAAGATGTGGGTACCAAAGAAAAAGACTATTTCTTTTGCAGATTCTCTTGGCGACAAAGAAGATAAAAGTCAACATGTCATGTCACCTGGACTCAAGTTGGTCTCAACACTTGAAGGGAAGAAGGATTGTCTTCCAAGTTCTGGTACTTAAATCTGTTGAAGAAACTATGTTCGTAGGAGATCAGAAAAGAAAGTTTATTAGTCTTGGAACCATGTGTTTTGTTTGTTTCTATAGCAATGATGTTTCGTTCTTGATTATTCTGAATGCTCTAAATGCTACAGAATATACAATATTGAAACATTGATCGTGGTCGAATCAATAAATATCTGGTTTGATGATAAACTTGTTTCTGATGAAACAAAGCAGCTTAAGAATTTCTGCAGATACAGTTTTTGTCTTATCAGAAGCTGCAGAACAAAGAAGTGAATCTCCAGAAGCTGTGTATATCAGAAGTAATGGATCAGAAGATCATTCAGAATTATATCAGCACACTTCAGAAGGAGTGTTTCCAGAAGAGAAACTTGATCAATTCAGAAGCAGTGATCGGAATCAGAAGGCGTAAAGCCTATTGAACATTTCACACCTGTCATCCATTATTTGATGATGAACACGTGTCTGTACGGTTAGTACAAAGCGTGCAGTTGAAAAGACGCCGACCTAGGTAACTGTTATAAATCATTTCATTTACCACGTTCCCTCTCCTTACGTCACTCATCATTTAATAAAATTGATTTCTTTTGATTCTGGAACTGTTCAGTTTATATTTCTTATTATTTTCTTTTTCAAATCCGTCTCTATATATTCTTTTCAAATCATCTCATATATTTTTTTTCGCTCCGTGTCTCTCCTTCCTCTTGCATACTCTCCTTTGAAATCTTCTTAGTCGTTTCTAAAACCCTAACCGAAAACCCAGAATTTGTTCCTCTTAGTTGTTCGTTCTGTTTCAATGGCTGCTTCCTCTTCTCAAATTGTTGGTTCATCTACTCTTCTCCATATTCATAATGAAACAAACCAGGAACTCACCCCTGTTGTTGCATGCTCCATTCCTAAAGATGAATTGGAAGTTCTGTGTGAACTCATGGTTGACTTTGACAACATTGAAGAAAACCAATTTCACCTTAAAGAAGACATCATCTTTCAAGGATGGACCTCGTTGTTTGCTGAGTTCGTTGGTCCAGTTTATCCGGATCTTGTCAAGGAGTTCTGGGCACATGCTGTGGTTGCTCCAAAATCTATACTTTCTTTCGTCCATGGAAAGTTTGTTGTTATTACTGAAAACATCCTAAGAATGATGTTTGATCTGAAAAACCCTGAAGGGGTTTTTGAGTTTGATCAAAGGGCAGATTTGGGAGATGTTCTATCCACTCTCTATCCAAATGTCAAGAAAACAAAACACGTCAAGGATTTGAGAGATGTCTACAGAATCTGGACAAAGATCCTTCTTGGGTGCTTCTACCATAGGAAAGGAACACATGCCTCGGATTTCATCAGTAATGATCAAAGGTATATTCTTTATTGCATTGCCACTCAGAAGAAGGTTGATGCGATTTACATTATCTTCAACCATATGTGGAAAGCAGTAAAGGATTCCAGAAACGCTTTCAGAAAAGAAAATGGTGGAACAATCATTCCTTTTGGTAGAATTATTACAAACCTTCTGGTGCATTCCAAGATTGTTGAGAGTCTGGAGTCTGAAGGTATTATCAAAGACCTTGCTGTCACCTCTGGAGCCTGTCTGAATGCTTTTTCTTTAAAGAAGATGAAAATAATTGACACTATCCTCAAAGTTCCTCAACCTCTAGCTGGAACAAGAATCAGAAGAAAACCAGTTCTAGCTGACTTTGAAATCTTCTTCAATAGTGAGGTACCTGAAGTCAGAACTAAGTATCTGAAGTCACAAAAAGAGGATAAGAGTCTTAAAGATCAAGACAAAGGTGCTCCTATTAAAGTGAATCGCAAGAAGGAAGAAAGAACCAAAAGAAAGTTTGATCATCCCTCCTTTAATCAAGTGAAAGTTGCAAAGAAAGTTGCTGCTACCACTAAAAATGAAGTAGTCCCAGAAGAAGTAATTGCAAAAGTTGTTAAGGCCGTATCTGCTGATTTTGAGAAGAATAAGAAGGAAGCTGAGAAGAAGAAAAAGAAGAAGAAGTCAAATAACAATGATGAGATTGTTGAAATTGTTAAGAAGAAGATAACCAGAAAAAGGAAGATGATTATTCAAAGCTCAGATGAAGAAAATGCTGCTCAAGAGGCTGAGAATCAACCAGAAGTTCTGGCTTATGTCAGAAGGAAAGAAATCTCTAGAGGCAAAGCAAAGATTATTGAAGAGCCGAAGAGTAAAAAGCAGAAGAAGACTGAGGATGTGGCCAAAGCTTTTCTGAGAGGTTCCAAAGGTATATGCATTTCTGAACCTGATTCTGTTCCTGCTGTTAGTTCAGAAGTTGCACCAATAGAGGTTGTCCCTACACCTGAACCAGAAAAAGCCACATCAGAATCACCGGTTTTTGTCCATGTTCTTACACCTCCATCTTCTCCTATAACCTTTCCTTCCTCTCCACCTACCATAAATCCTGTTCTGGATATACCACCCCTTCAAACTCTCTTTCCATCTCAACCTTCTCTCAATGCCACCTTTGAACATACTCCCTCCACCTCTCAAAACAATCTTTGTGATTCTCCTCTTCCAACCTCTGCATCACATGAGCAGCTGCTCCGTGATTGCAACTACACTCCCAAGCCTCGTCCTGAAGCTGAAGTAGTAGTGTTGGATTCTGATACTGAAGCAGAATCTTCTTATAGGTTGGATAGAGAACCTCATCCGTACTTCACTTCCAACCCTGCCTTTTTCAAAAACCCAAATAAAATTTCGCCCTGTATACCCTATTGGTGTAGTTTTTGAAAACATAAAGAGGAATCTCAGAAGTATCTTTGATACTCTCAGAATTGCTAAAAGTTCTGGATTGAATGATGTTGCTATGCGGAACTTCTGGAGGATCCTTCGCAGAGAATCAGATGCTCTGTTTTTAGAACTTCAGGAAGCCTGTGTAGCTGCTGCCCCACGGCCTCGTGGAATTCTGAGGAATTATGAAGACTTCTGGTTTGCTAGTCTCAAAGGAAGACATCTGTTGGAAGAGAAGCCCTTCTTGGATGAGATGGAACAATTAAGATTGGCCGCTGAAATGGAAGCAAATCCATGCAGGGATATGGTTATCTGGATTCCTGATTATCCTGTTCTTCTTGGAGATTTCAAGACCCTATTTGACTTTCTGAGGGAAAACCCTTCTGAGAAAGACCCAAGCTTGGTCATTCCAGAAGTTGTTGACCCACCAGAAGTTGAAGGTCCTTCTGCTCCCAGGAATATAGCTGCCATTCTTCAGGCACTTGAGAATGGAGACTCGGAAATTCCTGCTGCAGAATATGGAGATGCTTCTATGCAAGAAGCAGATGCTGAAGATCATGTTGTTGATTCAGATCCTGTTGAGGAAATCCCTGCAAATGATCTATCCATGGAAGCTACAGATCAAGTTGCTATTCCTGTGGTTGAAAGCGGTGAAGCTTCTTCTGATGAATCTTCTCGTCTTGCAAGGACTCTGGAAGAAATTTAGAGGAGACAGGATGAGCAAAGCTCACTCAATGATGAGTATAGAGCTTTCATGGTGAGGCAAGAAGGACACAACAATGAGGTTCAAGAGATGCTGACCAAGATCTTGTCAAGGCTAGGGCCATCTTAGATTGAGTCTGTGTTGTTTCTTTCTTTTCGTTGCATCTGTCTTTGTGCATCTGATCTTACTTATCTTCATGTACTTCTGTACCTGCTGTTTGAACTTCAATGAAATCATCTTCTTCCTCTGTGTGTTTCGTTTTGTTTGTCTCTGAATCTTTTTTGCTTTTTTTGATGTTATGACAAAAAGGGGGAGAAGATAAATGATAAATGATTTGATTAATCTATCAGTTGCTGGGTAAAGCTCCCACATATTTACTAACAAGAACTGCAAGTTCTATATGGTTTAAGTGTTTTGCAGGTATAAAGAAATGAAGAGAATCTTCAAAGCAAACACAAGAAGCAAAACCATAAGAAGTGTTATTCTGTAAAAAGAATAAACTCATGGAAACTGAAGCAAGCCGAGTGCTATCAAGCTTCAGAAATCAGAAGCAAGAAAGAAGAATGAATCAGAAGCACTGATAATAGAATTTGATCCATATTTGTCTATTTGCTTTGACAAAATTCTATTTGCTCTGATACATCATTTTAGCCTATATGGCTCTGATACATATCATGTGTTCTAATATACATTTTATGTTCTGACTCGTTCATGCTGACTTTTGTCGTTTAGTTTTTGTTCTGTAACATTTCAGGATGTAGAGATGCTCTGATGATGCTCTGGTACATTCAACAATGTTCTGATACAAATCTAGCATGAAGTGATGTTGGTAGAAATTCAAAGCTCTGAAGCTATCCGAGGGAAGCAGAAATCAGAAGCTGTGAATGTTCTAAAGATCCAGAAAACTCAAGTTCTGAAGCTGTCCTAAAAGGAAGCAGAAATCAGAAGCTGTGAATGTTCTGAAGATCAAAGAAATTCAAGTTCTGAAGCTGTCCTAAATGGAAGCAGAAATCAGAAGCTGTGAATGTTCTGAAGATCAAAGAAATTCAAGTTCTGAAGCTGTCCTAGATGGAAGCAGGAATCAGAAGCTGTGAGTGTTCTAGGGATCTAAAGAAATTCTAGTTCTGAAGCTGTCCAATGGAAGCAGAAGTCAGAAGCTATGAATTCTCTGAAGACAGAAGCTTATGTGATCGTCTCTACCGAAATAATCAGGGAAGTCTTTTATTAAAGTTCTTCGAGTATTTATTTCAGGGGGAGATTATTTATCTCAGGGGGAGATTGTTAATCTCAGGGGGAGACATATTCATATGCTTATGCTATAGCTGTGTAATTTGTCTTCTGCCGTCTGCTCTTTCTGATCGCAAATTCATATCATTTATATATGTTTTTGTCATCATCAAAAAGGGGGAGATTGTTAGAACAAGATTTGTTCTGATCAATTATCTTAGTTTTGATGATAACAATAATATGAATTTTGCTTAAGATAATATGGTACTCTAATCCAATGCAATTTCCTTTTCAGGAAATATATAAAGAGTATGCATAATTCAGCGCTCAGAAGCTTTGTCTCAAAGGGTTCAGCATGCAACATCAGAACATGGTCTGGCAAGACATCAGAAGATGGTCGAAGCAGAATCAGAACATGGGTCTATGGAAGCATCAGAAGAACATGAGATCAGAAGCACTGAAGTTCTGATGGTATCACGCTCAGAAGCACTTCAAGGTCAGAAGATCAGAAGATGCTTTGCACCAAGCTGTTTGACTCTGATGATAATCAAACGTTGTATTCACAAACATCAGATCAGAAGGAAGTACAAGTGGCAAGCTACGCTGACTGACAAAAGGAACGTTAAAAGCTACTCTAGGCAACGTCAGTAGACACAGCGTGAACAAGGCTCGAGGTAGTTGACAAAAGCGTATAACATTAAATGCGATGCTGTACGGAACACGCAAAGCATTAAATGCACTCAACGGTCATCTTCTCCAACGCCTATAAATATGAAGTTCTGATGAGAAGCAAGGTTAACGATTCTGCACAAAAACAACTCATATTAACTTGCTGAAACTCTGTTCTACTCAAAGCTCAGAATCTTCATCTTCATCAAAGCTCACTACATTGCTGTTGTAATATATTAGTGAGATTAAGCTTAAACGTTAAGAGAAATATCACAGTTTGTGATTATAGCTTTTAAGAAGCAATTGTAATTCTCTTAGAATTGATTACATTAAGTTGTAAGGAACTAGAGTGATCGTGTGGATCAGAATACTCTAGGAAGTCTTAGAGGTTATCTAAGCAGGTTGTAACTAGAGTGATCGTGTGGATCAGTATACTCTAGAAAGTCTTAGAGGGTATCTAAGCAGTTGTTCCTGGAGTGATCAGTGTGTGATCAGAAGACTCTGGAAGACTTAGTTGCTGACTAAGTGGAGAACCATTGTAATCCGTGCGATTAGTGGATTAAATCCTCAGTTGAGGTAAATCATCTCAGCGGGGGTGGACTGGAGTAGTTTAGTTAACAACGAACCAGGATAAAAATAACTGTGCAATTTATTTTTATCTGTCAAGTTTTTAAAGCTACACTTATTCAAACCCCCCCTTTCTAAGTGTTTTTCTATCCTTCATTTTCATGGTGGAAGAAATGACATATTTATTTTGGTTGTATTTGATGAGTTGTGATGATGGAGATTTGTGTGATGGTGGAAACACAATTGACAACGGCGGTGGCCGGATCTAGACGGGTTATTTCAAATAATCAATTTTTCTCCGTAACAGCTCCATAAACCTTAATATCATCCTTTGTCAATTGATCCCTGAATCATGGAAAAACAAACAAAAAAACAAAATTTCAATGATCAAATTCTCAAAAAAATTTGAAACAATAAATAAATTGGGATTGAATTTGAAAGGGTTTGAGTTTACCCAGAGATAAAGGTTTTTTCGGAGAGGAAATCGTTGAGGGATTTGAGACCATATTCAATGTGTAGATCTAAGAAAGTAATAGAGAAAACAACCCATGTTAAATCCCAAGTTTCTCTTTAGTGAAATCAACAATAGTACCTTCAGATCCATCAGCAAAACAACCACCACCTCCGCTGCCCACTTCATTGACTTCCGTAGATCGAGTTCTTCTGCAATATTCCGCCCTTAACCACCTACAAAAATAAACCCAAACTAAACCCAAAACATTTTTAACTAATTCAAAATCTATTGACTAATCAAAATTAACCAGGTTCAGTTTCAAAGAGGACTATCAGTGATAAAACTACTCTATGCAAGAAGAAGAAAAAGAAGGGTGGAAGTGAAAAAAAACAAAACAGAAGATGAAACATGAGAGATGGAAGAGAGTAGAGGAATGAGAAACTTGAGAGAGAGGATTATGGTTTAGCATAAAAAAGAAGCGTTACTTATTGGGAAGAGATTTTTTAAGGTTGATAACAATGAAATTATCATACTAATAAACTATAGAGTGGCTACTTGTTCAGTTCCAAATGCAAATATTAAATGCTATTTGATAATCAATCGTGGAAAGTAAAACAAATATAATGAGTTGAATAAAAACTGATTATATATATATATATATATATATATATATATATATATATATATATATATATATATATATATATATATATCCTAACAAATTGTTGGACCAAATCAACAACATTAAATACGAAATCAATCAAATTTGAATATTATTTAATTAGACTAAATTACCTTAATTATGTTTGGAATCAGTTAGGTTAATGTGGAATTTCCAGATACTTTAATTTTTATATATTATAATTATAATTATAATTATAATATATTATAATTATAATAGATATCATTTATTGCATTTTACATGTTTGTTATTTATCAAAATTTTTCTTTAATTAAAATATACATTTATCTGCATTTATTTTGCCTTTATACTAACGGTTGCATTTAATTAACACATGCTGTTTTTCACATAAATACTCTGCAAAAATTTCTCCTAAAATTATTCTAGTTAATCTCACAAGCATAGTATACTTATATACCAAAAACATCGATAAACAGTATTTTAATTAAAATAGTTAAATTAATATTAATTTTGAATTAAAATAAGTATCAATAAATAAATATAAATATACGAAGTTAAACTTGAATTATTCATATACAACCACTATTAAAACAAAAATAAATTAAATAAACTAAAGATTATTTAAATTTACGTCACAATTGATTCACGTAATTTAGTCTACTTAATTTAATTTCTTATTATTTAACCCCAATAAAAAAAAACTCCAAGAATTCGGTATCTTAACTGAAAGGTTTATGCTTAAACCAGCTCACGCCTCATTCTCACTCATTCTCAGTCTGTGGAACCGCCGTCGCCTTCCTCCTTCACGCCGCCCTAGTCCACAAATCCGTCGGTGTCCCTCACACCTCTGCAAACTCAATCAAAATCAGACCTAATCTCCATCGCATCTTGAAAATTATTGAAATCCTTTATAGTTTTCACTTGCCGGCGCCGCGCTAGTTGCTACCAAAACATAAATTTGCTCATTGTTTCATCTATTTTCTACAATAAAGAGCACGAAGGCGGCGACGGCGGTGAACCCAGTGAAAAACGGTGACGGAGGCGACCTAGGTGGGTGAATTGAGAAAACAGGTAACTTTTCTTTATATATATCATATATTTTATTTTTTAAAAAGAAATAATCAGTTAGACACATGGTAAACTTTAAACTTTAGACCGTAACAAACGAGATTGGTCCAAACGTATTTATATCAAATTTTGTTCTGAGTTGGAATTAGGGTTTCAGAAATCAGAAGAGTGGGTCACGCTGCCTAATTCAATTTGGGCTTGTCTTCACAGATGATTACTACTCTAATAACATTCACAATTATTTTTTGGTGTATTTTTTAATTCACAGACATTTGTTAATTTTGAATACAATTTTTAACAAATGTTTTTCAGGTTTTAGTTAGAGTAGTTGATTTGATCCCATGAAGAAATTTAGAAACTTGAAGAGGAGATTGGAAAGACCTGTTGAGTTGGATAAAAGCAACAGTGAGACTAGGGTTCAAGATGTCGATTGGATTTGCTCCCTTTCAGAGTCTGAGATTGTAAGCTTATTCTCGTATATTTATGAATGTAATTTTTTATATTGTTTCTGTAATATTGACTATTGACTTATTCATCTGTGATACTTTTTTAACTATTGACTTAATCCTCATGAATATATTTTTGTTTATTTATAATAGTAATACCAAAAGTGATGAAGGAAATTGAGAGGTTTAACTATTATATTCCTCTCTATAGAATATTCTTGTAATGTTATGGAAGCTGCTACACTTTGGGATAAGTTCTGTTGTGTGTTGCCTGATATTGAGCGTGTTCTTTGTCTTGATAGAGCTATTTCTTGTGAAGTAGTGAATTCCCGGATAGTGGCGCACAGCGGTCTACCCCAAAAATGGGATAGCAGGATAGCATATAGCGGGATGTCCAGTATTTGATCATTTTTTGGACAAATTACATTAATAATAATTATAAAAATATGGTATGAAGTGGAGAGGGAAGAACGGAGTGCAAAGATAGTTGAGAGAGGAACTTGTGATTTTTCTTTGAAACGTTGGTGAAGGAAGGTTAGGATTGAGTCTCTATTCAAATTTGATTGAAAAATCCAAAATTACCCATAAAACTTTTTAAATTAAAGGGGTAATTTTGGTTTTTCGGAGGGGAAAGGGATAGCGCGACAAAAACCGCTCAGGGCCTGAAACCGCTATTTACCTTATAGTGACCACTATAGTGTTTTGCTCCGCTTAGGCTCTTCCCATAGCGGCCGGCTTCCGCTCTGCTATAGCAGGATAGCACTGCTATTGGCCGCTATTGACTACTCTGATTTCTAGTTGTGCAATTATTTTTCTTTTTTATAGATAGTTTCCTCCTCTTTAATGTCTCCGCTCTCTTTTATTTTTATTTTTATAAAACTTCTTTTTTTAAGAAAATGCAAGAATTAGAAACCAACATGCATCTAGCCAGTTCATTAAAATGTGTTGGTAACAGTGCATCTGGCTTTGACCTGTTATATGTGCAAATCTTGTCTGAAGTTGATAATGCCAAACAATGCTAAATGTTCCATGTCTCTTTGATGAATTTTAGTGTTCCCCTTCATCTTAGTGATTTATCATATATGTTTGTGAAATTCAACATTTGAAATCTTGGCAGGATTTTATGATTAGCTTGAAATTGTTGATCAGGAAGCGAGCAGAAAGGATAGGCTGTAAAAACTTGGCTGACAGATTCGACCTTAAGACAATTCGGGCTATTGGTATGTCATATGCTTTTATTTAAAACCTATAATACACATGACTTTTGAAAAAAATCATGTGTATACTTGATTTTGCAATATGTCTAATTTTCTTAGAATTTGAATTATTGAGATTTAGTATTGGATTTAGTTGAATATTGCTGTATTCATTTCAAATAATTGAAATTCTTAATATCCTGTGCTTGAAAACCAATCCACTTCTTGCATTAATAGCTATTAGCTAGACAATATATGACTATTAAGTAGTTGAACTATTTCAATATCTGAATTCTCAAATAGTTTGTGAATCTTTATTTATGCAGCATTTGTTTTGATGGAAAATCTCAAAACAGAGGTAAAGGACACATCACTTGTACCAGACTCGGTAAAATCTACTGCTTTCTTAGATGCGTGCAACATACTTAAAGGCAGTAACGAGGTTTCTGCAACTATCGAAGAGCTTAGTAAAACGGTTGGTGCTGATATACAACCAATTCTAACAAGGTACCTATGCCAAACTCTACTGTTTGTGGGAATGGACTAAATATATGATTATTGTCTGATTGAATGTGCAAATTATTTTCTATGGTAGAACTTGAACTTTATTACAAATAATTACATGGCATATGATCCATTTTCACCATGGAGCAGCTGTAAAAGATGTAGCAGTTAACCAACTGGTTGAATTTAATAATCAATGAATACATCAAATTTCCACTAGAACCATATACACAAAAGAGGACAAACCTAATGAGTTTTTGATTTATTTGTCTTAAAATTTATGTTAAGCTCCGCTCAACCTTACATAGTTAGTTCGTAAGGTGAGGAAGTCAACTTATGTAAACACATTTTCAGGTCTTTTTGTCAAATATGATACTATCCATACAACTCTCTCAAGTCCAAAGATTGAATATCTGAATTGTGACCTGAGCCATCCAATTAGAGCTTCTAATATGCGATGCGCCTTCTGCAATCAGATCAGATATACTAAAAGTCTAGTATTGAGTGTCAAATGGTTGTGCTGGCTGTATTACATTGGGTGATATATGACCTGAGTTTTATGAGTTATATCTCTCATCTTACAAGTCAATTGTGTAAAGTTAAGTTAGGTCCAATTTAAATTTCTAGCAGCTATCAAGGTCTACCCTTGATCGATTGAGTCACACTTCAAATGTTCGGTCCGAGGTGTGTTAAGTATTCTACATTAGATGAGTTATGACCTCGAAATGTGTTTATAAATGGGAGGTATCCCTCACCTTATAAATTGATTTATTCTTATGCTATCCTCTGCACTTGAGCTGTTTTTAATATTTTTATTTACATTTTGTATACAGTTCGCCGCCAACTCCCAAACGAAAGAAGCGGAAAGTTAGAAGCGAAGAATAAAAGATTTTGTCCTGGGAGGACCTGAAATTTATTGTCCTTATTTTAGTGTCTTAGCTTGTGCTGTGGAAACACTGATATTGGCTAATATACACACACAGTAACTTTTTTATTTGCTTAGCATTAACAGTTTTGTGCAAAGATTGTATTGATGTGAGAAAAAACCAGTGCAGAAAATGAAGATATGAAATTTTGAAATGTTTCAATGAATAACCTTTTATTTTTACGACAATTTATTTTTCTATTTGCATGTTGGTTGAATTTAGAAAATTGTTGTTTGCAAGAATGTATAGTAAATATGAGAAGTGGGTGTGACTTATGTGTGTATGGAGTAGCTATGTTGATTGAATTTAGTGTTTCACTATTGGAGTTTTTGAACGTAAATGGAGTGGAATTTGAGGAATATACCAACGAAGACCATCCATTAAGATTTTAAGCTTCTTAAATCTAAGCTTTATTTTGGTCAAAAAAATTCCATCACCATTGCAATCATATAAAATATTATGAAAATGAATTTTTATAACCCTTTTTTTATTCTATAATTTTTATAACCCCTTTTTTATTCTATTAATTCCAAAAAACCTTTAAGGTTTTTTTCCTCTAAAAATACACTTTCTTCAAAATATATATATTTTTAATTTACTCTCTTTAGTCCCATATTTTTTATAAGAAAATGAAGTTAAAAAATTTCTCGAAATTTCAATAGGATAAAAAAGTCCCAGTTTGAAATTTCTATTGGAAGTTAACATCTTTAATGTATTTGATTTAAATATTAAAACCAGAAGTTTTATTAATAAAGTTTTCAACCTGTGTTTTAAAAATTGGACCGGACATCAAATCGGTTAGGGTACTGGTCACTGGTTTATTGGTCGAACCACATGACTAAATCGAATTAAACCGGATAACTCGGTTGAATAGACTGGTCGATATAACAAAACTATATAGGTATAAAACATGCCGAACAGGATGATTAAGTCAACAATATATAATCGGCACTTAAGTTTTTCTAAAAAGATCATATCATAAATAAATTCACAAGTTCATAATTTAAAAATAAATTTTAAACATAGGTATCACACTAACAAAATAGTACAAAATTACGAAGTATATCCGCAAACAAAATTTAATCGTAACATAATCTAATTGAATAAATTATAATAAAATAACTTCATTGTCTACTAAATTTAATTTTTAGGAAGAAAAAATTGTTTCAATGTTAGTATCTCCTTCTTCAATATCAAAATCATCTGCAACAAAATCAACTGTATCCGAAACATCTTTATTTTTATTTTTTATTATATTTATTTTATATTTTATTTTAATTTTTTATTAAAATAATCAAAATGATGTTATTTTAAGTTTTTAAAATAAAAAAATTAAAAAATGCATTTAAACCACCGGTTCTGGAAAACCGCCGGTTTTACCGATTCACACCGGTTTTGACCGGTTCACACCAGTTCAATGACATATTCGATCCAGCAATCGAGCCAGACCGGTTACCTGGCCGGTTCCCAGTTCAACCGGTCTGACCGGCCGGTCCGATCCGATTTTTAAAACACTGTTTTCAACACACAAACACAGAACTATTGAATTTGGATTGAATATTTAAATCAGAAATTTGACAAGTTGTAATAAACTTTTTTTTCTTTTTATATAAAAATTATGTTTATTTTTCTTTCTGAAATGCACTATGAAGAACAAATTCTTATGGGAAGATTAGGGGGTAGTAAATAGATATGTGGATTAATCTTGGAGAAATCTAAATGCCACTTCCTTTTCTATACTTGGCATTGGCAACCCCTCATATTCTTTTAATCCAATTTTATTTTTATTGAAAAATATTGAGATACAAAAAATTTTCGGAAGAAATTTCTGTTATGCAGTTAAATTTTCGGTACAACATACCGAAAATTTCATGTACATCATACCGGAAATTTTAGTTAATTTGAAATTTCTAGTACATACCGGAAATTTCAAATTAATGATATCATTTTTTTTTTGCAAAAAATTTCGAAAAGTCCGGTAATTTTTTCTAAATTTCTGGTACATCATATCGGAAATTTTAGTTGATTTGAAATTTCCGGTACATACCCGAAATTTCAAATTTATGGTATCACAGTTTTTTTTTTGCAAAAAGTACTGGAAATTTCGAAAAATCCAGTAATTTTTTCTAAATTTCTGGTACATCATACCGGAAATTTTAGTTAATTTGAAATTTCTGGTACAAACCAGAAATTTTAAATTTATAGTATCACAATTTTTTGTTTGCAAAAAATATCGGAAATTTTAAAAAGCCGGTAATTTTTCAAATTTTTCGGTAAATCCTCACGGAAATTTTTAAAAATCTGGTATTTTTTCGAAATTTCCGTATACCCCTCAAATTTTCAGTAGAAACGTATATTTTTTGAAAATTTGTGACTTTAGGCAAGAGTATAATGGTAAATTTTCTTTTTCACCCTTATATGTTCTTCCCAACTTCTGGCAAAAAGTTAAAAATGCCTCAAGTTCTTGGAGATGCATTTTCGGACACACAATTTTCACATAAAATAAGTGCAAATTGTTGAGTTCCCTTCAATTTGCCAAGGGTTAATTCGAAGATGCATCTTGTAACACCCCGAATTCAATTAAATTATATAAATACATTTTATTCAAATTATTTGGGTGATTTTGCACGCCTTTAATTATTTATCTCTATGATGATATGTGATATGTGATTATTTGGCATTGGTGGGTATTTTGTGGGACTTATGTAGAGTGGTAAGAATTCTTTAGAATTTTAATTAATTTTATTTGATTAAAAATATTAGAGTGATAATAAATAAAAAGAAAATAGAGAAATTAGAAGGTTGGGTAGAAAATAGAAAACATGAGAATTATGGGGTAAGTGGTGATAATTGAAAAGTGAGTTAGGTCAAGGTGTAATAATCAAAAGATTAAATTAGGTTTTTGATTAAAAGGGATTAGTGGGAGCCAAAACTTGTTAGTACGTAGAAGCTGAGCAATTTGAAAGAAAAAGAGGCAATGTAACTATAAGGGCATGAGGGAGAAAAAGAACTACCATTGCTAAAAATCAAAGCTTTGGGGAAATTATTCTCTAATGGGTGTATGTCATTGTAAAGGGTCTGAGGGATCCTAACCTTCTTCCTCCATTATTGATAAGATTGACCTCATGAGATGGCGATGTATACTATCTCTCAATTGTAGTGATTTAATTTTTTTATGCAATGGTTATATGTTGAAATTCGTATGCCATATGTATGGAAAAATCTGAATTGGTGCTATCTTGTGTTATACTTTGGTGTTGATAAAAATTATTGATGAAATTGCATGATTTAATTGATGGTGATGTATAATTGGTGTTTTTTAGAGGAGGTTTATGGTTAATGTATTATGGGTGGTGAATTTTTTATTTATTTGGGTGAATCGGGGGCGAAATCGAAGCTTTGGGGAAGCTCCGATGGTGAAAATTGTAATCTGATTTTGGCAGGTTTGTGTGTTCTCGCCAAGCGAGAACAGAGGCTCGCTTGGCGAGCTGTGCAAAGAGAAGGGGGTCTAATTCTGGTGATCTCGCCTAGCGAGGAGATCCTTCGCATGGCGAGAGCTCGCCCATCGAGCTGGTGTGTTGCCTAGCGAGGTTGACCCCACAAAGCCGATTCGTTTCAACTCGATTTACACGATAGAGCTCTGTTTTTGTGATGGTTTGGTTGTGTAGAGTATTGATCATCACTATCTGATACTGTTTAATATGGATTTATCAGTTATTGTCATGATGAAATACTAATTGTGTTAATTATGAAAATTGTATGATTAGCCGTGACATATGGTTGTATGTATGTTATGAGTATAACATTGTTGATGGTGAATTTTATGGTGTTGTACTGATGATGCGTCGCGTGATATTACATATGTATAGGTGGGTCATTATATGGTGTACATTATGGTGAAGTATGTTGTTCAGATACGAACTATTGGTGATGATTTTTATATTATATTGTTGCGATATTTTCATGTATCATTTATATCAGAGTTAGGGATTGGTGATGAATTGGTGATGGGATTGTTCAGCAATATAAATCTTACATCCAAATTGGTAAGTAGGGTTGGTCCACATGCATATGGTGATGAGGTGAAGAGTACATTGTATATATATATCCGCATTGATAGTCAGTGATGAATGTAAATATAATTGGTGACATATGTGTTTGTATTTGGTGATGATTGTACTTGAGTTATGAACATGTTAGTGATGAGGGTGATTAATATGAATACGTGATATGTTGTATATGTTTACCCTTTAACAATTTTATGCACTGATAATTTTTGCAGAACATATTCTCACCTCTGTTTGTTTGTTGTGGTGTCTGTGCTCCTTTGGAGCACATATGATTTGGTTAATGAGTAAATACTTGAGGTAGAAGACAGCGTTGATACCTCTTTAGTTGCTTATATTGTTTGGGTCTTTAGTGTAGTCGCTCTGATATGTAACGCTGGGGGACATATTGTTCTATTTTGTTGTTGCATATTTTATTTCATTTTGGTATTGTTGAACCATTTTGGTGATTCTGTGTTTGATGAGACTTATGTCAAAGCGTTATTGTTTTCCACTGCGTAATTGAAATTATTTTTAGTTGGTTGCTTTTATGGTTGGTAAACCAAGTGTGACACTCTAATTGTTTGAATTATGTATTAAATTATTCTACTTTATGTCGAGTCGAGAATTAGGGTGTTACATAGTGGTATCAGAGCCTGATTAGTCCATCCGACCAGGTTTTTTGTAATATTGTCTATTCCCTAGTAGGCGATAAGTGTATGAACATTATCAGTGTAATGTTTCTTCTAATGGCTATTTACTGATGTGCAGAGATATGGCTAGAGGAAGAAACGACCAAGCTATTACTGATGCTTTAGAAGCAATGGCTCAGGCGCTGCAGGCTCCACAGAATTAGAATGGAGGAGTTGTTGATGAATTTCGTGGATTATGGAAGTTTTAGAGAAACTATCCGCCTACCTTTAAGAGAAGATATGATCTAGAAGGTGCTCAGACATGGCTTAGAGAGATCGAGAAGATTTTTCGAGTGATGGCTTACACTGATGACCAAAAAGTGCAATTTGGTACTCATATGCTGTTAGAGGAGGCTAAAGACCGGTGGGATGATGGGCGTTAGAGAATGGAAGATGAGGGTACTGAGGTTATTTAGGCTCTGTTTAGAGCTGAATTTTTAAAGAAGTATTTCCCAGCGGACGTGCGCACTAAGTAAGAGATCGAGTTCCTCGAGCTAAAACAAGGAAATATGACACTTACTGAGTATTCCGCTAAGTTCAAAGAGCTAGTGAAGTTTTTTTCACACTATAATAGTGCAGAGGCTGAAGGTCGAAGTGCATCACGTTCAAAAGATGCTAACGTTCCGAGATCAAGCAAGGTATTAGGTATCAGGAAATTCACCAATTTTCTATACTGGTGAATAAGTGTAGGACTTATGATGAAGATAATAGAGCCCAATATTCTCACTACAAGAGTATTATTGAGAAGAAAGGGAAATATCATAATCGTGGGAAGCCTTATGGTAATCTAGCAGATTAGTGGAAGTAGAAGGCTGATAAAAAATCCGCAAGTGGGAAAGAGAGAAGTGAGGGAAGCGTCCTTGCTACTGTGAGATGTTTCAGATGTGATAGTGTAGGTCATTGTGCTGCTGAGTGCAAAAGTGCGAGCCTGAAGTGATTCAAATGTGGCAAGCAGGGACACCGTTCTATTGAGTGCAAGAGCCTTGTTCCTACGTGTTATAACTGTGGCGAGCCGGATCACATTAGCACCCAATGGCAGAAACCAAAGAAGAATCCAGCTACTATTGCTCAGACTAATGGTAGATTGTTTGTCTTGAGTGGGGCATATGTCTCAAAAATAGATAACTTAATTTGAGGTGCGTGTTTTATTCACGATGTTGCCCTGGTTGCTATGATTGATACTGGTGCTACTTATTCATTTATTTCCCTTGAGTGTGTTTACAAGTTGAAACTTGAAGTGTCCTCTGTGAATAGGGAAATGGTTATTGATACCTTAGCTAATGGTTCAGTGACTACTTCGCAAGTGTGTTTGAATTGTCCTTTGACGATTTTTGGTAAGGACTTTGGGATGGACTTAGTCTGTCTACTGTTGAGTCATCTTGATGTAATTTTAGGGATAAATTGGATATAGTTCAACTAGACATCAACTATTTTAACAAGACTGTGTTGTTTCTTAAACCTGGAGAGAATGCATATTCGAGATTCTTGTTTGGCGGTCAAGTTTAGATATCTTTAAGGGAGAATGATCATATATTGCTGATATTTGCTTCTTTGAGAATGGAGAATGATGTGAAGGTTAGTGATATGTCGGCAGTGTGTGAATTTCCTGAAGTTTATCCTGAAGATATTTATGACTTGCCTCTAGAACGTTATAGAAGGCTTTTTGAGGATTGCCTTGCCTTTGACTAGTTGACTCCAAAGGGTTAAGCTTATGCGTGGGATGCTCAATGTGAGGAAAGCTTTCAAGAGGTGAAGAAGAGGTTGACGACAACTCCTGTTTTGGTTCAACCAGATGCTAATGAATCTTTTGTGGTTTTTTGTGATGTTTCGAAAATGGGTTTGTGTGGTATGCTTATGCAACATAATAATGTGGTAGCTTATGCGTCGAGATAGCATAAGGTTCATGAAAAGAATTATGTTACCCATGACTTAGAGTTGACAGCTATTGTGTTTATGCTTAAGATTTTGAGGTATTGTCTGTACGGTGTGAGGTTTGAAGTGTTCAACGATCATAAAAGTTTGAAGTACCTGTTTGATCAGAAAGAATTGAACATGAGGCAGAGAAGGTGGCTTGAGTTATTGAAATACTATAACTTTGAGTTGAGTTACCATCCGGGAAAAGCTAATATGGTGCAGATGCTTTGACTAGGAAGTCCTTGCATATGTCGACATTAATGGTTAGAGTTATGGACTTGATTGTGTAGTTCCAAGATCTTAGTTTGGTATGCGAGATGACGCCGCAGAGTGTGAAGTTTGGTATGTTGAAGTTGATTAGCAATGTTCTAGACGAGATCAAAGAGGGCTAGGAATCAGATTTGGGATTGATTGATCGATTAGTGCTGATCAATCAAGGTAAAGAGGTGGATTTCATGATTGATGAGAGTGATGTTATAAGGTTCAAGGACAGGGTCTGTGTACCAGATTTTCCAAATCTTAAGAAGAAGATTCTTGAGGAAGGTTAAAAAAGTGGTTTGAGTATTCATCCAGGTGTACGAAAATGAATCAAGATCTCAAGAAGATGTTTTGGTGGCTAGGTATGAAGAAGGAGGTAACTAGGATAGTTACTTGTCGTTGATTGATTTCACCTACAACAATAGTTTTCATTCTACTATTTTAATGACACCATATGAGACTTTGTATGGAAGGAGGTGTATGAATCCTTTGTGTTGGTATGAATCTGGAAAAAGTACCATGCTTGGACATGAGATTGTTTAGTAGGCCACTGAGACGATAAGGAGGTTCAAGAGAAGATGAAGGCTTCACAGAGTTTCCAGAAGAGTTATCATGATAAACGAAGGAAAACATTTGAATTCCAAGAGGGGGATTATGTGTTTTGAGAGTGACTCCGGTAACTGGTGTTGGTCAAGCGTTAAAGTCTCGAAAGCTTATGCCCTGTTTCATTGGACCATATTAGATCCTTTAGAGAGTAGGAGAGATGGCATACAGAGTTGGCATAACCACCGTCTCTTTCAAATCTTCATAATTTCTTTCATGTCTCGCAGCTTCTAAAGTACATTCCTGATCCGTCTCATGTGATCCAATTGTATGATGTACAAGTTCGAGAGAACTTTACTGTTTTGACATCATCTTTGCGGATTGGAGATCACAAAATCAAGAACTTGAGAGGCAAGGAGATTGCTTCAGTGAAGGTAGTATGAGGAGGACCTGCTGGTAGAAATGTGACGTTGAAGCTCGAGAGTCGGATGAGAGAGTTTTATTTGGAGATTTTTCCTTCAAGTAACTTTCAAGGGAAATTTTTTTGTAAGTGGACTTTCTCGAAGCGCAACAAGTCCATTTCCATAATACAAAAATACCTCACTAAACTAAAGGACTTTCTCGAAGCACTACAACTAAAATTATGTGAGAGAAAGTTGAAAAATATTTTATAGTGAGTAGTGAGATACGATGCTCATGTTTCTGGATGTGAAATTATAAAGGGAAGATCCTCTATTTATAAGCTAGAGGGTGACACAAAAAAGGAATTTTCTTGGGCAAAATTTAATGTGTCAATCAATTGGCACCTTGCTCCATCAATTGGAAGACCTTACAACAAACATTTAGAATGTTTAAAAAGGAAATAAAGGATATAAATTCATTGTCCTTCATTTGTCCCAAATGTTTAAGGACATTTTGAATTAACCCAACCGATTGAGTATGAGTGTCAATTGATTGAATAGTACAATTTTTGTCAAAAACCATTCAGACAGTTTATCATTCAACTGCCACGATTCCAAAGCATTTTTTGTATTTTATTAAGAAATAAAGGCTTAAAAATTTATGTGTTTGTGTGATTTAGCCGTATCACTTTAAAAAATAAACCCTTGTGTTTTTATAACACACTGTTCACTCAGACGCATCGGGGTGAGCTTTCGCACTTCCTCTCTTTAACACTTTGAAGTTTCAAAACTTGTCAAGCAACACAATCATATAGACACTTTCCTGAATTCTTCTTGGAGATGATTATTTAGATTTATTTAAGTTGAGGACCATCATTGGAGGATGTTTGTAGTGATCATCAAACTCAAACTTATCTGCTTGCATCTTTAACCATTTGTTATGCTTGAATCCTCATAGGTTGTAAATATTTTTGCCACATAGGTTGCATCAACAAACGCTCCTTTTAGTAGCCATAATCAAAATCACATTGACAAGAGCTTCTTTGATCACTTATTTAGTTGAATTGCAAAACATGGTTCCATACCTGAAATTTCTCTGGTACAGGGTCACTACATGTCGATATTGATGTTCCAACATCAGAACATGACATCAAGACAGATGTTATAACATCTGATCCTGATACAAAATAATAGCATTCACTTGAGAATTTATGAGTGGATTTGAGAATCTCCCAAGTATCATTGGTCACACCACTTGTGATGATCAGTCTGAACAATGCTCATCAGATCCATTGATTACACCTTCAAAGATACAATCTTGACAACCTTCAAGATTATGCTGTCTAGTAAATTCCAAAATGCTATCATTCTAGATTTTCTGAGACATACACTACCAGAAAATTATCTCCCTAAAGCTCACCCAATAAACACACAAGGTGCTTGCTCTGATGCTAATTGATTTTTCTCTAGTACATGGTCACTACATGTTGATACTTATGTTCCAACATCAGAACATGACATCACGACATTTGTTATGACATTTGATCCTGATATAGAATAATAGCGTTCACCTAATACTTTTGCAAACAGATAAATCACAGAATGACAACCATCACAAATCACAAGTTTAGAATAATGTCTCAACTCAAACAACAATGTCAGGACAGATGTCTTTACATCATCTGGTGACAAAACACATATTTATCAAACTGAAAGATATGTAGAAAGCTATTGCAGAATGATAAATAACACAGAGGAATTGTTAACCCAGTTCAGTGCAACAACACTTAGTCTGGGGGCTACCAAGCCAGGAAGGAAATCCACTATCAGCAGTATTAATTCAAAGCTAAATACTCCCAGTTTACAACTTCTCGCCTAATCACTACCCAATTCTACTTCTTCCTAGAAGTCAACATCTAGACCTAGGAAGTCGACATCCCACTTCCAATCACCACAGTGATAAAAGACAGTTACAATCCAACAACTGTACAAACAACTTGTTACAATCAAAACAAAAAGGATCAAAACAAGTCACAATTTTAGTGACAAAACTTGTCACAAACTAGTGACAAAGGAAGACTACACTTCCAGTAAAATATACTTAGTCTTGCTTCACAACTTCAACTAAGAACAAAACTTGATCTTGCTTAAAAGCTTTGATAAAAAACAACACTAAACTCTATTCTTAAAATATTAAAGAGTATGGAAAACACTTAACTAATTACCTAAAGGCTTCTGAGTGAGAACAAAACATATACCACAAGTATCAAAAGATAAAATGGAGACTTGCACACACACACACACACATACACACTCACGAGAGAGACTCTCAAAACTGCAGACCTAGGACTTCCCTTAATTTAACAATTGTGTAAGTTATTTTAAATTAGGTTAGGGTTCTATTTAAATAGTCTTTAGCAGTCCATGGGCTTCGAAACTTCTACCCAAATATTACTTGATGCACACGCTGAGAATTGCAATAAGTCTGTAGAAAATTCTCTTCTAATCATGGAATAAATCTTCAAGGTTCCTAAATTGTCCAATCAACCAATTTTAGAAACCTTAATGCTAACTTGATTTAATTATGTATTTCCATATTAAATCTTCTTGACCTGCGAATATTATTGAGATATATCTGAAAGAAATATCACAAAATCAAATCAAATAAGTCAAGATTTAAAACAACATGTACTGATGTTCTGGTTCTGAATGTTATGACCTCTGTTAGAACATCCGTCTTCAATGTAAGCATAAATTCAACAGTTTCAGTATAATCAAGATGTTACGAAATCTTGCTCAGCATCTGTCAAGAACCACGTTTTAGAAAAATTGTTGCCAACCCCAAAACCATGAAACTAACTATACCCCTTTAGCTGTATTTGTCGATCATTGACAATGTAATAAGTTCGGTCCTAGTCCAAGAAGAATAAGAAGGATAAAGGCCTGTGTTATCAAAAGATATAATGACTTTCTTTGAAGATTGTTTTCATAAAAAGGAATTTGCATCCTTATTTCCATGGACACTCCATCAAAGTGACATTCGACTATCCCATCCTTTAAGTGCTAAAGAAGTCAGGTCTGGTTGGGAGCATGGTGTGGTAGTCAAGCTCTCGGAGTATGAAATATATTTTGTATTAAGAAGAAGAATCAAATTAAACCCCCATCTGACTTTTAGTCAAGTTTAGCTCACTAATAAAAAAGGAGGCCTCGCATATGGATTTTGTTAGTAGACAGATCCTCCAATTTGAAGGGAAGTGGAACATGAATATTGTTAGAAGGACCATGAAAAATATTAATCGAACAATCATTATATTATGGTTTTAAGGCCAATAACAACCAGGAAGATTATGAAGAACTAATTGTATGAATAGATTTAGCAAAAGAAATAGGGGCGACCAATCTATGTGTAAGAAACGGCTCCCAGCTAAACACCAATCAAATTAAGGGCGACTACCCAAAAAAGGAATACCAAATGTTAAAATACTTGAAGAAGGCTCGAGAGATGGATAAAATCTTTATGTTTATTTGAAGAGATCCACATACCCATGAGAAGATAATGTTAGGACCGATATATTGTCAAGTCTTTCCAGCACCAAAAAACCATGCCTCAACAAAATAGTAATGCAAGAAACCTTATCCAAACTTAGTAGAGAGGGCGAGGCCATATAAATGGTGAATCTTGGTAACTATGAAGGATGAATGTTGCCCATAATTAGATATATGACAAGTGAACAAATAACCAATGACGAACCGAAAGCAAGGAAGATCAAAAGCCTCTCTGCCAAGTACATCATGGTTGCTAACAAACTACATAAGATGAGGAGATTTACACCTATGTTGAAAGCTTATCAAAGGATGAAGTAAGTTGGGTCTTAGTCACGAGGGCATGTGTGTAGGCCACATAATGGGAGAGCTTTAGCAAGCATAGTGTTAAGGGTTAAATACAATTGGCCTAACTGTAAGTATGGAGTGCACCTAAGAGGGGGTGAATTAGGCACTTTAAAATTTTATGGTTTTTAGAAAAAAGTGTGGTCATTTTTTTGGTTTAAGGTTTAGTGAATAAAGCGGTAAATGCAAAAAAATAAAGAACACAGAGGGATTATACTAGTTCCTCTCACTGTCTGAGAGTACGTATAGTACCTTTATAACATGTAAGAGATTTCAATAGTTGTTAGAACTTTGTACAAGCCTAATCCTAGACTGCTAGACACAAGCTTCTAACCAATTAGTAAGGCAAAACACATTATGATTTAACCAAGTAGAAAAGAGAACAATCCTCTCCTTTTCCACTCTCTTGCTTCTAACAATCCTGGACAACAAGTTATCTACACCAATCAAGTAGAAAAATAAAACAATCCTTTCTTTTCCACTATCTTATTTTCAACAATCCTGGACAACAAGGTGCACACACAATTTTGGATTTTTTAAAGGAAGTTTGAAGATGCAAGATGTTTATCAATTATAGGAATTATTCTTCCCTTTCAAGTAGCCAATTCATAATATGATACACAAGTGCTCTGAATAATGTTAAGACTTTATATGATGCAATGAAAATTGAATGCAGAAAGTTTCATACAAAGGTTTTACATATAGAACACTTGTTTAAAAATTTGAGAGAAAATGAGTTTGAATTGAATTGAAAGAGGTGAGTTTTTGAAATATGAAACGTATGATATTTATACATGCATCATACCTTGATGTATGAAGTTTAAAATACGTTTGAATCATATTTTTCACCCAAAAGTGCCACTGCTTCGGTGGTGACTAGTTAACACATCATCTTAACCGGTTACAGCAAAAGTAAAGCGTGAAAATTAATTTTTTTAAATGTGTAACCGGTTACACCTTTAACTTTTTCAAAACAAGGAAATTTTACAAACCGGTCGAATTGTGCCATAATTGACCAAAAACAAAATGTTTGAAACAATTTTCTAAAAAAAAAAAATTTCGTTCATGTAACCGGTTATCCAATTTGTGTAACCGATTACACTTGCTATAATTTTAAAAAAATACTTATAAAAATAATTTGTACGCAATTGCCATGATATTTGGAAACAACTTATGCATTTGTATGAAATTAACAACATATTTTTGAGCACATATAGTATATCATAGAATGGATTACAACTTTTACCTAGAAGATGATGATCAAGATCCAAAGAGGCCAAAGGTCATATTTGATAATATTACTCGAGATACAAGTATTGATTCCATAGCTTTGGCTCATGATGATTTTTCTCATCCTTTGATATATGCATATGTTCTTGAGAGATTAAAGTTGTCTTCATCAAAACATAATGTTGGAGAAGCTTGAATTCATACTAACATGTTGAGGGACAAAATTGAATTTTCGGACTAATGTGATAAATGCCAAATAATATCTAGTTTTATTTACACCCCAATCGAGATACTACACTCATTCACGTCACCTTGGTTATTATATCAATGGGTAATGGATATCTTTTGACCTTTCCTGTTAGCCCCATGTCAACTCAAATTTCTACTTGTGGGGGTGAACAACTTCACAAAGTGGATACAGGTAGAAACAATAGCAAAAATAACAAAAGAGTGGATTCCGTGTTTCTATTATAGGAATATAATCTATAGATTCGGGTTACCAAAGACTATCGTATAAGAAAATGGCACACAATTTGTCAGCTATTTTGTGGTTGACTTTTGTCCACATTTTTAAATTGAGATGAAGTTCATTTTGTTAGATAACCTCCGGGAAAATGGTCAGGCATAATCAACTAACAAAATCATACTCACTAGGATGAAAAAGAAGCTTGATGAGGTGAAGGGGCTATAGCAGAAGATATACACGAGGTATTCTATTTTCTATTCTAATCAAAATAAAGGGAGCTATAAATTTCTATGTGTAATATCCTATCTATTAGATTACATAATCATGGAGAACTTCATTGAGTATTACATGTATTATGGTTGTATGATATGACCCCACACTCATAAACCAAAGAAACACCCTTTATAATGGTCCATGGCTCAGATGTGCTGCTTTTAGTTGCAATCAACACTCTCAGATGGAGATAAGAACACTTTGATAATGAATGAAACAAGGATGAGATGAGAAGTTCTTATGACCTAATAGAAGAAATATGAGAAAAGGCCTAAATTTAGGAGTTCATAGCAAAATAGAGAGCAACAAGGAGATATAATACCAAGGTGAAATCCATAACAATGAAAGAGGGCACCTTGATGTTAAAGCAGGAAATTGCACCGACCAAGATTGGAAAGTTATTCCCTAAATGGGAAGGGCCCTACTGAGTACAAAATAAGCTATCTCGAGGAGCTTATAAATTAGAAAGCCTAGAATGAGAAGAGGTTCCCATAACTTGGAACATTTTAAACTTAAGACAATATTATATTTGAACAATGCCTTTGAGGCAAGATGATATGTAACATTAAATCTATGGTCAATAAAGCAACCTATTCGCCTTGGGATGATACTCACAGATACCCATCTGCCCTGGTTTATGCATTTTGTATCATAAAATGAGAAGAATATACCTTGCCTGGATGTTATGTTAAGGCCTTAGTAAAGAATCTTAAATCCTCAAATAAAGAGCCAACTATTTGATTATTGGCCTGAAAAATGTTAGGGTAAACATTGACGTTCCATAGAATATTGGCCTAAAAATGGCAAATGGAATTCCAACCTTAAAGACAACAAAAACCTAAATATAGAAATTGAAATACTCATCTATCATCCCTTGAGGTTCCCATATGCAAACCTTTTTGCCTACCATATATGACTCCAATATCATGTCAGCCTCATTTCAAGATTGAGAGAATTGCTGACCTACTTGATAGGCTTGCACCCATTCGTCTTTAAGACATATGGATTCAATATTCATGACCTATTCGCAAAAGCATCTATGATAAGAAGTGGAGAGCGCCATGAAGGATCTATTTGAACCCAATGAAGAAGACACTAAGTCAATGTCTATATCACTAGGAAATCTGAAATTTGAGCTATCAATATATAAACTATCATAATTACCAAAGATCTCCATTGAACAAACTTCCAATATATATTCCCTGTACCCCGTTTTGAGCCCCTCAAACATTATCCACAACGCTCACCTCTAAGAATAATTTTGGGGTTTTGTGACCCTCCAAAATGAATAGCACTCTCGAATAAAAACCATGAGTAGAAATAAGAGACAAAAATAATTACAAAAACAATAAGACGTTATCTGGTGTTAAGAGTAGGTGAAGAAATTGTAAGAAGGAAATGGAAGGTGGTGCAAAGAAAAGTGAAACTTGAATTAATAAAATAAGGGAAATGAGCATCATGAGCCTACTTAAAGATATAAGTGGAAGAGAAAAAAATGACAACATTAAAAGCTACTATCCAAATAATGCATAGAATGGGAGTAATCCATGATGATTCTAAGATTTCTAAATCATCTGATAATCATTACAGCTAATTCAAAGTTGTTATACCTACGATAAATAAAAAAGTTAGAAATTAAGTTTGGGTAAACAACACACAATAGCTGATCACAACCATAGTTCATCAATCCATGAAATTAGAAGAAACTCACCAGCGAGGAATGTCAATATCTAAGTATTTCTCCCTTATGCAACTCATGATTGAGAGATTTCGTAAATGTATGACCTCTTAACCGATCTTCAAAAATAACTTCTCCCCTACAAGATTCATGCTCGGGGACCGTGTAAATTACTGACTTTTCAATTGGTTTCTAAGAAGAATTTTGCCTTATGCGACTCATGCTTGGGGGAGTGTATAAATTTTTGAACTCTTAATCGGTCTTAGAAAATTATTTCTCCCATACGCGACTCGTGCTTGGAGAATTGTGTAAATATTCGACTTCTTAATCGGTGTCAGAAAAGCATTTCTCTCCTACTTGACTCATGCTTGGGGAATGTGTAATTTTTTTGTCTTTTAATATATCTAAAAAAGAATTCGCCATTACGCAACTCATGTTTAGAGGATTGTGTACCATTAAATCTATTTTGTGCAGATGGATTTGGTAGTATAGTGAAGAGCACACACCTTAGAAGTGAGTCGGTATGTAGGATGAAATCGAAAAAGTCTGCCCAAAATTAACAAGAGCCCTATCCAAGACTAGTGAATGTCCGGCTCAAGATAACAAAGCCGGTTTAAATGAAATAAAGACTAGGTAGACCCATCTGATCCAAAACTAAGGGGATAGTAGAATAAAAAAAATTAAATGCATAGAGAGTGCATTTTAGACAAATTAATCAATATTATGGACCGTGATGAGGAAGGAACCATGGGTTTAATATTCATTAAGAAACCACACTTAATTAGACTTTACTTAATCTTTCAAGGAATGCTACACATGTTTCAACCAATAAAAAATTGAGTGTTTGAAAGAGTATTGAAAAGAGAGTGTTCCTAACACATCAAATTTTAATGGCTTTTAATGAATGTTAAATGCTTAGAATCTCAAATAATCTTACTAAGACTTTACTCATCCTAGCTGATAAAGTAACACCTGTGTACTTTTTCTATATTTTTTTGTTTTTCACCATCGATTTAGTCCGGTTTGAGGGTCAGTTCTGACATCAAGTGGTTCTATCCTCCTCCATATCACAGTTGCGTGAGATTGAACTGTAGTTCTCCCTACCAAGTCGAACGTCAATCACGTCAAAACCAAACGATCAGTCTATACACTATTTTTTAAAACAAGTACCTTATATTACCAAACAAAGGAAGAACCAGATAGAAAGCTATGAAGGAAATGATTCATAATCAAAATTTCCCCATAATGTACTAGTATCTCACTAGTTTATTTCAATAATGGAGTATTTGTTGGGATACTATGTAGAGGAGAAAAAGAATAACTTTAGACAAATAATTAACTCCCATTATACTATGAAAATAGGTTACGTAATCTTTCACTTCCGACCAAAAAGAAACAAGAAAGAGAATGTCGCATTTGAACATGACAAAATATGATTCTTACTTTCTTTTCCTTTACATATACAAATATCCTATTAACCAATAACTATATAATTAGCCATGTCTATTAAATCAATTAACCAATTTATTAAGAATCCCAATGAAGATAAGTACTACCAACTTTTATTTAAGCTTCCAAAGTTATAAACTCGAGATGCATCTAATAAAGTAATGTGAATAGTGTGTTGCACTTGACAAAATTAAAAACCATGCCAAGACATATAACTTTAGGCTAAGTAGTACTTTATTTTACATGGATATATCATATTAAAAACGAGTTTTTATTTCCCATTATCATAGATTTATTATGGACAAGATGAAAACATGGTCCATGATGCACTAGTAAAGATGAATCCTTAGATTGATCTATCCCCGTAGAGATAAGATACATCCTCTACAAGTAATTTTTTCTTTTCTTTTCATGTCACTTTCCATTCACGCTCTTGATCATGTTTATGTCACACTTAGATTTGACTCTTATATCAATTGTGCCACCATCATTTTCATCAACAATTTTGTGAATATTAGATTATATTTCATCTGAAATAGGATTGTCGATGACAGTTTAAAAGTGTTGCACTTGAAATTACAACACTAGTTAAATTTCTTAGTTAAATTTTTAAAATACTCTTTCATAAAAAATAAGTGGGTGTATTTTAACAAACTTCTATGGAGTTTGTCAAAATACAACTAATTCTTTTTATGAAAGTGTGTTTTAACAAGTTTTAAGTAAAAAAAAAGTTAAATACACACGAAAATGCATGTTGCTAAAATAAACATTCACAATAATAGTTGCGTCTACCTTAACAAACCCTATATATATATATATATATATATATATATATATATATATATATATATATATATATATATATATATATATATATATATATATATATATATATATATATATATATGTTATTTCAAACACAATATATAGGTGGTGACCAAGGGTGGATGGTGGCTATAGGGTTTTTGATAATTGAAGAAACGACTCTTTTGTCTCCATATTGTCACTATATAATATGGAGAGGTCCATGCATGTCCATATAGTTTGCACTATCACAAAACTTTAATAATGCAAAGAACACCTCGACATGACAATCCACACTAGCTAGCTAGACGCTCCTCCTTGAGACAAGCTCATATATCTACCCCATAACCCTTCTTTTCTCCATCTTTATGTATCAATGTATATATCCAAATAAATTAATAAAAGCATGTAGAAAATAATTAAAATTTTATATGTGAACCTTTGAAAGGGTCTACAATGAACACTGGTCTATATTGTCTACAGAGTACACAACAAACGTTAAATCCATTGTGTTTTGTGGGATTTATTTCTTTTGAAAATGACTAAAGCTAGCGGGTATGATGATGATCAATATCATATGTGTGCATGCGAAGCTTGGTAATTATGAGGTCTATTTGTTAATTTAATTAGGAAGAATCAAAGTAATCATTTGGTTTGGAATGAAAACATGATATTCATTATTGGGAAAGCTAACACGGCTTATGCCCCAACAACAACAAGAACAATAAGCAAAAAACTAAAAAGCACTTAGGAAAGATAACAAAACTTATTTAAGCCAACCATTAAGGAAAAGGTGACACAATTACGACTAACATCAAATCATGTACAATTAAGACTCATAGAAGCTAACTTATAATTGGTGATATTGTGTAGTCATGTACAATTAAGACTCATAGAAGCTAACTTATAATTGGTGATATTGTGTAGTCTAATAGTAATTATTTACCCGTGCGGGAGTCACTTTTAGTGAGAAGAAAATAAAGAAAATAAGAATTATATTATTCACTTGAATTGTATAAATAATATACAGACTATGACTATTTATATATAACTCTGATTAAGCGTGAGCTTACACAATTTGGATTATACTTCCTCCGTCCTAAAATAAATGTCACAATTAGAAAAATTATTTGTCCCCAAATACTTGTAGTAATTTTAATTTTTATCTTCCAATTATACCCTGTAATTAATACTCTTAATTTATTATTTTCTCACTTTGCATTAATGCTAATTCGAATACACAAATAGTTAATAAGGATAATTAAGTAAAATTGGTATTCTCTCTCTTTAATTTATTGCATTTTTTTAAATCTGGGTGAAACTGTGAACTATGACACTTATTTTGGGATGGATGAAGTATTTAATATTATTAGATTTGATTATATTTAAGATTATATCTAATATCTCGATAATATCTCAACATACCCCCTATAATCCAAGTTGTCGAACATACTAAAAAAAAATAGTGAATCTGAACTATTCCTAATTTCTTTCTCAAATTTAGGAATCTGTCGATCTTCAATCCTTTGGTGAAAATATCGGCTAAGTGTGCTTCACTCGAGCAATGCCTAACTTCAAGTTCACCTCGATTTACCTTTTCCCTCAAGAAGTGAAATCTAGCTTCGATATGCTTACTCCTTCCATGCAGAGCTGGATTCTTCGCCAGATTTATGGTTGACTTGTTGTCGATTTGTAACACAAGAGGTTTCTTTACTTCGACATCCATTTCTTCAAGTACCGATCTGATCCAAATTGCTTGAAATGTAGCATAGGATCCTACTATATAGTCAGCTTCACATGATGATAATCCCACCACAGGTTGTTTCTTCGAACACCATGATATTGGGGCACCAAATACTTAAAAGAAATATCCAGTTGTGCTTCTTCGATCTTCCTTGTCTCCACACTAATCAACATTTGAAAAACAAGTAACTGTTGCTTCTTTGTCTTTAAAGTTTCATCGAAATATAATTCTATACTCTATCGATCCTTTTAAGTCTCTTAGAATTCTACTTGCAGCCTTCATGTGTGACACTTTTGGTTCACTCGTGTATATGCTCACTAATCCGACTGCGAAACCTATATCAAGTCGATTGTTGCACATATAAGCTCATGTACCAAAATATTGAGATTAGTAAGCAGATACACCTCAGATATCCCACAATTTGCTTGAACAAAGTTACATCGAATTTGTCTTCCTCTCCATTCTTCTCCAACTTCAAATTTGGTTCGACAGGTGAGGATGCAGGATTCGAATCATCCATTTTAAACCTCTTTAGTATCTCTTTAACATACTTCCTTTGATATAGCACCATACCTTGCTTAGACATTTGATATTCCATGCCTAGGAAATGATACAATTTTCCCAGATCCAACATTTTAAACTCCTTCATCATCACCTCCTTGAACTTTGATAAGTTTTCTAAGCTATTGCTAGTCACCAATAAGTCATTGACATATAAGCAGTCATCAACATATGAGCAGATGATTGTTATAACTTGTGCTACAACCTGAACTTAGACACCATACTCAGATTTGTATTTGACAAATCCTAATTCGACTAAGTATGAGTCGGTCTTCTTATTCCACGCCTTAGGTGCCTGCTTGAGGCCCTAGAGCGCTTTGTGCAACTTATATACTTTACTCGCTTCCTTCTAAATCATAAACCCTGGAGGTTGAGTGACATAGACCTCTTCGTCTAAAAGACCATTTAGAAATGCTGATTTCACATCTAGATGAAATATCGACAAGCCTCGACTGTATGCAAATGCTACAACTAGTCGAACAATCTCCAATCTTGCTACTGGAGCAAATACTTTAGAGTAGTCGAGTTCTGCTCTTTAAAGAAAAGCTCGAGCTACTAATGTTGCTTTATGTCTTGCTATCAAACCATCAGCATTGTGTTTCAACTTGAACACACACTTTACTTCAATAGCTTTTGTATGTGCTGGAAATTCGACTAACTCCCATGTGTTGTTTCTTTCGATTTCCTGTAACTCTTAGGCAATAGCTAACTTCCACTGTTGACTTTTTAAAGCCTCGTTATAGTTGATTGGTTCATCACCTGCAAGTAAAGAAAAATGAACTAATTCTCCATCAGATGTGACTTTATCATCACCAGTCACTTCATATTCTTGAAGTCTTGCTGGAAGAATTCGAGTTCTTTGAGGTCTTTGGCTTGTATCAGCTACACCCTCTTTGACTTCGACTGTGTCGTGAGTATTGGCAACCGCTTCAACTTCGACTAGAGTTTTGAAAATTTCATCAACTTCGACTTCAGTAGTTTCCTCGTTGAAGTTAGAGCTCATCAATGGCTTGTTAACTGAATTACTCGAATTCCAATCCCAAGTATAATCTTCATCAACCACAATATCTCGACTCAACAAAATCTTTGTATTAACTAGATTGAACAGCCTATATGCACCAGTCTTGTGATATCCTACCAGAATCATAGGTTCACTCTTGTCATCAAGCTTCCTTCTTCTTGTATCAGGAACATGCTTGTAACACATAGAGACAAACACCTTCACATGACTCACCGATGGTTGTTTTCCACTCCACACTTCTTCAGGAATCTTATTCTTCAACTTCTTGGTAGGGCACTTGTTCAGGATATAAACTGCAGCCGAAACAGCTTCACCCCATAAGGACTTTGGCAAATTCTTTTGCTTTAGCATGCATCTCGCCATATGCAGTATGGTTCTATTTCTTCTTTATGCAATTCCATTATGTTGAGGCGTATAAGGAGCACTTGCCTCATGATCGATACCATGTTCTGCACAGAAATCATCAAACACCTTGGATGTGCATTTGCCACCTCACTCTGTTCGCAGAATTTTGATCTTCTTCTCACTCTGGTTTTCGATAAATATCTTAAATCTCTTAAAGATTTCAAATACTTCGTCCTTTCTCTTGAACACATAGATCCACAGCTTTCGACTTAACTCATCGACAAACTAAACAAAATATATATTTCCACCAATGGTATGTTCTTCGAATGGACCACATACATCTGAGTGTACCACTTCGAGTATGCAGAATGATCTTATTGGCATAGTCGAAGCAAAATAATGTTTGGATTTCTTTCCAACTAAACAACCTTCACAAAATTTGTCAGGCATCTCAAGACTTAGAATACCAGTAACCATATCTTGAGTAATTAGTCGATTGAGTGATCAAAAATTCAAATGTCCAAACCTTAAATGCCACAACCAACTATCCTTGTGGTCGACGACAGTTTTTAGACTTTGTATTTCAGTCGAACTAATCATGGTCTTAAACGTCGTGTTCTTCGACATAGGATATTTCAAGACCAAATTGTTCGGTGTGGAACAATTTTAAAGCTCAACCTTTCATGACAACTGAGAAACCTTTTTTGACTAGTTATCCAAGACTTAGTAGGTTGCACTTCATTCCAGGTAGATAGATCATATCTTTGATCATATCTTTCCCTCTATTACTCATTTTAAAGACTATGTTGCCAGTACCTTTTGCTTGCAACGAACTGTTATCATTAAGTTTTACCTTACTCTTCTTCGACTCGTCGAAATCTGCCAACCACACCTTTTGACCAGTCATGTGATTCGAGCATCCTAAGTCGAGAAACCAGATTTTAGATTCGACATGGTTATCTGGAACTGCAGCCATAACCATCATACCTTCAGAATCATCTGAATCTTGGCGTGAAAGGTTCGCTCCTTCGTCCTTGCCTTTTGTCAATCCATTGTCTTTCCTGTACCAACAATGTTTGATAAAGTGACCCCACTTCTCACAATTATAGCACTGCACACCTTTCTTATCTTCTTTTTCTTTTCGATAGTTTCTACCTCCTTTTTTCGAGGATTCAGAAGTTCTATCTTTGACTTGTTGCTTGTGAGAGTTCGACCAAGGCTTCTTGCCCTGGGTCTTATTGACTTTGCCTTTGAATTTGTTGGAACCACCATTCTTTTTCCATGACTGAGCCTATAAATATTGTATCAAATCTTGCACTCATTTCCTTTCGACAATGCTAATCTCATGTGCTTCCAACAAACCAACCAAATCTTCCAATTTTAGGGTTTCAAGTTGATTGGATTCTTGAATAGCTACGATAACCTGATCAAAGTGAGAGATTAAAGTATGCATTACCTTCTCAGCTATTATCTTATCAGTTAGGGTTTCACCACAACCCTTCATGATATGGACAAGTTTATGCACCTTCGACACATACTCTGCAACCTTTTCGTCTTCTCCTATTGACAATAATTTATATTATCGATGCAAGGTCTGCAACTTAATAACCTTGACTTTCTCACCTCTTTCATAATAATTGACAAGAATATCCCATGCCTTATTCGCCGATTTAGCATGAGAGATTATGCCGTAGTTAGCCGTATCGACCGCTGTCTGAATGCAATACGCAGCCTTGCAGTCCTTCTTGGCTTAGGCATAGGCAGTTTTTCATGCGTCGGATGCATTTGCCGCTAACACAGGAACTCCATTAGTAACCACTTCTAGAGTTTCATGAAGGCCAAACAAAGATTGCATCTGTTTTCTCTATCGAATCTAATTCTTGCCATCAAGCATTAAAAGAGAATTCGAAATGCCGTTAATACCATCAATCTTTGCATCGATTGATTTACGTTCCCTGGAAACACGACATCTGGCGTGAAATTCTTGAAAACACGATCAAGAAAAATAACCGAAAGCTCTGGATACCAATTTGTTAGTGTGTGAGACACTTTAAGTGAGGAGAGAATAGAGAGAATAAAGGAAATAAGGATTATATTATTCACTTGAATTGTACAAATAATGATACAAACTATGACTATTTATATACAACCCAGATTGGGCTTGAGCTTATATAACTTGGATTATATCTAATATCCAAATAATATATCAACAACTAGGAATATGAATTGTACCTTAAAAATTCATATGAAGAAAGAGGAAGTGGAATGATGCTTTTGAAAAATACATAGGGGATCCAAAGAAATAAGGTGCATACGTTCACCCAATATATGTGAAGGATAGAAAAACACTTAGAAAGGGGGGGGGGGTTTGAATAAGTGTAGTCTAAAAACTTGAACGATAAAAACAAATTGCATAGTTATTTTTATCCTGGTTCGTTGTTAACTAAACTACTCCAGTCCACCCCCTTGGAGTGATTTACCTCACCTGGGGTTTTAATCCACTAATCTCAACAGATTACAATGGTTTTCCACTTAGCCCACGACTAATTCTTCTAGAGTATCCTGATCACAACCTGATCACTCTAGGAACAATTGCTTAGACACAAGCTAAGACTTTCTAGAGTATCCTGACCACCACGTGATCACTCTAGTTACAACTGCTTAGACACAAGCTAAGACTTCCTAGAGTATCCTGATCACACTTGATCACTCTAGTTACTTACAAATTAATGTAATCAATTCTAAGAGTATTACAATGCTTCTGAAAAGCTATAATCACAACAGTGATATTTCTCTTAAAGTTTAAGCTTAATCTCACTAATATATTACAACAGCAATGTAGTGAGCTTTGATGAAGATGAAGTTTGTGAGCTTTGATTTGAACAGTGTTTCAGCAAGTTTGTATTCACAGAATTCGTCAGAATCGGTAACCTTGCTTCTCATTAGAACATCATATTTATAGGCACTTGAGAAGATGACCGTTGGGAGCATTTAATGCTTTGCGTATTCCGTACAGCATTGCATTTAATGTTTCACTCTTTTGTCAACTACCTCGAGCCTTGTTTACGCTGTGTCTACTGACGTTGCCTTTAATAGCTTCTAACGTTCCTTTTGTCAGTCAGCGTAGCCTGCCATCTTGTACTTGCTTCTGATCTGATGTTTGTGTATACAAAGTTTGAATATCATCAGAGTCAAACAGCTTGGTGCATATCATCTTCTTGTCTTCTGACCTTGAAGAGCTTCTGGGCGTGATACCATGAGAACTTCAGTGCTTCTGCTTCTGAACTCAAGTTCTTCTGATGCTTCCATAGACCCATATTCTGATTCTGCTTTGACCATCTTCTGATGTCTTGCCAGACCATGTTCTGATGTTGCATGCTGAACCTTCTGAGTCAAAGCTTCTGAGTGCTGATTTGTGCATACTCTTTATATATTTCCTGAAAGGGAAATTGCAGTGTATTAGAGTACCACATTATCTCATCCAAAATTCATATCCTTGTTATCATCAAAACTAAGAATATTGATCAGAACAAATCTTGTTCTAACAATCTCCCCCTTTTTAAAGATGACAAAAACATATATAAATGATATGAATTTGCGATCAGAAAGAGCAGACGGCTAAAGACAATTACACAGCTAAAGCATAAGCATGTGAATATGTCTCCCCTTGAGATTTATAATCTCCGCCTGAGATAGATAATCTCCCCCTGAAATAAATACTAGAAGAATTTTAATAATAAAAGACTTCCCTGAGTATTTCAGTAGAGACGTTCACATATGCTTGATCTTCAGAACATTCATGACTTCTGATTCTTGCTTCCATAGGACATCTTCAGAACTTTGAATTTCTTTAGATCCTCAGAACATTCACAACTTCTGATTCTTGCTTCCATCGGACAGCTTCAGAACTTGAATTTCTTTGATCTTCAGAACATTCACAGCTTCTGATTCTTGCTTCCATCAGGACAGCTTTAGAGCTTGAATTTCTTCTTACATCACTTCATGCTAGATTGTATCAGAACATTGTTGAATGTACTAGAGCATCATCAGAGCATCTCTACATCCTGAAATGTTACAGAACAAAGCTAAACGACAAAAGTCAGCATGAATGAGTCAGAACATAGAATATGTTTCAGAACACATAATATGTATCAGAGCCACATAATATGTATCTGAACAAATAGACATAATGTTTCAGAGCATATTCTATCATCAGAATATCTGAACATTCTTCCTTCTTGCTTCTTGCTTCTGATTCTGAAGCTTCATAGCACTCAGCTTGCTTCAAGAATCCAAGAGCTTGATTCTTTAGACTTGCTTCTCCTTGAAGAGGATCTTCAATTCCTGCAACAACAAAACTTAAAGCATAGAACTTTGCAAATTCTGTTAGAAATGTGGGGCCTTTTTACTCGGTAACTGATAATATTAATCAGATCATTTATCACATTTTCTCCCCCTTTTTGTCATAACATCAAAAAGAATATAAAAGATTCAGATGAAAAACAAAAGACAATAGGAATGAAACAGAATTAAACTTTTTCATTGATTTGAAAGAGAAAGTACACAAAAAAAGATGCAGAACAAACAGATGCAACAAGGAAAGAAAACTACAGTGACCAAAGACTAAGACCCTAGCCTAGAAAAAATCTGCGCCAGTATGTCATGAATCCTGTCAGTGCTTGCAATTTGCCTTGCCATGAAGGAGCGAAACTCAGCATTGGTTGCTTCTTGCGTGTCCAAACGAGAAGCTAGCATGGCTTGATTCTGATGTAGAGCATCCAAAGTGTTCATCAGAGCTGAGGGTTCACCAGAAGAAGAAGCGCCAGAGCTTCTGCCAACAGGGAAAACAATCTCAGCAGGGCGATCTTCTGAAGGGTCTTCAGCTTCTGCACCTTCCATCTCAACATCTGAGTCTGACTCAGAAGCAGCCTCAGCATATTCTGGTTCAGGCAACTCAGAAGCTCCAACTTCCAACGCCTGAAGAATAGCTGCTAGGTTTGTTGGAGGAGTTGGACCAACAACTTCTGCAGGATAAACCACTTCTGGAAAGACCATGTGAGGAGCGCTTTCAGAAGGGTTCATTCTGAACCAATTAAACAACCATTGAAAATCTCCAGTCAGCACTGGATTCCATGGTCTCCATACCACGATGTCTCTGCAGGGATTTCCTTCTTCCATCTCATCTGCAGGTATCCTCTCTTTAAGAACTCTTCTGTTCCTGATGAGATGGTGATAGCTGCTTTCACCAACTTCTAAAAGAAGACCACGAGCACCAGGTGCTTCAATCATGATCCTTCTCTGGACATCCATAGCCCTAACTAGAAAATCCTGGCGAAAAGCTTCCTAGAGGTTGCAGGTAGCAGGCTCATCCAGATGGTTAAGGTGTGCAGCACCCAGAATCTCCAACCATCTATTTACATCTGAGTGTAAAAGCTCTAGATAGGTATGAGTGGTAGGTGTTGGAGGGTTGACTGTGAATCTGGAATCAGGATACACACAGCTGTAGGGGTTAGATGTTCTGGTGGGAAAAGGGTGTGAGAGAGATGAGGAGATATCTGTGAGATGGGTTAAGGGGGAAGAGATATCAGACGGTGATGATGGTGGTTGCAGAGAGATGAATGAAGAGGAAGAGGTGGTAGAGGTCTGTGAAGAGGGAGGTGATTGAGGGATACCTTCAAGGGGTTTAAACACACGTCTAGAGTAGTTTCCAGACATCATAGCTTCAAAAGGATTCACCTTGAGAGGATCGTAGGTGATCCTTATCCTTTTTGGTTTGTTTTCAGATTCTTCGGTTGCCTTTCTCTTTTGTTTACGATCAGTTGCTTGATTTGATGAGCTTGACGAAGGATTCATGGTGAAGTTGCAGATAGAGAAGAACCGCTAGGGTTTATGATATGAATGCAGAGAGAGAGAGAGAGAGAGAAAGAAACTGAATGCAAGAGAGAGAAATATGAGAGGGAAAAGAAACGTTTGAAGAATATAAAAGAAAAGAAATAAAAAGAAATGATGGATAGCATTTAATGTTACATGACGTGAGGAGAGATAATTATGACAAAAGAAGTGATTAGCACAGTTACCTAAGTAGGCGTCCCCTCAACTGCACGCATGCTTTTCCAGAAATAGTGAATACGTGTTTGTCGCACGCTCGTGAAAAAGGAACAGAGTCGCCACTAATATATTTATCCCATAAGGGAAAGGAATACCAGGAAACCTAACAAAGGAAAGAACAGGGTCTTGCGACCAGAGAATCTAGGTACGGGAGTCGGTTACGCGAGGGGAAGGTATTAGCACCCCTCACGCCCATCGTACTCGATGGTATCCACCTATGTTTCTTTCTATCTAAAGGGTGTGATCTATGTTTATGTCTACATGCGAATGAATGCAAAAGAAATACGGGGAAAAGAAGGAATATTTACAAATGTGCTCGTTCAAGCCCCGCGACTTGATGCCTACGTATCCTTTTCAGGAATCAGAGCGCCGTAGTTCGGCTAAAGATTTTTTGTTTGTTTTTGTGTTTTTTAGTTGGGCGGAGTTAACGCTCGCGCTCTTGCATAAGGGACAGCCTAGGATGCAATAGAGCGGAGATAACAATGCCCTTAAGAAAGGAGGTGAGAGAGTGATTTTGAGTGTTTCGAGGAAATCCCTTAAGCAAGGGAAACTCGAGTTACTCTTTGGTTGGTGTTTTTTAGAAGTTGGGAACTTACGCCTGAATGGGACCCTTAAGCAAGGGAGATCCAAGCACTCGAACATTCCCTTAAGCAAGGGACGTTCAAGCTTCCATTCCCTTTTTAAGAATTTTCACTTTGGTTATTAGTGTTTTAAGTATTTTCTTTGTATTTTTTTAAAGGGGATTTTTATTCAAGTATTTTTAGATGTTTTAATGTTGTAAAAGAAAAAGAATGAAAGTGGGGGACTATCTTAACTTTAATCCTAATTGTTGTTGATTATTCTAATAGAAAAGAAAAAAAACAATCACAAAAGGAAAAGAACTAAAATCTAAACAATTTATGAAAGTACTTACACAAACAAAGCTTATTCATGTTTAAGAACTATTTTGAATTAACAAAGGAAACTATCTATTTTTGTCTTTATGAGTTTCCAAACAATCAAAACTAAGAGAAGCATCAATTAAAAACAATTAAAAGAAAATAATATTCCAAAAATCTAATTGGATGAAAAAGTATTTTGTTAATTTTATTTAAGGAAAAAAGTGAATTAATGTGCAAAAAGAATTAAAGGAAATCAACTATTTATGATTTTTATTAGTGCAAAAAAGGGGGCGCACAGGTAATTTTAAAATGAACTAGGAATTGATCATAGTAAAAACATGGGCTTAAAGCAGGGGGTGGAAGTAGCAGGGGCGCTCAGGCCCGGTCCATGAAGAGAATGTGTGCACTAGCAACACAGGGGTGCAATCCGGAAATGTTATAGGCCCATAGTACGCGAGACCCAACGCATTAAACCATATTCTCATCTCTATTCTTTTATTTCTATTATATAACATGTGAAAATAAAATCTGCAGCGTGACATGAGGATGTTAGTAACAAAATCAATTGGTGCACTATACTCTAAGTGACTAAAGGACAAAAATAGCAAAAGACCAATCAGCATTCGCCATCACGAGATCTAATCATTGGAATACAACCAAAAATAACAATTGAATGGGAGGGGGAGCCAACGAAACCTTGCCACGTCTGCACCTGAGGGAAAAACAATCCAAACATGCCCAGCCGCCGGAGCCGTTCCCCGATCATCTTCTCCGGTGGCTCTCACGGCGGCGCTATATGGTTGTTTGCAGAAATCGACGAGGCTAGCATCAACTGGCTCGGAATTTTGCGTAGGTCACGGATCTGGCCTCAGTTCCCATCAGTTCTTGCTCAATCTTTAAGACCGAGCCCAGATCTAAAACCCTAACGTACAAGACCTATGCTAAAACTCAGAAAAATGCATCAATGGCTCCCCTATACACTCTAACGTGCACACTCATGGATTAATTCCGAGAAACTACATAGTCACCTTAGCAGAGTCCAAAAGATAGAACAAACTTCATACAATGGATAGCAAGCATTCACTCCAAGCATCATCATAATAAACACATTAGCAAGATCATAGAGCACGCGTATGGATGCATGAGGAGTTTGTAAGAGCTTACTTGATGAAGTCTTACGCAGGATGATGAGGACAACTCCACGAGCTCCAACTATGCTTGATGATGATGCTGATGCGCAACAACAATGGTGACGATGCTTAGCCAGAGCTTGAGGGGAATCTCGAGGCTTAGATGAGGGCAGTGGTGGTTGCTACTTGAGGAAGATGACGACGCTGCAATGGAGATGAGTTGAAGGTGCAGTTGGCTTATGGCGGTTACGGTGGCCGGAGAAATTAGTTATGGAGGCGGTTAGGCTAGTGAGAAGGTGGTTTGGGAGAGAGAAGAGAGAGAGAACCGAGAGAATGAAGATGAGATTGATGAGAGGGTGAAGAGAAAGAAAAATGAGAGAGGGTAGAGAAAGAATGAGAGTGTGTGTAGTGAGGAGTCCGTGTAATGATTACAGCATGCTTGTTTATATATTGCCAACCATTAGTTTGTGATTCACATTCCTTGAATGTGGGACTCTAGAGTGGTTTGCAGCAAGTTTCTTTTCATTTCTTCCATGTGGGACTTCTATGGTGTGATGTATGTGTTGTAGTGAAAGGCTTTACAATGCTTAATGAACAAGTATCCCCTATAGAGCAAAGTCTTAGGCAAGCTTTCAAGGTGCAGGGTATTTGCATGGCTATGTGTGGCAATGTGATGGTGTGTGGAATGGCTTTGTACACTATGCTGCAGCAACAATGGTAGTGACAAAATCATGTTCATGCCCCTACTTTGAGTTTTGATATCTCAAGCTATAAAGCACCAATCCTTCCAAACTCAAGTGCATCATGAAGAGGGCATGTGATTAGAGAACTTTGGTGTTTGAGAGTCATTGAGATGAGGTTTGTACATGGAGTGAGGGGCTTGCAAACATGCTGGTTCAAAACACTTGAGTGCCTGGGCGTGTGGCTTGAACTTGTGCACAGGCCTTGGCAGAAATGCAGTTGGGTAGAGGAGTGACTTTGTAGCCTTGCAACTTGCCCCCATGCATGTCCAAAATTGGTGATACTGGGCTCAATAGATAGAGGACATGGCAAAGAGTGACTTAGAATCAAGCTTGTTCAAGATAGTGACTTGTGGAGGAAGAAAGAGGCATTGACATTTGGCCCACCATGTGTTTGCTGAAATGCATGCGTGTGCCTTAAGAATCTGCCTCGGCTGCCTGCAAAGTTTGGCCAGTGTTGGGGCATCACTTTGAGGACTTGTATCTCACTCATTATTTGTTCGATCGTTCCAATTCTTCTTTCAATGGATAGAGGAGATGGCAAGGAAGAGAATGATATCAAGTTTGCATTCATGGCATTTCTGTAGAGCTCTAAAAATGGCTGGAGATTTGGCATGCCATGTGTTTGTTAAAATGCCAGGTCATGACCTGACTTGTGACCTAGATTGTGACTTGGATAGAATGAGTTTTCAGCAACTTCCCAACACTTTAACTCTTCATACAAGCTTCATATGAAAAAGTGTCCAACTACAAAGTTGCTCTCCTCCATGAGAGGAACAACTTTGATGTTGGAAATTTTTTCAGAAAATGCCTTTTGCCACGTGTAATCTAGTGCTGAAGTGGACTGCTCACCAAGATTTTAAGGCACCAAAGATTTTCTAAGTGTTGAAAATTTGCCCTTTTGCTATTTTTGGCAACTTTTGTCAAACCTCCTGATTTTATCCATTCTTTGACTTTTCTTGACTGATTTTCCACCAAAAGTCAATATTTGAATAATTCTTCTGATTTTGACCCCAAAAGTCAACTGTTCTGATTTTTCCGACTATTGGTGAAATTCCCGATTAAATCTCCTCCAATCAAATCCAGTCAAACAAACACATCCACATAGTCAGTATGAGAAGCTTTTCACACATAGAAACCATTCCTGATTAAATGTTGACCAGAAGGTCAACTGGCTGACTTTGGTCAAGGAAACCCTGATTTAAAGAACCGGATGATTTGCAAGCCAGTATCCTTCAACCAATGCCTTGGATTGAGACTGAGAAAAACCTAATCCAGGAGGACTTCCATGAACGTAGAGCCACCTGATTACCTTAGATCCACACATCTGGTAGGATATTCCTTGCAACAAAAGTTCTTTCCTGCTGGTCTTTGATTGATACCAATGATATGAATGCATGGGTGTGAGTTATGACCTAAGTGACGTATGTACATGAATGCAAAGCCTAAGTCAGTTAGAAGTTAAAGGGTAGGACAAATTTGGGGTATGACAGCTGCCCCTATTTAATCGTCTTATAATCGAATGTGAGATTGGCGCCAGCCTTTCGAACGTTCGAAGTAGAAGAAGATTAAATACCGAAGACCTGAAATTTGTCCTGAGGAGATGGAGTGGTCTTTATTCTTTTATTTTTGTTTTGATATCTGCTGGGGAAAGAGAATTTTTGTTTTTCTGATGGAAATATTTACAGCGAGTCATTGGATGAATGGTGAGAGCTTGTAACGTAGCCCAAGGTGCCAATACAAGGTTCTCAAAGGAAATGTTTACTACATGGAAGTGGTCGGAGCGGAAGTATGCCTGGTGGGAAGGTAAGATAGACAAGTGTTTTAAAGGGGATACAGACGAGTATCGACAGAATGACACGTACGAGCATCAAAAGGGAGATACAAACGAGTATCGAAAGAATGACACATACGAGCATCAAAAGGAGATATAGACGAGTATCGGAAGAATGACACATACGAGCATCAAAAGGAGATACAGACGAGTATCGAAAGAATGACACATACGAGCATCAAAAGGAGATACAGACGAGTATCAAAGGAATGACACATACGAGCATCAAAAGGAGATACAGACGAGTATCGAAAGAATGACACATACGAGCATCAAAAGGAGATACAGACGAGTATCGAAGGAATGACACATACGAGCATCAAAAGGAGATACAGACGAATATCGAAAGAATGACACATACGAGCATCAAAAGGAGATACAGACGAGTATCGAAGGAATGACACATACGAGCATCAAAAGGAGATACAGACGAGTATCGTAAGAATGACACAGACGAGCATCAAAAGGAGATACAGACGAGTATCGAAGGAATGACACATACGAGCATCAAAAGAAGATTCAGATTTAAGATTTTGGGCTATTGGACCCACTGGGGATTGGGAATTGGATTTGAAAATGGTGTGCCTGGACGAGAGGCGAGGGATGCACAACACAGGGGTTGGATCTGAAAAAATTTCCCGTACGAGGGAAGGGATCACGGAGACTAGGGACGACTAGGCTCGTGTCATACCCTAATTTTTGACCCCCCTGAGATGACATATCTTCAGGATTTTCATCAAGTCAAAGCAAGTACCCAGAGCAGTCACTTCCTCATCTGACATTTAATCAAGGATGTTCAAAGACAAGAAAACTCAGGCAAAGGATCAATTAGTAAAAGGATTAGTCTCTAACACAATCATAGGAGTCAAAAGCTTCACTTTTATGTTCACCTATGATTGATTAGACACCCAGTCCTCTGAGTACAGGTTTACTCAGGTCACCAGACTAGAGTTTTTTAGCCTATCAAGGACTGAAATCAGGGATCACCTTTGGGAAACCCTAAAAAGCTCCAGGACATCTATTAAAGACTTCAATCATCTTCAAATGATCCATACAATAAGATCCACTGGACATCACACCTCAATTCAAGATCCACAGTCACCAATTTCATCTGGTCGACAATTAGGGTTTTTAACCTAATTCATCTGGATAGTTGACTTTTAATCAGGGCATGGATCCAAAACTCAAGACATGATTCAAGAACCTCTACTACCTCAATATAACCCATTTACATCACTCATTTGAGGAGAAGATCTTGATTCTACACAAAAGTCCAAATCTCACCTTATCTGGAAAAAGTCAACTGTATGGGATCACCTTTGACTTTTAAGATTTTTGGTCAAACCATGACTTTCAAGGATCAATATCATCAATATATGGATATTAAAGTCATTTGACCAAAGAAATTCAAGAAGAATCTTCAAGGAGCAAAAAGTCGGGAATTAGGGTTTTTGAGGGCATTATGGGAACTCAAAATTTCACCTACACAACTCAAAAAACTTCCAACATGAAAGTTGTAGATCTTGCAAAATAAAACAACATCTTACAATGGAACTTTTTTCAAAAGATCAATCATTTAAGAGTTTTGGAAATTTTGAAGTTTTAGGTCATAAACACTTAGAAAATTTTCTAAGTGTTTTAACCTAGTTTTCTTCCAACTTTGGCCTCATTTTTCACAAATTTGCCAAAGGATTCTGAAGAAACTCCAAACTAATGATTTGAAGTAGATGTTTAGGGCTTTCCAAATTGTGTTCAACCTTCTCCAAATTCATTTTGAGCTAGGAGTTATGCTTGTTCAAAGTTGGCCTCATGAAGTGAAATTATAGGTCATGCATCATTTTGGAACTTTGCAATTTTGTGCATATGACCTCAATTATGGATGCTACACGACCCATAACACATCTGAAAACATGCCATCCATACATTTTCACCATGCCATGATAATTGAGGAAGATTCCTAAAACAAGAACATGTGATTATGTAATGATTACATTTGAGAATTTATGGCAAATTGATGAATCACCCAAGGAATCTTCTCACCAACCAATTAGAGCTCACTTTGTATCTGAAATGTTCCCTAAGATCAGATAGAATCAATGGATAGGGAGCTGGCTCGAAAATGCAATGATCACACTTGGATATTCTTTGAAATTTCTTCATGGCTAAGAAACCAAATTCACTTCACTAAGCAAGCTCACTCTCTCAATCAGTACTGAATCATTTGCCTATAAATAGGAGAGCATACCTCAGTAGAAAAACACACCAAAGCAACCATATTCCTTGCTTTCTCTTTCTTTTCTCATGCTTATTGTTTTTCAAAGTTCTTTGGCAAGAAGAATCGTTTTCTTCAAACCAGAGCTTATCTTTGGAAAGTAAGCATTCTAACATCTCAAGGAGGTTCATTTGAGGTGATCCAAGCACCTGGATCACTTCTGTAAGTGGAGGAACGCCATTGTTTCTCTCACTTTGGAGCTGTTGCAGTTGGAGGTCCATAGAGCAATTCAGAAGGTTTCCAACAAAGCCAAGCATCCAGGCACGTTCCATAGGAGGTAGTGGAGCTATCCAGATGGCTGCAGCTCGTCTGTAACTCAAGAATCATCACTCTCTATGTTCACTTGAAGCTCAAATCGAAGGAGGTCCATAGAGCAATTCAGGAGAATTGAAGTTACAATAAGCATTCAGTTAGCATCACTGAGTCCCAAGGAAGCTTTTGGGATCATTCATACAAGCCCAGGTGCTCTCTATCATCCTCACGACCTCCATTTTCAGAGGTAAGTTTCTGAACTCCATCTCTTTAATTTAAGTACTCTTTGTGATAAAGCTCGATTCTATCTTGTTCAGCATCATCAGAGGATTGAAAACCCTCTATCATCATTCATTTATTCATCTTGTTTGTCATTTAATTTCAAATTTAGGGTTCATGTGTTCTTAGAGTTTCTGAGAAATTAGGTAGCTATAGTTAATATAAATAAATGTTAGTTACATATCTGGGTTCGTGAGGAAATTTAGAGCAAAATTGATGTTTACATCATGCCATTTAGTTGAGAAACCAGAGAGTTAGAAATTTGAAAATCTTTGAGCTCGAGGAAGAAGATGACTATGGTGGCGCACGAAATTCAAATCCATGGGCTAAGTTTATTTTATTTTGAATGGTATGCGTTTTACAAACGAATTCATCGTTTGCCCTATTGGCCTCACATACGCCCTTAGTCTCCTCATGCCTCAACTCTGGGGTTCGAATCCCCATCGCCCCATACTTTTTGATTCTTTTATTTTTCAATGATTTACCACTTGTTTTGAAACATAACCAAATGGGTGTGTGTCATTGTCACCAAGCGCGCGTTGGCTCAGTGGTGTTGTTTTGGGACTGGTAACATATAGGGCGTGGGTTCAAACCATGGTGAGACCAAAACATTATTTTTACCACTAATTTCCTTCATTTTTCTCACAACTTCACACAATTAATTCACCTATCAAATTAATTCATTTTCACTTCATTTTTCACACACTTGTTATTTAATATACCTATTTTATGAATAATCAAAAAAATCATAAAAATATTATTTATTTCATGTATTTTAATTAGGCTTAAAATAGTATGTTTTAAATGTTTTCTTAAATACTTTAAAATATATATTTTCATTTTATTTTAACCTAATTACTTTGTGAATAATTTTATGATAAAACCCTATTTGTTTAGGTCTTAATTAGGTATAGATTTCATCTTTGCCTTAATTAAGTTGACTTTTGTCAATATTTAAAAACTGTTTTCAATCTCCGATCAAACGGACGATTAAGGTTTTCAAACAACAAAACCTTATATCATTTGAAATCAATTCCAACTGTTTCTCATAAACAGTAAATATTTTTAAATGGGCCTCTAATAGAGTGTAAGTCCCAACACCTTCTTCTCTTCTTAGCTTGTTTTCAAAACTGTATTTTCAAAATCTTCTTTCTGTTTTCAAAACATTCTTCTGGTATTTGAAGGGCATTATTCCCGTTGATACTCTTCAGATACCTATGTGACCTATGTCCATCTTCACTTCTTCTGTTTTCAAAAACCATTAACTGTTTATCATATATATATTCAACTGTTATCCACCAAATACTGTTGAGGCTCTGTACATACTTCTTCAAAGGCCTCCACTCCACCCAGGTTAGGCTTTACAAGCTTTCAATTTACAGTCTTTATTTAAATTACTGTCAAATATAGAACTGTGCATATATTAGTTTAGAACTACGTTTGAATGTAAACCCTAGGACAGTTAAACTATATATATATTATAGGAATATGACCTAGGATTGAGAATGTCTTCCCGGTGAAGGCTCTTTCCTAATTAGAGATCTGTAGTTCAAACCCCCAAGATGAATTATTCGTGGGGAAACATCTTGGCAAAAACCTTAGAATCCAAAAAAATAGGACACATCCACCCAAAGAGGAATTATTCCCGGTGAAACCTCTTACCCATTTGCTTAAAGCCAAAATAAGTTCAAAACCACATAGCTTTCTCTTGTGCTATAACAAGGACCCTCGATGACCCTCGATTAGCCTCCTCTTGGGCTTTGTACAAGGACCCACAGGCTTCTTAAAAGCATTTCCAGCTTCCTCTTGAGCTTGTATACAAGGACCCATCAGGTTTCTTATAAACATAGGAACAGGGTCAGCCTCCAAAAACATGACAAAAATCAGTCTTTTAACAGACAATTTCTACCAGCTGAGTCAAAACCCCTGGAAAGGGTTAGCTTCCAAAAAATCAGTCTTTTAGTAAATAAATCCTTCAATAGAGTCAAAATCCAACAAAAACAGTTAGCCTCAACCTTGGGCTTCATACAAGGCACCAAAACAATAAAACTCCCCTGTTAATAGTCAGCCTCAACCTTGGGCATTGTGCAAGGCAGATAATAGAGTCTCCCCAGTGAGTCCTTCATCATTCAGGTAGCCACAACCTTGGGCTTTGTACAAGGCAGATAAACCATACTTCATGTGTCAAAGATTCCTAACATCTAGGATCTTTTCCCTATTAGAGTCATCCATACTCAGTTTATTTAAGAGTCCGCCACAACCTTGGGCTTTGTACAAGGCAGAAAATAATGTTTTCCCTAGCTAGAGTCAGCCTCAATTCTGGGCTTTGTACAGAACACCAAATAAAATCCATCCAAATAAACACTCCCCAAGTAGAGTCAGCCTCAATTCTGGGCTTTGTACAGAACATAAAAATCCTTGTAAATTAATCCCCAGTGGAGTTTTCTCCCAGAGTCATAATAATAATCAATCAATTAAAAAGCCTCAAGCTTGGGCCTCATACAAGCCAGTTAAAAATCAAAACTTTTATACAGTAGATAGACATAGCTTATCTCTATAGAGAGATCTTTCCTCTATCTCACCACATTCAAACAAACAAACATTACATTTCATTTTAATCAAGTCTCCCATTTAGGATTTTGAAAGGCATGAGCTGGCAGTAAAACCCAGACATGTGGTAACTTTCCCTAATTTGGATGAGCATCTTTCTTTCATTTAAGAGGCATTTGACTGGTATACTTGCACATACACAAGTAAGGTCCCCCTCTTGAATGAAATGAATTCAGTTATTCTGTCACTCTTTTAATGTTTGTGGTGGAATAGTAGAAATACCTCTCTATAAAGATGACTTCATGTCTCTTTACCGTAAACTGAGATTTAATTCAAGCTTCAACCTTGAGCTTCAAGCAAGGCACGCAAAAATAATTAATAATTAATTAGTTCCCCGAACTACATTAAGCTCTGACTTCCATTAGGGATATGTAGGCATGAGGTTCACAAGGAATCTCAGCGAGCTAATAAAATACCAAAAATAGTCAGTCAGTCAGTCTGTCTTTCTTTTATTCAATTCAATTCCTTCTCCTAATACAAAGGAGAAACTTTCCCAATAATCATTAGCAGCTCAAACACATTTAGACACAGAGAAGGTTCCTGTAGAGTACTACAGATATGTAGGGTGTTTAAACACTTCCCTATGTATAACCGACCTCCCGGACTCCAGAATTTCTAGTCTAGGTGAAATCCCCACACTTAGCAAACTCTTAGGGTTTAGTTGAGATCTTTTTTTCCCTTTCCTACTCGTAGGACAATAAGAAAGTTCGTGTGATATTGTAGGAAGAACAGAAATAAAATTCCTCCCACCACGGGCGCATTCTCCTTCCAAATTTCGCGTGAAGGGTCTAGCGTGCCGTCCTCCCAAGTGAAACGGGGAGGTAAAAAAAACGAAACCACAGAAAAATGGCGACTCTGCTGGGGATATAAGTGTTCAAAACCTTGGTTTTTCATCCAAACCAATGGTTGACCTGTTGCTGGTCCAGCCCCAATGAGGAATTAGGGATGCCAAATTCCCCCTCAAACAAGAGAGGTCCTGCCTAACCTCTGTGTCATTTCATGTGTTTCCTGCATTTATATTTGTTTATTTTGTTTATTCTGTATCGGGAAAGGGCTTGATTCCCCCTTTGTGGTGAGAAATCCTATACCCGGATTTGAGTGCAACATAAGATAGGATGGAGGATGTCTTCCCGGTGAAGACCCTCTAATCTTGGTTCACAAGTCTACTCTTGGGATTTGCCTGGCTGGTTGTGATTAACTGCGCCAATGCATTCCGAGACTGATTTGTACCAGGAGGACCTAGAAACACATTAACCCCACTTAAAGCCTTTTTTAGGACGTAGAGCGGTGATTACGAAAGTAATTGTCACGCAGATACTACACTCAGAGAAAACTCTCTTATAGATACCAATCAACGTATCTTTAAGGTTGAGCAAAAACTCTGAGACCCCTAGAACCCGTTCTACAGGTACAAAAATCCTTATCCTTAGTTTACCATTGGGGCGAGGTTTGCGTTTTGACTTCGTGACCACTATACCCTTCAGCGCCATGTTTGTTTAAAACTCTTGTGTGTGCATTCATGCATCATTCATTAATAACAACTAAAAACAAAAGAGTCTTTTTCGAGTCGTTTTTCAAGGAAACTAAATAACGAACGTTTTGAACTTCATAAAAAGAGAGAAACGGAGGAAGGACTTAAGGATCTATACCATGGATTACGGAAGAAAGAGAGCTATGAAATACACCTTCAAGATTCCCCAGGTCGAGGAACTGGGAAAGCTCGGAAAACTGGTGGTCAACCCCCAGGCTTTCAAGGAGAAGTATGGAAAACTTCTGCCTTTGCTCTATACCAACATTGTGGATGGGATCCTTCCCACCTTGGTACAGTTTTACGATCCAACGTATCACTGCTTCACCTTTCCAGATTATCAGCTCATGCCTACGTTGGAGTAGTACTCTCGTCTGATTGGAATACCCGTGTACGCGCAAGATCCGTACTCCGGTTTGGAAAAGAATCCTGACGACATTATCATCGCTGCAACTACTCCTTTGAACGTAGTCGACATCAGAACTCATATGGTGAGTAGAGGAGGAATTCAAGGATTGCCTTCCAAATTCCTGTTTGATCAAGCTCGGTACTTCGTCAGCATCCAAGATATGAGCGCTTTTGAGGAAATCTTGGCTTTGCTTATCTACGGATTGTTTTTGTTTCCTAACATTAACGATTTCATCGACATCAACGCAATTAAGATCTTCTTAATTGGAAATCCAGTTCCAACCTTGCTTGCGGATGCTTATCACTCTGTGCATTCAAGAAACCTGCAGCGAGGAGGATTAATCACATGCTGCGTACCGTTGTTATACGAATGGTTCGTTTCGCACCTGCCAAAGTCTAGCACTTTCTGGAATATGAGGGATGGCCTTTACTGGTCACAGAAAATCATGTCCCTCACTCATACGGACATTGAGTGGTGTAGTCCTGACAACGACGAAACCAAGATCATCTTCAGTTGCGGAAGTTTTCCCAACATACCCCTTATTGGAACTAAGGGAGGAATCAGTTACAATCCAGCTTTAGCCCGTCGTCAATACGGCTATCCCATGAAAAACATTCCAAGTAACATCCAATTGGAGGGTCTCTTCTTCAAGAATATCGACGATCATGGCAACATGCTGAAGAAGGAAATTGTCCAAGCCTGGCGTCTTGTTCACAGCAAAGGGAGAAGATTGTTAGGAAAACATCTTTGCATCTCCCTGGATCCTTACCTTCAATGGGTACGCATCAGAGCATTCAAGCTCAGGATGCCATATCAACATCAAGAACCTATTCCCCTAAGGGAACCAATATACCTTTTCTCCACCGATGTTGAAACACTACAAGCAGCATTAAACAAGGTATGCCAAGAAAGGAATGCTTGGAGGAACAAGTATCGAATCGTCAACACGGAAAATGTTGAGATTCAAAACATCCTAAGAAGGAAGGATGAGTTACTTGAAGTGCTCGATCGACAAGTGACACAATCATCACTTTCTCATCATATCCCTCCTGCTTCCTGGATTATTGATCAGCTCACGTCAGAGAACGCTCAACTCAAGAAACAGAAGAAAATGTTAGAACGTGAAGTCGGCTCTTCGTCAAAGTTTTAGAGTCCTTTCTCTCAGTTTCTCTGTATTTCCTTTTTCAAAGTGTGTAAAAAACGGCGTTTTCGCTTAATTAATAAAAGTCTGATGTTTCATAACGTAATTATGGTGTTTCCTTGAAAAATAATAACTTAATTGCATATCATACATCGCTTTAGTCGTACGCACTGACACGAGAATTGTCGCGGATCTAATAGTCACTTTCCTTTCTCCAGAAAGAGAGGAGGAAAAGGAGGTGAACCAAGACTTTCAAGCTGTCTCATCCATACAACACTCGTTCAAGTCGCAAGAAAATAATGGAAGACTTTGAGCAAGAGAGTGGAGAACTCAGGGAAGAGGTTAATACTCTCAAAGATGCTATTGAAAGGCTCAATAGCATGGTAGAAGCCCTGGTAGTTGCACAGAATCGACCAACGCCAGAAGAACCACAACGGACTGTGGTTTCCGAGATTGTTTCCACTCCTATTCCTCAATATACCATGCCACCCAACCGACCTTGGGGCATGCCGTATAACTTTATTCCAGAAGGGTACATACCCCCAGTTTCTGAAGTTCCAAGAGCAACGGCAATGGGTTTCGCACAACAGAATGCTGAGATTCCAAGATCTGCTGTCATGGCTTCTCCACAGCCCATTATGCATACTTTTCCTCCACAGGGCGGACAAGTATATCATCACGCTCCAAGTGAGGATGCTGGCGTGAATGAAAGATTGGACGAGTTCCAGGAACAGTTTCTGCAAATGCAGAAGGAACTCAAGACTCTTCGAGGACAAGATCTATTTGGAAAGAATCCTGCAGACCTCTGTCTGGTTCCAAATGTTAAGATTCCTCACAAATTCAAAGTACCAGATTTCGAGAAGTACAAAGGGAATTCATGCCCACAAAGTCACCTCGTAATGTACGCTCGAAGAATGTCAACTCAGACTGATAATCAACAATTACTCATTCATTATTTTCAAGACAGCCTGACTGGTACTGCACTCAAATGGTACATGAACTTGGACAGTTCAGAGATTCGTACTTTTCGAGACCTCGGAGAGGCCTTCGTCAAACAGTATAAGTAAAATCTGGACATGGCTCCCGACAGAGATCAACTCCGGGCCATGACTCAAAAGGATAGAGAAAGCTTCAAGGAATACGCTCAAAGATGGCGTGAAGTTGCTGCTCAAATCTGTCCACCACTTGAAGAGAAAGAAATGACAAAAATCTATCTCAAAACTTTGAGTCCATTTTACTACGGACGAATGGTTGCAAGTGCACCGAGTGACTTTACCGAGATGGTAAACATGGGTGTACGTTTAGAAGAAGCAGTTCGGGAAGGACGCTTGAACAAAGAACCAGAATCTTCTATTGGTCCAAGGAAGTATGGAAGTTCTTTCCAGAAGAAAAAGGATCAAGATGTCAGCAATGTCTTGCACAAAATCACGAAGAAATTTCAACCTCAAGTTGCAGCAATAACTCTGGTTGTTAACTCAGCTCCAGCTTATCAACCTCAGGTCTCGCAACAACAAATTCAACAAAGGTCGCAGCAACCTCAGCAGCAGGTTCGACCTCCAAATTACAACAATCGGGCTCCAAGGTATCCTGCCTTTGACCCCGTACCAATGCCGTATGCAGAATTGTTTCCAACATTACTGGCAAAAGGACTCATTCAGACAAGGAGTCCTCCAAATCCTACAAACAGTTCCTCACCATGGTATAAGGCTGACCAATCCTGTCCCTATCATCAGGGGGCACCAGGTCACAATATTGAGAACTGTTTCCCTTTCAAGATTGACGTCCAACGATTAGTGAAGAGCGGAATGCTATCCTTCAAAGATACTAGTCCAAACGTCCAAGCAAATCCTTTGCCGCAGCATAAAGAAGCTTCAGTAAATCTGATAGATCAACACCCTAACGTCATTCAAATCTACGACATTCGTCAGATAGGGGAAAATCTTGTCAAGATGCATGCTAAACGAGCTGGGTACGGCCATGTACCACCTCACAACTACTTCACATGCGATATTTGTCCAAAGAATAATCAAGGATGTGCCGAAGTTCAAGCTGCATTACAAGAACAAATGGACTTAGGATGGATTCAACATATCCGAGCCAGGACTGAACATGACATCAACATGGTTCAAGGATGTCCAGGAGAATACAAAATCTACAAAGTTGAAGATCTTGAAGGATCGGTAGTCAGGTTCCATAAAACTTTAAATGGACTTGCCTACTTTGGAACGGATTTCCATCCTTACAGTAGATGCAGAATTTGTCGAAGAAATTCACAAGGATGTTTGCGTGTTCGCAACGACATTCAAAAGCTGATGGATGATAATACCATTACTGTTCTTTCCAACAGAGAAGATGACGAAGTCTTTACTGTATCTCCTCAAATTCATCAAGTTGAACCAATGCAAGTTAAGTATGATAGCAGGAAGACGGCAGTTGCTCCGCTAGTCATCTACTTACCAGGTCCTGTACCGTATGAGTCCAGCAAGGCTATACCATACAAGTACAATGCTACATTCATTGAAAATGGTAAGGAAATACCATTACCGTCTGTTGTCAACATTGCTGATGTTAGTCGAGTCACCAGAAGTGGACGAGTCTTCAACAGAACAACAGAAAATGTGGAGAAACCTTCGGAGGAAGTACCACATAGGCAAGACAATCATCCGACCAATGCTGTTCAAGCGAGAGAAAATGATGAGATCTTGAAGTTAATCCAGAGGAGTGAATACAACATTGTAGATCAATTACTACATACTCCGTCTAAGATTTCTGTCCTTTCCCTGCTATTGAGTTCTGAAGCTCATAGGGAAGCTCTACAAAAAGTTTTGGAACAAGCTTTTGTAGAACCTGGCGTTACAATAAGCCAATTCAACAACATCGTTGCCAACATCTCCGCGGGAACTAGCCTTAGTTTCTGTGATGAAGATCTTCCTGAAGAAGGAGTGGACCATAATCTTCCACTTCACATCTCAGTTGGCTGCATGGGTGATACACTCACAGGAGTCCTAATAGACAACGGATCCTCTCTCAACGTTATGCCGAAATCAACATTGTCAATATTATCTTTCGAAAATTACCCTCTAAGGAAAAGTCATGTCATCGTCAAAGCATTTGATGGATCAAGAAAGTCAGTTTTTGGAGAAGTAGATCTTCCCATAACTATTGGACCTCAGACGTTCAAAATCACTTTCCAAGTTATGGATATTCCAGCACAATACAGTTGTTTGCTAGGTCGCCCATGGATTCATGAGGCTGGGGCAATTACTTCAACGCTTCATCAGAAACTGAAGTTCATAAGAAATGACAAATTGGTAACCGTATGTGGAGAACAAGCTCTGATCGTCAGCAACCTGTCATCATTCTCCGACATAGAACCAAAAGAAGTTGTTGGAACTAAGTTCCAAGCACTTTCCTTGGATAAGGAAAAAGGAAAGGAGAAAGCAGCGTCTATTTCTTCCTACAGAGATGCAATCCAAGTTGTAAAGGATGGTGTTATACCCCAAAATTTGTCCGCATCTTTTTTCAAGAAAACTCCAATCTGAAAATTAAAAGTCTCATATAATCATGGATTTTTATTCCAACAAAGATCCTGATATATGAAATACTTAGTTTTTAGAATTTTTCTTATACGGTAATTTGGCTTGCAGTTGAATTTATTCTTACGCAAACGCCAAATACTGTTTATTACTTCACACATGCTATTTATTTATTTACAGATAAATAGTACTGACACAATTGGTACAGAGTTAAATCTTTTTTGCAGGCACAGAATCAGGAAACTCAGACTGTACTGGTAACAGTATATTAGTTATTTATTATGTCTATGTTTTTAACAAGTCATGTAAATAAACTTTCATTTTTCACATAAAACAAAAAAACAAAAACAACAAAAAAAGAAAATTAACTTGGACTGTTGATTTTTCACTCTAACTGCTACGTCAATACCTGAACAGTCAGTTGACAGCCAAACTGCTGGCAGTACAATTCTCAGTGTTTTGTACCATCAATCAAATCAATCTTTTACAATTCAAAATTCCAAGATTTTTGTTCTAGAAGTCTTCTGAATATCACGCGATTAGCAGAAACTCAACACTGCACAAAAATCAGGTACGCTTAACTGTCTCCTACATAAACAGTCCCTGACTAGGGTTTTCTTGTTTTTACAGGAGAAACAAGTTTTTGAGAGCTCAAATGGATTTCATGCACATCCATATATCTCAAAGTACCATCATACAAATTTTCAAACTTCAATTCACTCAGACGCACAGAGCAGCTCAAACAGTCAACAGACGACCCGTTTGACCAAAAAAGTCAACAGACAGTCAAAAATGAATTTTTTTGTCAAAGTCCATATTTTGTCAAAGGATTCATCATTTGATCATTGGATGATCATAATTCATCAAGGAAAGATCAAAAATCAACAAAACCCTAAGATTCAAAATTAGGGTTTTTGCCTGAAAAGTCAACTCAACTTTGACTGATCATAACTCTCTCATCCTTCATCCAAAAAATTCAAACCAAAGCTCATCTTGAAGGAAATTCAATTATCTTTCAAATGCCATTGATCCCATGGTCATTGGATTCACCATTTGAAAAATATGATCAAAGACATTACAGGTCATTTTCAAAGTCAACAAAAAGACACTTTTTTCAAAAGGACACACAAGGAGCATCAAAAATCATTTTGACATGAGACCAAAGACATTGGTTAGAGGACTCTTTGAGGTTTCCAAAAAGTGCAAGATCTCCTTCATATGACAAAAATTGAAGGATTTACACCTTGTTGAAGTTGGCTAAATTTTGGGAAAATACATGAAATCAACATTGCTCAAAAATGTATTTTTTCCAAATGGGGCCAAGTTTTCAGCATTCAAACATCATTTCCATGATGATATGGGCCTCCCACGACCAAGACTAAGCCCACACATTTTTTATCCATTTTTTGCTTGATTTTATCTTATTTTAAGATTAAATTAAAAGAAAAATGGATGGATAAATGGTAGCTTAACTTCCAAGCATGACTCACCCAAGGAATCTCTACCTTTCTGCAGAGAATTGAAGAGCAAGGCAGGTGCATTGAAGGCAAGGGGACTTGGTCAAGAATTCAAAGCTTTTTTAATATTAAAAATGCAAGATTTCAACAAAGGCAACTAGTTGCATATTAGCTTCAATTCTAAGCACTCAATGCTTATAAATAAGCTATCATAGTTCAGTAACGAAAAGGGGGCAAGTTCAGAAGCAAAGCTTAGCTCATACACACTTGTAATCACTTGAAAAGTTTCAAAGAAAATTCAAATTCGAATTTGTAATTTCAGTCCATTTCAATACAAACTAAGCATTCAGACACCTTCCTTGAACATCACTGAAACTATCCCAATCAGTTACAAGCCTTGAAGCTCACTGAATCGAGCTATACAGGTCCAAATTTGTTCAAACTAAAATCAATTCGTATCTGGTTATTCACACATGCTTAACAAGATGTAGACATACTATTAAGTTTGGTTTGAGGTGTAGATCATTTCTGGAAACTTAATTGAAGTTTGAACACGTATAAATGAAACTACCATTTTAGGGTTCATAGCTTCAAAATTAGGGCTTTCCAAATTAGGCAAAATTAGAGGTTCTAAATAGTACCATTATATTCGTATGGACAAAACGAGTTGAATGGTACCATCGCGCCAAATTTATGTGCTTGTTTACCCCTATTCGTTATTTTGCAGAATTAGGGCTCACTTACTATAGCGCTTTTTTACAAAAGCGCTGTTAAAGGCCTTGTCTGAAGGTTGAAGACGAAGACGTGTCTTCCTCCTATTGGTTCAGCAGCGCGCGTACTTTTTTAAACTTTCCACTAATCCAGTGTTTTGCAGGTGTAACGTATACCACGTGCCTCAATTTCTGGACCACCTGATCTTGCTTAACAGCTCATCCAACGCTTCAGAACGCGCGTGCACATCATACTCCCTCAATCAAACCACACAGGATCAGTATCCTTTTATTTTCTATTTTATTTTCTATTTTATTTTAATTTCTTTGTTAAATTAATTAAAAATAGTTTTAAAAATCCAAAAAATACACAAAAAATATTTTTAGACTTCTAAAATAATATATTATTTTCTGAAATAAAAGTATTTTATTTTTCTTTAAAATTTCAATATTTTGCATAATTAATTAGTATATATTTATATATTTGCTTTTTAATTATTCTAACCAATCAAAAAATCATAAAAAATTTGTTCTTTATATAAAATATTGTTTATATATTATAAACTAATTTTGTACATATTTTGAATAATTTTCTTTTTAAGTTTTAATTATTTGTATAATTATTTACATAATTATGTTTTAATTAACTTAAATCAATTCCAAAAATTCCAAAAAAAATTAGTTTTGTTTAAAATTAATTAACAAATATTTTGTACATATTTTAAACTTAATTTCTAGGTTTAAATCTATTTTCATTTTTTCTTCATTTTAATTTAATTAATCATGCATTAATTATAATTAAAATCAATCATAAAAATCCAAAAACATGCCTTTTATTTTCCTTGCAATTTAAATTCCTAGATAAATGTATAGGATGTCAAATTCATGTAAATAGGCTAGTTTACATTTCCTGCACAATCGATGTAATAGCGTAGATTTACTTTCCGCACTTTACATTTCCGCATTTTAATTTCCAGCAAATATAAACTGCGTGTATGTCAAAGATAAAATTGAACCGTTAGATCACTAACTTCAAAGATAAATATCTGAATACAAACACAATCACACTTGCACCTCTTAAGGTAATTCCTTCTCATTCTTTTCAAAATCAAAGTCAAAATTCTACTATTTTGAGTACAAAATCGAACCTTGCATTTATATCCGGTGAAAGGATAGATTTTTAAAGGAAATAGGATAAATACCTTACAACTCAGGGTAGACCTCCTAGTTTGCTTGCTCAAATCAAAACAAACAAAATTCTCATACACTGTTGTTTTTCAAAACAAAACTTTCAAAAAAGACAATACTTTGTATACATCCAAACACGGATTATTACAAAGTTAACGTTCTTTTCAAAACATCTTTCGAAAGATAAACAAGCATTTTGTATACATCCACACACGGATCATTACGAAATTCAATTTACAAAAGCATTTGAAACCACATATGAGCAATTTCAGAGCAATTGAAAAGTCATCGAAAAACAAGTGAGCTAAGCAAACTTAAGAGCCCATGGATAACCATGGATACAAAGGGTGCTAACACCTTCCCTTTGTATAACCTACCCCCTTACCCAGAATTTCTTAAAGGTCTTTTTTCTGTTTCTTTTATAAACCTTTCCTTAATTGGATAAAATAAAAGGTCGGTGGCGACTCTGTGAATTTTCAAAATGCGAAAGCATTAAGCGATAAAAAAGAGTCAGTTCACGTATCTCTACAGAACAGAGGTATGGCCCGGGATTAAAAAAATCGGAGGTCCACAGAACTGTACGGCATGTACCGATACGGTTGATCTGGTAGCATCGTTAGTGCGATACTTTGGTTTATACTGATGTCCCTTGAAAACGATCAAGGAGTATATTAGGCTTCCGAAGTGTCATTAAACACTAATTTGTCTTAGAACCTTTTTAGTTGAACTTGACTTGTGACCTATTAAGTGGCTAGCTTTGAAATTGATCGAAGTTAGTTATCCTCGAGGAATATTTTGATCGGCCGCTCGAGCGCCGTATTGAGATGTTACTTCCAAGGATCATAGAACCCAAATGCTATTCTAGGACAGGTTTTAACCAACTCAACTTCAGTGGGGAGGGTATCACCTATCAGCTCCATGCAAGCCTTTAAACCTAAGGCTATTGTTTGATTTGTTTTTGTGTGCCACATGTTTGCATCATAAGCATATCATTTTTTGCACCAAACACTTCAAGGATCAAAGAGTTTACCTTTGTTTTTGCAGGTAATGGCTCCCGCCACCAAAGATTACATCCGAATCAACATCTCAACGGTACCATCTGAACTAAAAGACTTAGTGTCAGAATTCCCCAGGAATGTTCAATTCACTGAAAGGCATGGTCACCTACTCCATTTGGTTACCTCAAAATTTGAAGAAGACATGATACGGGTCCTGTTCCAGTTCTTTGACCCTGAACATCATTGCTTTACCTTTCCTGATTACCAGTTGGTACCCACTTTGGAAGAATTCTCTGAACTAATGGGATTGCCTGTTCGAAATCAATTACCTTTCACTGGTTTAGAAAGGATTCCAAAACCTGAAGTCATTGCTGCTGCTTTACATCTGCGGAAATCAGAAATCGAGTCCAATTGGGAAACAAAGAGTGGAGTTAAGGGTTTGCTTGCCAAGTTCTTGTTGGAAAAGGCTCGACTACTGCTAGAAAACAAAAGTTATCCAGCTTTTGAGGAAGTTATGGCACTTTTGATCTATGGGTTGGTTTTATTCCCAAATCCCGACCAGTTCATAAGTGTACACATCATCAACCTTTTCCTAATCCGTAACCCGGTACCAACATTGCTGGGAGACATTCTACATTCTCTACACACTCGTACCATGAAGAAACGAGGAACTCTCATGTGCTGTATACCACTACTGGCTAGGTGGTTTACATTTCATCTTCCCCGATCAGTGTTGAGAAATGAACAAAGAATGCAATGGTCTCGCAGGATTATGTCTTTGTCTCATTCAGATATCCGGTGGAACAACTTCTTTCAAAGAGACATTACTATCATTGATCATTGTGGAGAATACCCTAATGTGCCACTCCTTGGCATCAAAGGAGGCATCACTTACAATCCCTCTTTAGCTCTACGCCAATTCGGATATGCAAGGAGCAACGGTCCTCATGACATGATTATCCATGGCATTGTGTTTGATTACGAGAATGATTCTCATAGACACCGACGAAGGTTCATACATGCATGGGGCAGTGTCTATAGAATAGAAAGCAAAACTCTGGGGCAATGGAATTCTATTCCTATGGAACCCTACCTCAGATGGGTCCGCACTCATGCTCAGAAACTCCTTATGCCATATCCTGCTGTTCTACCTGTGACTATTGAACCAGAGGTCGAAGGATATGAACCTCAAGTTATTCTACACCCGGACATGCCAACTGACCTAGAAGAGTTGCAAAAATCTTGGGTTCAACTCAAAGAGGAAAGAGACACCTTCAAATCATACTGTCAAGACTATGAGAGAAGGATATTGGAGCTCACCGGACAGCTTCAAGAAGAACAGCAGATCAACACATTCCTGGGGGCAAAGAGAAAGCGTCCACGGGAGACCTGAAGGATCATTTATTTTATTTCTGTCTTGTAAGCCCAAATGAGGCAAAGAAAAAAGAAGCAAAAAAAAAAAGAAATAAATTGATTAACTAACGTTTGTTTCTTCTTTAACAAATCTAAACTCTAAGATCCTTGAAACATTGCACACACATTTCACTTCATGCATTGCATATACATTTCATACATTGCATTCATATACATTGCACATACATTTCATACATTGCATACACATGGCATCCAGTCATACACATTTCATAACAGGTTCACATGACGGATTTCTCATCTCCTCGCTGTTTATTTCAGTCAGAAGAGATGGAATCCGAGGCAAGTATCAAGAATCTCGAAGCACAGAATGCCCAAGTTCAAGTGGCAATTCTGGAACTGGCAAAGGGGCAACAAGAACTGAAAGCCCTGATAATCAAGAAGAAAAAGAAGCCCAAAGGATCTGTAGGCTGTGAGTCACCTGAAAAGGAAGATCAAAATCCCAGTCAAAAAGTTCAAAAAGCCACCGATCCCTGAAACAGTCGGTGATGATGAACAAGAAGACAATCAAAGCAACCAGGGTTCTGCTAAACCCTCTCTCTCTTCAAATGAAGAAAATGATCATTCTGGGGACGAACCGGATGATGAAAAATACCAACAGCTGGAAGACCGTATGAAAGCTATGGAGATACAAAAAATACCTGGCTTAGATTTCAATGATCTAGGGCTCATCTCGGATGTTGTTATCCCTCCAAAATTCAAAGTTCCTGTCTTTGCAAAATATGATGGAGTTTCTTGCCCGAAACTACATCTGAGATCCTATGTGAGGAAGATACAACCTCATACAACAGATAACAAATTGTGGATTCACTTCTTCCAAGAAAGTCTGTCGGGTACACAACTCGAGTGGTACTACCAGCTGGAAAATACCAAGGTTCATACTTGGGAAGAATTAGCTGCTGCTTTTTACAAACAGTACCAATACAATGCTGATCTTGCGCCAACCCGTACTCAACTAAGGGGCATGTCTATGGGACCAAAAGAAAGTTTCAAAGGATATGCACAAAAGTGGAGAGATATGGCTGGAAGGGTTCAACCACCCTTATCTGATCGCGAACTAGTTGACATGTTCATGGGCACTTTAACTGGCCCTTTCTATAGCCATTTGCTGGGAAGCTCATCATCAGGTTTCACTGACCTGATACTGACCGGAGAACGTGTCGAAAGTGGCATTCAAAATGGAAAAATTCAAATAGGTTCCTCCTCTGGTACTACAAAAAGGCCCATCAGCGGGAGAAATGAGGTCAATGCAACACAAATTCAGAAAAGTCGCAAAAGTGAGCAGCATCAATCTGTAGGGGCAGTTCTGATCTCCGCATCTGCACCTCAAAAAGATCAACAGCCAAAATATACGCATCGACCAGATGCACCAAGAAGAAATTTCACCAAAATCAACATGCCAATCTCTCAGGCATTGCAGCACTTGCTAAAAGCAGATCTGATCACCTTAAGAGGTCCTCCAAAGAATGTCAACACTTCCTCTCCGAATTATCGCCCTGATGCGACATGTGCCTATCACTCAAACTGTCCAGGACATGACGCAGATCACTGCTGGGCCCTGAAAAATAAAATACAAGATATGATAGATGCTGGTGAAATTGAGTTCGATCCTCCAGAAACTCCAAATGTCATCACTGCACCTATGCCAAAGCATGACAAAACTGTCAACGCTATCCTGGACACTGTTTACATCTATGATGTGAACGAATTATCAACTCCACTCTGCGAAGTCAAAGGAAAGCTAATCCGAGCTGGTTACTTTCCAGGATGTGACCCCGACTGCTTTTACTGCTCCTGCCTGCCCAATGGTTGTGAAAATCTGAGGATGGGAATTCAAAAATGGATGGATCGCCGTATCATTATGTTTGAGAGGCTCCCTTCTATGGACGTGCTGTGCGAAGTCTTTGCAAACGGGATGAGAATAGAGGATGCCTCAGTGATCTCCAGCTTACCATTCAAAATCTCTGCCAAGGCTCCATTCAAAATTTCTGCTACACTCAAAGTGGCATCAGTAGTCATTGCTAGTCCAACTCCATTTCCATACTCCTCAGACAAAGCTGTCCCATGGGGATATGACACTAATGTTTACGTTCATGGAGTTAAGCAGAGTACCTCGACTGAAGAGACCGCAAAGTTAACTACTCCAACTGTGGGTAATATTGTGGGTACCAGCAAGATCACGAGAAGTGGAAGAATCTTTTCACCAGAAATTTCTCCAAATGTTGCTGCTGGTCCAGTCCGAGTCCCAGTTCCTAATCAAAATGTCAACGCTCGAGGCAAAGAGCCACAAGTTGAACAAATTCAAACCCCGGTGGAGATCACTGCTGAGGATCCATCAAAGCAAGAAATGGAGGAAATATTGAAAATCATCTGCAAGAGTGATTACAATATTGTTGAGCAACTGGGGCACACCGCTTCAAAAATCTCAATGCTATCTCTGCTAAAATATTCAGAAGCTCATGCCAAAGCTCTGATGAAGTTCCTGAAAGCTGCGCATGTGCCTCAAGAGATCTCAGTCGACCAATTTGAGAATTGTGTTGCCAATCTAACCGTGAGCAATGGTCTCGGTTTCTCCGATGTGGATCTAACCCCTGCTGGAAAAAATCACAACAAAGCCTTACATATCTCCATTGAATGTAATGGCACCACTCTATCTCATGTGCTAGTAGATAACGGTTCTTCTCTGAACGTGTTACCGAAAACAGTACTAGAAAAGCTTGACTTCGAAGGAATTGTGTTACAACCAAGTGATGTTGTGGTAAGAGCCTTTGACGGGTCAACCAGAACGGTATACGGAAAAGTGAATCTCCCAATCAGAGTGGGTTCTCAAATCTTTGATTCTATCTTTTACGTAATGGAAATTCACCCAGCCTACTCCTGTTTACTTGGACGCCCTTGGATACATGGGGCAAACGCTGTAACTTCTACCCTGCATCAGAAGTTAAAATATCCAGTAAAAGGAAAGATTGTCACAGTCTATGGCGAAGAGGAATATGTGGTTAGTCACCTAAGCAATTCCAAATATGTCGAGTTGGAGGACGAATTCATCGAAACTCCATGCCAATCATTTGAGGTGGTCTCTCCAGATGTCTCTACCACCAAGCATATTCCTGCTACTCCAACTACAACTATGGCTTCTCTCAAAGATGCCAAAGCCATGATTGAACAGGGTGATTGCACAGTATGGGGACAGCTTCCCGATATACCCTACAAGTCTGACAAGCTAGGTCTGGGCTATGATAGTGAAAATCAAAAGAATGATCAAAGTCCTCGTTCTGAAGGATTGATGTCACACTTCGTCAGCCAAGAAGTAAACGCTATTGAAGATGAAGGAGTGTTCATGAACCATATCATTCAGCCATATCCAGATGAAATTCCACCCATTTCCATGGGAATGTGGGATGCTGTGGGAGAACCAAACGGCGGGTATAATTATCAGTATGCCGCACCTCAGAATTCTTATATTGCTATGGAGGACCTTACCCCGACTGGATGGGGTGATCAAATTGGAAATGATCAAAGTTTCACAAGTCCCGTCACTGAGCAATATCAAAATCCACCCAAAGAAGTATGGGACACGCTAGGAGAACCCAGCGGCAAATATGACTATATGGTGAAATATTCCGCTCCTCCGAGCTCACAAATTGCTATGGAGGACATTGTCCCAACTGGATGGGATGAACATTACGATGACAATTTCGCTCTTGAAAAAGCCAGGGAAATACCAAATAACGAGGGTTGCTTTCTGTCAGCATACACTCCTCACCAAGATGCACAAGTCTCTATTCAAAACATCATCCCGACTTCATGGGACGGCCTTATCGAGCATCTCGCTCAGCCAACAGAGATATCTCAGCCTGGGCTCTCGTATCCAGCAGAGTATATCCCTTATCCCGAAGGATCACCGGCTCATTTTCCCACTAATGAAATCAATGCTGTGGAAGATGAAAAAGACAACTGCAACTGGAACAGCTGGGTACCCCCTGCTCACAACAGTGGATTGAACAACTGGAAAGCTGAGGATGTGATCTCCTTTGACCAGGAGTAAATGCCATTTCCTGTTTTCTTTGTGTATATTGTGCAAAGATAAAAGTGGTTCCTGAACAATCGAACCATGAGCTTGAAAGCCGTGTGCCTTAGCACACCGGTCCTTCTATAAGGGCTTATCATATCATGATCATGTGCATTCAATAAAATCATGGGACGCTTGCATATTTAAATTTTGTGATCCTTTTTCCTTCTTTCTTCGCTTTCAAATAGCTATGTTTTTTCTTCACACATACTCACATAATTAACATGCAGATTCACATACACTCTGGATCCAGTCAACAACGATTCTGCTATTGCCCGTCATGACTTTGAAAATCCGATCTACCAAACTGAGGACGAAAGTGAGGAAGATTGTGAAGTGCCAAGAGAACTTGCAAGGCTGCTAGAACAAGAAGACAAGGCCATACAGCCTCACGAGGAGCCAATTGAGGTCATCAACTTGGGCAGCAACGAAGAAAAGAAAGAAGTCAAAATAGGGGCTGATTTAGAACACAGCGTCAAGCAAAGACTGATTCAAATGCTGCGAGACTACGTCGAGATATTCGCCTGGTCCTATGAGGATATGCCAGGCCTTGACACGGACATCGTAGTTCATCGCCTACCAATCAAAGAAGGTAGCACTCCAGTCAAACAGAAACTACGAAGGAGTAGGCCTGATATGTCAAAAAAGATCAAAGACGAGGTTGAAAAACAGTTCAATGCCGGATTCCTAAAAGTTGTAAGTTATCCTCCTTGGATAGCTAACATCGTCCCTGTACCTAAAAAAGACGGGAAAGTCAGAATGTGCGTGGACTACAGAGATCTGAACCGGGCAAGCCCCAAAGATGATTTCCCTTTACCACACATCGATGTACTGGTTGACAATACCGCACAATGCAAGGTATTCTCCTTTATGGACGGATTCTCAGGGTACAATCAAATCAAGATGGCACCCGAAGACATGGAAAAAACAACCTTCACAACACCCTGGGGAACCTTTTGTTACAAAGTAATGCCCTTTGGTCTGAAAAACGCAGGAGCAACCTATCAACGTGCAATGGTAGCGCTATTTCATGATATGATTCATCAAGAAATAGAGGTGTATGTCGATGACATGATTGCAAAATCCAACACCGAGGAAGAACATTTGGGTCATTTACACAAGTTGTTTGACAGACTCAAGAAATACAAGTTGCGACTGAACCCAAATAAGTGTACCTTTGGAGTAAGATCCGGCAAACTCTTAGGTTTCATCGTCAGCAGCAAAGGTATTGAGGTTGATCCCGCCAAGGTTAAAGCCATTCAAGAAATGCCTATACCTCGTACCGAGAAACAAGTCAGAGGATTCTTGGGACGTCTAAATTACATCGCCCGATTTATTGCCCACATGACTACTACTTGTGTGCCGATCTTCAAACTGTTGAAGAAAGATCAAGTGGAAAGGTGGAATGACAAATGCCAGTTAGCCTTTGACAAAATCAAAGAATATCTCCAAAAACCTCCAATCTTGTTGCCACCTGTGGAAGGCAGACCTCTGATAATGTACCTAACTGTGTTAGAAGACTCAATGGGGTGTGTACTAGGACAACATGACGAATCCGGCCGAAAGGAGCACGCAATCTACTATCTTAGCAAAAAGTTTACCGATTGTGAAACAAGATACTCACTACTCGAAAAAACTTGTTGTGCCTTAGCTTGGGCAGCTCGCCGACTAAGACAGTACATGCTAAATCACACCACTTTCCTAATCTCCAAGATGGATCCCATCAAATACGTGTTCGAAAAACCTGCTCTCTCTGGAAGAATAGCGAGATGGCAAATGATCTTAACAGAATATGACATTCAATACACTTCACAAAAAGCAATCAAAGGAAGTGTGGTAGCTGATCATCTGGCTCATCAAGCAGTGGATGATTATCAAGCATTGAACTTTGACTTCCCAGACGAAGACATTATGCTAGTCAATGACTACAAACAACCAGGACCAGAAGAAGGACCCGAGCCAGGATCCCGGTGGACTATGGTTTTTGACGGAGCTTCTAATGCACTTGGCAATGGCATCGGAGCTGTGATCATTTCCCCCGCAGGAGGTTATACACCATTCACTGCCAGATTATGCTTCAATTGCACTAACAATATAGCCGAATACGAAGCATGTATTCTGGGTCTTAAAGCTGCAATCGATCTAAGAATCAAATTCCTGGAAGTCTACGGAGACTCGGCCTTGGTAATCTACCAAGTCAAAGGGGAATGGGACACAAAGCACCCAAATCTAATTCCTTACAAAGAATATGTGCTGAGTTTGATTCTTTACTTCGAAGAAATCACTTTCGAACACATCCCACGCGAGGAAAATCAACTAGCTGATGCTTTAGCTACCATGTCATCCATGTTCAAAGTCAGGTGGGACAACGAGGCGCCTATGATCACCATTTACAGGCAAGATGAACCATCCTATTGCAATGAGATCAATACCGAAGGAACCGAGGAAAAACCATGGTTCCATGAAGTAAAAAGATATCTCGAAGCTCAGGAGTACCCTGAAGGGGCATCCATTAATGACAGAAAGTTTCTAAGGAGATTTGCTGCCAAATTCTTTCTAAGCAATGGAACCCTATACAAACGCAACCATGACTCGACTTTACTTCGCTGTGTAAACAAGAAGGAAGCAGAACAGATCATGGAAGAAATACACAATGGTGCCTTCGGTACTCATTCCAGTGGACATACAATGGCTAAAAAGATCCTGAGAGCAGGTTATTACTGGTCTACCATGGAAACAGACTGCCATCATCACTCCCGAACATGTCACAAATGCCAGATATACGCTGACAAAGTACATGTACCTCCAGTTCCATTAAGCGTCCTGACGGCTCCTTGGCCTTTTGCAATGTGGGGTATTGATATGATTGGAGAAATCAAACCTACTGCCTCCAACGGACATCGCTTTATCCTGGTCGCTATTGACTACTTCACAAAGTGGGTAGAAGCAGCTTCATTTGCTTCTGTTACCAAGAATGTGGTGGCCCGGTTCATCAAATACAATCTCATTTGTCGGTACGGCATCCCTGAACGGATTATCACGGACAATGGCACAAATCTAAACAACAGAATGATTACTGAACTTTGCACACAGTTCAAGATCAAACATCATAATTCTTCTCCATATCGACCAAAGATGAACGGCGCGGTGGAAGCTGCCAACAAGAACATCAAGAAAATCATACAAAAAATGACAGTAACCTACAAAGACTGGCATGAGATGTTGCCTTTTGCTCTTCATGGTTATCGCACATCTGCGCGTACTTCAACAGGGGCAACTCCATTCTCCTTAGTCTATGGTATGGAGGCAGTTCTTCCAATTGAAATTCAGATTCCTTCCCTAAGGATTATGAAAGAAGCCAATCTAGACGAAGACGATTGGATTCAAACACGGTTGGACCAGATAAACTTGATTGATGAGAAAAGGCTCGCAGCTATTTGTCATGGTCAGCTATACCAAAAGCGTATGATCAAAGCCTTCAACAAAAAAGTCAAAAGTCAAGCATACCAAACTGGTGGCTTGGTTGTCAAACGCATCATCTTACCACAAGGTGATCCCAGAGGCAAATGGACTCCCACCTACGAGGGACCATTCATAATCAAGAAAATATTCTCCGGCGGCGCCATGTTGCTTACCACCATGGATGGCGAGGATTTCCCACACCCTGTGAATGCTGACATAGTCAAAAAATACTTCTCTTAAAAAGAAAAAAAAACAGCTCGCTAAGTTGAAAACCTGAAAGGGCAACTTAGGCAAAAAAATGAGCGTCTCGGTGGATTGAAAACCCGAAAGGGCGGTCCAGGCAAAAATTAGAGACTAAACAAATACTATCCCGGTAGGCTGAAAACCTGAAAGGGCAGCCTAGGCAAAAGTTAGGGAATGAAGCATACAACTGTGTTCCGTTCAGCTGCCTACTCACCATCAAGATTCAACACCTCAAAGACACCGATCAGTCCAATCACTTTCTTCCAACAAGTGAGGGATGAGATGCTCGAAGACAGATTGGCAATAGCAGAGTTGAAACTTGACTGGATCGTTTTCACATAGCTATTTATCTTCATAAATATTTTCCAAAACTTTCTGACAGTTTCCTACTTCTAGGATTGTTGTCTCCCTGTGCTAACCAGCCTATCATGGCTCTTTTTCAAAAATCAATGCAGCTTAGGCTCAAAAATCACTATTTTCACTTTTTCTGTTTTAAATACGTAAGCGTCCCAATGATAATTTTGAATGAACATGTGCATTTGAATATGATTGATGTTTACCAGGAAAAACAGGAATAGCATTCAGGAAATGTCCCAATTATCTGGACATCATCCCATCAGAAGAAAATCCCCAAGAGAAACGCATTTCTCAGCAAATTCCTCAAAAAGATTTTCTCTTCAAAAGAAGTCTTATCCCCCAGCAGGGTTGTTCCAGATTACTATCTTCAGAAGGTGTGATCCCCGCACCCGGACTTGGTCAGATAGTGCATCGGAGGATTATGCATCTTCCTCATTCCCATTTGAAAGGGCATCAGAACTTCCAGCTACCTTTCATTCTCAAGAGATATTCAAAGATCCTTCAACAGAATACCAGGGTTCTCAAAGAATTTCCCCAGCCGAGGGTACTCAAACAAGACAAAAGATCATCAACGATCACAATATAGTCATATCCAGATGACTGGCGGAAATTTATTTTCCCAAATAGAAGCTTGACATCTCACATTCATACATCATATTCATACATCATATTCATACATCATGCATCATACGCATATTCATACACAACATCACATGCATATTTCTCCGGGAATATCTCACATTTACATGCATCATAAACATTGCATATCACTAACTTGATTTTTCAGGTAGACGGATATCTTCAACAAAGATGTTCTCAATCACATGCAGTGTTCACCTGAATTCCATGAACAGTTCTCTCAGATATAATCAAGCCGAAGATTCATTCTGATCACTTACCAACTCAAAAACAGACATCACAGATCTAAAGCGATACCTCAGACGGTTCCAGAACGATCTAGCATCACAGATCTAAAGCGATACCTCAGACGGTTCCAGAACGATCTAACATTGCAGATCTAAAGCGATACCTCAGACGGTTCCAGAACGATCTAGCATTGCAGATCTAAAGCGATACCTCAGACGGTTCCAGAACGATCTAACATTGCAGATCTAAAGCGATACCTCAGACGGTTCCAAAACGATCTAGCATCACAGATCTAAAGCGATACCTCAGACGGTTCCAAAACGATCTAACATTGCAGATCTAAAGCGATACCTCAGACGGTTCCAGAACGATCTAACATTGCAGATCTAAAGCGATACCTCAGACGGTTCCAAAACGATCTAACATTGCAGATCTAAAGCGATACCTCAGACGGTTCCAGAACGATTTAACATTGCAGATCTAAAGCGATACCTCAGACGGTTCCACAATGATCAACTTCCAAAATCTAAATCGGAAAAACTTTGGACAAGTTCCGTAACGATTATCTTCCAAGACTTAAAGCGGTAACCTTGGACGGTTCCGAAACAGTCAACACAAAGACTTTCAAATCCTTCATCAAGATATAATCAATGGATTCATTCTGATGAACAAACCATCAACACATTTACCAGGTGGCATCTGAAAGCCCATCTCAGGTAATGTTCCAATCTGCCAACAACATTTCGCAGACGACATTCAAATGCAACTTCCAACATCTCTTCTGATCAAGGTAAGTGCAAATTTTCAGGGCATCTAAATATTCAATCATCTTCTACCTTCAGATTTCAGACAATCTCTTCAGGTTTAAGAAGATTGAATAGGGGCAACTGTTATACCCCAAAATTTGCCCGCATCTTTTTTCAAGAAAACTCCAATCTGAAAATTAAAAGTCTCATATAATCATGGATTTTTATTTCAACAAATATCCTGACATATGAAATACTTAGTTTTTAGAATTTTTCTTATAGGGTAATTTGGCTTGCAGTTGAATTTATTCTTACGCAAACGCCAAATACTGTTTATTACTTCACACATGCTATTTATTTATTTACAGATAAATAGTACTGACACAATTGGTACAGAGTTAAATCTTTTTTGCAGGCGCAGAATCAGGAAACTCAGACTGTACTGGTAACAGTATATTAGTTATTTATTATGTCTATGTTTTTAACAAGTCATGTAAATAAACTTTCATTTTTCACATAAAACAAAAAAACAAAAACAACAAAAAAAGAAAATTAACTTTGACTGTTGATTTTTCACTCTAACTGCTACGTCAATACCTGAACAGTCAGTTGACAGCCAAACTGCTGGCAGTACAATTCTCAGTGTTTTGTACCATCAATCAAATCAATCTTTTACAATTCAAAATTCCAAGATTTTTGTTCTAGAAGTCTTCTGAATATCACGCGATTAGCAGAAACTCAACACTGCACAAAAATCAGGTACGCTTAACTGTCTCCTACATAAACAGTCCCTGACTAGGGTTTTCTTGTTTTTACAGGAGAAACAAGTTTTTGAGAGCTCAAATGGATTTCATGCACATCCATATATCTCAAAGTACCATCATACAAATTTTCAAACTTCAATTCACTCAGACGCACCGTCAGCAGCTCAAACAGTCAACAGACGACCCGTTTGACCAAAAAAGTCAACAGACAGTCAAAAATGAAATTTTTTGTCAAAGTCCATATTTTGTCAAAGGATTCATCATTTGATCATTGGATGATCATAATTCATCAAGGAAAGATCAAAAATCAACAAAACCCTAAGATTCAAAATTAGGGTTTTTGCCTGAAAAGTCAACTCAACTTTGACTGATCATAACTCTCTCATCCTTCATCCAAAAAATTCAAACCAAAGCTCATCTTGAAGGAAATTCAATTATCTTTCAAATGCCATTGATCCCATGGTCATTGGATTCACCATTTGAAAAATATGATCAAAGACATTACAGGTCATTTTCAAAGTCAACAAAAAGACACTTTTTTCAAAAGGACACACAAGGAGCATCACAAATCATTTTGACATGAGACCAAAGACATTGGTTAGAGGACTCTTTGAGTTTTCCAAAAAGTGCAAGATCTCCTTCATATGACAAAAATTGAAGGATTTACACCTTGTTGAAGTTGGCTAAATTTTGGGAAAATACATGAAATCAACATTGCTCAAAAATGTATTTTTTCCAAATGGGGCCAAGTTTTCAGCATTCAAACATCATTTCCATGATGATATGGGCCTCCCACGACCAAGACTAAGCCCACACATTTTTTATCCATTTTTTGCTTGATTTTATCTTATTTTAAGATTAAATTAAAAGAAAAATGGATGGATAAATGGTAGCTTAACTTCCAAGCATGACTCACCCAAGGAATCTCTACCTTTCTGCAGAGAATTGAAGAGAAAGGCAGGTGCATTGAAGGCAAGGGGACTTGGTCAAGAATTCAAATCTTTTTTAATATTAAAAATGCAAGATTTCAACAAAGGCAACTAGTTGCATATTAGCTTCAATTCTAAGCACTCAATGCTTATAAATAAGCTATCATAGTTCAGTAACGAAAAGGGGGCAAGTTCAGAAGCAAAGCTTAGCTCATACACACTTGTAATCACTTGAAAAGTTTCAAAGAAAATTCAAATTCGAATTTGTAATTTCAGTCCATTTCAATACAAACTAAGCATTCAGACACCTTCCTTGAACATCACTGAAACTATCCCAATCAGTTACAAGCCTTGAAGCTCACTGAATCGAGCTATACAGGTCCAAATTTGTTCAAACTAAAATCAATTCGTATCTGGTTATTCACACATGCTTAACAAGATGTAGACATACTATTAAGTTTGGTTTGAGGTGTAGATCATTTCTGGAAACTTAATTGAAGTTTGAACACGTATAAATGAAACTACCATTTTAGGGTTCATAGCTTCAAAATTAGGGCTTTCCAAATTAGGCAAAATTAGAGGTTCTAAATAGTACCATTAGATTCGTATGGACAAAACGAGTTGAATGGTACCATCGCGCCAAATTTATGTGCTTGTTTACCCCTATTCGTTATTTTGCAGAATTAGGGCTCACTTACTATAGCGCTTTTTTACAAAAGCGCTGTTAAAGGCCTTGTCTGAAGGTTGAAGACGAAGACGTGTCTTCCTCCTATTGGTTCAGCAGCGCGCGTACTTTTTTAAACTTTCCACTAATCCAGTGTTTTGCAGGTGTAACGTATACCACGTGCCTCAATTTCTGGACCACCTGATCTTGCTTAACAGCTCATCCAACGCTTCAGAACGCGCGTGCACATCATACTCCCTCAATCAAACCACACAGGATCAGTATCCTTTTATTTTCTATTTTATTTTCTATTTTATTTTAATTTCTTTGTTAAATTAATTAAAAATAGTTTTAAAAATCCAAAAAATACACAAAAAATATTTTTAGACTTCTAAAATAATATATTATTTTCTGAAATAAAAGTATTTTATTTTTCTTTAAAATTTCAATATTTTGCATAATTAATTAGTATATATTTATATATTTGCTTTTTAATTATTCTAACCAATCAAAAAATCATAAAAAATTTGTTCTTTATATAAAATATTGTTTATGTATTATAAACTAATTTTGTACATATTTTGAATAATTTTCTTTTTAAGTTTTAATTATTTGTATAATTATTTACATAATTATGTTTTAATTAACTTAAATCAATTCCAAAAATTCCAAAAAAAATTAGTTTTGTTTAAAATTAATTAACAAATATTTTGTACATATTTTAAACTTAATTTCTAGGTTTAAATCTATTTTCATCTTTTTCTTCATTTTAATTTAATTAATCATGCATTAATTATAATTAAAATCAATCATAAAAATCCAAAAACATGCCTTTTATTTTCCTTGCAATTTAAATTCCTAGATAAATGTATAGGATGTCAAATTCATGTAAATAGGCTAGTTTACATTTCCTGCACAATCGATGTAATAGCGTAGATTTACTTTCCGCACTTTACATTTCCGCATTTTAATTTCCAGCAAATATAAACTGCGTGTATGTCAAAGATAAAATTGAACCGTTAGATCACTAACTTCAAAGATAAATATCTGAATACAAACACAATCACACTTGCACCTCTTAAGGTAATTCCTTCTCATTCTTTTCAAAATCAAAGTCAAAATTCTACTATTTTGAGTACAAAATCGAACCTTGCGTTTATATCCGGTGAAAGGATAGATTTTTAAAGGAAATAGGATAAAGACCTTACAACTCAGGGTAGACCTCCTAGTTTGCTTGCTCAAATCAAAACAAACAAAATTCTCATACACTGTTGTTTTTCAAAACAAAACTTTCAAAAAAGACAATACTTTGTATACATCCAAACACGGATTATTACAAAGTTAACGTTCTTTTCAAAACATCTTTCGAAAGATAAACAAGCATTTTGTATACATCCACACACGGATCATTACGAAATTCAATTTACAAAAGCATTTGAAACCACATATGAGCAATTTCAGAGCAATTGAAAAGTCATCGAAAAACAAGTGAGCTAAGCAAACTTAAGAGCCCATGGATAACCATGGATACAAAGGGTGCTAACACCTTCCCTTTGTATAACCTACCCCCTTACCCAGAATTTCTTAAAGGTCTTTTTTCTGTTTCTTTTATAAACCTTTCCTTAATTGGATAAAATAAAAGGTCGGTGGCGACTCTGTGAATTTTCAAAATGCGAAAGCATTAAGCGATAAAAAAGAGTCAGTTCACGTATCTCTACAGAACAGAGGTATGGCCCGGGATTAAAAAAATCGGAGGTCCACAGATGGCACTACCAGTGGTTGGGGGCACATTAATATTCCTACCAACAACAAGAACAGAATAGGAGTTGGATTCTTTCCAACATCATCAAAGACTATTCCAGGAATTGAGGTAGTCCTTCCAATTCAAGAAACTTTCCGCAGCGGAGGTTTTCTTCAACCTGTTCAACAAGCAGTCAATATCATCGGTACGGAAAACACCGATGAAGAGGAATGGCTATCCTATCTTAACAAAGCAGGATACATATCCTTATCAGAGTCTGAACCACTTTGCTGGTATCCGACTAAGGGATCTGAAAGTAAGACTCAACCAAGCAGTGATGAAGTTACTAACAGCTTCACCACCAGAAGTCATGGTTCATCAGAAGAAGTTCCTCCTATCCCCAAAGAAACATGGGATACATTAGGAGAACCAAGCGGAAAATTCGACTACATGGTGAAATACTCCGCTCCTGAAAGTTCAAGAATCTCTCTTGAAGATATTGTTCCAACTGGATGGAACAGTGATTTTGAGTACCTCTCTCAGCCAAAAGAGATGTATAACCCTTGCTATTCATCATCATCGACTGGTGAAATCATCATTGAAGATTATATCCCCAAGTCACCTTCCGAGGCTACGGATCTAGAGTTTACATATCTAGTCAATGCCATCTTGGGAGAAGAGCAAGACCAAAATACAGAAGAGGATGATCTCGAAAGTGTCTCCGACAACGAGTCTCTCCATTCAGAAGATTGGAAGTTTCCTCAAAAGAAAAACCGACATACTCCACTTGGAAATGGGTATGCTCACACCGCTCAGTTTGCTGAAGTAGAAGAAGATCGTCTGAGTGTTGCAAAGACAGTGGTTGGTAAATCAAGACCTACCACAAGCCAGCTTAAGCCTAAGGTTCCAGATTACCTAGTGCACAATGGGGTTCGCCACTATTGGACAGCTGTTGAAGTTACAACTGTTGTTCGCACTCCTAAGTAGGAACTTTCACCGTTATTTTATCCTCTCACCATAGCCCAGGGTGAAGAGATGTTTCATAGGGCTTTGCATTTTACTATTTCTTAGAAAAATGTCCCTCTTTTCTTCGCCCAAAGCAATAGAGTTTTGTTTTATAGGGTCTTTGTTTCAAGAAATGACTGTCAATAAATAAAAATGTCATTCTGTTCCTTCGTTTAGTTTTTCCTTTTCTTTTTTCGGAAATTGGTAATCCTAAAAAACACCCTTAAAAAACATCAAATATTCCATTAACTGCATACACCGAGTCTTCCCTCGTTGTCTAAATAAAACTTATCACACATATGCAGATTAATCATAAAATACCCCATTGAAACGTGCGATCTTATGACTTCTCCAAGCTTTGGGTTTCCTGTGTTCGAGGCAGAGGAAGAAGAAGACGAAGAAATATCAAAAGAAATTTCACGATTACTTCAACAAAAGGAAGAGGCCATTCAGCCATACAATGAGCCTCTAGAGATCATTAACCTTGGTTCCGATGGAAACAGAAGAGAGGTTAAGATTGGAGCTTCGCTCAGTTCAGAGATCAGAGAGAGTTTGATACAACTGCTCAAAGATTTCTCAGATATCTTCGCTTGGTCTTATCAAGATATGCCAGGGTTGGATACCAGTATAGTGGAGCATCACTTGCCATTAAAAGCAGAATGCCCTCCGGTCAAGCAAAAGTTGAGAAGAACTCATCCGGAGATGGCCATGAAAATCAAAGAGGAAGTTCAAAAGCAGATCAACGCAGGTTTCTTCGTCACTTCAGAGTACCCTCAGTGGTTAGCTAACATTGTTCCCGTTCCTAAGAAAGACGGAAAAGTCCGCATGTGCATCGACTACATAGATTTGAACAAAGCTAGCCCTAAGGATGATTTTCCTTTACCACATATTGATATGTTGGTAGACAGTACAGCAAAATCCAAAGTTTTCTCATTCATGGACGGATTTTCGGGATATAACCAAATTAAAATGGCACCTGAAGACATGGAGAAAACAGCTTTCATCACCCCCTGGGGCACGTTCTGCTACCGTGTTATGCCTTTTGGACTAAAGAACGCAGGGGCAACTTATCAAAGAGCCATGACTACGCTTTTCCACGACATGATGCATAAAGAAGTGGAAGTCTATGTGGACGACATGATTGCCAAATCAGAAAATGAAGAAGATCACATACAAAATCTGACAAAGTTATTTCAACGCTTACGAAAGTTTCAGCTTCGCCTGAATCCCAACAAGTGTACCTTTGGTGTCTACTCAGGAAAACTCCTTGGTTTCATTGTCAGCAAACGAGGAATTGAAGTAGATCCAGACAAAGTCAAGGCAATTCAAGAAATGCCTTCACCCAGAACCGAGAAACAAGTTAGAGGATTTTTTGGACGTCTGAATTACATCTCGAGATTCATATATGTCATGACTGCAACTTGTGCTCCTATTTTCAAACTTCTACGGAAAAATCAAAGTTGCGTCTGGACAGACGATTGTCAGAAAGCGTTCGACAGCATTAAGGAATATCTGCTCGAACCACCCATCTTGTCTCCTCCAGTGGAAGGAAGACCTTTGATAATGTACTTAACCGTCTTAGAAGACTCCATGGGTTGTGTCCTTGGACAGCAAGACGAGATGAGAAGAAAAGAGCATGCCATTTACTACCTAAGCAAGAAATTCACTGACTGTGAATCCCACTACTCCATGCTCGAGAAGACGTGTTGTGCTTTGGCCTGGGCTGCCAAGCGTCTCCGCCAGTACATGATTCGACATACTACTTGTTTGATCTCTCATATGGATCCAATCAAGTACATCTTTGAGAAGCCTGCCTTAACTGGGAGAATTGCCCGTTGGCAGATGTTGTTATCAGAATATGACATTGAGTATCACACACAGAAAGCCGTGAAAGGAAGCATTCTAGCTGAGCACCTGGCTCACCACCCACTCAATGGTCATGAATCAACCAGTTTCGACTTTCTGGACGAGGACGTCATGTACCTCAAGATGAAAGATTGCGACGAAGGACCTGAGATAGGATCCCAGTGGGGCTTAATCTTTGACGGAGCTGTCAATGCTTATGGACGAGGAATTGGGGCAATCATTGTTACACCTCGAGGAACCCATATTCCATTTACCGCCAGATTAACTTTCAAGTGCATAAACAATGAGGCCGAATATGAAGCTTGCATCATGGGTCTCGAAGAAGCCGTGGATCAAAGAATCAAACACTTGGATGTAAACGGAGATTCTGCTTTGGTCATTAATCAAATCAAAGGAGAATGGGAAACACGCCAACCAGGGCTAATTCCTTACAAAGACTACGCGAGAAGATTGTTACCATTCTTCGACAGGGTAGATTTTCATCACATTCCTCGTGAAGAAAATAACTTGGCTGATGCATTAGCCACACTCTCTTCCATGATTAGGATAAATCATTGGAATGACATTCCTCGGATCGATGTTATGCGCCTGGATAGGCCCGCTCATGTTTTCGCAGTAGAAGCAATCATCGACGACAAACCGTGGTATCACGACATCAAGAACTTTCTTCAAAAGCAAGAGTACCCTCTTGGGGCGTCAAAGAAAGATAGAAAGACTTTGAGAAGGTTAGCTTGTAGATTCTTCCTGAATGAAGATGTTCTGTACAAGAGAAACTTCGACATGGTTCTGCTCAGATGCGTTGACAGAAAAGAAGCAGAAGTACTCATGAGAGAAATACATGAAGGTTCCTTTGATACTCACACCAATGGACATACCATGACAAGGAAAATACTGAGAGCAGGATATTATTGGCTGACGATGGAGTCAGATTGCTACCAGTACGCAAAGAGGTGTCACAAATGTCAGATCTACGCCGATAGAATTCATGTGCCACCATCTCTTCTCAACATACTCTCTTCCCCTTGGTCTTTCTCCATGTGGGGAATCGACATGATTGGAATGATTGAGCCAAAAGCGTCCAACGGACATCGCTTCATCTTGGTAGCTATAGACTATTTCACCAAATGGGTTGAAGCAGCTTCATATGCAAACGTTACAAGACAAGTTGTCGTCAGGTTTATCAAGAATCATATCATCTGTCGCTATGGCATTCCTAGCAAGACAATCACTGACAATGGGTCAAATTTGAATAACAAAATGATGAAGGAGCTTTGTGAAGAATTCAAGATTGAACATCACAACTCATCTCCTTACAGACCAAAGATGAATGGAGCTGTAGAAGCAGCTAACAAAAACATCAAGAAAATCGTTTAGAAGATGGTCATCACTTACAAAGATTGGCATGAAATGCTCCCGTATGCTCTTCATGGTTACCGTACATCAGTACGTACTTCGACTGGAGCAACTCCTTTCTCCCTTGTATATGGCATGGAGGCAGTCCTACCTATAGAGGTTGAGATTCCATCAATGAGAGTCTTGATGGAGGCAAAATTAACAGAAGCCGAGTGGTGTCAAAGCAGATTCGATGAATTGAACTTAATCGAAGAAAAGCGCATGACAGCTTTATGCCACGGTCAGCTATATCAACAAAGAATGAAGAAAGCTTTCGACAAAAAGGTTCGACCTCGCACAATCAAAGAAGGCGACCTTGTACTCAAAAAGATTCAATCTTTTCTCACAGATTCGAGAGGGAAATGGACTCCCAATTATGACGGCCCCTACGTGGTCAAGAGAGCTTTCTCAGGAGGAGCCTTAATACTCACGACTATGGATGGAGAAGAATTCACCCGTCTTGTGAACGTCGACGCAGTCAAGAAATACTTTGCCTAAATAATTAAAAGAACAGCTCGCTAAGTTGAAAACTCGCAAAGAGCGACTTAGGCAAAAAAGAGCGTCTCGGTGAATCGAAAACCCGAAAGGGCGATTCAGGCAAAAGTTAGAGACATAAAAAAAATAAATAATCAATCCCGGTAGACTTAAAACCCGAGAGGGGTAGTTTACGCAAAAGTTAGGGATATATGGCAAGTAACTGTGTTCAAGACAAACTTGATCATTCAAAAATCCATAGCGGAGTATTCATCAGCAGTAGGTCATCTTCTACGAAGCACGAATACAGCGCAACTCGGAGTGGAAGGGAAAGATAACGGTCGTCACGTTTCATCGTAGCCCTTTTCCCGAAAAAATTACCAATTTCCAACTTTGTAAATACTCCATGGAGTCAAGCATTTGGCTGATTACCATTCCATATATAATAATTTGAGCCTTGTGCCTTTCTTTGCAAATCGAGTCTTATTCAGTTTCTTGAAATACATTTTAAGTTTAAACAGTCATTTTCTTGAAACAAATGTTTTCATAAAATAAAATGAATTTACTTGCAAAAAATAAAGGTGAAATTTCTTTCTAAGGTTTACAAACAATAGGAAGAATGCAAACAGCTACTCCGAGAACGGTTGAGACTCCGGGAACCGAGATTTACCCATGAGGTCGCTTTGCGAACATCTCCCGATGACGGATCTTCACTTCAATTCATATTACTCACTTCGGACAGCGGACAACTGATAACCAGGTATTCCCAACAGAGTTCGAACTACAAGAAGAGGACATCTTCTGATCAACAAGATTCAAGTCGTATCATAGGATTTTACATCCGCGACAATTCTATTCACTTTCACTTTACATTTTATATTTGTCATAATATTCATGCATACATAACTGCATAGTCGAGTCAGGCTTTGATCATGTGAGTGCCCGAGTCATTAAAGCATATACTCAAGATTCCCCTACAAAGTTGTGAAAGGGTTTTCTTCTTCATGAAGAAGGTTCATACACCCAAAATTCCCCAAGAAAGTCAACAAATGGTAATCTCCCTCAAAGAGATAGTTTGTTCACTTTTGGAATTCCCAACTAAGATTCTCCTGCAGAGCGACGCTCGACAATCTTCTTCAAATGAGATAGGTTGTTTCGCATTTTGAATTCCTCAGAAGTCTGGTATTTACCCAGCGGATCGACAAAAGATCCCCAACGGAGTCAGTGAATGGTAGTCTTCGTCCAGAAGATAGTTCAGATTCCTCAGCATAAGTAGGTGAATGGTAGTTTTCTTCCCGAAGACAGTTCGTCCACTTTCAAGCAAAGTCATTAGCCCCTCAAAAGAGCGCGGGACCATATGACGATCCTTCAAAAATGTCAAGTTAAAAGGAGGGATGGTGAAGTTTCTTTATTTACCGTCAAATGGTATCTTACCTCCAAGTGCTGGTAAGAAGTTTGATGAGGAAACAAACCTTTGAAGTTTCTTTATTTACCGTCAAATGGTATCTTACCTCCAAGTGCTGGTAAGAAGTTTGATGAGGAAACAAACCTTTGAAGTTTCTTTATTTACCGTCAAATGGTATCTTACCTCCAAGTGCTGGTAAGAAGTTTGATGAGGAAACAAACCTTTGAAGTTTCTTTATTTACCGTCAAATGGTATCTTACCTCCAAGTGCTGGTAAGAAGTTTGATGAGGAAATAAACCTTTGAAGTTTCTTTATTACCGTCAAATGGTATCTCATCTCCAAGTGCTGATGAGAAGTTTGATGAGGAAACAAATCTTTGGAGAATTTCTCTTTATCTGAGATATTGTCCAAAAACACGACTGAGACCAGTTTCGAGATATGGACATCCGAAACGAGGGGAGGTTGTTTACCTTTTTCTAAGTGTCAACGCTTAGTCAAAGAAGATGGATTGCGCATCCTACACTGCCATCCATTCACCAGAGTCCACATCAAGTATTTCTACAGGAATTTGTCTCCTCATTCCCCGCTAAGTACGATAACGGGATCAGTTCATGTAAAGATTTTATCAATTACAACATCTCAGGAGCGCCCAAAATTTGGGTATTCTTTAATATTTAAGTCTCTTTCACGCAGGAGAGATCGAGATATCAATATCTCTCCCTCCGGATAAAAGAAACTTAAATAGGGGCATCTGTCATACCCTAATTTTGACCCCCCTGAGATGACATATCTTCAGGATTTTCATCAAGTCAAAGCAAGTACCCAGAGCAGTCACTTCCTCATCTGACATTTAATCAAGGATGTTCAAAGACAAGAAAACTCAGGCAAAGGATCAATTAGTAAAAGTATTAGTCTCTAACACAATCATAGGACTCAAAAGATTCACTTTTATGTTCACCTATGATTGATTAGACACCCAGTCCTCTGAGTACAGGTTTACTCAGGTCACCAGACTAGAGTTTTTTAGCCTATCAAGGACTGAAATCAGGGATCACCTTTGGGAAACCCTAAAAAGCTCCAGGACATCTATTAAAGACTTCAATCATCTTCAAATGATCCATACAATAAGATCCACTGGACATCACACCTCAATTCAAGATCCACAGTCACCAATTTCATCTGGTCGACAATTAGGGTTTTTAACCTAATTCATCTGGATAGTTGACTTTTAATCAGGGCATGGATCCAAAACTCAAGACATGATTCAAGAACCTCTACTACCTTAATATAACCCATTTACATCACTCATTTGAGGAGAAGATCTTGATTCTACACAAAAGTCCAAATCTCACCTTATCTGGAAAAAGTCAACTGTATGGGATCACCTTTGACTTTTAAGATTTTTGGTCAAACCATGACTTTCAAGGATCAATATCATCAATATATGGATATTAAAGTCATTTGACCAAAGAAATTCAAGAAGAATCTTCAAGGAGCAAAAAGTCGGGAATTAGGGTTTTTGAGGGCATTATGGGAACTCAAAATTTCACCTACACAACTCAAAAAACTTCCAACATGAAAGTTGTAGATCTTGCAAAATAAAACAACATCTTACAATGGAACTTTTTTCAAAAGATCAATCATTTAAGAGTTTTGGAAATTTTGAAGTTTTAGGTCATAAACACTTAGAAAATTTTCTAAGTGTTTTAACCTAGTTTTCTTCCAACTTTGGCCTCATTTTTCACAAATTTGCCAAAGGATTCTGAAGAAACTCCAAACTAATGATTTGAAGTAGATGTTTAGGGCTTTCCAAATTGTGTTCAACCTTCTCCAAATTCATTTTGAGCTAGGAGTTATGCTTGTTCAAAGTTGGCCTCATGAAGTGAAATTAAAGGTCATGCATCATTTTGGAACTTTGCAATTTTGTGCATATAACCTCAATTATGGATGCTACACGACCCATAACACATCTGAAAACATGCCATCCATTCATTTTCACCATGCCATGATAATTGAGGAAGATTCCTAAAACAAGAACATGTGATTATGTAATGATTACATTTGAGAATTTATGGCAAATTGATGAATCACCCAAGGAATCTTCTCACCAACCAATTAGAGCTCACTTTGTATCTGAAATGTTCCCTAAGATCAGATAGAATCAATGGATAGGGAGCTGGCTCGAAAATGCAATGATCACACTTGGATATTCTTTGAAATTTCTTCATGGCTAAGAAACCAAATTCACTTCACTAAGCAAGCTCACTCTCTCAATCAGTATTGAATCATTTGCCTATAAATAGGAGAGCATACCTCAGTAGAAAAACACATCAAAGCAACCATATTCCTTGCTTTCTCTTTCTTTTCTCATGCTTATTGTTTTTCAAAGTTCTTTGGCAAGAAGAATCGTTTTCTTCAAACCAGAGCTTATCTTTGGAAAGTAAGCATTCTAACATCTCAAGGAGGTTCATTTGAGGTGATCCAAGCACCTGGATCACTTCTGTAAGTGGAGGAATGCCATTGTTGCTCTCACTTTGGAGCTGTTGCAGTTGGAGGTCCATAGAGCAATTCAGAAGGTTTCCAACAAAGCCAAGCATCCAGGCACGTTCCATAGGAGGTAGTGGAGCTATCCAGATGGCTGCAGCTCGTCTGTAACTCAAGAATCATCACTCTCCATGTTCACTTGAAGCTCAAATCGAAGGAGGTCCATAGAGCAATTCAGGAGAATTGAAGTTACAATAAGCATTCAGTTAGCATCACTGAGTCCCAAGGAAGCTTTTGGGATCATTCATACAAGCCCAGGTGCTCTCTATCATCCTCACGACCTCCATTTTCAGAGGTAAGTTTCTGAACTCCATCTCTTTAATTTAAGTGCTCTTTGTGATAAAGCTCGATTCTATCTTGTTCAGCATCATCAGAGGATTGAAAACCCTCTATCATCATTCATTTATTCATCTTGTTTGTCATGTAATTTCAAATTTAGGGTTCATGTGTTCTTAGAGTTTCTGAGAAATTAGGTAGCTATAGTTAATATAAATAAATGTTAGTTACATATCTGGGTCGTGAGGAAATTTAGAGCAAAATTGATGTTTACATCATGCCATTTAGTTGAGAAACCAGAGAGTTAGAAATTTGAAAATCTTTGAGCTCGAGGAAGAAGATGACTATGGTGGCGCGCGAAATTCAAATCCATGGGCTAATTTTATTTTATTTTGAATGGTATGCGTTTTACAAACGAATTCATCGTTTGCCCTAGTGGCCTCACATACGCCCTTAGTCTCCTCATGCCTCAAGTCTGGGGTTCGAATCCCCCTCGCCCCAGACTTTTTGATTCTTTTATTTTTCAATGATTTACCACTTGTTTTGAAACATAACCAAATGGGTGTGTGTCATTGTCACCAAGCGCGCGTTGGCTCAGTGGTGTTGTTTTGGGACTGGTAACATATAGGGCGTGGGTTCAAACCATGGTGAGACCAAAACATTATTTTTACCACTAATTTCCTTCATTTTTCTCACAACTTCACACAATTAATTCACCTATCAAATTAATTCATTTTCACTTCATTTTTCACACACTTGTTATTTAATATACCTATTTTATGAATAATCAAAAAAATCATAAAAATATTATTTATTTCATGTATTTTAATTAGGCTTAAAATAGTATGTTTTAAATGTTTTCTTAAATACTTTAAAATATATATTTTCATTTTATTTTAACCTAATTACTTTGTGAATAATTTTATGATAAAACCCTATTTGTTTAGGTCTTAATTAGGTATAGATTTTATCTTTGCCTTAATTAAGTTGACTTTTGTCAATATTTAAAAACTGTTTTCAATCTCCGATCAAACGGACGATTAAGGTTTTCAAACAACCAAACCTTATATCATTTGAAATCAATTCCAACTGTTTCTCATAAACAGTAAATATTTTTAAATGGGCCTCTAATAGAGTGTAAGTCCCAACACCTTCTTCTCTTCTTAGCTTGTTTTCAAAACTGTATTTTCAAAATCTTCTTTCTGTTTTCAAAACATTCTTCTGGTATTTGAAGGGCATTATTCCCGGTGAAACTCTTCAGATACCTATGTGACCTATGTCCATCTTCACTTCTTCTGTTTTCAAAAACCATTAACTGTTTATCATATATATATTCAACTGTTATCCACCAAATACTGTTGAGGCTCTGTACATACTTCTTCAAAGGCCTCCACTCCATCCAGGTTAGGCTTTACAAGCTTTCAATTTACAGTCTTTATTTAAATTACTGTCAAATATAGAACTGTGCATATATTAGTTTAGAACTACGTTTGAGTGTAAACCCTAGGACAGTTAAACTATATATATATTATAGGAATATGACCTAGGATTGAGAATGTCTTCCCGGTGAAAGCTCTTTCCTAATTAGAGATCTGTAGTTCAAACCCCCAAGATGAATTATTCCCGGTGAAACATCTTGGCAAAAACCTTAGAATCCAAAAAAATAGGACACATCCACCCAAAGAGGAATTATTCCCGGTGAAACCTCTTACCCATTTGCTTAAAGCCAAAATAAGTTCAAAACCACATAGCTTTCTCTTGTGCTATAACAAGGACCCTCGATGACCCTCGATTAGCCTCCTCTTGGGCTTTGTACAAGGACCCACATGCTTCTTAAAAGCATTTCCAGCTTCCTCTTGAGCTTGTATACAAGGACCCATCTGGTTTCTTATAAACATAGGAACAGGTCTTTAGTCACCTTTTAACATACCCTGGTGAGTTTCTTCCAATTTAAACCAGACCTTAAACAAGTTAAGTTTGTCTCAATTTTACATTGAGTACACCTTTTGGAATGAGAGACATGGACAGTCTCTGTCACCCTTATCCTCATCAATCTTCCTTAGTAGAGTCTAGGATCCATGTTTGCTTATCCTCAGTCAGTGTCAGCCTTCATCTTGGGCTTTAAACAAGAAGTCTCCATTAGATAATCTTTCTGCCATTCATTCGTTCATCTTAATAAAAACCCCTGGAAAGGGTTAGCCTCCACACATTCTTTCATTTTCAACAAAACCCCTGGAAAGGGTTAGCCTCCAAAATCACTTCTTTAAAAAACAAAGATTCATTTCTCTTAGGAGATAATTTCCCCAAAAGAGTCAAAACCCCTGGAAAGGGTCAGCCTCCAAAAACATGACAAAAATCAGTCTTTTAACAGACAATTTCTACCAGCTGAGTCAAAACCCCTGGAAAGGGTTAGCTTCCAAAAAATCAGTCTTTTAGTAAATAAATCCTTCAATAGAGTCAAAATCCAACAAAAACAGTTAGCCTCAACCTTGGGCTTCATACAAGGCACCAAAACAATAAAACTCCCCTGTTAATAGTCAGCCTCAACCTTGGGCATTGTGCAAGGCAGATAATAGAGTCTCCCCAGTGAGTCCTTCATCATTCAGGTAGCCACAACCTTGGGCTTTGTACAAGGCAGATAAACCATACTTCATGTGTCAAAGATTCCTAACATCTAGGATCTTTTCCCTATTAGAGTCATCCATACTCAGTTTATTTAAGAGTCCGCCACAACCTTTGGCTTTGTACAAGGCAGAAAATAATGTTTTCCCTAGCTAGAGTCAGCCTCAATTCTGGGCTTTGTACAGAACACCAAATAAAATCCATCCAAATAAACACTCCCCAAGTAGAGTCAGCCTCAATTCTGGGCTTTGTACAGAACATAAAAATCCTTGTAAATTAATCCCCAGTGGAGTTTTCTCCCAGAGTCATAATAATAATCAATCAATTAAAAAGCCTCAAGCTTGGGCCTCATACAAGCCAGTTAAAAATCAAATCTTTTATACAGTAGATAGACATAGCTTATCTCTATAGAGAGATCTTTCCTCTATCTCACCATATTCAAACAAACAAACATTACATTTCATTTTAATCAAGTCTCCCATTTAGGATTTTGAAAGGCATGAGCTGGCAGTAAAACCCAGACATGTGGTAACTTTCCCTAATTTGGATGAGCATCTTTCTTTCATTTAAGAGGCATTTGACTGGTATACTTGCACATACACAAGTAAGGTCCCCCTCTTGAATGAAATGAATTCAGTTATTCTGTCACTCTTTTAATGTTTGTGGTGGAATAGTAGAAATACCTCTCTATAAAGATGACTTCATGTCTCTTTACCGTAAACAGAGATTTAATTCAAGCTTCAACCTTGAGCTTCAAGCAAGGCACCCAAAAATAATTAATAATTAATTAGTTCCCCGAACTACATTAAGCTCTGACTTCCATTAGGGATATGTAGGCATGAGGTTCACAGGGAATCTCAGCGAGCTAATAAAATACCAAAAATAGTCAGTCAGTCTGTCTGTCTTTCTTTTATTCAATTCAATTCCTTCTCCTAATACAAAGGAGAAACTTTCCCAATAATCATTAGCAGCTCAAACACATTTAGACACAGAGAAGGTTCCTGTAGAGTACTACAGATATGTAGGGTGTTTAAACACTTCCCTATGTATAACCGACCTCCCGGACTCCAGAATTTCTAGTCTAGGTGAAATCCCCACACTTAGCAAACTCTTAGGGTTTAGTTGAGATCTTTTTTTCCCTTTCCTACTCGTAGGACAATAAGAAAGTTTGTGTGATATCGTAGGAAGAACTGAAATAAAACTCCTCCCACCACGGGCGCATTCTCCTTCCAAATTTCGCGTGAAGGGTCTAGCGTGCCGTCCTCCCAAGTGAAACGGGGAGGTAAAAAAAACGACAACCACAGCTCGGCAATAAGATGACAGTAACCACGGGGGATTACGGGGATATTGATGCTGACGAAGCACAAGAGTTACATTGATCCCTCAGGCCAAAGGCGGGGTGTAACTCTTCAAGAGTGGCAATCGTTCGAATTGCCGCACACCAAGTATGGTTATTCAAATGATTGAAAAATGAGATGGGTTGAATGCCCACCCTCATTCGCACTCTAATTTGCACGCAGCACACGGGAAATAACCATCACAAGACTAGAGACGACTAGACTCGACGAGAAGATGATAGTAACCACTGGGGATTACGAGAATATGGATGCTTACGAAGCATAAGAATTACATTAATCCCTCAGGCCAAAAAGCGGAGTGTAACTCTTCAAGAGTGGCAATCGTTCGAATCGCCACACACATAGTATGATTATTCAAACGATTGAAAAATGAAATGGGTTGAATGCCCACCCTCATTCGCACTCTAATCTTCGCGCGGCACACGGGAAATAACCTCGGAGACAACGATTATGACGAAGAAAGACATTGCATCCGATCCAAATTGGGGAGAGAAGGTAAGATTTCTTTTTGGGGATTGAGAAAACCAAGTATCGGCACCGTGGATGGAGGAGATTTGTAATGGAGTAGCAGATATCAATCGAAATTTGTAAGGACATTTCTCCAGTGGGGAAGTAACATCGTCTTGATTGAGGGATGATTTGTATTATCTGGCTTATGCTTTGTATGCATATTTGACTTTTTCTATGGCGTAATGTTCCGCTTTTGACGGATATGCTACGCTTTTGAGGATGCAATGTTATATGCAATGGAAACTATATGCAGAGTGCCAAATAAAGGCATCGGTGTGACAGGGGAGCAAGATCATTGGGGTCTGTTGCTTGTTGTCTTGAAATGCCGATATGAGTTAACATTAGAACCCTATAGTACCAAAGATTATTGGAAACTGTGCTGAGGGTTAGAGTATGGCTTTATTAAGGAGGAGGCAACTTCGCTCGACTTTCCTTACTTCCTGAATTGCTTGGGGATGGTGAGTTTTGAGAGACTCTTCTTTGTCAGCCATATGGAAGAGGGACATGGATCTTCTCAGGTGCCCCATGTTTACCAGTGTTGGTGAATTACACGTTTGAACTTTCACGCGGGCGGATGATGATGATCTTTGTGACATAGCATAAGCCAAGATGACGGCTAGAATCTGCAACCTGCACAGAAAAACAGCGTTTGGATGCAAATGGTGCCCCTTAGAGCACTTTTATGCTTATGTAACATCATGTTTCGTTTTTATTCAAGATTATTATCCCCCATGCTTTCAATGCAATGTTTAATAACGAATTAAATCACACCTCACATGCGAAAAATGAAAAGTAGGAAGGAAAGCTTTTTATCAAAAGATCACTTTATTGATGGAATGCCTATGAATAGGCTTCTGTACAAGGAAGCAACTCCTAAATGAGGTAGTTGCGAAAAAGAAAATAAAATGCAAAGAGCAAAATAGCAAAGAGAAATGCTCGACTTTCCATTAAAACTGGTATTGCTACAGTTCCCATATCCTCGATCTTCTCAATGCTTTGCTTCAGAAGCGTAATGGTTGGATCGATCTGTCCGCTTTGCCAAGGGTGCATAGAGATCTTCGTGAAGGAAATTCAGACTGCAGCCTCTCGCTTTAGATCCCTAACTTTTGCCTGGACCGCCCTTTCGGGTTTTCAATCCAGCGGGATACCCCTTTTTGCCTAAGTCGCCCTTTCAGGTTTTCAACTTAGCGGGTTATACTCTTTTGTTTTATCCCTAATTTTTTCCCAAACCCTTTTGGTTTGCCGGGATGCCCTTATTTTTGCCTAGGTACGTCGACCTAGCGGGTCTCTTATGTGTAGTATTTTTTGACTGAGTCTGAATTGACTAGAAGCGGAACGTCTTCCCCATCCATCTTTGTCAAGATTAAAGCACCACCTGAAAATGCTTTCTTCACAATGTATGGTCCCTCATAGTTGGGAGTCCATTTACCCCTTGGATCGGTGTGAATTGGCAAAATCTTCCTTACAACCAGGTCGCATGTATGGAACTCTCGAGGCCGAATTTTCTTGTCATACGCTTTCTTGATCCTCTTTTGGTACAACTGGCCATGGCAGATGGCGGATAAGCGTTTCTCCTCAATTAGATTGAGATGGTCAAGCCTCGTTTGAACCCATTCTGTTTCATCGAGTTTGGCATCCATCAAGACCCTCAACGAAGGAATCTCCACTTCGACAGGAAGTACGGCCTCCATACCGTAGACAAGAGAGAAGGGAGTTGCCCCAGTTGAAGTACGAACCGAGGTTCTATAGCCATGCAAAGCATACGGTAACATTTCATGCCAGTCTTTATACGTTCTAACCATCTTCTGGACGATCTTCTTTATATTCTTGTTAGCAGCTTCGACTGCGCCATTCATCTTTGGCCGATAGGGTGATGAATTGTGATGTTCAATCTTGAACTCTTCGCACAACTCTGCCATCATCTTGTTATTAAGATTAGACCCGTTATCAGTGATGATCTTGTTCGGAACCCCATATCGGCATATGATTTCTTTCTTGATGAAGCGAGTAACGACTTGCTTGGTTACGTTCTTGTAAGAAGCAGCTTCAACCCATTTGGTGAAGTAGTCGATAGCAACAAGAATAAATTTGTGTCCATTTGAAGCTTGTGGCTCAATTCGTCCAATCATGTCTATACCCCACATAGCAAAGGGCCAAGGCGACGTCAGGACATTCAGAGGAGTTGGAGGAACATGAATTCTGTCAGCATACACTTGGCATTTGTGACATTTCTTCACATACACATAACAATCACTTTCAATTGTCATCCAGTAATATCCTGCTCGCAAGATATTTTTGGCCATAGAGTGCCCACTGGAATGGGTTCCAAAAGATCCTTCATGAATTTCCCGCATGATCAATTCTGCTTCGTGTCTATCCACGCATCTGAGCAAAACTGAATCATAGTTTCTTTTGTACAGGACGTCTCCTGACAAGAAGAATTTGGATGCTAACCTTCGAAGCGTTCGCTTATCCCCAATTGTAGCATCTTCGGGATACTCTTGTTTCTCAACATACCTTTTGATGTCATAATACCATGGCTTTTCGTCATACACCCCTTCAGTAGTGAGACAATGAGCAGGAAATACATGTGCAGGTTCTTTGTAACGGAGGATCCTTATGCCTGGTACTTCTTTAGGGGAGCTAACTCTGAACATAGCTGCCAAAGTAGCCAAAGCATCTGCCAATTGATTCTCCTCTCGTGGGATGTGATCAAAAGTGATTTCCTCAAAAGCGGGCAACAACTCCAAGATATAGTCCCTATAAGGAACTAAATTGGGGTGTCGTGTCTCCCAATCACCTCTTACTTGATGTATGACCAAGGCAGAATCCCCATAAACCTCAAGGATCTTGATCCTCATATCAATGGCTGCTTCGAGGCCCATTATGCAAGCTTCGTACTCTGCGACATTGTTTGTGCAATCAAAGCATATTCTAGCTGTCAAAGGGATGTGAGTTTGACGAGGAGAAGTCAAAACTGCCCCAATACCATGGCCCATAGCATTTGATGCACCATCGAACGTGAGAGTCCATCGCTCTCCTGGTTCGGGTCCTTCATTATCATCTAGTTTCATGATATCTTCATCAGGGAAGTCAAACTTCATTGACTGATACTCTTCTAATGGCTGATGAGCAAGATGATCTGCAAGGACACTCCCTTTGATGGCCTTCTGTGTGACATATTGGATATCATATTCTGATAAAAGCATTTGCCACCGGGCTAGTCTTCCTGTAAGAGCTGGTTTTTCAAAGATGTACTTTATCGGGTCCGTTTTGGAGATCAATAGGGTGGTGTGAGTCAACATGTACTGCCTTAGTCGGCGAGCAACCCATACCAAAGCACAGCAAGTTTTCTCGAGTAGTGAGTAACGGGATTCACAATCGGTAAACTTTTTGCTCAGGTAATAAATGGCGCACTCTTTTCGACCAGACTAGTCATGCTGGCCCAGCACACACCCCATAGATCCTTCAAGCACAGTTAAGTACATAAGAAGCGGTCTTCCAGGAACCGGAGGCATGAGGATTGGTGGCTCTTGGAGATACTGTTTGATCTTTTCGAAGGCTTTTTGACAATGATCATCCCAACGGATATCTTGATTCTTGCGCAACAACTTAAAGATGGGTTCACAAGTGTCAGTGAGATGAGAAATGAACCTGGCTATATAATTCAATCTCCCAAGGAACCCTCGAACTTCTTTTTCATTCTTCGGTGCTGGCATATTCTGTATCGCTCTTACTTTATCAGGGTCGACCTCAATCCCTCGTTGACTCACAATGAATCCAAGTAGCTTTCCCGATCGCACTCCAAAAGTGCACTTGTTTGGATTAAGCCTCAACTTGAATTTTCGCAAACGAGCAAACAATTTCTCAAGATATACCAAATGTTCCTCCTCAGTTTGGGATTTTGCAATCATATCATCGACGTACACCTCAATCTCTTTATGGATCATGTCATGGAAGAGAGTCACCATTGCTCGTTGATATGTTGCACCAGCATTCTTAAGACCAAAAGGCATCACCTTATAACAATACGTACCCCACGGAATGGTAAAAGTAGTCTTGGTCATATCTTCAGGAGCCATCTTTATTTGATTATAGCCAGAAAAACCATCCATGAAGGAGAACACCGAATACTGAGCAGTGTTGTCGACTAGCACATCAATATGAGGGAGAGGAAAATCATCCTTCGGACTTTCCCTATTCAGATCTCGGTAGTCGACACACATGCGTACCTTTCCGTCCTTCTTAGGAACAGGTACGATGTTTGCAATCTAAGGAGGATATTCACATACAGATAAGAAACCAGCCTTCAACTGTTTTTAAACTTCCTCCTTGATTTTCAAAGCCATATCAGGTCGAGTTCTTCGTGGTTTTTGCTTTACAGGTGGACATTCTGGTTTGAGCGGTAGCCTGTGCATAACTATATCCGTGTCTAAACCAGGCATGTCTTCATATGACCAGGCGAAGATGTCAACATACTCTTGGAGCATCTCAATCAACCTTCTTTTTATATCACTTTGCAAAGCGGCCCCTATCTTGACTTCTCTCTTTGCTTCTTCTGTACCGAGGTTGATGATTTCTATGGCTTCTTGATGTGGCTGAATAGATTTCTCTTCTTGTCTCAAAAGTCTTGCCAATTCCTCAGGGACTTCACAATCTTCCCCACTATCCTCATCAGCTTGGTCAATCGGATTCTCAAGGATATTAGGACGTGGAACTGTAACATTATCATTTTTGATGGAATTCGAGCCGGATCTGCACGATGGATGATTTATGCCTTAGAATGCAACACGTAAAGGAAAAGAAAAAGAAAAAGCTTTGCCATTTTTGAAAAAAGTTTTTAAAGCAAAAATGAAAGAAATGGAACAATAATTGCATGCAAAAATATGATTTTCATTCAACATTAAACAATTTGAAACACATGGGGGGCCCTTCTTTATACATGAGATCAAAATGCTTAGGGCGAAGCATATGATTTATCGAAACAAGAAAATTACATCTCCATAAAAGTGACTTTGGGGATGTCCAAGATGGTCCAGTTGTTGAGTTCCTGGTCAGGTGCCGCATGGCAAATGAATCTGGAGAGATCTTCTTCATCATCATCATCCACGGCGAGAACTTGACTTCCAGAACTGGTGCTTGCACTGACGAACACTTGAGAAATGGGGGGAATCACCTTTCTTCCAAGAATTATACTGAGCTGAGTAGAAGAAGATGGTTGATACCCAAGGCCATACTTGTCTCGCTTCTCATGAACATCAATCAGCTTGCCCCAGGCACTATGGGGAGTACCAGCTTCTAAGAAGGCCTTAGCATCATTTAAAGACGAGAGGGGTGCTCCGAGTTCCTTCTTATCCTCAATCACGGGGAGTTTATCAACCGACACAATCTCTAAGGCCTGAAAAGGTGTCTCTTGTATCTCTCCCTCCACTTCAACATAACGGTATGATGCCAGATTATTGACTATCAAATCCTCTTCACCAGTGATCACAACAATCTCGTCATTCACAACAAATTTCAAACACTGATGGAGGGTAGATGTCACAGCCCCAGCAGCATGGATCCAAGGACGACCCAAGAGGCAAGTGTATGAAGGACGTATATCCATAACATAGAAGGCAATATAAAACATGTGAGGGCCAATCAAGACAGGTAGATCAATTTCCCCTTCTACGAACCTTCTAGAACCATCAAACGCTCTAACACTCATGGTACAAGGCCTCATCATAACCCCATCCATACTCAGCTTGAATAAAGTAGTCTTTGGCATCACGTTAAGAGAAGAGCCCGTATCAATTAGAACTCGAGACAGCACAGCATCCAGACACTTGACGGAGATATGCAACGCTTTGTTGTGTGCTCTACCCTCAGGTGGGAGTTCATCATCAGAAAAACCCAAACAATTACCAGCAGCAATATTGGTCACAACCCCTTCAAACTGAGGCACAGTAATGTCTTGAGTCACGTGAACGGAAGCTAGAACTTTCATTAGAGCCTCACGGTGAGCTTCTGAGTGCACCAAAAGGGACAAGATAGAAATCTTAGCTTGAGTTTGGTCAAGTTGATCAATCACTTTGTAATCACTTTTCTTAATGATCCTCAAGAGTTGCTCGGCATCTGATCGGAAAAATAGCAAGTGTACTATTTTTGCCTCTGTAGTAATAATAGGGAAAATTCCCCGAATGTCGATCTCAAGGACTGCGTAGGAAATACAGATTCGTAAAATATGATTCAATTGAACAAAAACTAATGTTTTGGTTTTGGGGGATTTAATCCTTGCAAAGAAAAATAATGAGAAAAATAAATTGATTTTTGTTATCAAATATATGAGATGCTAGGGTGAGTGGTTGATTTGGCATGTAACACTTCAGAATTAAGATCTCTTCAACAAGTTCATAACATTCAGTTACCACATCCTTAGGGTGTTTCCTCCTAAGTCCTTAGTGAGAAAACCTTTGGTCTTCCAACCTAAATCCTAAGTCCTTAGGAACCTAAATTGAAACCAAGCTTTTATATAATCAGGATTATGTGGTAATTATAGGGTATCCCTAGTCCTAGGTGATATCTACTATAATCAAATTATGCACAAACCCTAACAACTACAGTCCTGTCTTTGTTAGCCATAGATTAATCCTTATTTGACCGATAAAGAAAACAAGAAGAACATTGCATAATTTAACTGAATAATATAAACCAATGTATTGACGAAATCACAAATTCATCGTTATTACAAAACCAAATCAGGACCACCCCCTAGCATTGGGGGGTTTAGCCTCTCATAATATTCAAGAAAGACATAGTAAAGAATTTAGACATTACAAAGATAATTGGGAACTTTGATCTTCAATGGTGTCCACCGTTGAATCTCTCCGTCTCCGAAACCCTTGATGAAGCTATCTTCTCTCTTCTGTGATTTTCTATCGTATGATTCAAAAGTCCAAAATAATTCTCTCAAACTCAACTAAATAGTCTAGGTACAAATCTCAGGCAAATGAAATGTCTAAAGTACCCTCAAGGTGGAGATTTAGTGAAAAAGCCCTAAAATTGGAAGTTTTCACGCTCACAGCAGCACTGGCCGTGCTTGGACGCACGGGCGCCCGTGCTGCTCTTTATTTTTATTTTTGCTCCCAGCCATCCTGTCACGGGCCGTGCGTGGAAGCACAGGCGGCCGTGCGTGGTCCCTGGATTTTGTATGGAGAGTGCCATTCTCCTGACACGGGCCGTGCGTGGAAGCACGGGCGGCCGTGTTAGACCCCAGAACCTTGAATTTTCATCTTTCTCTTGCCTCTCCTTCCTTCATAGTTGCTTTGACACTTAAGATGACTTGTTCAAACCTGAAATTCGTACACAACTAACCAAACGGCATAAAAAGCATCTAAATAACTTAAATTAAAACATAATGCAAAGTAAACATAAAAACAATCAAACATGAAATACTTAAACAAAAACAATAAAACATTGATCAAAGTGTTACTGAATCAACAAATTTAGACCGAATCCATGATAGAAATTAGGTAGAAATGGTGACCGATCATCATCTTGCGCATTACGTGTTACGGAAGGGTCGACAGCAACTTGCTTTCCTTTTGCTTGTGCATTAGCGTCCTTATTGGTCTCTTTAGGAAGCGGAGGAGGGGCAGCAAAGATCCGACCACTACGGGTAATGCCACTAGTGCCAGCAATATTTGTGATGCTCGAATTACCCACTGGAGGACAGTCATACTTCTTCCCTCGAATATACACAGCATTATAACTCTAAGGAACAGCCTTGGAATTACTCACAGGAGAGGGAACGAGAGATGAGGTTGAAGAGGTCAGAGGGGCATCTGGAACCTGAATAACCAACGGAGTTCTCGGAGCCTGAATGACCAAGGGAGTACTCGGAGCACGAATGACCAAAGGAGTACTCGGAGCACGAATGACCAAAGGGGTGCTTTAATTCTTTGACACCTCAGCAGGATAGTAAGGTATCTCTAGAGTAGCCACCTCTTCGTCAGAAACAACCCTTTCCACTCTAAGAACGCCTTCATCCATCAGCTTTTGAATCTCTTCTTTCAATTTAGCACATTCTTCCGGATTAGAAGAACATTCCAAACAGAAGTCGTGTAATTCACACAAAACCTTTTGTTGCATGAGATGTGCTTTGATTGTTGCAAGCGGCATCTTAACCTCATTAACATTAGTTACCATGATCTGGTCGTCACATAACTCAATGGCATTGGTCGTGCTAGCATGAGGAGGCATAGGATTATTCTGCACATTAGGACCAGTAGGAGCGAACGAGATAAGCTTGTCATCAAGGAGATCCTGAACTTTGTACTTCAATGCTCTACACCTTTCGATCGTATGGCCTGGAGCACCTGAATGAAATTCACATTGAGCATTAGCATCATATCCGGGAGGAAGAGGGTTAGGTGGAGGACCCATTTCGCGGAGTTGCACTAATTGACCAGCAAGCAATTGGGGGAGAAGCTGAGCATACGGCATTGGAACCGGATCTATACGCCTGTCAGGGTATCTTTGCCTTTGTGGACCTCTCTGACCTTGAGGCCTAGGATTCTGTTGGCGATTCTAAGGAGCGGCAGCTTGTTGTTGTGGCACGAAAGGCTGTTGAGGTGCCACCCAAGGTTGTGGAAGAGCAACAACATATGCCTGAGGGATATACGGACCAGGAACAGCATAAGGCATCGGATAATAAGGAGGTGGAACAGCAGAATATGCGGGAGCTCGGCCTTGGTCAACAGAAGCGGTGCTAGTCTCACCTTCCTTCTTCTTCACAAACCCAGAATACGGCTTCTTACCATTACCACCTGAGTTGCTAGGACTAGTAACACCTTGAATGGTGCCAGCTTTGACACAGTTCTCAACCCTCTCACCAATGATGACCACATCCGAAAAGGAAGGAGAAGTATTACTAACCATGTGCTGAAGATACGGCCCCTTCAGAGTTCCCATAAACAGATCAATCAACTCACGGTCCAAGAGAGGAGGTTGGACACGAGTAGCAAGCTCACGCCACCTCTGGGCGTATTCCTTAAAGGACTCTTCAGATTTCTGTGACATATTTTGCAGCTGTGCACGGCTAGGAGCCATAGCAGTATTGTAGTGGTATTGTTTTAAGAAGGCATCAACAAGTTCTCCCCAAGTACTGACATTAGACCTCTCAAGTTTCATATACCACTCCAACGGGGCTCCAGTGAGACTGTCCTGGAAAAAATGCATAAGCAGAGGTTCGTTCTCAGCGTGAGCGGCCATCTTACGGCAGTAGGAACGAATGTGAGTCTTTGGGCAGGTGACTCCCTTGTACTTATCAAAGTCTGGCACCTTGAACTTCGGGGGAATCACAATCCCAGGTACCAGGCATAGAGCAGCGGTGTTGAAACTCGAAGTTTTAGCAACCTCAACGGCCTTAAGGCGTTCTTCAAGAGCTTGGTACATCTTAGCAGTCTCGGTCAACTCAGCAGTAAGATCATGTTCAAGATCAATAACCTCATGGTGGTCATCCACTACTTTTGGTATCCCCTCAACAAGAATCTCTTTAGTCTTTACTCCCCCATCAGCAGAGTTGGTAGGAGTATCCTTGACCATCCCAGCGACGCTCCTTCTGAGCTCATCTTGTCCTTGGACAACGACATGGAGAGTCTCCATAAGTTGAGTCATTCTTTCTCCCATAACATCCATATCCCTACGGAGGGCAGCTTGATTCTGTTCAAATTGGTCCATGATTCTCTTCTCGTTGTTTCTGGTGCGGTAAGGATGTAAGAAAGTCAGCTTCGTCGTCGGGAAAGAAATTTGTGTTGGAAGGGACCCCAATTAGAATCTGATAAAAACCTGTACATGCAATATGATATGAGTGCATGGGTGCATGTGCGCATGTTTTATTATTTTCAAGACTTTTTAGCTTTGTCTCAAACCAACAACACAAGATAACGGAGAAGATAGTGGAGCATAACCAAGATAAGCACAACCAAGATAAGCAAACATAATTGATTAATTCTGCAACCAAGTTCTTGAAGTACAAAATATTCTGCTCCCATGAGCCAACAAATACAGTAATAGAAATAAGAACCCCATCCAACAAAACTGGTGGTGATTCTACAACAAAAGTCAAGACTAAGCAGGATCTCCCATGTCCAAATGACGAAGAGGGCTATCTCCAATGTTTTTATAGCTCCAGGTCTTCATTTCTTCAAAAAGCTTTTTGGTCTCAGCACGGGTTGGCCTCTTAATGTTTTCTTGAATCAGTAGGTCCTTTCTGAAATGCATGGTTTCCATGTAGCGGTTCTTCAACTCCCAACATCTGGCTTCCTCTTGAGCTTGGGTATTACCTTGACTTTTTTCTTCTACTTGACCCTTCAGCTTTCGGATTTCTTCATAGCACTTTTCTAAGGTTCCTTGGCGTTCCAACAAGAGTTTGTCTGCTTTCTTTCGACGAGCCCTTTCTGAATTGGCTTCTTTAGTCTGAATCTGGAGTCTTTCAGTCAAATCTGCCAACTGAGCCTCGTAATGTTCTTTCAGCTTCTTCTCTTGAGATTCAGTAGATTTAGGGTCTATAGTCACTCTTGGCCTTTTCTGAGAGGTACTTCCACTAGCATACAATTCTTCAAGCTCTATCTCTCTCATTTTCAACTTATGAAGAGCAGAAAGCTTCTCTTGCCTAGCAGTATTCATCTTGACTTGCATTGTTTCCACTTGTTCAGTCAACTTCCGATTCTGCTCAACAGTTCGATTATAACGAGGCATGGAGACAATGTTGGGTTGTTCACCAGCAGGAAGATATAAGGGATCCTTAGGAGGGAAAGGCATCCCTTGGGTGTTAGCAACAGTCTTGACCCATTCAGTATAGTCTTTATAAGTTGCACAGTCTCTCTGACCAAAATGCTTCTTATCTCTCCAACAAATACTTTTCCAGGCTTGCACAGCTTCTGCCATCTGTCCAATGTTGGTGGCCACATGATAGAAAATGTTCTCAGCTATCTCTGTTTGCTCAGGTGGACTGATAAAAGCATATCCAAATGTTCTTCTAGCTAGGACGGGGTTATAGTTGATTCCGCCCCTAAGACCCATGAGAGGTACGTTTTTGAACTTTCCGCAACTCATAATAACTTCCATGTCATCTAAAGCGCTATTGTACCAGACAATATCTTTAGCCCTCAGCCCCATAATCCTCTCGGCCCACTTAGATGTGTGTCTATTATCAATGAAGGCACCACGCTCAGGCAAATGCGACCTGAACCAACGATATAACAACGGGGCACAGAATCTAACCAAACCTCCCTTTTGACTATTCTTGTGATGGATGGAGTGATAAACGTCTCCCAAAAGTGTAGGAACCGGATTCTGCAGAATGAATACATGAATGGCATTCATATCAACAAAGTCAGGCACGTTTGAGAACATCATGATACCATAGATACTTAGGGCCAGGATAGCCCTAAATGTGTCCCATTCTTTTGCTTCAGCAGCATCGCAACCCCTTTTAACCAAAAACTCCATACGAAAACCAAAGCATCCTCCTTTCTTGGTGAGATTTGCTTCCACGACCGACTTGCTCAAATAAAGAGCCTTAGAAATTTCAATGGACGTAGGGGCCTCCATGGTGCCATAGTACGGGACTTCTTCCTTTTTGACCGGAACACCGAGGAAAAGAGAATACTCCTCCAATGTGGGAACCAAGAGATAGTCGGGGAACGTGAAACAGCGCAGAGAAGGATTGTAGAACTGAAGTAGGGTATGAACTCCCTCTTGCTCATACTTGGTGAATGGCATTTTGAGAAGGCTCAGAATATACCCATATTTCTCTCGGAACTTGGTCGACTCATCTGGCGTGATCTTCTTTGCTAAACACCCAAGAGAATCCAGATTCGGATTCGGGAATGTATAGGAGATGTTGCGACTACCAGTCTTCAATGGTGGAGCCATGTGTTGGTCGGAGACAAAGCCAAAAGTTCCTGAAAATAAATGAACATGCATGTTAAATGATATGGCGGAATGCATTTCATTGGGAGAATCCTAAAGCCTTTTCATTATTTCTTTTCTTTTCTTCTATTCTTTTCTTTCTTTTTTTTTTTTGCAAAAAGGTATATACATTATGCTCTTTTTTTTTTGGAAATAGATTTTAGGATTCTCCACAAATGAAGTGAGGTGGATGCAATAGCATGATGTGTCATGTGTGCAACGTGGTGAGAGACTGAATGTCCCTCGCAACTTTGGACATCTGGGTAACACTGAATGTAACAGGTTCAAAATTCCGGCTTCAGATTGCGAAATGGAAATCCGGGTGTGATGAAGGCTAGTATCCTGTCCCTCCCCAACTCATAGGTATGAATTCTAGACACGGACAGGTGGTCCCTAATGGTCACCAGGGTCTACAGTTCCCATGGGGTACAAAGTGTTTGAGGCAACACGCGTGCTAGACACAGTGTTCCATGAAAGAACCTCGCCCAGTTGTGGTACCCCATGTCAAACTCAGCCATAGCAAGCGCTACGGGAGTCAACATGAGCATCCACGCTAATCCTATGTGTCACTGGCCTGGGTAGTGGGCCTTTTACCTCAAAAACCCCCACCTGCAAAACAAAGCAGAAAAATATGTGGCCCCCACGGGGACCCATAATATAGTCCAGATGCATGATGTGCAAGCAGAAATAAACATGATATGCAAGCAGAAAATAAACATGCAAACATATATACAAGATATAGACATAAAAAACAAAACAAAGAAACACCCAATAAAAGAAACAAACAAAGGCTAGGATCGACTCGCTAGGCATGGACCCGCAATAGGTCTAGCAACATCCCCAACAGAGTCGCCAGCTGTCGCACGCTCGCGAAAAAGGAACAGAGTCGCCACTAATATATTTATCCCATAAGGGAAAGGAATACCAGGAAACCTAACAAAGGAAAGAACAGGGTCTTGCGACCAGAGAATCTAGGTATGGGAGTCGGTTACGCGAGGGGAAGGTATTAGCACCCCTCACGCCCATCGTACTCGATGGTATCCATCTATGTTTGTTTCTATCTAAAGGGTGTGATCTATGTTTATGTCTACATGCGAATGAATGCAAAAGAAATACGGAGAAAAGAAGGAATATTTACAAATGTGCTCGTTCAAGCCCCGCGACTTGATGCCTACGTATCCTTTTCAGGAATCAGAGCGCCGTAGTTCGGCTAAAGATTTTTTGTTTTTTTTTGTGTTTTTTAGTTGGGCGGAGTTAACGCTCGCGCTCTTGCATAAGGGACAGCCTAGGATGCAATAGAGCGGAGATAACAATGCCCTTAAGAAAGGAGGTGAGAGAGTGATTTTGAGTGTTTCGAGGAAATCCCTTAAGCAAGGGAAACTCGAGTTACTCTTTGGTTGGTGTTTTTTAGAAGTTGGGAACTTACGCCTGAATGGGACCCTTAAGCAAGGGAGATCCAAGCACTCGAACATTCCCTTAAGCAAGGGACGTTCAAGCTTCCATTCCCTTTTTAAGAATTTTCACTTTGGTTATTAGTGTTTTAAGTATTTTCTTTGTATTTTTTTAAAGGGGATTTTTATTCAAGTATTTTTAGATGTTTTAATGTTGTAAAAGAAAAAGAATGAAAGTGGGGGACTATCTTAACTTTAATCCTAATTGTTGTTGATTATTCTAATAGAAAAGAAAAAAAACAATCACAAAAGGAAAAGAACTAAAATCTAAACAATTTATGAAAGTACTTACACAAACAAAGCTTATTCATGTTTAAGAACTATTTTGAATTAACAAAGGAAACTATCTATTTTTGTCTTTATGAGTTTCCAAACAATCAAAACTAAGAGAAACATCAATTAAAAAAAATTAAAAGAAAATAATATTCCAAAAATCTAATTGGATGAAAAAGTATTTTGTTATTTTTATTTAAGGAAAAAAGTGAATTAATGTGCAAAAAGAATTAAAAGAAATCAACTATTTATGGTTTTTATTAGTGCAAAAAAGGGGGCGCACAGGTAATTTTAAAATGAACTAGGAATTGATCATAGTAAAAACATGGGCTTAAAGCAGGGGGTGGAAGTAGCAGGGGCGCTCAGGCCCGGTCCATGAAGAGAATGTGTGCACTAGCAACACAGGGGTGCAATCCGGAAATGTTATAGGCCCATAGTACGCGAGGCCCAACGCATTAAACCATCTTCTCATCTCTATTCTTTTATTTCTATTATATAACATGTGAAAATAAAATCTGCAGTGTGACATGAGGATGTTAGTAACAAAATCAATTGGTGCACTATACTCTAAGTGACTAAAGGACAAAAATAGCAAAAGACCAATCAGCATTCGCCATCACGAGATCTAATCATTGGAATACAACCAAAAATAACAATTGAATGGGAGGGGGAGCCAACGAAACCTTGCCACGTCTGCACCTGAGGGAAAAACAATCCAAACATGCCCAGCCGCCGGAGCCGTTCCCCGATCATCTTCTCCGGTGGCTCTCACGGCGGCGCTATACGGTTGTTTGTAGAAATCGACGAGGCTAGCATCAACTGACTCGGAATTTTGCGTAGGTCACGGATCTGGCCTCAGTTCCCATCGGTTCTTGCTCAATCTTTAAGACCGAGCCCGGATCTAAAACCATAACGTACAAGACCTATGCTAAAACTCAGAAAAACGTATCAATGGCTCCCCTATACACTCTAACGTGCACACTCATGGATTAATTCCGAGAAACTACATAGTCACCTTAACAGAGTCCAAAAGATAGAACAAACTTCATACAATGGATAGCAAGCATTCACTCCAAGCATCATCATAATAAACACATTAGCAAGATCATAGAGCACGCGTATGGATGCATGAGGAGTTTGTAAGAGCTTACTTGATGAAGTCTTACGCAGGATGATGAGGACAACTCCACGAGCTCCAACTATGCTTGATGATGATGCTGATGCGCAACAACAATGGTGACGATGCTTAGCCAGAGCTTGAGGGGAATCTCGAGGCTTAGATGAGGGAAGTGGTGGTTGCTACTTGAGGAAGATGACGACGCTGCAGTGGAGATGAGTTGAAGGTGCAGTTGGCTTATGGCGGTTACGGTGGCCGGAGAAATTAGTTATGGAGGCGGTTAGGCTAGTGAGAAGGTGGTTTGGGAGAGAGAAGAGAGAGAGAACCGAGAGAATGAAGATGAGATTGATGAGAGGGTGAAGAGAAAGAAAAATGAGAGAGGGTAGAGAAAGAATGAGAGTGTGTGTAGTGAGGAGTCCGTGTAATGATTACAGCATGCTTGTTTATATATTGCCAACCATTAGTTTGTGATTCACATTCCTTGAATGTGGGACTCTAGAGTGGTTTGCAGCAAGTTTCTTTTCATTTCTTCCATGTGGGACTTCTATGGTGTGATGTATGTGTTGTAGTGAAAGGCTTTACAATGCTTAATGAACAAGTATCCCCTATAGAGCAAAGTCTTAGGCAAGCTTTCAAGGTGCAGGGTATTTGCATGGCTATGTGTGGCAATGTGATGGTGTGTGGAATGGCTTTGTACACTATGCTGCAGCAACAATGGTAGTGACAAAATCATGTTCATGCCCCTACTTTGAGTGTTGATATCTCAAGCTATAAAGCACCAATCCTTCCAAACTCAAGTGCATCATGAAGAGGGCATGTGATTAGAGAACTTTGGTGTTTGAGAGTCATTGAGATGAGGTTTGTACATGGAGTGAGGGGCTTGCAAACATGCTGGTTCAAAACACTTGAGTGCCTGGGCGTGTGGCTTGAACTTGTGCACAGGCCTTGGCAGAAATGCAGTTGGGTAGAGGAGTGACTTTGTAGCCTTGCAACTTGCCCCCATGCATGTCCAAAATTGGTGATACTGGGCTCAATAGATAGAGGACATGGCAAAGAGTGACTTAGAATCAAGCTTGTTCAAGATAGTGACTTGTGGAGGAAGAAAGAGGCATTGACATTTGGCCCACCATGTGTTTGCTGAAATGCATGCGTGTGCCTTAAGAATCTGCCTCGGCTGCCTGCAAAGTTTGGCCAGTGTTGGGGCATCACTTTGAGGACTTGTATCTCACTCATTATTTATTCGATCGTTCCAATTCTTCTTTCAATGGATAGAGGAGATGGCAAGGAAGAGAATGATATCAAGTTTGCATTCATGGCACTTCTGTAGAGCTCTAAAAATGGCTGGAGATTTGGCATGCCATGTGTTTGTTAAAATGTCAGGTCATGACCTGACTTGTGACCTGGATTGTGACTTGGATAGAATGAGTTTTCAGCAACTTCCCAACACTTTAACTCTTCATACAAGCTTCATATGAAAAAGTGTCCAACTACAAAGTTGCTCTCCTCCATGAGAGGAACAACTTTGATGTTGGAAATTTTTCCAGAAAATGCCTTTTGCCACGTGTAATCTAGTGCTGAAGTGGACTGCTCACCAAGATTTTAAGGCACCAAAGATTTTCTAAGTGTTGAAAATTTGCCCTTTTGCTATTTTTGGCAACTTTTGTCAAACCTCCTGATTTTATCCATTCTTTGACTTTTCTTGACTGATTTTCCACCAAAAGTCAATATTTGAATAATTCTTCTGATTTTGACCCCAAAAGTCAACTGTTCTGATTTTTCCGACTATTGGTGAAATTCCCGATTAAATCTCCTCCAATCAAATCCAGTCAAACAAACACATCCACATAGTCAGTATGAGAAGCTTTTCACACATAGAAACCATTCTTGATTAAATGTTGACCAGAAGGTCAACTGGCTGACTTTGGTCAAGGAAACCTTGATTTAAAGAACCGAATGATTTGCAAGCCAGTATCCTTCAACCAATGCCTTGGATTGAGACTGAGAAAAACCTAGTCCAGGAGGACTTCCATGAACGTAGATCCACCTGATTACCTCAGATCCACACATCTGGTAGGAGATTCCTTGCCACAAAAGTTCTTTCCTGCTGGTCTTTGATTGATACCAATGATATGAATGCATGGGTGTGAGTTATGACCTAAGTGACGTATGTACATGAATGCAAAGCCTAAGCCAGTTAGAAGTTAACGGGTAGGACAAATTTGGGGTATGACAGTGTTCATTTTCTGGAGAGACTGGTGACAACTGTTTTGCTTTAAAAGAGCTTCTGAATCAACTTAAATAAAGATACGTTAGAGATAACAGAATCAGAGATTCTAATTGATTAGTATCAGAACTTCTTATGGCTTGCCTAGTCTTAACACATTTCAGAAGATACTCAAACAGAGATCTTCTCATCTTCTCATTCTGGGCACAAGTCCATACTGATATTCTTCAGAATGAACTTAAACCTATCTTTAGCAAGGGGTTTTGTAAAGATATCAGCCCATTGATGGTCTGTATCCACAAAGTTTAAAGATATAACACCCTTCTGAACATAGTCCCTTATGAAATGATGTTTAATCTCAATATGTTTAGCTTTTGAATGTAAGATAGGATTCTTTGATAAACATGTAGCAGAAGTATTATCACAGAAGATAGGAATGTTACTCTCATATATCTGATAATCTTCTAGCTGACTTCTCATCCAGAGCATTTGTGTGCTACAACCAGCAGCAGCAACATATTCTGCTTCTGTTGTTGAGAGGGCAATAGTAGCTTGCTTCTTGCTGTACCATGAGATCAAATGACTTCCAAGAAATTGACAACTTCCAAAAGTGCTCTTTCTTTCAATTCTATCTCCAGCATAGTCAGCATCAGAGAATCCTACTAAGTTGTATTCTTTGGATCTTCTGTAGACTAAACCAACATTAGTAGTACCTTTCAGATCCCTCAGAATTTTCTTAACAGCAGTTAAATGAGATTCTCTCGAATCTGATTGGAATCTAGCACACAAACAAACACTGAAGAGAATGTCAGGTCTAGAAGCAGTTAGGTATAGAAGAGATCCAATCATACCTCTGTACAACTTATGATTTACCTTCTTACTTACCTCATCCTTACCTAGGACACATGTTGGATGCATAGGAGTTTTGGCTTCTTTGCTTTCAGAAAGATTAGACTTCTTCAGAAGTTCTTTCACATACTCCGTTTGATGAACATAGGTTCCATCAGAAGTTTGGTTGATTTGAATCCCAAGGAAATACTTAAGTTCTCCCATCATGCTCATTTCAAATTCAGCCTGCATAGACTCAGCAAACTCCTTTCCAAGTGTAGCATTAGATGTTCCAAAGATGATATCATCAACATATATTTGACAGATTAAAATATCCTTTTTAAAGGTTTTACAAAAAAGAGTAGTGTCCACTTTTCCTCTAGTGAAACCATTTTCCAGAAGGAAAGAACTTAAACGTTCATACCAAGCTCTAGGAGCTTGCTTCAATCCGTATAATGATTTCTTTAATTTAAAAACATGATTTGGAGACTTGGAGTCTTCAAAACCAGGAGGTTGATGGACATAAACTTCTTCATCTATATAACCATTTAAGAAGGCACTCTTGACATCCATCTGATAAAGAGTGATGTTGTGTTCAGTGGCAAAAGAAATTAAAAGACGAATAGATTCTAACCTGGCCACTGGTGCAAAGGTTTCTGTGTAGTCAATTCCTTCTTGCTGACTATAGCCCTGAGCAACCAGTCTGGATTTGTTTCTTACCACTTCTCCCTTCTCGCTTAGCTTGTTTCTGAATACCCATTTAGTGCCGATGATGTTAAATCCTTTTGGTCTAGGAACCAAGTCCCATACATCATTCCTTGTAAACTGATTGAGTTCTTCTTGCATGGCAATTATCCAGTCTGGATCTTCTAGAGCTTGATCAACAGAAGTTGGCTCGATCAAAGAAACAAGACCTAATTGACAGTCTGCATTGTTCTTAAGGAATGCCCTTGTTCTGATGGGATCGTCTTTCTTTCCAAGGATCACATCTTCTGAATGAGCTGATGCAAGTCTGGGTGATCTTCTGACTGTTGGCTCTTCAGAAATCCTGAGATTCTCTAAAGATGCAACAACTTGATCTTCTGATCCATTGCTCCTGATACTTTCAGCTCCTGGGGCTTTGCTTCTTGGTTCTACTGCTTCTGATATGACAATATCTATATCTGCAAAATTCTCAAACTGCTTTGGTTTTTCAAGACCAAGCTTATCATCAAACCTGATATTGATTGATTCTTCTACAACCAATGTTTCAGTATTGTATACTCTGTAGCCTTTTGAGCGTTCAGAATATCCAAGAAGGAAACACTTTTGTGCTTTAGAATCAAACTTACCTAGATGATCTTTAGTATTCAGAATAAAACATACACATCCAAAAGGATGGAAATATGAAATGTTGGGCTTTCTGTTCTTCCACAATTCATAAGGAGTCTTATTTAGAATAGGTCTGATAGAGATTATATTCTGAATGTAACATGCAGTGTTTATTGCTTCTGCCCATAAATGCTTAGCCATATTGGTTTCATTGATCATGGTTCTGGCTATTTCTTGTAGAGTCCTATTCTTTCGCTCTACAACTCCATTTTGTTGTGGAGTTCTAGGACAAGAGAAATCATGGGCAATGCCATTTTCTTTGAAGAACTCCTCAAAGAATTTGTTCTCAAATTCACCACCATGATCACTTCTAACCTTTATGATTTTGCACTCTTTCTCAGATTGGATCTGAGTGCAGAATTCAAAGAACACTGAATGAGACTCATCCTTGTGTTTTAAGAACTTTACCCATGTCCAGCGGCTATAATCATCTACGATGACTAATCCATATTTCTTCCCTCTAACAGATGCTGTTTTGACTGGGCCAAACAGATCAATGTGCAAGAGTTCTAACGGCCTTGAGGTAGACACAACATTCTTAGACTTGAATGCAGGTTTGGAGAACTTGCCCTTCTGACATGCTTCACAAAGAGCATCTGATTTGTATTTCAGATTTGGGAGTCCTCTGACCAGATTTAGTTTGTTAATCTAAGAAATCTTTCTCAAACTAGCATGTCCTAATCTTCTGTGCCAGACCCATTGCTCCTCAGAAACAGACATAAGACAAGTCACCTTCTGCTTCTCAATATCAGAAAGATCAATCTTATAAATGTTGTTCTTTCTCTTGCCTGTAAATAGGATTGAGCCATCCTTCTAACTTACAGCCTTGCAAGACTTTTGATTGAAGATTATATCATAACCATTGTCACTTAATTGACTTATGGACAATAAGTTATGCGTTAATCCTTCTACAAGAAGTACATTAGTTATGGAAGGAGAGTTACCAAGACTTATGGTTCCAGAGCCAATGATTTTGCCCTTCTGATCTCCTCCAAACTTGACTTCTCCACCTGGTTTAAGCACCAGGTCTTGGAATGTAGACCTTCTTCCCGTCATGTGTCGCGAGCACCCAGAGTCCAAGTACCATGACATTTTGCTTCTTGTCCTCTTTGCAGCCAAGGATATCTGCAACAGAAATTATCTTCTCCTTAGGTACCCACAATTTCTGGGGTCCTTTCTTGTTAGTTCTCCTCAAGTTTTGATTGAACTTGGGTTTAGCATAATATTTAATAGGAGGAACATCATGATATTCTTTAGGTTTGTCAGCATGATATTTCTTAGGATGTGTCACATGCTTCTTGGTGTGAACAGTGTTAAAGCTCTGTGCATGTGAAGTGAGCCTAATATCATGTGCACGGCCATATTTGAACTGATCATACAATGGCTTGTATGTGATCTTCAGATCATCAATAGGTTCAAATTTATGTGAGGTATCACCCTCATAGCCAAAGCCAAACCTTCTGTTTCCAGAAACACCATATATCATAGAAGCAAGATGACTTCTGCCAATACTTCTAGATAAGAACTTTCTGAATCTCGAGTCATATTCTTTCAGAATAAGATTGAGACTTGGAATGGATTTTTCTGTTTCAGAAGGAGATCCATTATCTTTGGATAGATTTAAAACTTTTTCCTTCAGTTCAGAATTTTCCACTTCCAGCTTCTTAGTTTCAAATTCAAACTGCTTCTTAAGCTTTTTGTATTTGATACTAAGATGAGCCTTGAGTTCCAGAAGTTCTGTTAAACTGGAAACTAACTCTTCTCTAGATAGTTCAGAAAATACCTCTTCAGAATCTGATTCTGATGTAGATTCTGATCCATCATCTTCTGTAGCCATCAACGCGAAGTTGGCTTGCTCTCCTTCAGAGTCTGATTCTGATTCTGATTCAGAATCATCCCATGTTGCCATAAGACCTTTCTTCTTATGAAACTTCTTCTTGGGATTCTCCTTCTGAAGTTTTGGACATTCATTTTTGAAGTGTCCAGGCTCATTGCACTCATAGCAGACAGCCTTCTTCTTGTCAGATCTTCTGTCACCAGAAGATTCTCCTCGGTCAAATCTCTTTGAACTTCTGAAGCCTCTGAACTTCCTTTGCTTGCTCTTCCAGAGTTGGTTTACCCTTCTGGAGATCATGGACAGTTCATCTTCTTCTTCTGATTCTGATTCTTCAGAATCTTCTTCTTTATCCTGAAAAGCGTTAGTGCATTTTTTAACATTAGATTTTAATGCAATAAACTTACCTTTCTTCTGAGGCTCGTTTGCGTCCAGCTCTATTTCATGGCTTCTCAAGGCACTGATAAGCTCTTCCAAAGAAACTTCATTCAGATTCTTTGCAATCTTGAATGCTGTTACCATTGGACCCCATCTTCTGGGTAAGCTTCTGATAATCTTCTTTACATGATCAGCCTTGGTGTAGCCTTTATCCAGAACTCTTAATCCAGCAGTTAGCGTTTGAAATCTTGAGAACATCTTCTCAATGTTTTCATCATCCTCCATCTTGAAGGCTTCATATCTTTGGATTAGAGCAAGAGCTTTAGTCTCCTTGACTTGAGCATTTCCCTCATGGGTCATTTTCAATGACTCATATATATCATAGGCCGTTTCCCTGTTAGATATCTTCTCATACTCAGCATGAGAGATAGCATTCAGCAAAACAGTCCTACATTTATGATGATTCTTGAAAAGCTTCTTCTGATCATCATCCATTTCTTGCCTTGTAAGCCTTACGCCACTGGCTTTCACTGGATGTTTGTAACCATCCATCAGAAGATCCCATAGTTCACCATCTAGACCAAGAAAGTAACTTTCCAGTTTATCTTTCCAGTATTCAAAGTTTTCACCATCAAATACTGGTGGTCTAGTATAACCATTGTTACCATTATATTGCTCAGCAGAGCCAGATGTAGATGCAGGTGGGTTTGTTGGAATTTCACCAGCCATCTTTTACTGAAGCGTTTTTCTCTTCCTGAATCTTTTCTAAACACGGTTAAGTGCTTGCACCTTAGAACCGGCGCTCTGATGTCAATTGAAGGATAGAAAAACACTTAGAAAGGGGGGGTTTGAATAAGTGTAGTCTAAAAACTTGAACGATAAAAACAAATTGCACAGTTATTTTTATCCTGGTTCGTTGTTAACTAAACTACTCCAGTCCACCCCCTTGGAGTGATTTACCTCACCTGAGGATTTAATCCACTAATCTCAACAGATTACAATGGTTTTCCACTTAGCCCACGACTAAGTCTTCTAGAGTATCCTTGTCATACCCCAAATTTGTCCTACCCCTTAATTTCTAACTGGCTTTAGCTTCATAATCTCATGTACATACTTTCCATTAGGTCATCTAACATCATGCATCATTAATCAACAATTGACATTGGGATCAAAGATTTTGAATTATTAAGGTTTCATATTGATTTTGAGGTGTACATATCCAACAAAGAATGATTCATTTGGTTCTCCTATGTGATTCGAAACTGGGACTTAGAGAGTTCATGGTTGTTCTTATGGATTAAGGGTTTTCATCATCAAGACTACAAGGCATATTCAAGAGAAAAGATTGGAAACATGAAGGGACTTATGAATCATTTCAAGCTAGAAGATACTTGACAGAATTGTTACTTTTTATCAAAGTCAATCATGGGAGGTTGACTTCTCAACCATGGCTTATCTTTAAAACTTGAGGTTTTCTATCCATTCAAGGTTTTAGAAAATAAAATAAAAAGGTTGATCATGAGAGTTTGAATTTTGGGAAGGAGGGAAAATACATGTCCAATCCCATTACAAAAAGCCATACACTTACATCATTCAAAAGTTCCTGAATCACATTGTACATATTATTCCATCTCAAATTCCATCACAAGTGATCACAAGTTATTCTGGATTTCACAAAAAAAAAAAAAATAGAACAATTCTCTAGTTCAATTACAATGTCATTGCAAATCCACTATACATATTCAATTGTCCATACTCCACAAATATCCAACATCCATTACAAAAGAGGAAAATTAAACCATCACATTATCATCCAAAAATCCATCACTCCATTACAAAATCTCACAAATACAATTCAAATCCAAGACATCTATTACAAAAACTCATTACAATTACACAAAAAAAACAGTCTTCATGCCATAATCCATCTTCATCATGCTGTCCAAAATAGATTTGCAATAATACCCCAAGCTTTGTACCATGAACCGCAAAAATACCACCTTCATGCTATGCCAAATTTCTTCTACCAAAATAAAAAACCTGCCACACATCAAAACCAGAATTCCCCTGTGCAATATGGAAAAAATCGAATTCAAACCACAGGACACATTCAATAAGCAAGGTCATCATGCATATATTCACATCAATTCACACAGTTCGATTAGTATTGCAGCCCGACATTCGAAATAAGGACCAGTCCAATTACTAACTTTCCCTAACAGTCCACAACTAACTGCTCTAACAATCTACTGCACATTCATTAAACCAAACAGTTTCACATACTGCATCAATATCACCATGCCTGCACACAATCAAATTAACCAGAAAAAAAGAAGAATAGATCGGTTCGGAAAATAAACGGCAACAGGATTTCACAGCTCAGCAGAGGAACAGAAAGTAGTAGAAAAGAAACCAACAGAAACTGAACTAACTTCCACGAAATTCATAACTGACTTTATGTAACCCCGCTGCAAAAATCATAACCAACTTCTAAACCTAGTTCCAAACTCACTCCATTCCCTAACTAATTCCTACCTGTCAAAACAGAACTGGTAGCCAACTTCAGTTCTCATTCAACTAACAAAACCAATTTCTAACTAACTGTCATAAGAGTTTCTAACAAACACATAACCGTCAACTAACCTATAACTGACTTCAACAAACTCATAACTGAAAAACAAAGATAACTAACCTGTTAACCGAATCAATCTCTACCCTCCATCTCATAACCGCTTCTCTCGATCCAAGGGCCCTCAATCATTCTCAATCTCCAACTGAATCCAAACCTCTTCAACTAACTCCAAACCTCACTCCAAACCAGAAACTCTCCCGAACCTGGCTCTCCCTCCACTTCTATAAATTCAAATCTCCACCATTGTTCATTCTTCACGCTCATTCACCACCACTACACACCACTCTCCATCTTCACTTCTTCATTCTCTGCAACACACACCATAACTACCATTTTCAACCTTACACACCTTCATAATCTTCACCATCACCACTTCCATTCTCCTCTCACTCTCTGCAACCTCACCCTCTCACTAGAGCTCACCTTCCATTGTTGTTAGAGTTTCAACCTCTGAAACTCTAATCAACAGAGCTACACCTCCCTCAATCCTCTCAACACACAGCAACAATAATGCTCTCAGTGATGCCACTCTCGTGCTCTCATCCACTCTAACTCGTACTCAGACGCAATCACCACGGTACACGCATTCGCAGAAGAATCAAAAGGTAGAAGAAGAAGAAGGAAATCGAAAGAAGAGCGATGAGAAGAGGATCAAAACAGAACTAAAAAAAAGAAGAATAATTGAGATCTTACCTGAACGATTCCTCCGTTCGTTTATTTCGCATCAAGTTATCGTTCTTTGATCTCCTTCTGCACTCAGGTAAGTACGAAATGCTCTTTATCTCTATCTTCTGGTGCTATCGTGTTCTTTGATGCGTCTTGAGCGATTCCCCTAAGGTTTTATGGCCTACGTCTTCATCTTCATCAGTTGATTCGTCTCTGGAAACTTTTAGGGTTTTGCTAGTAGGTTAGATTTAGGGAGATGGAAGAGGATTTGAAGAAAACTAAGAGAAGATTCACGATTGTGAGGTCAAGGCAAGAAGTATGAGAGAAGAAGCTTAGGATGTGGCCGTGCTCCGCCGCCTCCGGCGTGGCGGAGCAATTTCCGGCGAGTTGAGTACGAGAGGGAAGAGAACGAGCGAAGTGAGGGAGAGTTTCTGATTCTGAAGTTCAATAGTCATAACCATACCAAAACGCACCGTTTTGTCCCTTTTTTGTTAATTTTCTTTTAATTCAAATTGTTTAATTGTATAAAAAAAATCTGAATACAAATCAACCTAGGGCCAGGCCGAATCACTATTCATACCCCCCGTAGGCCCATACACTCTTTTTCCTTTTATCTGTTAGCAACAAGAAATAACCTTGGGCCCTTGCTGATGGGCCCTGCGCCACATTGCTAACCTTACCACCACTTTCAACAATTCACCCCCCTGATCCACATAGTTTCACATTAGATTTAGGTTCTTTTTCACATAGTTTTCCCATTAAACTTGTTAGATTTTTCACATAGTTCTAAAATCAATAAAACCTTTAAACTTGTTAGATTTTTAGGATTTGTTAACAATAAAAAATAAATAAAAATAGTATTATTTTTAATTCATTTTTGCACTATGTTTTTGACTTGCTACTTCATGCTTGTGTATAATTTTGTACCATTGTATCCTTACTCAATTTTGCTCATGATGTGACTCTAATTTCCATGTTCCCTCATTCCTAACCTTTAGGTAGAAACCATGACAACATTAGGTAGAAATTCCCTTCATACTTAGGCTAGTTTCTTTTTTCTTTTACAACACTAAAACATCTAATAACTATCAAAATAAAATCCCTCGAAAAAATACAAAGAAAACACTAAAAAACATTAATAAAAAAGTGAAAATCATTAAAAAGGGGATGGAAGCTTGAATCTCCCTTGCTTTAGGGAATCATTCGAGTGCTTGGATCTCCCTTGCTTTAGGGAACCATTTGGGCGTAAGTTCCCAAGTTCTAAAAGACACAAACCAAAGAGTAACTCGAGTTTCCCTTGCCTTAGGGATTTCCTCGAAACACTCAAACTCTCTCTCTTCTCTCCTTTCTTAAGGGCATTGTTATCTCCGCTCTATTGCATCCTAGGTCGATCCCTTATGCAAGAGCGCGAGCGTTAACTCCGCCCAACTAAAAAACACAAAAACAAACAGAAAATCGTGAGCCAAACTACGACGCTCTGATTCCTGAAAAGGATACGTAGGCATCAAGTCGCGGGGCTTGAACGAGCACATTTGTAAATATTCCTTCTTTTCCCCGTATTTCTTTTTGCATTCATTCGCATGTAGACATAGACATAGTACACGCCCTTTAGATAGAAACAAACATAGGTGGATACCATCGAGTACGATGGGCGTGAGGGGTGCTAACACCTTCCCCTTGCGTAACCGACTCCCGTACCTTGATTCTCTGGTCGCAAGACCCTGTTCCTTCCTTTGTTAGGTTTCTTGATATTCCTTTCCCTTATGGGATAAATATATTGGTGGCGACTCTGTTCCTTTTTCGCGAGCGTGCGACAATCCTGATCACAACCTGATCACTCTAGGAACAATTTCTTAGACACAAGCTAAGACTTTCTAGAGTATCCTGACCACCACGTGATCACTCTAGTTACAACTGCTTAGACACAAGCTAAGACTTCCTAGAGTATCCTGATCACACTTGATCACTCTAGTTACTTACAAATTAATGTAATAAATTCTAAGAGTATTACAATGCTTCTGAAAAGCTATAATCACAACAGTGATATTTCTCTTAAAGTTTAAGCTTAATCTCACTAATATATTACAACAACAATGTAGTGAGCTTTGATGAAGATGAAGTTTGTGAGCTTTGATTTGAACAGCGTTTCAGCAAGTTTGTATTCACAGAATTCGTCAGAATCGGTAACCTTGCTTCTCATCAGAACTTCATATTTATAGGCACTTGAGAAGATGACCGTTGGGAGCATTTAATGCTTTGCGTATTCCGTACAGCATTGCATTTAATGTTTCACTCTTTTGTCAACTACCTCGAGCCTTGTTTACACTGTGTCTATTGACGTTGCCTTTAATAGCTTCTAACGTTCCTTTTGTCAGTCAGCGTAGCCTGCCATCTTGTACTTGCTTCTGATCTGATGTTTGTGTATACAATGTTTGAATATCATCAGAGTCAAACAGCTTGGTGCAGAGCATCTTCTTGTCTTCTGACCTTGAAGAGCTTCTGAGCGTGATACCATGAGAACTCCAGTGCTTCTGCTTCTGAACTTAAGTTCTTCTGATGCTTCCATAGACCCATGTTCTGATTCTGCTTTGACCATCTTCTGATGTCTTGCCAGACCATGTTTTGATGTTGCATGCTGAACCTTCTGAGTCAAAGCTTCTGAGCGCTGATTTGTGCATACTCTTTATATATTTCCTGAAAGGGAAATTGCAGTGTATTAGAGTACCACATTATGTCATCCAAAATTCATATCCTTGTTATCATCAAAACTAAGAATATTGATCAGAACAAATCTTGTTCTAACAATATGACCACCAAAACGAGAAAGTTTTCACGTCTGGAAGCCAGGTATGAAAACAATAAATTGATTTATTTTCCCAAGAAACGCCATTATAAGGTGCATTAACTACTAGCCATGCCTCTTCCATTTCAACACTCAATCTGATCAAGGTGATTGATGTTTAGATGTCTCGAAACATCACCTCAAACGGAAACATCTCTCCATGCCTTTTTATACCCACGCCACACAAACACCTTTCAATGAGGGACTCGCCTTCTAATTCAAACGCCTTCAACTGAGGGACTCACCCTTCGCTGAAGGACTCGCCCCTAATAGAGGAACGCCTCCACCAAACGAGACATTTTTCTAAGTCAAGGGAATCGTCAATAGGGCGAGGGACACACTTCGAAGAGAGGAGGGTAGTTTTAAACACTTCACCCTTAAAGAAAAATCCTCGTGTTTGAGGGACTGTGCAATGTTATATTTGTAAAAATCTTAGACTAGGGCGCCCTCGCCCCCAACTTTGTCGCTCAGGTTGAATCCAAGGGACTCGCCCTAGGGCCTCTGTAAATGCAGGAGTATAGGAAGAGAGAGTCTCCTCTGACTCCTAAAAGATAGGTGGTCAATAATCCCTCCTAATAAGAGGGAAGTGGTTAAGACCACAAAAAATGGTAAAATATATAGGTTCAAAGGTGAACTCCATAAATATCTCACTCCTCAAAGGGAAAAATGACACACTCTCCCTAACTCAAAGAGCACCATGCTCATTATAACCATAACATACGACTAACCTAACTGCTTTCCTGCAACCATGTAGCGTCAGCCACCAACATGACCTCCCATATCATGTGAGTTGGTCCATAAATAGCCTTAAATACCACCATACAAGGCTTCTCGCTGCTGTGAGAAAGTTTTCACCATCAAAACGTGTTATACACCTACTAAGGCAGCTGAGTCTCCTTGCCTCTACAGGGGGAACATGCACACCTTTTATTTTGACATGTACAATAGGTTACTCTAATTTGGAGGTCTTCAAATATTTTGTGTTTGCGTAAATCAATCTAGATGAGCTTGATGGTAAGGTTGTGGAATATGTCTTCAATGGTTATCTAGATGGTGAGAAGGGTTATGATAAGGAAATAGCAAGTGTATTATTTTGCCTATGTAGTAGTAATGGGAAAATCCTAGGTATCGAATCTCAAGGACTGCTTGACGAATAAATGTTTTATCAATATTTCAATTAGACAAAAGTTCAAAGGGGTTTTGATTGGTTTATAGTGAAATTTCAATTAAAGAAAAATAAAGTATTGAAACGATGAACAAATATGAGTAGATTGCTAGGGCTCGGCGAATGATTCTTCCTGTAACCACTTGTATTCCCAATGCAACAACATAATGTTTATTCGTTAATTACCGGTTCTAAAGAATATCTAATCCTAAGGCCTTAGTGAAGAGATCTTTGACATCATATCCTAATTACTATGTCCATCGGTAATTCTGGTTATGATCAAGCATTCCAATATCGAGAATTTCCGGTTAAGATAAAGTATCCTAGTCCTAGGTGATATTTATTATCCTATGCTTCTACACAGATCAATAAACAGCTGCTGTCCAGCTCAAATTATTTATCATCATTTTGAATCTGTTTGTTCGATGCTTAAAGCATTAAGAACAATATAGAATAAATTAACACTAATAAAAACCAAATTGTCAATGCATCAATTAAACAAATTCATTACAATCCGAATCAGGGTCATCCCCTAGCAATGGGGGGTTTAGCTACTCATAATAATAACAGAAAACATATTGTTAATTGTAGACATTATAGATAAATGAAGGAAAGCAAGTCTTCAATGGCCAAGGCTCATGGAAATCTTCAATCCTTGCATAAAATCTGAATTCTCCAGCCTCCTTTTATTTCAGCGTTTCTGGGCTTTTCTGGCAAAAAGGCCCAATAAATCACGTGTACACGTGTGTAGAGATGCGTCTGGTGCAGTGGCACGCATCCAGGGACGCGTCCTGGCAGAGGGAGGCAATTTCAGTGTATTTCTTGACTTCTGGCACGCGTGCTGGGACGCGTGTGGGGGTCTGACATGCGTCTGGGGACGTGTGTGGGCAGAGGGACGTTTTCTGGCTTCTTGCATGTCATGGGACGCGTTTGCTCAGCAGACAACATTTTTTCACTCCCACATGCGTCTAGAGACGCGTTTCAGCAGCAGGAGATGCTTTTCCAACTGTCACACGCGTCAAGGGACGCGTTTGGCCAGTTTTATGAACTTTTCTTCAATTTTGGCTTTTTCGTACTGATTTCTCCCATTCTATTCATCTGAGCCTACAAACACTCAAACACACAACCAAAGCATAAAATGACGAATAATGAATTAAAAAGTTAATTAAAATACTTCAAAGGCAACTAAAATCAACTGCAAAAACATGTTTAAAAACCATTGAACTGGTTACGAGCTATGGGAAGTTGAATATCGAGGATCAAAGCTCAACATAAGAAAATGTATTACTTTCATTGTGTTTGGAAATGGAGGAAGAGTACAAACATGGAGATGAAGGTATTCAAAAATATGGTGGATAAGACATAATTTTGGGTCGGGTTTTTTAGTAATAAGATTAAGAATGAGTAGGAAGTTAAGGATCCTAATCCTAATTCTAATGAGGGAAATTTTATGGTGATCTCTAATTATCATTTAACTCATGATAAGGTAATGAAAGAAATTGTACCATCTCAAGGATAGCGTTATGATGGCCTTGGTTGTTATCTTTTGAATTTGAATGAAAGTTTGAAAGACTAAAAAATATGAATATTTAGGGAGGTATTCAAAAGCTAATGGAATCATAGATAATTGAAAAACCACACTTATGGTTTTCTTAGACTGCCTAAACATGAAAAGGTGGTCGAGTGAGGGTTTATGCAAGTCGTAAGATCAAGTTTTAAGCGTGAATTAGACTTGATCAAGGTTATCGAAGATCAAGTTTTAAGCGTGACTTGGACTTGATCAAGGTTGTTGAATAATGATTTAAATTTAGAGAAAGCATCAAGATTACCATCGGTTTTTAGTCAAATTGGAGATTTATGGAAGTGTGTCTCAAACACTCAAGTGATGAGGGGAGAAATTTTTTGGCACAATTTACTTTAGTAAAATTTCAATGCTTTGTCAAAGATTGACTTTATCAATATTCAACAGATTGACAAGTGAATTATTAACGGGTTAACTAATCATCGATCAATGAATTGTCTGGTTAGTGGTCAAGAATTTGACTCGATCAACGGTCAATACTTTCAAGAAAAATTTAAAGGTTCTAAATGACCAAGCTTATGACAATAATTACATTTATAAATAGGATGATTGGTCTTCTTCTTAGAAAGGAAAATACTAATAAACGATTTATTAGCTTGTTAACTAGGGATGGCAATCGTACACATACCCAGTAGGTACCCTCAAAAATACCAACAACAGGTAGGGTAAAAACACCCAAAATGTCTATGGGTACGAGTAATTACTGAAATTTCGGAACTTGGAACACAAATGTTAAGACAGATGTTTCAACACACACAATGTTAGGACAGATGTTATAACATCACCTGCTGAGTGCTGACAAAAAACAAATTGTGCAGAAAAATAAATTGCAGAAAGATAAACAACACAATCAATTGTTAACCTAGTTTGGTGCAACGTCACCTGATATGGGGGCTACCAAGCCAAGAAGAAAATCCACTATAATGGTATTAGTTCAAAGCCTAAATGTAACACCCCAAATCTACCCAATGTTTATAAGGAAAATCAGAGTGCCAAAATTTCAACTTAAACTTGAGGTATTACATTTCAACTTGAAAACCAACGGCAACATAACTCAATTATAACGGATACATAGCACATAATAATTAGAAGAACTTTAAACAATTATTAAGTCTTCAAATAATTCAACTTTAATAAAATAACTGTAGCGGATTCACAACGTTAATACTTCAAAGAAACATAGCATCCTTTAAACAACTTAATCAAACAACAACTTTTCAAAATAACAACTTTAGTTCAACTGGAAACAACGTAAAATCAAATAAGCGTTCAATCCCCCCGAGTGCTACGTATCAGAGCGAGACACCAATAAGCGACTAAGTCTTTACTCCTCGTTACCTGCACGTTACCAGTATAAAGGCAACAACGAACAAATAAAGGGTGGGATATCAAATCACATAAACTAATGCATGATAAGTAATATATTAGATCTAAGGACTATATAAATACTACTTCAAAGCAACACAATTACACAACTTCAATTCACAGCATACAACTTATAAAATACGACTCAAATGCAACTCGGACAATGCACATGCATGTGGATCCATTGGAGCAGAACTCCCAACTTAAAACATGCCAGGTTATCGAGGCATCAACAAGGCATAAGCCTTCAACTTTTAAATTTTTTCAATCTAGGCCAACGCGGTGAGCATACAGCTCCAACTTAATAAATGCAAGTATGCGACTCAGTATGAACATCAACATAACATCAGTATAATCAACTTAGAACAACATAATCAACTTAGAACAACATAACAACTTTCAACGTTGGCTAACAAGCCTTCAACTTATAATTGTCCGCATTCGGAACAAAACAACTTATTTCAACAGTACCTGCAATTCAAGGAAATCAACAAAAATAACCAACAACAATTATCTACTCGCATACACGAACCACTCCGACAAATTTCACTCAATTTCGGGCAACTAGAATACCGCTTAAACTACGAATGCTACCTATTTGGTACAGTTTCTGTCATATACTGCTGCTATATCATTATAGTGCTACTAATTTAAACTAATTTAACAATTTTATATTAGTTTATATTAGTGTCCTAACACAAATCAGAACCCAATTGTTATTAGTATAATCTTCTGTCAAATATTAAATACTGCTATCTATTAAATGTAGTTTCCTAATACGAATTTCCATTATTTTTCTACTGATTAATTGGAAAGGCACCTAACTGTATGTATAAACATTTTTCTAGTGCATTACACTAATGAATATGCCAATATTAATTACTAACCAAGATAAGACAAAATGGCACAGAACCAAAACGTTTAACAACAATTGAGGTATTCATGGTGAAAAACCCTAAATCTTAAAGGTTAGTAAATAAACCTAAAAATAAAAACTACTAGTCAAAATTATAAATAAAACCTAAAAATAATTAGCCTAAAGCCAGTGGTTAAAAGTTTGCCTCATATTAAATTATTAGCCTAAAAATCCTAATTTGATTAAATTAAACTAATTCTAAATATTATTATTAATTAAACCCTAAATATAAAACTATATCAATTTACTAATAAAACCTAAAAACTAAATTATTTTTTTAAAAAAAAGGGTTTTGGTTTTGGTTAAAAAAGATATGTAATTGTTTTTTTTTAAAAAAAAAAAGGAGTAAAACAAGTTATATAAATAAACATAAAAAAATTTAGAAAAACCTGGGCGCTGGATTCTATACGGTACGCCCTTGAGGGTGTATGGTGTACTCGCGTGCCTGGGAGCATTGGATCTGTCTTCAGGTGAATCCTGTGGCATTGGAAGGAGGGTGTATCGTGGGCATAGGATGGAAGGAAGCGCTGGATCTACAAACTAGGAAAATCAAAGAAAAATTGTAAAATGCCTGGGTTCGAACCCAGGTCTTTGAGGCCATGCTTGCATATCGCTTCACCAACTGCACCATTCAATTTTGTTGTCAATGAAACATGGGCAAAATATTATATAAAAAACATAATGGATAATATATTTAAACAAGAATTTTCCACAAGCAGGCCCACTTATGCGTTGACTGGCCAATCGATCTCCTTGGAAATTCCACGCTTGCATTGACCGCCCCCTGGTTTTTTTAAACCACCGTCGACAGTGGCTTCTCCCTTCTTCTCCGATGGGAGAATTTCTGAACCTGCAAACGGAGCCACCAAACTAACAAAATAAAACCCAACCCCCCTAAATCGGGTGCTGCGATCTCAATGGCATGGTTAGTTTTCAGTAATAGTGCCTGTAACGGTGACAACGAAGATGTACAAGCTCTATGCCCTAATAATGGTGAATCACCATATATGCGTTAAAGCTCCAACCTAACAATTCAAAGCTTCTTTAATCTATACCAGGACCTTAAATACATGGTTAGTTTGGATTAAAACAAGCTAATATGCAAGATACAAAAAATCATAACGTGAATGAAAATGATGAACACGTGAAACATGTTTCAGGCGTTATGAGGCTTGGCTCTGGGTCCATTCTTACCTATTAACCCCTCAGGAATGAATTGAGACGGTTGGTCTGGACTAAAACTCCCTTGAATTGGCTATACGATTTTCTCACTTTATTTGAAATTTTTCTATCTTAGAAACCCTTGAATTGAGACGGTTTACTAATCTTGTTGTGATTAAGCATGGGAACTTTATAAAGGTAGGAGTCTTGAATTGAGACGGTTTACTAATCTTGTTGTGATTAGGCATGGGAACTTCATAAAGGTAGGAGTCTTGAATTTGGGAGCAATCTTCAAAATCCAGTCCAGGTACTTTATGAAGTTCCATGGCTTTCATGCGATCTTCCAGCAACTTGTATTTGTCATAAGGATGCTCGTCCTCATAGTAGTAGTCCTCTTCTTCTTCAGAGGGCTTGACAGAATTATGGTTACTCTTCGCATCAATTTTGATACTAGCATCATCGTCTTGATCATTGTCGTCCTCTTGAGAAACTTTGACTTCCTCAACTTTCTTAAGTGGACCTCTGAATCTTCTCCCCATGTTAAGGACACCCACAGATTTTCTGGGCTTTTTCTCTTTCTTGGTCAGGAGTGCTTTCAGCTCATCATGCCCCTTGGACAAGTTCAGGATCAGATCTTGAAACTGGGCATTTTGGGCTTGAAGGTCTTTGACTAACTGCTCGAGATTCATAATGCTGAAATAAACAGCAAGGAGGTGAGAAACCCATCGTAAGAAACCTGTTATGCGATGTTATGAATGCAAATGCAATGTTTTCAAGGATCCTTAGGGAATTTAGTTTGCGACGAAAATGTAGTTGTAGCCCATCTCCACAAAGAGTGGCCCACGTCCCCAACTCCAATCCCCATGGGAGACGCCCGTCCCCATTTGCCAAGGGGGTCCCACCACCTTTTGGTGGCCCCCGTCCCCATATCTTCATCTTTCTCAACCTTAACTTCTTATATAAATTGGCACTATTAATTTTCATACGGTCCAATTCGAGTAAACTCAGACAATAACAAAAATTAATTCTGTAATAACATGATAACAAAGACAACATAGAACAATTCCAACACAACAAAACAGAGTTATAAACCTCAAAATCCTACATACTACCCATCATGTATCCTAGCATAGAATTCGAACCCCACCCCTTACCTTTGGATTGAACGGAGCTCAAAAATTCGATCGGTAAACTGCAACTTCTAACACTGCAAGCCTTCAAATTCCAGACTGCTAGCACAAACCCTTATTTCTTATTTTCCTCTTTCAATGCTACGTGATTGTTTGTGTTTATGTTGGTTTTGTTTGATAATTACTTGTAATACGGTGGGAGAACTGACTTTTTGAAATGTTGCGGATAGCAAGAGTCGCCACCGACTTTTATTTTATCTAATTGGAAAGGCAAAAAGAACAGGAAAGACCTTTGAAAGATTTTGGGTTTGGGGGGTAGGTTATATAAAGGGAAGGTGTAAGCACCCTTTATATCCATGATTATTCATGGGCTCTTAATTGCTTAGCTCACTTGTTTGTTTGTTTGAAAAGAGTGTCGTGTGTGTGTTTGGAAAAATATTTGTTAAGGACTTTAGCTTGTAAATAAGCGTGGCCTTTTTGAAAGTTTTTGTAAAGAGGTGTGAAAAGTAATTTTGAAATTTAAGTTTTGAATAGAGCAAGCAATTAAAAGCAACTACCCTAAGTTTAATTTTTCTGTTCTTTATGACTTTTATTTGAAAGGGCTATCCATACCATAAAGAGGGTAGGTAGTCCTTTCATTGGATTTGAAAAAGGGTCATCGAGGATTATTGTTCGCCATAAGACTATCCCTACCATAAAGAGGGCAGGTAGTCTTTAGGGAAGGATATAATAGTCATTTTAAGCAACTAGTGAGGATACCTTAGCAATCGAAAGGGACTATCATCATTAATCGTAGGCAACCTCGAGGGACAAGATCATATATTCATAGGCAACATCGAAGGGACTTATGATCTTTTGATGATGATTATGAACTGAGGGCAACATTTGCTAAGGCATCCTCATATTCGAGGGACTTGACTATTTTTGATCGAAAGGCAGCATAAGAAGAATTACCATAAAGGTGTGTGGGTGCAACAATCACGTGAATTTGATTCAGATATTTAATCTTGAGTTAATGAGCTACGTCCAGTTATTAGTCTTTCCGCTTCCTATTTTACTAACCACGCAATTAATATAAAATAAAAGCAGAAATAAGAGTTCCTACACTATTATAAGGCTTCAGGGAGGGGGAATTACAAACCAAACCAGGGGAAAGGCAGAAAATTTAAAAGGTAGAAATTATAAACCTAAACTATTACAAGAAAACTTATTGCGACCTATACACATTTTCTAGAATTGAAATGGCAGAAAATTAAATAATAAAGGAAAAAATTTAAATAAAAGGCAGAAATTAAAAGGCAACAAATATTAAACAGAAGGCATTCGACAATCACAGAATATGAGATGAGAAGATAATTCGCGCATAAAAGAAATTCAATGTTTAACAACAATTGAGGTATTCATGGTGATAAACCCTAAATCTTAAAAGTTAGTAAATAAACCTAAAAATAAAAACTATTGGTCAAAACTATAAATAAAACCTAAAAATAATTAGCCTAAAGCCAGTGGTTAAAAGTTTGCCTAATATTAAATTATTAGTCTAAAAATCCTAACTTGATTAAATTAAACTAATTCTAAATATTATTATTAATTAAACCCTAAATATAAAATTATATCAATTTACTAATAAAACCTAAAAACTAAATCATTGTTTTTAAAAAAAGGTTTTGGTTATTGTTTAAAAAAGATATGTAATTTTTAAAAAAAAAAAAAGGAGTATAACAAGTTATATAAATAAACATAAAAAAATTTAGAAAAACCTGGGCGCTGGATTCTATATGGTACGCCCTTGAGGGTGTATGGTGTACTCGCGTGCCTGGGAGCATTGGATCTGTCTTCTGGTGAATCATGTGGCATTGGAAGGAGGGTGTATCGTGGGCATAAGATGGAAGGAAGCGCTGGATCTGCAAACTAGGAAAATCAAAGAAAAATTGTAAAATGCCTGGGTTCGAACCCAGGTCTTTGAGGCCATGCTTGCATATCGCTTCACCAACTGCACCATTCAATTTTGTTGTCAACGAAACGTGGGCAAAATATTATATAAATAACATAATGGATAATATATTTAAACCAGAACTTTCCACGCGCGGGCCCACTTATGCATTGATTGGCCAATCGATCTCCTTGGAAACGCCACGCTAGCATTGACCGCCCCCCTGGTTTTTTTAAACCACCGTCGATGGTGGCTTCTCCCTTCTTCTCCGATGGGAGAATTTCGGAACCTGCAAACAGAGCCACCAAACTAACAAAATAAAACCCAGCCCCCTAAATCGGGTGCTGCGATCTCAATGGCATGGTTAGTTTTTAGTAATAGTGCCTGTAACAGTGACAACGAAGGTGTACAAGCTCTATGCCCTAATAATGGTGAATCACCATATATGCGTTAAAGCTCCAACCTAACAATTTAAAGCTTCTTTAATCTGTACCAGGACCTTAATTACATGGTTAGTTTGGATTAAAACATGCTAATATGCAAGATACGAAAAATCATAACGTGAATGAAAATGATCAACATGTGAAACATGTTTCAGGCGTTATGAGGCTTGGCTCTGGGTCCATTCTTACCTATTAACCCCTCAGGAATGAATTGGGACGTTTGGTCTGGACTAAAACTCCCTTGAATTGGCTATTCAATTTTCTCACTTTCTTTGAAATTTTTCTATCTTAGAAACCCTAGTCTCCAGCCTCCAATTCGTCCGCTCTTGCTCCTGAATGTCTAAGTATATATAGGCCTTGAAGTTTAGGTTAACAAAATAAAAAGAAATCCATGATTGAATGATTTGGATTCTTGATTGAAAATCTAAACCAAAACTTACTATCTTGAGTCCAATCTATTTGCAATCCTTTTCCACATATTTCTGATTTAAAAAGATTGATATTGGATTAATTGGATGTGTTATATAATCTTATTCCATTTAATCATGATTTATTTTGATTGAATTTGATTTTAGATGAATAAAATCAAAATAAAATAAGATAAAACCATAAAATAATTGGAAATTGATTCAAGGGCTCCTTATGAACCCAATATCACGTGGTAAGTGCAATATCATAGGCCCATTACTCAAAAATATGAAATTCATCAATTAGGGTTTTATGCAATTCTCAAAAATAGACCAACTTGTACCAAGCATGTCTCTCTCATTTTTTTTGGTATGGAGATGTTCTAGAACTTTTTGGAAAGCCCAAGATGTCCTCTACAAGCCACTTTGGAACATATTTTTGATTTGAGGATTTTATCTTGATGATATTGCTCCTGACAAAAAATTGCTTTTTGCGAGCTTTTAGAAGGACCTGTAATGTTTTGGCTCATATCTCTCAAATGAAGCATTTTTGGCCTTCGCTTTAGAGAGAAAAAGTTGTAGAGAATTCAATTTACTTCAAAATAGGCTTTGGTTGGGAAATTTATGATGTTCCATGTGAATGTTATGGCTGGTCAAAGTTCAGTTGACTTTTAGGTCAAAAACCCTAATTTAGAAACTTTGAGTTTTGATGATTTTGAAGCTTTCCTTGATGAATCATGATCAATACTTGATCAAATGATGAATGTGACTTCAAAATATTGATTTTTCCCAAAAATCAGAAGTTTTGACGATGATTTGACCATAGTTGATTTTTAGGTCAAAGTGGTCGACTGCTGACCATTTGAACTGTTGACTGAGCAATCTTATGAATCAGAGCTTGAAACTTGGCACGAGGATTCTCTGAGGCATATGAGAGGCCATGAAGTCCTCTTGAAGTATCAGAAGTTGATTTTACTTGGAGAGAAGCAAAACCATAGTTGTGGCTTGTTGCCTATGAGACAGGTAAGTGTGCCCAAATCTTGTATAGTCTTGAGCAGTTGAAAGTCATGTGAGCCAAAATATGGTGGGAAAATTTTGGGGTATGACACTACTACTACTACTACTACTACTACTACTACTACTACTACTACTACTACTACTACTACTACTACTACTACTACTACTACTACTACTACTACTCTAACAAAACCTAATAGAATAAATGGGCCTCTAAAACTCATGTTTGGGTTTTACTAACTAATACCCATCAATTGCTAATTCACACCTATAATTAAATCAGATCAAATTTATTTAATAACTCCTAAAATAAATAATAATTCTATTATTATTTATCTCCCGACTTTATTCGACTTTCTACCAGATTATTAACTAAATCCACATATTATCGCAAAATACTCAATATATTTAATAAATATTATTTAATTAAATACGGGTGTTATAACTCTCCCCCACTAGGATATTTTTCGTCCTCGAAAATTTGTCTGACATCACCATACTTACCTTGCTTTCACATCCAACTTCTCTGATTACCATTCCTGCTAAACATTTTATACTACCAACAACAACATAACATCTAATAGTACAAGCATCACTAGTAACTATTTAAAGGAATACTACTAAGGAAACATTACCTTCAATTTGCTCGTCTTCACTATCCAGCTAACTCCCAACTAAAGCGAACACTTTACCACCAACTTGCGTCTTCTTTGGTTTCTAACACTGACTACTAATGTGTCCCTCTTCACCACAGTTGAAGTAAATCATCTCCTTGTGCTTGCAATCAGATATTGCATGTCTAGTCTTACCACAACGGAAACACCTCTTAATCTCAGCATTACACAGATTACTCTTGTGACCGGCTTCCCCACACTTGAAACAAACGACGCTAGCAGGAGCTTCTCCCCCACTAGTTCTCTTGCCATCAACCACTTCTGCTTTACCCTTTCCAACTGGAGCATCATAAGGTGTGCTACGGTTCTGCTTGCCTCTCCTATCCTTGACAATCCTGTAATGTGCATTATGATCTTCTTCATAAATCCTGCAACTATCAACCAAATCAAGAAGGATACGAATCTTCTGATACCCAACAACTTTCTTGATCTCCGAGAGCAATCTGTTCTCAAACTTCATGCACTTTGAAAACTCAGCACCTGATCTATCATAATGTGGATAGAACTTAGCCAACTCAGTGAATTTTGAAGCATACTCTACCACTGACATATTCCCCTATTTCAGCTCAAGGAACTCAATCTCTTTCTTACCCCGAACATCTTCAGGATAATACTTCCTCAGAAACTCTCTACGGAACATAGCCCAAGTGATCTCTTCACCCACCACTTCCAATCTCTGGCAAGTCTCTAGCCACCAGTCATCAGCTTCGACTGCCAGCATGTGAGTTCCATACCTATCCTTCTGCGCCTAAGTGCAGTCCATCACACGGAAGATCCTCTCAATCTCCTTCAACCACTCCAATGCACCATCAGGATCATGCTTTCCTTTGAAGACCGGCGGATTCACCCTCTAGAAGTTCGCCAAACTACGAGATCCAGCATTCTCATTAGCATATGACTGATTTGCCAAAGCCTGAGCCATAGCCTCCAAAGCAGCATCAATCGCAGCATCGTTTCTACCAGCCATCTCAATTAAGCCCTACTACATAAACAACATTTAGATAGAAGCAATTAACAATACTCGATTGTTAACGACGCAACAACTTAGGCGGACGAACCGACCTGCTCTGATACCATTTGTAACGCCCCATACTGCTTTTGGAATGATCGACTGACCCCACAAACCAACACAAGTCTTTTCAGCATGATTTGTCCCCAGTCACACGCTTTTCGGGAAACTTCCCAGAAGGTCACCCATCCCAGAATTGCTCCAAGTCAAACACACTTAACTGTGGAGTTCTTATGAAACGAGTTACCAAAAAGAATATGCATCTTGTTGGTATAGGTAGTACCCATCAATCCTTATAAGCTTTCCTTCAACCGTGCAGTCTCATACCTGCACAGTCTCAAGATCCCTCTCATTCCGATACTGTGACCCCTCCTTGCCATATTCGGCCTCGAGTGATACATGAGGTGCAACCACCCCTCGCCTTCTTCGTCCTCGAACCACATTGTACTGGAAGAGGTTTGGCTCTGATACCATTAATGTAACACCCCAAATCTATCCAGCGTTTATAAGAAAAATTAGAGTGCCAAAATTTCAACATAAACTTGAGGTATTACATTTCAACTTGAAAACCAACGACAACATAACTCAATTATAACGAATACATAGCACATAATAATTAGAAGAACTTTAAACAATTATTTAGTCTTCAAATAATTCAACTTTAATAAAATAACTGCAGTGGATTCACATTGTTAATACTTCAAAGAAACATAGCATCCTTTAAACAACTTAATCAAACAACAACTGTTCAAAATAACGACTTTAGTTCAACTGGAAACAACATAAAATCAAATAAGTGTTCAGTCCCCCCGAGTGATATTGTAATACGGTGGGAGAACTGACTTTTTTAGAAATGTTGCGGATAGCAAGAGTCGCCACCGACTTTTATTTTATCCAATATATAGAAAGGCTAAAAAAACAGAAAAAAACCTTTTTAAAAGACTTTGAGTTCGGGGGGTAAGTTATACAAAGGGAAGGTGTAAGCACCCTTTATATCCATGGTTATCCATGGGCTCTTAATTGCTTAGCTCACTTTTATTTTCAAAATGTTTGAAGTGTAGTGTGTGAATAAGAAAATGTTTGAATAAGAACTTTAGCTTGTAAATAAGCGTAGTCTTTATGAAAAGATTCTTTGAAAAGAAGTGGGAAAAGATTTTGAATTTTGAATTTGAATTTGAATAGAGCAAGCAATCAGGAGCACCTACCCTAAGTTAGAAAAATTGTTCTTTTAGCTTTTCAATTTGAGAGGGCTATCCATACCATAGGAGGGTAGGAAGTCCTTTCATTGGATGTAAAGGGTCATCGAGGAAGTATCGTTCGCCATAAAACTGTCCCTACCATATAGAGGTAGGTAGTCTATAGGGAAGGATAAAATAGTCATTTTTTAGGCAACCAGCGAGGATACCTTAGCAATGGGACAATCATCTTCATTTCCGAGGCAGCATCGAGGGACATAATCTTATGATGATTTCAATGAATTAAGGTAGCATTTGCTTTAGGTATCCTCGAAATCGAGGGACTTGACTATTTTAGAATCGTAATTAAAAGGCAACGGGCAACATAAGAAGGGTTACCCTAAAGGTGTGTGGCGATAAACACTAAATCTCTAAAGGTTAACCTAAAATTAAATTAATTAGCCTAAAAATAATTATTAGCCTAAAAATAAATTAATTAGCCTAAAATAATTATTAGCCTGAAAATAAATTAATTAGCTTAAAAATAATTATTAGCCTAAAAATAATTATTAGCCTAAAATAATTATTAGCCTAAAAATAAATTAATTAGCCTAAAAATAATTATTAGCCTAAAAGTAATTATTAGCCTAAATAAAATCCTAACCCTAATTCATGAAAATGGACAACATCTACCTATTATATATATTTTAGGGTTAATGGTTTAAAAAAGAGATTTTACCAAGGTTTTCAAGGGCAATGAAGCAAACAAATAAGTGTAAGGAAGAATTGACACCTGCTCCCCTTTGGCCAAAGGAGGTACCTGCAAAAATAAAATATTAATAATAAGAATAAGAACATTAGTAATAGTAATAATAATAACACAAGAAAAGAATTGGGGTTTAGCAAATTAAATTATGGACAAAATTACGAATATCCTTGATTTAGCCAAATACCAAAAGGTTTTTGGCCAAATATGAATAACCTTGATTTGGCCAAATACCAAAAGGTTTTTGGCCAAATATGAATAACCTTGATTTGGCCAAATACCAAAAGGTTTTTGGCCAAAAAAGCAATTGGGGTACCATTCACTTGGTCAATCCATAGAAAACCTGTTCATAAACCAACGCAATGTTACGGTTAAGAAAACAAATGGAAAAATAGAAAAGTGATTAAAATAAAATCAAAAAAAATATAAAAACCTGATTATAAATCAAATAAAATAAGAACACGAAAGTACAATTTTTTTTAGATTTTTTTGAAAATATGAAAATAGAAATCAAACAAATAAAATAGAAAAAAGAGGAATTTGCAATTTTAAGTGTCGAAATCCTTTAGAATTCTATTCTAAAGGAGTATTGTTCTACGAATTTTTTCTGAACTTCTGGAAAAAATTCGGAGCAAATCGAAACAGTAGTTTCAGAATTCGACTGATAGGCTGGAAAATTTATTACTATGCTGCAACCGGAATTGCAACCCTGAAGAAGGAGAAGTAGGAGAAAATATTTTTTTGTGTTTGTGAGAAGAGAGAGAGTCGGAGTAAGGGTTAGAATTGTTAGTCCTATTTATCATCATGAATTAAGTTAGAAGAAAAATAATTATAGTAAGACTATGGACCAAATCAAAGCCCAAAAATCAATTTGTTTTAATTCTAATAAAAAATTAAATCAAACTAATTTAATAAGATTGACTTGTTCCCTATGTTATAAAAAGTGCTAAAAATAGGACAAATAAGATTAAAAACTTGTTTTTTTGGATTTTTTAATATTTTATGATTTTTTGACTAAAAATGCATAAAAAGTTAAAATTGCTTATTTTAAAAAATGCATATTTAATTAATACGAAACTTAAAAATAAAATGATAAAAAATGATTTTTTTGTGATTTTTTAATATAAATGAAAATAAAATTAAAACTATAGTTAGAAACAAATAAAAGAAAAAAGTGTTAGCAGTGGGATTCGAACCCGAGACTTTGTACTTGCAAGCCTTACCTCCTTACCAATTGCGCTATATTATTTGTTTGAAATAAAAGCCAATTGAAAGTGTATGAAGCATGGGAAAACATTTTGCTATTTATTAAAATATAAATAATGAAAGAGTAAATTATTATATTTTAAAATAGACTTTAAATCGAATATTTATAAAATTCAAGATGTCAATGTGAATGACCTCAAAATTTTATAAAAAATTCAATTTTGAAATAATTCGAATCTTTGAATATGGTGGGGAAATTTTGGGCTATGACAGTTGCCCCTGTTCAATCTTCTTAAACCTGAGGATGTAGAATGGTTTATGTCCCATTTGGTATCTAAGGGTGGAAGAGGATTGAACACTAGAGTACCCAGAAATTTGCACTATCGCGGATGGGCTTAGAGATGCCACCTAGTTATTGAGAGAATTGATTGAGATGGGCTTAAAAGATGCCGTTTGGATATTGGGAGTATGAAGTGGGCTTAAAGATGCCACCTGACTTGATAGGTTGAAAGTCAGAATGAGTCGTACGTTAGACTGTATTTGAAAGGATATACTTAGGATGAGTCGTACATTAGACTGAATCCACTGTATTGATGAATGTCAAAGTAAGCCGTACGTTAGGCTGTACTTTAGGATGAGTCGTACGTTAGACAAGGTCCAATTACATTGATAGATGTTTGGAGAGTCGTACGTTAGGCTGAAGGATGGGTCGTACGTTAGACCGGATCCAATTGCATTGATAAATGTCTGGAAAGCCGTACGTTAGGCTGAACTTTAGGACGAGTCATACATTAGACTGGGTCCGATTGCGTTGATAAATGTCTGGAAAAGTCGTACGTTAGGCTGTAGGATAGGTCGTACGTTAGACCAGGTCCCCTGTGTTGATAGTTGTCAGAGTACACCGTACGTCAGGTTGTATCCTACGATGATTCGTATGTTAGACTGGATCCTTTATATTGAGAAGTACCATAATGAGTCGTACGTTAGGCTCTATCAGAGCTCAGATGTATTGAGAAGTGTTTATAAGAGATTGGCTTAAAGATGCCATCAGACTTGGATAGATTGATTTGATTGTGGATCGTCTCAGCACCGTATGCAGTAACTGATTTAGATCTTGTATTGTCGATCGTCTCAGCACCGCGTGTAGTAAGCTGATTTAGATCTCGTAATGTCGATCGTCTCAGTACCTTGTGTAGTAACTGATTTAGATCTTGGAGTGATCGTCTCATCGTTTGTATTGATGAATTTAGATCTTGGATTGTTGATCGTCTCAGCACCTTGTGGGGTCACCAATTTAGATCTTGTAATGTTGATCGTCTCAGCACCTTGTGTAGTAACTGATTTCGATCGTAAGAAGATGATTATCTCTGAACTATCTCTGGAGAATACCCGGAACTAAGTATCATAATTAAATCTTTGTCTTGATTATCTCTGAACTATCTCTGGAGAATACCCGAAACTAAGTATCAGAATTAAATCTTTGTCTTGATTATCTCTGAACTATCTCTGGAAGATATCCAAAATTAAGTGTCAGAACTAAATCTCTGTCTTGATTATCTCTGAACTATCTTTGGAAGATATCCAAAATTAAGCATCAGTATTAAATCTTTGTCTTGAATGAGTGTCAGAATTAAATCGTTGACTTGATTATCTCTGCACTATATCTAGAAGATAATGTTCATTTGATTTGTAGGAATAGACTGAAAAAGCAACATTAGTTTTATGCAATGTCGTGATGCATGTATTGTAATGTTTATTTTTTGAAATGAATGAGAGTGTTATGTATATGCCATGAGGCGTATGTATGTTATGTGTGTGCCATGAGGCGTATGATGTATGAATGCAAAATGTTGTTAATGATGATAGTAGATTGTAGTAGCGTCTGGCGGGGAAAATAAATCCCTAACTGTTGTGGAGAATGTAGAGTACTGGTCTTCCGTTTTAGTAGGAACTCCCGCTTCATGCTCGAGGATGCTCCGCTGGGGATCTTTGACTTCTGCTTGGGGATGAAGGTAATTTGAATGGTTGATCTTGATGTACCCCGACTGGGGATAAGAGAGATGAATAGAATCTCCGATGTTCAATCTGACTCAGCTCGACTGTGAGTGCCAATCTTTATGGAGATGGTGAGTTTAGAGAAGATATTATTCGAATATAGCTTCTTGAGGACTACTCTGTGGGGATATGATCTTGTGAAACCGGCTCTGGGGGAAGGCATGGATGCCTTGAACATTGCCCCTAGTTTTTATAGTGACTGCCATTCCTGGGCTTGTGTTGATTGGGATACACCAATGAGTATTGATCAAAGTGTCAAACAGGCCTTGCCTATCTTTGCCCCTGCCAGTAGGGACTCTGGAGAGATTCGCCTTGTGAGGACTTTATGAGATGTATATTATGGATGACATGCCCCTAGTAATCATAGACTTAGGACAATTCCCCATGTCGATTGGGAAGTAGCTTCAGACCCACTTGGATGCATGCCCCTGATTGTTTGGCATTCCTGAGAGATTCTTTGAATCTTGACCCGATTTCCCCAGGTTGATTGGACAAAGCATGTCATGCCCCTTGTATTCGTTGACTTCTAATTGAGTAAGGTGTAAGAGTTATTGTTACTGAAGTGGTTTCGTCTGTCGGGATGACTTTTAGTCATTAGTCGTACCCTGTGCAAATTCTTCCTGATGCTAACATTTGAAATTATGTAGCAAAATATGTTTAATAATGAATTCATGAGATGCAATGCATATGTCTGTCTTGTTTTTTTCTTGTGGAAAACATTAAAACGGGAGATGTAAAAGCGTGATGTTTATAAAAACGTGATGTTTGTAAAAACGAAATATCAACTCAGCATTTATGGTAAACCTTAAGGAGTCAGGATACCCTTTTGGTGACAGTATGCTTTCGAACTAACCATGCTTCAGTTAGGACTTTCAAGGGTTGTAACGTGGCTTGGTTCACGGTTTAAGAAACAAAGGATAATGGCTCAAAGTTTATTTGTACCCATCCCAATCTTCGTGATGTTCTTCGATCCTATGCTCAGTTAATTCTGCGTTTAAGCCTTAGCAAAGCTTGAAGTTGTAACATTGATATTTGATGATGGTTAAAGTATCAAAAGTTTAATTTGGACAGGCAGTCATCCTTTTTATATTACTTTCTTTTTGTCAAGGATTTGCAATGACCTCTTTTGAAATGTTTTCTTTTGTCGAGGATTTTTAGCAACCTCCTTTTTGACTTTGTTATCCCTAACTTTTTCCTGAACTGTTTATTTTGAGATTACAGTCAACGGGATGTTTCAATTTTTGATAAGCCTCCTTCATAGGTTTTGACTTAATAGCTTTTTTTTCCTTTTGATAGATGTTGACTGCCTGACTTAATGGTTACGGGAACTCATCATTATTTGTGTAAACAACAGCTAGTATAATTGAGTTAACTGAGTAACTATCCTGTCCCAGGTTATGATTAAGGGTTTTAAATTGTACAAGAAAGAAAACTCCTACGCCTTAGGCTCAAAGGGTTTGACAAGGGATTAAAATCCTTATATCTCCACTGTTTAGGATTGAAACAATGCATGTACGTCGTCAGCATAGTCTGTTCAAAAGCATACTATATGAGGCTGCGGTATCGTTTTCTTCATCCTCCCTCAAAAGGCATACAGCTTTAGCAGGAGTCGAATATCACAAAACATAAACAAAGTAAAAACTAGTTTAAATGAGTGATAGCGAAATGGTTGATTCCAGACAAACATATGCGATGCACTAATGATGATTATTAAAACAGATAATGTCTATCATGAGTCGAATGTTTAAACAAACAGGAAAGAAAATTGCAAATGAAAGCAAATTTAGTGACCCAACAATCCATCTTCTAGACATTTATCAGTCTTGTCATGGTTAGGCAAGAGAGCAATGATCACCATAGGAATCTTAGGAGGTTTGAATTCAATCTCACCAGCCTCTATCATGTCTTGGACTTTGTTTCTCAGTGCCCAACAGTTGTCTGCATGGTGCCCAGGAGCATTGCAGTGATAAGCACATGTGGCATTGGGATCATAAGTTGGATTTGCAGTATTAACAATCTTCGGAGGATCCCTTGTGGTAATCAAGTTGGCCTTCAATAGATGTTGCAGGGCTTGAGATAAAGGCATATTGATCGGGGTGAACTATCTTCTAGGTCTTTCTGTCCTGCGCTGATACCCTTGTTTGGGAGTTTGTTGAGATGTTGGAGTGGAGATTAGAATTGACCCAACATATTGGTTGCGTTCATTAAGACCTTTCTAGTTGTGCGCAATATCAGTCATATAAGTCTCTTCAGGTGAGTTGAAATCAGTGATCTTGTCATTAGTTGAGTTTTGAATTTTATGCCTCAATTGTCCACCATCCTTTGTATCATGATCAGGATTGTTCGAATGATAAGCACATCTTGCATTGTTCTTGTACCCAGAAACAGGATTGACAGGAACTGAATATGTAGGCAATGGGGTTATCAAGTTCTAATTGAGTAGTTGTTATAGAACTTGAGACAACTGCATGTGCAACAGAGTAAATGATCGCTTAGGTTTGGATTTCTGATTATCTTGACTACTTTGCTGCCTATGCTGATTCTTCTCTTTCTTGATCAGAAGCGCCTTCAATTCTTCTTGCCCCTTGGCCAAGTTAAGGATCATCTCTTGGAACTGGTTGTTCTGAGCCTGAAGATTTTTGAATGATTGCTCGAGATCCATGACGCTGAAATAAACAGTGAGGAAGGATGAGAAACCCGTTGTAGGAAACCTGTTATGCGATGTTATGAATGCAAATGCAATGTTTTCAAGGATCTTTAGGAAATTTAGTTTGTGACATTTAGACATGAATCAGTCACAGCTTCGTATGAAGAATCTTGGCTTTCGTCCTTGAACGTCCTTCTTTGAGAATCAAGCTCACCATATCGAGTGGGTCATAGCCTCTGATTCGGGATACCTCTGAATTTGAAGGCATATGACTAGAGGAAAATAAATCCTCTTGCCCCTTGATAGGTACTGTGTTTTTGAATTGGAAGACATGCGGCTAGAGGAAAATAAATCCTCTTGCCCCTTGATAGGTACTGTGTCTTTGAATTGGAAGACATGCGGCTAGAGGAAAATAAATCCTCTTGCCCCTTGATAGGAATTCAGTCCTTGATCAAAGCAGCTGAAATTGTGCGCCCTAAATTCCTAAGATCCTTAAAAGGGTTAGTTAACATGCTATGTTATGATGTCATGATGTTATGCAAATTCTATGCATCAGGCGAAGCGTCAGGTAATAAGGACAAGCAAGTCCCACGACAAAACATACATGGAAATCAAGGGGTTAGCAGCACACACAAGCAAGTCACACAAGTGTCCTTAGGTTTAGAGGCTTGCTTGAAGTTCATAGGTACATACCCTCCCTAAAGGTACTTCTATGGATAAAGAGATTTCAGCAACAGGGTCCTACCAGTTACTCAGAATTGTCAGCCCCTCTAAAGAACCCTCAAACATGGTACATGCATACCACACAATGATACTTTAAGAAGAAACCTATCTGAGTTGTAGTATCGGGTCACGACCATAACTTGACATGCATCAAGAATAGTCCTCCCACTACGTTCCTAAAAGTCAAGATGGGTTAAAGGTGACTAAAGGTCCTTGAGCTCCGACGCACCCAAAGGTACATACATAAACCTCTCTCATGCAAAAGAGGTACATAATAACCAGTGGAGGCCTAACTCAAGCGCGAACTTCATATTGACCAATCCCAAGCATGCACAAGGGAGGTCTCCATGACTATGCCGCTCCTATCTCAAGTGTACTTGAATCCGGGTATAGGATCCGTCCTTCATTTAATTACCAAGCAACCTTTAAAATAAAGCAAGCAAAACAAACAATTGAAAACATTTAAGTGATCCTAAAATTTAAGGTAACTTCTCTTTTTATTCGAACTCCCCAGCAGAGTCCCCAGTTCTGTAATACGGTGGGAGAACTGACTTTTTTAGAAATGTTGCGGATAGCAAGTGTCGCCACCGACTTTTATTTTATCCAATATATAGAAAGGCTAAAAAAACAGAAAAAAACCTTTTTAAAAGACTTGGAGTTCGGGGGGTAAGTTATACAAAGGGAAGGTGTAAGCATCATTTGTATCCATGGTTATCCATGGGCTCTTAATTGCTTAGCTCACTTTTATTTTCAAAATGTTTGAAGTGTAGTGTGTGAAAAAGAAAATGTTTGAATAAGAACTTTAGCTTGTAAATAAGCGTAGTCTTTTTGAAAAGATTCTTTGAAAAGAAGTGGGAAAAGATTTTGAATTTTGAATTTGAATTTGAATAGAGCAAGCAATCAGGATCACCTACCCTAAGTTAGAAAAATTGTTCTTTTAGCTTTTCAATTCGAGAGGGCTATCCATACCATAGGAGGGTAGGAAATCCTTTCATTGGATGTAAAGGGTTATCGAGGAAGTATCGTTCGCCATAAAACTGTCCCTACCATATAGAGGTAGGTAGTCTATAGGGAAGGAGAGAATAGTCATTTTTTAGGCAACCAGCGAGGATACCTTAGCAATGGGACAATCATCTTTATTTCCGAGGCAGCATCGAGGGACAAAATCTTATGATGATTTCAATGAATTAAGGCAGTATTTGCTTTAGGTATCCTCGGAATCGAGGGACTTGACTATTTTAGAATCGTAATTAAAAGGCAACAGGCAACATAAGAAAGGTTACCCTAAAGGTGTGTGGCGATAAACACTAAATCTCTAAAGGTTAACCTAAAATTAAATTAATTAGCCTAAAAATAATTATTAGCCTAAAAATAAATTAATTAGCCTCAAATAATTATTAGCCTGAAAATAAATTAATTAGCTTAAAAATAATTATTAGTCTAAAAATAATTATTAGCCTAAAATAATTATTAGCCTAAAAATAAATTAATTAGCCTAAAAATAAATTAATTAGCCTAAAAATAATTATTAGCCTAAAATTAATTATTAGCCTAAATAAAATCCTAACCCTAATTCATGAAAATGGACAACATCTACCTATTATATATATTTTAGGGTTAATGGTTTAAAAAAGAGATTTTACCAAGGTTTTCAAGGGCAATGAAGCAAACAAATAAGTGTAAGGAAGAATTGACACCTGCTCCCCTTTGGCCAAAGGAGGTACCTGCAAAAATAAAATATTAATAATAAGAATAAGAACATTAGTAATAGTAATAATAATAACACAAGAAAAGAATTGGGGTTTAGCAAATTAAATTATGGACAAAATTACGAATATCCTTGATTTAGCCAAATACCAAAAGGTTTTTGGCCAAATATGAATAACCTTGATTTGGCCAAATACCAAAAGGTTTTTGGCCAAATATGAATAACCTTGATTTGGCCAAATACCAAAAGGTTTTTGGCCAAAAAAGCAATTGGGGTACCATTCACTTGGTCAATCCATAGAAAACCTGTTCATAAACCAACGCAATGTTACGGTTAATAAAACAAATGGAAAAATAGAAAAGTGATTAAAATAAATTCAAAAAAAATATAAAAACCTGATTATAAATCAATTAAAATAAGAACACGAAAGTACAATTTTTTTTAGATTTTTTTGAAAACATGAAAATAGAAATTAAACAAATCAAATAGAAAAAAGAGGAATTTGCGATTTTAATTCTCGAAATCCTTTAGAATTCTATTCTAAAGGAGTATTGTTCTACGAATTTTTTCTGAACTTCTGGAAAAAATTCGGAGCAAATCGAAACAGTAGTTTCAGAATTCGACTGATAGGCTGGAAAATTTATTACTATGCTGCAACCGAAATTGCATACCTGAAGAAGGAGAAGTAGGAGAAAATATTTTTTTGTGTTTCTGAGAAGAGAGAGAGTCGGAGTAAGGGTTAGAATTGTTAGTCCTATTTATCATCATGAATTAGGTTAGAAGAAAAATAATTATAGTAAAACTATGGACCAAATCAAAGCCCAAAAATCAATTTGTTTTAATTGTAATAAAAATTAAATCAAACTAATTTAATAAGATTGATTTGTTCCCTAAGTTATAAAAAGTGCTAAAAATAGGACAAATAAGATTAAAAACTTGTTTTTTTTTTTGGATTTTTGAATATTTTATAATTTTTTGACTAAAAATGCATAAAAAGTTAAAATTGCTTATTTTAAAAAATGCATATTTAATTAATACGAAAATTAAAAATAAAATGATAAAAAATGATTTTTTTTTTGTGATTTTTTAATATAAATGAAAATAAAGCTAAAACTATAGTTAGAAACAAATAAAAGAAAAAAGTGTTAGAAGTGAGATTCGAACCGGAGACTTTGTACTTGCAAGCCTTATCTCCTTACCAATTACACTATATTATTTGTTTGAAATAAATGCCAAATGAAAGTGTATGAAGCATGGGAAAACATTTTGCTATTTATTAAAATATAAATAATGTAAGAGTAAATTATTATATTTTAAAATAGACTTTAAATCAAATATTTATAAAATTCAAGACGTCAATGTGAATGACCTCAAAATTTTATAAAAAATCCAATTTTGAAATAATTTGAATATTTGAATATGGTGGGCAAATTTTGGGGTATGACAGATATGTATCAGAGCGACGACACAAATAAGCTACTAAGACTTTACTTCTCGTTACCTACACGTTACCAATATAAAGGCAACGACGAACAAATAAAGGGTGAGATATCGAATCATATAAACCAATGCAGAATAAGTAATATATTAGATCTAAGGACTATATAAATACTACTTCAAAGTAACACAATTACACAACTTCAATTCACAACATACAACTTATAAAATACGACTCAAATGCAACTCGGACTATGCACATGCATGTGGATCCATTGAAGCAGAACTCCCTACTTAAAATATGCCTGGTTATCGAGGCATCAACAAGGCATAAGCCTTCAACTTTCAACTTTTGCCAATCCAGCCCAACGCGGTGAGCATACAGCTCCAACTTAATAAATGCAAGTATGCGACTCAGTATGAACAACAACATAACATCAGTATAATCAACTTAGAACAACATAATCAACTTAGAACAACATAACAACTTTCAACATTGGCTAACAAGCCTTCAACTTATAATTTTTCGCATTCGGAACAAATCAACTTATTTTAACAGTACCTGTAATTTAACGAAATCAACAAAAATAACCAACAACAATTATCTACTCGTATACACGAACCACCCCGACAAATTTCACTTGATTCCGGGCAATTAAAATACCGCTTAAACTACGAATGCTACCTATTTGGTACAGTTTCTGTCATATACTGCTGCTATATCATTGTAGTGCTACTAATTTAAATGAATTCAACAATTTCCTATTAGTTTATATTACTGTCCTAACACAAATCAGAACCCAATTGTTATTAGTCTAATCTTCTGTCAAATATTAAATACTGCTATCTATTAAATGTAGTTTCCTGATACGAATTTCCATTCATTTTCTATTGATTAATTGGTAAGGTACCTAACTGTATGTATAAACATTTTTCTAGTGCATTACACTAATGAATATGCCAATATTAATTACTAACCATGATAAGACAAAATGGCACAGAACCAAAACGTGACCCATCCCCTTCTTCTTTCTGTTGGGATGCCCATCTCCACAAGGAGTGGCCTACGTCTCCAACTCCCAACCCCATGGGAGACGCCCGTCCCCATTTGCCAAGGGGGTCCCACCACCTTTTGGTGGCCCCCGTCCCCATATCTTCATCTTTCTCAACCTTAACTTCTTATATAAATTGGCACTATTAATTTGCTTACGGTCCAATTCGAGTAAACCCAGACAACAACAAAAATTCATTCTGCAATAACGCAATAACAAAGACAACATAGAACAATTCCAACACAACAAACTCATCAACAGAGACCAATTAATTCATAGAATCGATCACAATTTTTGACACATAAAGCAGAATTATAAACCCCAAAATCCTACATACTATCCAGCATGTATCCGAGTATAGAATTCGAACCCCACCCCTTACCTTTGGATTGAATAGAGCTCAAAAATGCGATCGGTAAACTGCAACTTCTAACACCGAAAACCTTCAAATTCCAGACTGCTAGCACAAACCCTTATTTCTTATTTTCCTCTTTCTCTGCTACGTGACTGTTTGTGTTTCTTTTGGTTTTGTTTGATAACTACTACTACTACTCTAACAAAACCTAATAGAATAAATGGGCCTCTAAAACTCATGTTTGGGTTTTACTAACTAATACCCTCAGTTGCTAATTCACACCTATAATTAAATCCGATCAAATTTATTTAATAACTCCTAAAATAAATAATAATTCTAATACTATTTATCTTCCAACTTTATTCGACTTTCTACCCGATTATTAACTAAATCCACATATCATCGCAAAATACTCAATATATTTAATTAAAATTATTTAATTAAATACGAGTGTTACACTAAACAGTCCCAGTTTACAACTAATCACCTAATCACTACTTCTATGCAATTTCTACTTATGAACCTCCTAGATATGATAACCCCTATCACTTTCCAATATCACCTCCGTGATTAAAGATAGTTACAATCCCAACAACTATACCAAAAACCTATCACAATCCCAGTGACTGTAAGAACCAAAAAGAAAGATCACACTTTCTAATTAATAATACTTGGTCTTGCTTAAAAGCTCCAACCAAGAACAATACTCAAATCTTTTGCTTAAAAGCTTCAAGAGTGAGAACAATAACTTAATATATAATCAAGTAACAATCAGCCAACCTTAATGCATCAAAAGATACATGAGTGACATACAAACAAAAACACCAAAACCTAAACCGTTATTTGCATCCATGGTTTCCCTTTTGTGAATGCTTGCTATACTAAATTTAGAAAGTCCCTTTAATAGATTCTTGCAGTATGGGCTTGGACTTCTGAAACGAATCCAATCTTCTTCTCTTGAATCAGTTGCCTGATCTTTACACAAAATAGGAACAAATTAAATCAAATCAAATCTTAATTTCCTAAAAATATCTCAAAGATCCTTTGTATCAAACCAAATTAAATATGCATTTGTCCTAAAAACTCCTTGATTGGATGTCCTTGTATGAGTGCTTGAATCTTCCAGAAACTCATATTTTTCAATCAAATCTTCAAGGATTAAAATCTAGTATGAGCTGTCATGATGTTCTGGTATAACATGTCGCAACATCTGGCGGAACATCTGTAAAAACTCATGACTGCAGAACTTGTCATGACAGTTGGTCAAGATGTTACAACATCTTGCTTAACATCTGATCAAAACCATGTTTTAGCATAGTTAATGCCAACCATAAAACCATGGATCTAACAATCTCTCCCTTTGGAAAATTTTGGCTAAAACAACCAAAGCACTATTATGTCATGGAGATAGGAATATAACCACAAACAAAGGTGACATGAAACCATGTAAACTTACATCAAACTACAAACATAAGAATATCTCAGAGATACACAGCAGTTACACAAAAGACCTCTTCTTCAAAGCTCTTAAGAAATCAGATGTTCAGACATTTGGTCTGACATCACATCAACACAGCTCTTCAGAGCTTGTACAATGAGACGAGTTCATTATTCCCCTTTCATACAAAACCAATTCTCCCCCTCAAAGGGGAAGCCCAAAAAATGAACTATCCAAGTTCATACATCAGAGACACATGCATTAGAAGATAATAAAAGCCTCACATCAGGCAAGATATGAGAACATCAGGTAAGACATCATGCACACAAACCCTCCATATCCAGTAGCAGCAACATCACAACACAACAAACAAGCATGACAGACTATCATTCTCCCCCTAAATAGTTACATCCAGCAAGCAACCATAATAGCCACTTTTCCCGTAGTAGTAGCACAGTCCTATCAGCATGCTAGTCAACATGTCAAGACATGTGTCATAACATCAGGACAAACATAACACACCAACACTTTACTCCCCCTTTTAGCCAAAAATTGAAGAAAAAAAAAAGAAGAGTAAATATAAATACAAATGGAAGCACCCACATTGCACAAAAGCAATAAACACAAATGGAAGCACACAACTCTTGATCATCCTCAGGTGGTCTTCCACCTCTTGCCCCTGTCAAAGTTCCTTCTGCACTCCTTGTTGGTGTCTTGTTGTAACCTTTTGTTCCATCCCGCAAATATAACAATTGGCTTAGGCTTTCCAAGCACCAGAAAATAGAGGAAAGATGCAATAGCAGTTTTACTCCTCCATAATTGTAATTGCTATAACTCCTCGATAATGTAGATTCACAACTCACCCCTAAGCTTCTCAAACTAATTTGCATCCAAATATTTGGTGAAAATATTAGCTAGTTGCTTTTCAATGGTCATGTGCTCCAGAGTAATCACCTTATCTTCAACAAGATTTCTGATAAAGTGATGACGAATGTCAATGTGCTTGGTCTTGCTATGTTGAATAGGATTTTTAGAAATATTGATAACACTCAGATTGTCACAGTACAATGTCATGATATCTTGTTTGATATTATATTCCTCCAACGTTTATTTCACCCACATTAGCTGTGAACCACTACTTCCAGGTGCAATGTACTCAGCTTCAGAAGTGGACAGAGAAACACAGATCTCCTTCTTACTAAACCAGGAAATTAAATTATTTCCCAAAAAGAAACACCTATCAGAGGTGATTTTTCTATCATCAACACTACCAGCCCAATCTGCATCACAATACCTAATCAGCATGGAACCTGAACCATGAGAGTATAACATACCATAGTCACTAGTGCCATTAATGTACTTAGAAATCCTTTTCGCTTGTTTGATGTAACTTTTTTTTGGCTCAACTTGATATCCTGCACACACCCACAACAAATGTGATATCTGGTCTGCTAGCTGTAAGGTACAATAAACTACCAATCATACTTCTGTATGAACTTTGATCAACAACAATACCTTCTTCATCCTTTGATAAATTTAAGTGAGTATGAGCAGGTGTTCGCTTGTGACTTTCATTTTCCATACCAAACTTCTTCATAATATTCTTTGCATACTTACTTTGAGAGATGAAGATAAAGTTATCCATCTATTTTATTTGAAGTCCAAGAAAGTGTGTTAATTCAACTACAAGACTCATTTCAAATTCTGATTGCATTTGTTTGACAAAGTGTTTCAAATTCTCTGTATATTTTAAGAGTTGACGGCTAAACCCAATTTCTGTATGTCTTCTTCCTCCTCTTACCTCTTGAAGAATATCATCCATCAGATTCATTATTCAACATTCTAACACCCTTAATTACATTATCAAGTTGCAATGTTAATATGGTTACTTTATTTTAGAGTTTAGAGTTATCAGCAAGGTATTCTTCCTTCTCAGCCTAAAGCTTAGCTATGATCATTCTTTTTTTCACTCTTATTTGATAAACTTCCTCACTTTTGTTGCATAGCTCTCTGTAATAGGTAGTCAATTCATCATGAGATATTTCTTCACTTCTAAAATCTTCCTTATAATTCCATCTACCTGTTAAGGTAATCACAGTCTTAGCAGATTCTTCCTCAACAAATTCATCATCTGACCAAGAAATAGTCAGTCCTTCAGTTTTTTTATTGAGATGGATAGGACATTCTGTTCTAGTGTGTCCAAATTCTTCACATTCATGGAACTGAATTCCTTTACTTTGATCAGACATCTCTTTGAGTTTATATTGTAATTCATGGTTATTGCTGATGTTAGAAGAGATGTTCTTGACATTTGATCTTTCCTTTCTTTCCAGTCTATGTAACATTCTTTTAAATTGATTTCCAAGTAACACAATGGTGTTTTATCTTTCCTCAGAATCCATAGTACCATAAAATTATTCTCCCTGGAGCTCACCCAATAAATAGAACAGGGTGCTTGCCCTGATGCCAATTGAAATACTGGCACTTGCAACATAAATATCAAGATAGATGTCTCAGCACACACAATGTCAGGATAGATGTTATAACATCACCTACTGACCGAAAACAGATTATGCAGAAAAATAATTTACAGACAAATAAACAACACAATCAATTGTTAACCCAGTTCGGTGCAACGTCACCTACTCCAAGGGCTACCAAGCCTGGAAGGAAATCCACTATAATAGTATTAGTCTAAAGCCTAAATAGTCATAGTTTACAACTTATCACCTTATCACTATTTATATGCAATTTCTACCAAGGAACCTCCTAGATATTAGAACCCCTTCTTACTTCCCACAATCACCTCAGTGATTAAAGACAATTACAATCCCAACAACTGTACCAAAAACCAATCACAATCCCAGTGATTGGTGTCATACCCTAATTTTGACCCCCCCTAAGATATCACATCAGCTGACATGTCACAGATCTCCCGGTTAGATCAATAAAGATACCCAGAGCAATCACCTATTCACTAGGTATTCTATTGGGGTTTCTAGTCTATGAGATTCAGGCAAAGGATCAATAAATAATCAACATGATCCTCAATACAATAATAGAGGTCTAGATGTTTCATCCATCTCAACATGATTTCCAACCTCAGGGCATTAAGCCTCCAGTTCATCAGTGCAACTGGATTAGGGTTTTAAGATCCTTAGAGACTACAATCAAGGTTTCATCTTGGAAGAGCTTCAAGCCTCAAAGCATGGTTCACACATCTCAAATGACTTCAAATTATTCCATCATCAATGTATAAAGCAACATGTACTTCAATTCAAGATCAACAATTCTCATATTCATCTGGACAACAAAATTAGGGTTTTGACCTAACTCTCCTAGACAGTTGAGTTTTAATCAGGACATGGCCCCATAACCCAAACCATGATTCAAAGACCTCTAATACTTCAATAAAATCCATTCACTTCATTCATTTGAAGAGGTGGGCTTGATTCATCACAAAAAATTAAAGATTACCCTTCACCAAGAAAAAGTCAACTGTACAGGATTGGCTTTGACTTTTAAGAATTTTGGTCAACCATGGACTTTCAAGGATCAATATCATTAACATATGATTATTAAAGTCATTTGACCAAAGAAAATCAAGAAAAATCAATCAAGAATCAAAAAGTTAACATAATTCAAAGTTAGGGTTTTTAAGGGCATTTTAGGAACTCAAAATTTTGCCTACACACTCAAAAATCTCCCAACATGAAAGTTGTAGATCTTGACAAAATAAACAACTTATCACAATGCAGCTTTTGGCTAAAAATGACTATTTTGAGAGATTTTGGATTTGGAAGGTTTATGTTCAAAACACTTAGAGAAATTTAAGTGTTTTAAACCTAGTTTTTCTTCCAACTTTCGGGCCAGTTTTCACAAATTTCCCAAGTGATTCTGAAGAAGCACCAAACTAATGAATTGAAGTATATACCAAGGGCTTTCGAAATTATGCTCAACCATATCCAAATTCATTTTGAGCATAAAGTTATGCATTTCAAAGTTGGGCATTTGAAGTTGTTTCAAGCCATGGCCAATTTTTGCATCTTACCAATTTTATGCAAATGCTTCTACTAAATGGTTCTACATGACACCTAATACATCAGTAGAAATGCCATGTATTCATTTTCATCATTGCATAAGGATTGAAGAATATTCCCAAAAACAAAGACATGTGATTATGTAATGATTACATTTGGGAATTTATGGAAAATGAGTGAATCACCAAAGGAATCTCTTCCCAACCAATTGGAGCTCACTTCTGAAACAAAATTTTCCCCTAAGATCATACAAGATCAATGGCTAGGGAGTTGATCAAGTGGAATCAAAATTGTCATCATTGCATTTTGGATATTCTTTGAATTTCTTCATGACCAAGTAACTCAAAATGACTTCACTGAGTTAGCTCACTCTCTCAACTACTCTGATCACTTTGCCTATAAATAGAAGTGCATACCTCAGTATTAATCACACCAAAGCAACTACAGTTCTTGCTTTCTCCTTCTCTCCCTCTTGCTTATTGTTTTCTTAGGCTTTTTGGCAAGAAGAATCAAATTCTTCAAACCAAAGCTCTTCCTTTGAAAGTAATCCTTCTAACATCTCAAGGAGGTTCATTAGAAGTGATCCAAGCACTTGGAACACTTCTGAAAGTGGAGGATCACCATATCCACTTTCAACTTGGAGCATAAGCAAGTAGAGTCATGCAGAGAAATTCAAAGGGTGTCAATTCAATCTAAGCATATCAACATGTTCCTTGGGGTGTAGTGAAGCTACCCAGATGCCTGCAACACTTCTGTAAGTGCAAAATCATCATCCTCCATTTTCACTTGAAGCTCAAGCAAGAAGAGTCGGGTAGAACAATTCGGAGGTTTTCCAATCAAAGTAAGTGCCCAGATAGCATCAACAAAGTCCCAGGAAGCTTTTGCAATCATCAAATCATAGTTTGGAGCTCTCCATCATAGAATTCGATCTTAAGTTTCAGAGGTAAGCCTATGAACTCCATCTCTTTAATTCATGCACCTATTGCATTATAACTCAATACCAGTTTATTCAGCATCATCAGAGGATTAAAACCCCTCTGTCATCTTTCATTTATTCATCAGCATCATCATTTAATTTCATTTTCAATTTTTAGGGTTCTTCACGTATTTTAGATAATTCAGTAGATATAGATAATTTTAATCTATGTTAGTTACATATCTGGAATCATGAGAGAATTTAGAACAAGTTTCATGTTTACATCTCTGCAAATGGTTGAGAAACAAGGGAGATGGAATTTCAATTTCTGAGTGATGAGAGGTTGAAGACAACAATGGTGGTGGCGCCATTTTCAAATTTCTGAGAGTGAAGTTTGTTATATTTTGAATGATGTGCGTGTTATTTACGAATCCATCGTAGTGTCCCAGTGGTTACAGCGCGCATCCAAAGTCTAGCCATGCCTAAGGTCTGGGGTTCGAACCCCCCTCCCTCAGACCTTTTATTTTCCATATTTTCCAAAATGCATTTTAGCCCATTTCTTCACATATTATCAAATGGATGCATTCTTTTGATGCACTGGGGATGTAGCCCAACTGGCTTGATTTGTGCCGGCTCCCCCATGGGGGAGAGGGTTCAAACCAAGCTACCAACAAAATCAACCATTTATGCTATTTTTCCTCATTTTTTCACAATTTCACTCAATCATTTCACCTATCAAAATTAATCATTTTCACTTGATTTTTTACACACTTTTCATTTATCATACATATTTTATGAATATCTAAAAAAATCACAAAAATATTATTTATTTGATATATTTTTATTAGGTTTAAAATGATGTATTTTTAAGTATTTTTAATACTTTTAAAATATAGTTTCCTTGATATTTTTCAAACCTAATCACGTTGTAAATATTTTGTGATCAAACTTTGTTAATAATTCAAATCTTTTTGGGCCTCTAATAGAGTATAAGACCCAAAACCCTTTTTTTAGTACATTCAATTTCTTTTTTTTAATCAACTGTTTTCATAACAATAATCAATCCAAATCTTTTTGGGCCTCTTGAATATTAAAGAGTGTAAGACCCAACACCTTTTTTTGTACATACAGTTTTTAAATCCTTTTTTTAGTTAAATAGTAAAATCCTCATCTGTTTTTTCAAAACTTTCTTCTCGATAATGAAGGGCATTATTCCCGGTGAAACTCTTCATATACCTATGTGACCTAGTGTCCATCTTCACTTCTTCTGTTTTCAAAACAAAAACTTCAAAACTGTTTTCAATAAACAATTCAATTGTTTTCAATCAACTCTCAATCTATTTTCAAAACAACTTCAATTTCAAATCAATTTCACATGGTCCTCTCCTTGAGTCTAAGTCCCAACCCCCCTTTTTGTACATACATCTTTCAAAGGCCTTCTCTTCATCCAGGTTAGGATTTACAACTTTCAATTTACAGCTTTCATTTAAATTACTGTCAAAATATAAACTATATATACACTGTTTAGAAGTCCGTCTGAGAAAAACCTTAGGACAAATAAACTGTATATATATTATAGGACTATGACCTAGGATTGAGAATGTCTTCATGGTGAAGGCTCTTTCCTTATTAGATTTCTATAGTTCAACCTCAAGATGAATTATTCCCGGTGAAACATCTTGAAAAAAGCCTTAGAACAAAAATAGGGCACATCCACCCAAGAGGAATTATTCCCAGTGAAACCTCTTACCTATTTGCTTAGAGCCAAACTAAGTTCAAAGCCAACATAGCTTTCTCTTGTGCTATAACAAGGACCCTCGATGACCCTCGATTAGCCTCCTCTTGGGCTTACAATACAAGGACCCACGGTCTTCTTAAAAGCATATCTCACAGCTTTCTCTTGAGCTTGTATACAAGGACCCATCAGGTTTCTTATAAACATAGGAACATGTCTTTAGTTACCTTTTAGCCTATCCTGGTGAGATTATTCTATTCTTCAAACCAGACTTCAAATAAGCCAAGTATGTCTCAATCTCAGTATTGATTTCACCTTTTAGAATGAGAGACATGGACAGTCTCTATCACCCATACTTTCAATCTCCAGTAAGTCTTCTCCTTAGTAGAGTCAAGATGTCATATTTGGTTTCCTCAAACAATGTCAGCCTTAATCTTGGGCTTTAAACAAGAAGTACACTCTTCCCTGGAAAGGGTCAGCCTCCATTCATAAGTCCATAAATCACTCTTCCCTTGAAAGGGTTAGCCTCCATCAATAAATTCTCAATAGAGTAACATCCCCAGTAGGGTCAACCTTCAACTCTGGGATTTCATTCATTAATCCCTGCTCAATAAAAAGAAAATTCCCCAGTAGGGTCAACATTCATCAATCTCTACACAACAGAGTAATCCTCAGTAAAGTCAGCCACAATTTCGGGCTTTGTACAGAACACCAAATAAATCTTTCAGTCAAATAAAACAAAACATTCTCCAGCTAAAATCAGCCACAATTCTGGGTTTCATACAAAACACAAATTTCTTCAGTCAAAGTCAATCCCCAGTGGAGTCATCTCCTAGGGTTAATCAAAACTCTTTTAAGCCTCAAGCTTGGGCCTTGTACAAGCCAGTCAAAAATTATAAATCTTTCTTACATAGGTGAGACATGATTCATCTCTATGAATAGATTTTTCAATTGTTATACCACATTCAAACATAAAAAACATCATTTTCATAAAAACATTTCCCATTTAGATTGATACAAAACTGTCTGCTCTGTTGACTTCACGTTCAAAATGTTGTCTTTATATAAGATGATACTGGCATACTTGCACACATACAAGTAAGGTCTCTCTCTTATCATAAAGTAGACCTTTCATTATGATTGTTCTTTCATATAAGATGATACTGGCATACTTGCACACACACGAGTAAGGTCCCTCTCTTATCATGAAAGAACCCTCATTTTCACTCACTTTTAAAATGTTTGTGGTAAAGCAATTGAAATATCTCTTCGTTAAGATGACGACTCGTCTCGTTTTTGCTAACAGAGATTTAGTTCAAGCTTCAACCTTGAGTTCAAACAAGGCACCCAAAATCAATTCATTTCCCTAATTAGTTCCTCGAACTACAAAAAGCTTTGACTTCCATTAGGGATATGTAGGCATGAGATTCACATGGAATCTTAGCGAGCTAATAAAAAACCAAAAATAGTCAGTTCATCTGTCTTTCAATTCAATTCAATTCTCTCTCCTAACACAAAGGAGAAACTTTTTCTAATTAAACAGCAAACAAAAACACATAGACACAGAGAAGGTTCCCGTAGAGTACTACAGATATGTAGGGTGCTTAAAACCTTCCCTATGTATAACCGACCTCCCGGACTCCAGAACATCTGTTTAGGTGAAATCCCCACACCTAAAAAACTCTTAGAGTTTATTTGAGATCTTTTTCCCCTTCCTCCTTGTAGGATAATTAAAAAGTTTGTGTGCTATCGTAGGAAGAACTGAAATAAAATTCCTCCCACAAGGGAGCCTCTCTCCTTCCAAATTTCGCGTGAAGGGCCCGGCGTGCCGTCCTCCCAAGTGAAACGGGGAGGTAAAAAAACGACAGCACAATTGGAAGAAAGAAAAATAAAAATTACACTTTCCAATAAACAATACTCGGTCTTGCTTAAAAGCTCCAAACAGGAACAATACTCAACTCATTTCCTTAAAAGCTTCAAGAGTGAGAATAATAAATTGATATACAATCAAGTAACAATCAATCAACCTTAATGCATCAAAATATACATGAGTTACATACAGACAAAAACACTAAAAAGACTCCCAAAACCTAAACCCTTATTTGCACCCACGGTTTCCCTTTTGTGAATGCTTGCTATACTAGGTTTAGCAAATATTCTTTTATAGATTCTTGCAGTATAAGCTTAGACTTCTCAAACGAATCCAATCTTCTTCTCTTTAATCATCCGCAAGATCTTTACACAAAATAGGAACAAATTAAATCAAATCAAATCTTAGTTTCCTAAAAAAGTCTCAAAGATACGTTTTATGAAACCAAATCAAATCTGCATTTGTCCTAAAAAATCATTGATTTGATGTGCATGTATAAGTGTATGAATCTTCCAGAAACTCATATTTTTCAATCAAATTTTCAAGGATTAAAATCCAGTCTGAGTTGTCATGATGTTCTGGTATAAAATGTCATAACATTTGTCAAAACTCATGACAGCAGAACTTGTCATGACAGTTGGTGAAGATGTTACAATATCTTGCTCAATATCAGATAAGAACCATGTTTTAGCAAAATTAATGCCATCCATAAAACCATGTATCTAACAATTACCCACTAAAATAAGTGGGTATGGGTGCGGGTACGAGTATCTTAGTACCCACCCCATCCCATACCCATACCATATACATTTATATATTTTTGTTTATATTATTATATAAAATTGTATACCTATAACTTTAAAAGAAAAATACATCACTATTAAACTATTACGCATTTTGATATAAGTGTTCGATTGTTTTATAACTCAACAATAAAAATTTAAAATTTTTGTTCATGTTGTTAAAAATATAAAATGATATGATATTTTTTCATTTATCGATTTGTTTTTACTAGAACTGCGGGTAACGAGTATGGGTAGGGTACTTAGGTATCCATAGGGTACGGGTATGGGTAGAAAAGTTGGTACCCACTCGGGCACAGGCTCAGGTACAAATATTTTTCCAAGCGGATATGGGGATGGCTACTATAGTACCCTACCCAAATCTTACCCATTGTCATCCCTATTGATAACCAAATCCAGATTTACTATATGAAGCCCTTTGATTATATAAGATTAAATCTAGATCTCCTTTTCCCTTAGTAAATTTACCTAGGGTTTTATGCAAACTACTGACTTAATTTTTCAAAGAATCATAGATTTATCATCTGTTAGATATTAACAATTTCCTTCTAAAAACGACTAATTCATTTTCAAGCATTTCATTACTATTTTTAAGAAATTTAATATGATATTTAAAGTCTAAGAAGTTTCTTTATAATTTCTCAATTTCCTTAAGCTTAACACTTAATTGAAACATTTTTTCTGTAGGAAAGAGTAGTTACGTTATCATTGTTTTCTTCGTAGGTAGCTTTGAAGCACACATGTTCCTTTTCATCTTTTGTTGATCTTCTCGAAGATGATTCATGAGAATCTTTTTATGAGGCTTTGAATAAATCTTTACTTGAATCCTTGGTTGATGAATTTGAGGTTTATGTGTGATTTTTCATATGTTGTTTCATGTGATGCCACCGAGTTTTTGTACATTGGAATGAACTCTTGATATAAAAATTCTCCAAACAATTTTCTCGATGATGATATTTCAAAAATTCTTCTGAATGATAATTCTTTAAAAATTATTTCAGATGATGATTCCTCATAGGATGTTTCATATACAGTGATATTTCTTTCAAATGGTACTTCTAGTTTTGGTCTTTAAACATTTTCTTCATGTAAATTTGAAAATGGAGATGAAGAAGATTATTCAATTTTTATTGAGCTTTCCTTTTATATTTTAGTAACTGGATCAAATCTTCAAGTTCCATGATAATTTCCTCCTTGTTGGATTTTTCCTGAAATTCATCACAACCATTTCTACCTTTGGAATCAAGTGCTGAGTCAGGTTTCTGGCATCAGTTCTTAAATCTAAGATACTTTTTAGAAACAAAGATTTTGAAATGACTCCCAAGGATTTAAATGTTTTAGAATCATCCTTGAAGTTTACTTTTACTTGGTGTCTCATTTTCATGATTATGTATGTTCTTCCTCTCTTGACCTTCATAGATTATTTCAAGAATGTCTCATATTTTGTTGGCAGTATTACAGTTTAAAACATAAAGGTACTTGTGGATCTATGTGCTTACATGTATCAAGTTGATAATCATGCTTCCAACCTTCCTAATTGTTATGATGATGATAATATTAATGATTGTTGAATTTGGTGGTAATAACCTTCCAACTCTCTGACGATGGTGATTAAATTGAAAACATCCCAAGCCTCATCAAGTAGGAGACTCAAAGATCCATTGAAGTGCTTATATGATCAATGTACCTAGCAAAGGAACTTGAAAGCCTCTGATTTATGAAAGAGAGTAAGTGTGCAAGCTCGTCTGGTCGTGTCTGTCTGAGTGACCAGAGTCTTATGAAAGCAGGAGAGTAACTCCTAATATACTAAGAAAAATCAAACACACACACACACACACACACACACCCTTAAATATCTTTTGAAACCTGCTTTTACATATCAAAACACTTTAAAAAATTTAATTTCTAAGTAGTTGATTATGAGACTGTCAACTTCATTAGAAGAAATTCGTCAACAACCTAATCGATTAGATCCTAAGGCGAATCAACCAGAAAAAGAAAAATCGATTATATAATCAATTATGATAGTATCTTAATGATTGGTGATAGTTTTCTATCCAAGTTTTCCAAAATGGGATCAAATAATTGATTATTTGTGGTATCTTATCGATTAGGCTTTGAACCTAATTTATTAGATGAGTTAATTGGCCCATGGATCATTTCCTTTTTGAGACAATTCTTCTCCTATATAAAGGAGGCGCTCATCCTCTTCATTTCACACCAGATTTTGTGTTTTCTCTAATTCTTATAATTTTATCTCTTTCTCATTCTCTCTCTCTCTCTCTAAATATTTGCTTTCACCAAAGTTACCTTAGTGTCTTATGAGTGAAAAATACTTAACTGCTTGTGATCAAAAACTTATAGTGGTGTCGTGCCATTGTTATTACTCTCAAGAGTGCAATATTCTTGAGATTTCGAGTTTCTTTCTTGAGATTAACAAATATTAAAATATTTTTTAGCTCTATAACTTAGCCTATAAATGTTTTATTTGGTTATCGAGATTAGCCTCGAAAATCTCTAATAGGTTTGTTAGCTCAGCCTGTGTAAAAGCTTACTCTTGGTTGGGGATAAGCCATTGTAAAATCTCGTGATTCACTTGTATTAAAGGTTCGTGGGCATAACCTATAAAAAGCTCAATATTATAGCCAAATCTCAAGAAAATCTTTTGGGGATACAAGTAGCCCAACGTTTGGTCGAATCTGAATAAGTCACTGGTGCCATCTCTCTTACCCTTATCTTTTATTTTCTGCCATTTATTTTACTATCTTTACTTTCTGTTTCTTTTCATTCTAATCTTAATACTGACTCAATTTTCGATTAAATAACAAAAGCTTAAATTTAATCACAAATTTTAAATACCACAATTCGCCCTCCCCCTTGTGCTTAAAGTCACGTGTCCAACCGTACTTTCTAATTCTTAACGCACTTATTATCAAGTACTTGACTTTAAAACTTAATTTCACTTTTCTCTTATATTTGGTAGTGCATATATTACTTGGTTTATTTAGTACTTCACTACTAACAAAGTGAGTAGGAACAAATTGACAATTTAGAACAGAATTGCATAATTCAAAATCAATAGCTTCAAAAAAAATATATTGTTTTCTCTATTTCTATATATCAAACTTTTCACCATCAAACGGTGAAGATGTATTCATGAAAATTATATTGTTAAAAGAAGAAGTGTTTGGAGTCATCATTCCACCTCCTAAGACGATTAGTCCTATAATGGAAGTTAGACTCTGATGCCACTTATTGACCAATTGACTCTAAGCCCACAAGGAGAAGTGGATTGTGTTAATTTGCAAAAATGTTTACATTAATTTTATAAAAAATAATTATTATTAGGCTATAAAATATTTAAAACGAGGAATATCATAGAGATGAAGATAAGGAAATGCAGTGGAAACAAAAATAAAGAATAGAAAAATAAAGAGATAATGGAATAAAGAGTTGGACTAGAGATTTATACATGTTCTTCATAACCACTAGACCTACTCCTATCTCTAAGAATTTTCTCTCGAGAGTTCCACTAAACAGAGATATGAGCTTTCCACAAGTTATGCCCAGGAACATTCTTACAAACAAACAAGAGATTTTACACTGGCTAATTCCCAACCACACGAGATATTTTATATGGACTAATCTCAAAACCAAATAAGAGATTTTATACGGGATAATCTCCAAACCAAATAGAGATTTTGACCGGTTGAGTTCAAGAACCAAACATAGATTTTAACATGCTAATCTCAAGAATCAAACAAGAGTTTTTCATAGCCTAAGCTCACAAACTAAACAAATATTTTAACTAGATAATCTCAATGACCAAACAATAACTTCTCTCAAATATATTACATAATAAATAACACCCTCTTGTGTAAAGTACAAGATAAGAACAACATCAGTAAAACAAAAATCTCACAAATATTTTTCACTCTCTCTGCACTAAGGCAATTTTAGTGAAAATTATAAAATGAAGAAGAAGATAGTGAAAAGTAAGAAAGAGTCATTTCAAATTCAAATTTTGGTTTTAAATAGAATTAGGATAAGACATCTATTTATAGGGAAAAAATTGGCTCATAAAGGAAATGATCCATAAGTATTTTTAGCATTTTAATCGATTAACCCTAGTTTTTAATCGATTTGACATCCCTAATATGAAAAGCTTTTAAGTACACCTTCGTTAATCAATTAAAGGCTTCTCTTATCAATTGGAGGAATTGCAAATGATTTAATCAATTAACCCTAATATGGTAATTGATAAGGGTGTACATGGGTTAGGTTGGTCTGGGTTCGCCGTCCAACCCGCAATTTTATTATCAAAACCAACCCAAACCACCCCGTTCATTTATGGGTTGGGTACATGGGTTGTGTTTCAAATTAATTTTTTTTTTCAAATTAAAAATATTGTAACAGAGTTCAATACATTTATACTCATTTCTAACACACAAAATGGATGAAGCACATCATATAATATCTAATATTATTAATCAACATGACATAACACTGGATAATAATATAAAATCCCACAAGACACGTTATTTTAATAAAATACGTAAGTTGGAAATGATAGAAAAGAAAACAAGAATTAACATTTAGTCTTAGAATTACGTAAACTCATTGATTTAGTAGTACTATTGGTGGAGAATAAAGCTTTTTTGGAAAAATTATGGTTAGTATTGAGATAATAATTTTATATTTCTATTTAAAATAATAATAAAAAATAAGAAATTACTAATGCCACATCAATGAGTTGGGTCTGCGGGTTGCAAAACTCAAACCCGATACTCGAACCAAAAGAATATGGGTTGTTGTGGGTTGGGTATACCTGTAAATGAACGGGTTAGGGTAATTTATGAGTTGGTTCATTTTGGTTTAGTGTGTACGTGGGTTGACCCACACCCATAAACACCCCTAGTAATCGATTAACCAGCGTAAGAAGTCCTCCTAATAGATTAAACAAATCAGTAATCAATTGAGGAAGCGTATAAAAATATTTTCAGGTGTTTTATCAAATAAAATAAGTTTCAAAACCTATTTAAGTGCATGTATGAGCTTCCTTAATATCTTGAGAGTTAATCTTATACATTTACACTAAAATTATCATTCGACACACGCTAAGCGTAAGACAAGGCGAGGTTTCACACTTTCCCTCTTTAATAACTTTGAAGCTTCAAGTTACCTTGCTTTATTCAACATTGATTTAACAGGTTGTTGATACTTATAAATCAACAACTTTAAAATTTTTTTTAAAAAAACATTGATTTACACTAGTGCAATTTTTTTATTAAAAAAATATGCGCCATATTTTACATCCGTTTTCAGCTTTGCCCGATGTAATAGAACTACTTTTACATCAATTTTAATAATGCCCGATGTAATATGTTTACTACTTTTAAGTATATAATGGCTGTTTTTCCTATTTTAACCTGTAATTTATTTTGTACCTAATTTTTCATATAAGATTTAAATACCACACAGACCAAAGTTAGGTCGCTATTTTGCTTGTTTTCCCCACAGCATACAGACCACATTTAATTGCACCAAATAGCTAAGAACCATATATATATATATATATATATATTCGTCAAAATATACAAAAGTATTAATCTAGGATACACAAGTGTACAAAATGATAAGAAAGGTTTACACACGGTTTACTACTGCAAAATAATAACACAACAAATATCCAACCATTTAAGTCCTTTTGCGCACTTGAAAAACCAACATGCATCCACGAGAAACATAAAGTTATTTTAAATAACTCAAAGAAACATTTTGCCCAACAGAGTCGCAAATCATACAAATCTTCTTGTGTCAATTCTGTAGGATCATCGAATACCTGTAATACGTAAATAACAATATAGAGTTATTCTTTAAAAGTTTATATTAAGTTACGAAACGCAAAGTAAATAACAAATTAAAGTTATTTTATTACCTGCATCCAAGATTCAGTTATATTGGCAGAGACAATATCCAACATATTTTTCATCACATAGTATCCATAATCAATAAGTAGTTATGTTGTTTCCTTGTCTACAAATGAAAGACATAATTAGTGAATAATTATCATAAAATTAAATATAGAATTATAATTTACATCACACTTACATTGGGCCTAAGCCATGTAGCCTTTTTTTTATTGCCATTTGCAAATTGATGAACCTCAAAAGCACTAATTCAAAAAAAATCCATATAAAGCCACATAAAATATGAAATTACTTTTGTAACAATTTATGTATATATATGATATATAATATATTATAACAAAATTCACATAAAAGATAAACTTACGTTGAGATAATTTTCTTCGTGACTTTATCAATATCTCGATGAAGTGAACAAAAGACGACCACAATATTGTCTCTTGGACACATGACTATTAATTGCCAATGTTTTCTGTACATGTGTATGAAAATACAAAAGTCACATAATATATCTATGTTATCAAAACAACATGGCACGCATAGGACACGCTTTATGCCCTTTAACTTTATACCCATACAAATTGCCATATGCCGGAAAATCGTTGATGGTGCAAAATAACATGGCACGCATATTGAACTGTTCACCAGAATGCGCATCGAAAACATCCACCCCTTCCTCCCACAACACTTTTAAATCATCAATTAGTGGACTTAGATAAACATCTATGTCATTTCCTGGTTGTTTTGGGCCCGAAATCATCATCAATAACATAATATATTTACGCTTCATGCATAGCCTAGGAGATAGGCTGTAAATCATCAGAAGAACATGCCAAGAAGAATGGTTAGTATTTATATTACCAAACGGATTCATTCCATCAGTAGCAAGTCCAAGTCTAAGGTTTCTCGACTCTTTGCCAAAATTTGGAAACAAAGAATCAAATTTCTTTCATTGTAAAGAATCAGCTACATGGCGAATTTGTCCATCACATTTTCTTTCTTCTGAATGTCATCTAAGTTTCTTTGTGTCGTCTGCATTAGCGAATAATCTCTTGAACCTTGAAATGATCGGTAGGTACCATACCACTTTCGCGGGAGGACCTTTTTTGACCTCCTCATCATCACTAGATTCACCATGTCTCTTTTTGTAGCGTGACGCCTTGCACTTCGGACAATGGTTATAGTTTACATACTCTTTTCTGTATGATATGCAATCATTAGGGCATGCATGTATCTTTTCATACTCCGAACCCACCAGACACAATATTTTCTTCGCCTCGTAATAACAAGTTGGTAGTACGTTACCTTCTGGAAGCATTTGTGTCAATAATTCAAGCAATTCGGTAAAACTTTTGTCAGTCCACCCGTTAATTTCCTTCAGATTAAACAATTTTAACACGGCTGACAAACCTGTAAAATTTGTGCATCCCGGGTACAAAGGTGTATCCTTGTCATTGCATAAACTATCATACGCATGTGCCCTCTTAAACGAATCTTGTCCAATATCATGCATCATGTCTTCCAGACGATCATCCATTTCTACACTAACATTATCTCTTTGGGACACATTTGACTTTGCTACTACTTCACCGTGTCATATCAATTGCGTATAACTTTGACAAATCCCTTCACAAATTAGATGATCCATGATTTCTTTCTTACTAAGTTTTGGTTCTTAATTTGCACAACGAACACATGGACAAAGAAAAAGCGTAGGAAGACTTTCTTCAGCATTACTTTTAGGAGGAGGAAGATCTTTTTTAGCATTACTTTCAGCAAACTGTAGAAATTCCATCACTCCATGTTCGTACTCAACACTTAATCGATTAGCTCTTACCCAACTACGATCCATACCTATGTTCCGAAATTAATGCATACATAATTAAATCATTATGACGCCTACAGTTGACATTAATAATTTGTCCAAAAGGCGGGGGTGCAGACATTATTTCTAATGAAATTATTTCATGTTTAGCTTTAGTACTCATTTATTCCACCAGATATGTATTTAACTTCGTATAGAAAACTCAAGTCACAAAATATCTAGCATTATAATGTTATCATCAAGAATTTCAACAATTAAAGTTATGAACATGCTATTTTAATATCAAAAGGTAAGTATAACTTTTTTTTTGTTGAAGAAAGTATACCTTGTTATCTCCTTCTCTGTTATATCCTTTAGCTTCCAAAATTCGAGTAAGGCCTTTCCACCACAATATATCAGTTGTTACGAAATTTTAAAACTGCATATATGGCCATCATATAACAAGTGTTAACATGGAAAATAATCCAAAATCCATTGCCAAGAATATTAAAAAAAACAAATAAACACTAAAAGAAATTTAAATAACAATTTTAATAAACTTCGCATGTGATCTAAATGTTGCATTCTATATCATATTAAGTTAAACTTAATGATCTAAATGTTATTCAGCCAAAGAATACTAGAAGAAATTTAAATAACAATTTTAATAAAACAATTCACACCTTGCTATCAGTTTACAAACTATCTATCTATCTTGACTAACATTTTATTTGTTTACTCGTGAAGACAGCACCTTATGCAACAATAACAATCAACATTAATTCCAAAATCTACTTCTCAAATCCATGTGTCAAAGTTGTCACAAAATCAAGATTCAAATTAGTTCATGAACTTAACTTCAACAATTAAAGTCCTCAACAACAATTATCATACTCTCACATTCAAGAATCAACTTCAACAACAATTATCATAATTTCCCATTCAATAATTAAGTTCAACTCATGGACTCAATCTATGTTCGACTCATGGACTCAATCACACTTTCAAGAAGAAACAACAATTAACATCATCATCCTCAACAATTATCCAAACTTGTCATGCATATTTACACTCACATAGCAACAAAAATATATTAACAACACAAACATTCATTCCTACATAAGACATTACACTAAAACTCACACCACCATTCCTATATAATACATATTTTATTAGACTAAAACTCACACAACCATACATGATACATGATTCAACACACCAAAACAACTAGTATTATGTAAATATCACAACATCACACACACGAGTTAGTAAGGAGTTTGAATGTCATGGTTTTAAAATTATTAGTTTAATAATATAAAATAGAACAAATAAATAAAAATGCCAACTGTCATACCCCAATTTTTGACCTAAGATACCACCTCATATCATTTGCATATGCATCATTTGCGTCTCTAACAAATTGCATAGCTTGTGTTTGCTACTTGTGCTCAGCAGGGTTTAATCAAGAGATCACTCATCAGTACAAGTAACAATCAATTAGGGTTTTGTTTTCCCTCCATCTCAAAAGAACTATCTTCATCAACAATCAACATTTGGTCCTCAGAGATTCATTCCAACAAGCTCAAAGGCACTGAATCAACCAGATCAGGGTTTTGACTAAAGATAGCATACTCCTGACTTTTGCTCAGGATTTGACCTAATGACTTGGGACATGACCTCAAGACCCCAAGTGCATCATTTTGTCCTAATCCATTGACTCAAGACATCTCCTACACAAGGATTGATCAACAGTGAAATTTCAAATCATCAGATCAAGGTTTTGAACTATCAGGGACCAAAATCAGGGATCACATTTGGGAAACCCTAAAAATCCCCAGGAAGTCAATCAAAGGTTTCAATCATCTTCAAATAATCCCTATGACAACATCCAATGGAAATTACATCTCAATTCAAGACCTACAGTCATCAATTTCATCTGGTCGACAATTAGGGTTTTTTGACCTAATTCACTGAACAACTGACTTTTTAATCAGGACATGGTGTCACAACTCAAACTATGATTCAATATCCTCCAATAACTCAATATGATCCATTCATACCATTCATTTGGTGAGGATATCTTGGTTCATTTAAAATCTCCAGAAACGCGATTCGTCTGAAAAAGTCAACTGTACAAGAACACCTTTGACTTTTGGGAATTTTGGTCAACCATGACTTTTGAAGTTTTGAATCATCAATATATGATATATGAAGTCATTTGATCAAGAAAAATCAAGAAAATCAATCAAGAATCAAAAAGTCAAAAGTTTGACTTTCATACTTAGAAAATTTTCTAAGTGTTTTTCAATGGTTTTTTCCAAACTTTGGAAGGGAATTTCTCAAAATTTCACCTACAAACTGAAAAAAACTTCCAACATGAAAATTGTAGATTTTGATCCAGTGAACAACTTTGTCACATATAATTTTTTTCCATAAGATCAACCATTTAAGAGATATGGTGCTTCAAAGTTGGCATCTTTGGAAAATTTCACTTAAAACTTCATTTTCTTCAAAGTTCATGGATCTTTTTCACCCATTTCCTTAAAGGTCTTGAGGAAACTTCCAACTAGGGTTTTGAAGTACACAACATGAGCTTTCCAAAATGTCCAAGAGCATGAAAAAATATGGAGTGTAGCCATGGTTTTGAATTTTGCAATTAGAGGTCATTATGCATGAAATTACAAGCCATTTTCACTAAGTTCAATACTATATGGCCTATAATTCAAGCAATGACACACCAAAGAAATGATTGAATGATATTTTCTGATTTGAGATCAGAATGGAAAGAGATAAGAAGCTTGGCCAAAATAACCATGGTTTAGTTACTTTTAACCATATGCATTAAATGTGAAAGATTCCTTTCTATCCCTTAAGCCAAATCATCAAACTTTGAAGCAAGTTGCAAAGCTCTGAGTTCAGACTCTTTGGCCTATAAATAGAGGTTCAAATCACTTCCAAATTCACACCAAAACCTCACAATTATAGGTTTTCTCTCTTCTTTCTTGAATTACAAGTTTCATGAGTTTCAAAGAGGAGAAAGTGCAAGTTCCATCCCTTGCAAGTTCTGAGCAAAATGATGCTCCCCACAACTCATAAACATCATTTGGAAGTTGTTTGATCCATCCATACACCCCAAAAACACCAAGAACTCAAAATCACTACCTCACTTCTCAAATATGCATAACATAAGACTTATCATGCCAATTTTCATTCAGGCTCAATTCTGTCCAAACTATCACTTCTAACATCATCCATATATCACATATGAACTATCCAATCCATCACATATAGCCAATAACCTCAGAATCATCAAATTCGATTCACTCTTGAAGCTTATGCAGATCGGGTACCATGACCATGCCCAGATGAATTCAGATGGTTCCAAGCATCCAGACACCTTCCATAAGGTCCATTGAAGCTATCCAGATCATCAAACAACTTCTGTAACACCTCTACTAAAGAATTCGATTTCTAGTTGTGCCGTTTTTAAGGTAAGTGTTCATGAACTTCAAACTCTATTCTCCATGCATCATAAATGAAATATTGATATACCATCTTGTTTCTGCACCTATGAGGATCATTAACCCTCAATCAATTGCATCACATCATGATCATACACGATTTTACATTGAATTTCAGTTCTAGGGTTCTTCATGTTCATGCGAAAATTGACCCCCTTAGAGTGAAAATAAATGAATTATGAGGGCACCATCATGTTCCTCATGAAAAACCGAGTGAGATAGACCCTTCACTTGATCAAAACAATTCAGTTTCAAAGATTTTCAAAAATCAGTTGAAGGTGTGTTCTTGGCGCCATTTTTGATTCAGAAAATTCAAATCCAAGTTTTAAAATATAATCAGTTTGATGCGTGTTATTAACAAGCCACAAGCGTGGCGCAGTTGGTCCATGTTTTGGTTGGTGAGAGTGAGGGCGTGGGTTCAAGCCTTAGTGAAGACAAAGTCCAATTTTTTCACTTTTTTTTCATTTTTTCTTCACAACTTCATCATTTAATTTAACCATTCAAATCAACTTATTCTTGATTCATTTTTTTACACACCTCTTATTTAATATGCATATTTTGACAATATCAAAGAAAATCACAAAAAAAGATTTATTTAATATGTTTTTAATTAGGTTTAAAATGATGTATTTTTAAATGTTTTTAAATACTTTAAATATTATTTTCCATTTAATTTTTAACCTAATCACTTGTAAATATTTTTTGTGATCGAACCCTAATCACTTAGGTCTTAATTAAGCATTAAAACTTGTTTTAACATTAATTAAGTTGATTTCTTTTAAATTCAAATCATTGTAAAACGAGCGATCGCGATCCTTTTCAAAACGATAAACCACTTCTTTTTTTGAATCTTTTTGATTGATCAATTGATTTTCAAAACGAAGTGGGGCCTCTCGAATATTAGAGAGTGTAAGTCCCATTTCTTTTCTTTTTGTACAGTTTTTTAAACAATAAAACTTTTTTTCAAAATAAAATCTTTTCAAACAATTTTCAAAACAGTTTTCAAATCATTTTCAAAACAACAAAACTCCAAACTTCAAAACTTTTCAAAAATATACCATGGGCCTCCATGTAGGTATAAGTCCCAAGCCCCTTTTGTACATACCCATTCCTGTACCTGAAATTAGGTATTTCATTGTACACACACATTTTTGTACATATCTCAATCAAATTTTTTAACCTTTGAATAACAAACCAAAAATGAAGGTTTTTCTTTAAATCTTCCCAAAAATACCATGGGCCTCCATGTAGGTATAAGTCCCAAGCCCCTTTGTAAATACCTGTTTACATAGCTTTGAATAAACTCAAGTGGACCTCTCCTCGAGTATAAGTCCCGAGCCCCCGTGTATACAAACAGATCATGCTTACAGGTATATTTCCTTCATAAACTCCATTATATACACACACTTTGTTATATATATAATTGTTCATACCTGTTCATGTTTGTTCATACTTGTTCATGTTTGTTCATATGTGTGATATGTATGCTTGTTCAACTTAGTACAACACTAGGTTCCCCATAGCCTCCTATTGGGCTTCGTGCAAAGAATCTCCCTAGTTTAGGTTAGGACATAGAGTATGGTTTCCCGGTGAAATCGCTCTAAGAGCTCAAACCAACTATACCACGCCTCCCCTTGGGCTTTGTACAAACGAGTGACCCTCCCATAGCCTCCTCTTGGGCTTACAATGCAAGGACCCTGGATTGTCCCTCCCATAGCCTCCTCTTGGGCTTACAATGCAAGGACCCTCGGATAGCCTCCTCTTGGGCTTCGTACAAGGACCCACGGGCTTCTTATAAGCATCCCCAATATCCAAATCAAATACCCTAGGAGATTAGACATTTTTCATCTCTATGATAGGAGTATCTCTTCTATATCATCACAAACAATCAACCAATCAAACTTTTTTGCCACAAGGCTGGCTAATCAATCAAATTTCTTTTTTTTGCCACAAGGCTGGCTAATCAATCAAACTGTTTTACCACCGTACTGGATGATTAATCAAAGTTTTTGTCACAAGGCTGACTTCATTGAAACTTTTGCCACAAGGCTGGCTGATTAATCAAAGTTTTTGTCACAAGGCTGACTTCATTGAAACTTTTGCCACAAGGCTGGTTAAACAACAAAAACGTCTTTATCATTCTAAGCACCCTAAGTGGCATGGCCCCGGGCTTATAATGAAAAGATTTTCAAACAAAAAATCAAACAGATGTATGTGATGATATAGATTAGATACATCGAACATTTAGATGACATTTGTCTCTTTTCCTTCACTTCCACTAGCATAAGTGGGAACTACGATTGCTCTGACTTTCTCAACATCCCTTTGAGAATACGTAGGCACAAGGTCGTATCCTTGGCGAGCAAAACTTCTCTCTCAAACCACTCAAACCTTAGCACCCGTAGACCCCGAGCTACAGATGCTCTGATTCCCTCTAGGGGATATGTATGCAGAGGATCGCGATGATCTTTGCGAGCATAATCAAACAAACACCTTAGGTCCCACCTCTTTCTCACAAGAACCTCCACCATAACAAGAATGGAATAAACAAAACAAAGAAACCTATAGAGTACTATAGATACGTTGGGTGCTAATACCTTCCCTTCGTATAACCAACCCTCTTACCCAAGATCTCTCCCCACTTTTAAGGTTATTGCAGCTTTTTTCCTTTTCCTCTTTTGGAAACAATAAAAAGTTTGGTCGGTACAAAAGAAAAATCATTTTTTTGAGCACTCGAGCCCAAAGAAGGCATCAGGTGTCTCATTTAGAGAAAAGACAACGATTTTTCCCCGCGACAGAAAAATGGCGACTTCACTGGGGATTTAACTTTTTATTGTTTCCAAAGAAAGGGTTATTTCTATTTGTTTTGTTTTTATTTTATTCTTGTTACATGTGTGGTTCCTTGGTTCTGTTACTTGTGTGGTTCTGTTACAAGTGATACATTATGGACAAATCCTAACCCGGATTAAGTACACATAAGAATTAGGTGGAGGGTATAGTCATGTATGGCATACAAGGAGTTAGTCCTTAAAAAGTCAACATGAGAATCCTTCCGCTCAGTGGAGGTTCCTTGTTTGTAGTATATGTTTAGCAAGTTCAGTTGTGAAGACATTATTGCTTTCATTGAACTGTAGAAGCTGAGTTGGCTGTAGAACCCCAACCCATCCTGGCCTTATTAGGACGTGGTGCAGAAACGATCCAGGTGAAGACTTGGATAGTTGTCATGCGGAGAACCACACTCAGACGAGTTTTTCTTGAGAATATTTCTAGCTCACAAGTTCAGTTGTGCAAGCCGGTAATATCCGAAAGAAAAATGTGGACTCTGACGTATCAGTAGAACATGTTTTGCAGGTGATAAACCCTAGTACTATCCCATGTTTGGTTCTCTGACCTCATGCTCGTGACGCTGGACCGTTGAACTTGTGTGTACCGTGTTTGTGTTACCATGTTTGTAGAGTTATGTTTGAATTACCATGTTTGCGTTACCATGTTTGAACTACCATGTTTGCTTTACCATGTTTGAATATGTGGCATCCATGCATCCATGCATTCATACATTCATTAAAAAATCCATCTTTTCCCATAAAAGCATGATTTTTCCAAAAATTTTAGAGAATTTCCTTTGCAAACATTATAGGATTAAGTTATGGATTGGGTAAAAAGGCATACCAAAAAGTACGATTTCAAAATGCCTAATGTGGAAAGGCTGAAAGAGTTAGCATCTTCTGTACAAGATCCTTCTGATTTTAGGAAAAGCCATGGAAAGCTTTTGCCTATTTTGAACACTCATGTTGATGAAGGACTTCTCAAAACTCTGGTTCAGTTCTATGATCCCGTCTACCGGTGTTTCACCTTTCCAGACTATCAGTTGGTACCAACCTTGGAAGAATATGCCGATCTTTTGGGTATTCCTGTATCTGACAAAATACCTTTCAATAGTTTGGAAGCCATTCCTAAGTCACCAGTCATTGCAGCAAGTATCCACTTGAAGAAATCTGAAATAGAAAGTAATTGGACTACCAAAGGAAACTTTCCGGGTTTGACTTCGCAGTTTCTAATAAAGAAAGCCTTTGATTTCATTGACACTGGTAGCATGATAGCTTTTGAAGCTGTATTAGCCTTGCTCATTTATGGGATGGTTCTGTTTCCCAATGTCAACGACTTTGTTGATATCAACGCCATAAAGATCTTTCTGATTGGAAATCCTGTTCCGACTTTGCTTGGTGACACGTATTTCTCTATTCATCATAGGAATCGCCAAGGCGGTGGAATCATTGCATGTTGTGCACCTCTTTTGTACAAATGGATTGTTTCACACTTACCTAAGTCTCCTATTTTCACGGAAAACCGAGAAGACTTACGTTGGCCTCGAAGACTTATGTCTCTTACTAATAATGATATCCATTGGTATACCTTGGCTCACTGTGGTACAGAAACCATTGATAGTTGTGGAGAGTTCGCCAACGTACCTCTCATTGGCACACAAGGAGGAATTAACTACAATCCGGTCCTAGCCCGACGACAACTCGGGTATGCAAATTCAGCTAAACCCATTGGTCTCGCAGTGGAATGCTACTTTTACCGAGAAGGGGAGGATCCTCAAAGGCTGAAGACAAGAATGGTAAGAGCTTGGTACGACGTCCGAAGAAAAGGAAAAGGTGGGGAAAGAAACTGCATTGCTACAAACGCCTATACCTGTTGGGTGAAGAAAAGAGCAAAGGAGTTTCAAATGCCTTATGATTATGAAAAACCCATGTTCCCTGTGGTATCTCGACTACCCAACATTCCCATTGACACTACGGAAGAATACCAAGAGATTTTAGCCAAGATGAGGTTAGAAAAAGACGCTTGGGAAGAAAAGTTTCGTAAGACTGATGAGGAAAATAGAAAGTTGAAGAAAAGAGTGAAAGATCACGAAGAAACACTCTATTATCAAGATGGTTGGCTCATGAGTAAAGATGAGAAGATCCGTCAGAAAGATGCTGCAATCAGAAGGTACATCAAAGAAAGCAAGAAGAATCTTGAAGGCTCAACAAGCAACGCTCCGATACCTGACAATTGGAAGAATGTGGTTGACAAGCTGAGGGCTGAAAAGGCCGAGTTGAAAGCTCACTATGGGAAAGAAATCATGAGGCTCAAGCTGCACAACGCATTTGGTTCTTCGTCCGATGAGGATGTTTAGGATTTGTTTAGATTTTCATTTATCATTTGCTTCTGTAAGGAGCTACGCTCCAATGTTGTAACATTTCCCATTATTTCAATAAAAGAATTGTTTGTGTTCAAATGTTTGCGAGGAAATAATCTTTAAAATAATTGGAAAAATCATAAATTTCTTTTTGCATACATCATTCTGCATATCGAGTCTGTTGTATAGAGTCTCATCTTTTGGATCTTTCTCCATTAGATCGTCAAGCTGTCGCATCTCAAAGTTTCTCGACCGCGCTCGCAATCAGATCACAGATACAATACTCGTTCAAGCAGAAGAAGAGTAATGGAACACTCTGAACAAGAGAATATTGAGCTCCGTGGTACAGTGACCACCCTTCAGGAAAAGTTGGAAAGTCTCACTACTCTGGTTGACTCTTTAATGGCCGCACAGAATCAGCCGCCGCCACCTAACAGTCAAGCAACGGTAACATCTGAAGTCACTACTCCAGTCTCTACAGTTGCATTCAGCATTCCATCTTTCTCCATGCCAGAAGGTTGGGGCCCGCCTTTTAGCTTTGGTACAGGTTTCCGCCATAATTTCTCTGGGGTTCAAACAGCTACAACTGAAGCGCCTGCTGCACAAGGTTCGGCGTTTATTCCACATTCAGGGGTAACTTTTTCCCAAATCACTATGGCACTTTCTCAACCCACTATGACAGTTCCGACCCCTACGGTTCACACTGTTCCTTATGATGGCAATGAGATTTATCATGATCAAGGTGATAGCACAAATCCGCGTAATCTTGTGGAAGATCTCCAAGAACAGTTCAACAAGATTCAATTGGAAGTCAAGGCTATTCGTGGGAAAGATTTGTTTGGAAAGAATGCCCAGGAGCTATGTTTGGTTCCCAGTGTACAAATACCTGCTAAATTCAAGGTCCCTGACTTTGAGAAGTACAAAGGTAGTTCTTGTCCACAAAGTCATCTCGTAATGTATGCCAGAAAGATGTCTACTTATGCAGATAATCATCAGTTGCTTATCCATTACTTTCAAGACAGTTTGACTGGTGCCGCACTGAAGTGGTACACAGGCTTGGATAGCACTAATATTCGAACATTCAATGACCTAGGTGAGGCCTTTGTCCGACAATACAAGTATAACTCGGATATGGCTCCAGACAGAGATCAGCTTCGATCCATGGCTCAGAAAGATCATGAAGCTTTCAAAGAATATGCCCAACGATGGAGAGAAACTGCTGCTCAGATTAGTCCACCGTTAAAAGAGAAAGAGATGACAAAGATCTTCTTGAATACTCTCAGTCCATTTTATTATGAACGCATGATTGCTAGTGCTCCAAGTGATTTCACCGAAATGGTAAACATGGGGATGCGTCTAGAAGAAGGAGTCCGAACCGGACGTCTAACTAAAGAAGGTGGATCTTCAAGCGGAACCAAAAAGTTCGGAAGTGGTTTCCCAAAGAAGAAAGAACAAAGTGTTGACATGGTGTCCCAAGGGAAGCCAAGAGGAAACGTCAATCGTCGACAACAGATTGCTGCTATTGCGCCAGTCGTTAATACAGCACCAAATCCGGGATTTACCCCGCAGTTTCAACAACAACAGCCTCGACAACAGGCTCAGCAGTTCAACAATAATCAGAATCGTGTGCAAAGAGCTCCACATTTCGATCCGATTCCAATGACCTACACAGAATTGTACCCTGCGTTGGTTGAAAAAGGTCTCATTCAAACTAGAGCCCCACCACCAGTACCTGAGAAACTCCCATGGTGGTACAAAGCAGAGGTCTCATGCCCTTATATCAAGGAGCACCTGGCCATGATCTTGAGCATTGCATAGCTTTGAAATATGAAGTTCAGAGGTTGGTTAAATCTAATCTCCTCTCATTCAGAAATTTGAATCCTAATGTGCAAGCAAATCCGCTGCCCAATCATGGAGGGCATGTTGTAAACATGGTATATGGATGTCCTGGTCCATACCGAGTCTATAATATCAATTACTCAAGAGCTGATTTGGTACAAATGCACGCCACTCTCTGTCGAGGGCCGAGTTTTCGCCAGCATCACTACGGTTCCTGTAGCATATGTTGTGTAGATCCTCACGGATGTTCGATTGTGAGAAGAGATCTCCAAGTGCTGTTGGATAATGGTACTATTCAGATCTACAGAAATAGGGATGAAAATGAAGTTAACATGATAGGATGTTATCCACATGAGCTTTTAGTCTCAGATATCAACTCCGAAATGCCTAAAGTTAACGTCATCGTTCCTCATTTCAACATGCCTGAGCGCATAGAAGTTACTTACAACAAGCCAAGGGTTCCTGTTGCTCCTTTGATCATTTGTCTACCTGGACCTGTTCCTTATGACTCTGACAAGGCAGTTCCCTACAACTACAATGCTACAATGATAAAGAATGGACAAGAAGTTCCTTTACCTACTCTTTCATCTATCGTGAACATCGCTGATGTGAGTCGAGTAACAAGAAGTGGACGTGTATATACTCCACTACCTCCAAAGCAGCCTGTTGCTCCTGTAACTGGGCAAAATCCTGTTAATACACCAGTGGGGAATCCTGTGGAAATTCCTGTCAGTAATACAAACACTGATATTGGTCAGTCCAGTGGAACCAATGTCAATCCTGACTTTGATGAAATTTTGAAGCTTATCAAAAGAAGTGAATACAAGATTGTGGATCAGCTTATGCAGACTCCTTCAAAAATCTCAATACTTTCATTGCTTTTAAACTCTGAAGCACACAGGGAAGCCCTGATGAGAGTATTAGATCAAGCTTTTGTGGATCATGATGTGACTGTTGATCACTTTGATGGGATAATAGCTAACATAACAGCCTGTAACAATTTAAGCTTCTGTGATGAAGAACTCCCCGAGGAGGGTAAAAATCACAATCTTGCTTTGCACATTTCTATGAACTGTCAGTCAGACTCTTTGTCCAATGTGTTGGTAGACACCGGATCTTCCTTGAATGTGATGCCAAAGACAACTCTTGCTCGCTTGTCTTACCAAGGAATGCCTATGAAGTTCAGTGGTGTAGTTGTCAAAGCATTTGATGGATCGCGAAAGTCTGTTATCGGGGAAGTCAACCTTCCCATGACAATTGGTCCACATACATTTCAAATCACCTTCCAGGTCATGGACATTCAAGCTGCTTATAGCTGTCTGTTAGGACGACCATGGATCCATGAAGCAGGGGCAGTAACTTCTACGCTCCATCAAAAGTTAAAATTTGTAACAAATGGAAAATTGGTAATAATAAGTGGAGAACAAGCCTTGATGGTGAGCCATTTATCCAATTTCTCTTTCATCAGTGCTGATGATGTGGAAGGAACTCAGTTCCAAGGTCTCTCTTTAGAAGACGAATCTTCCAAAAAGAAAGCATCAATCTCTTCTTACAAAGAGGCGGTAAAAGTAGTGAAAGATGGAACTACTACTGGCTGGGGGCAAGTTGTGATCCCTACCAAGAATGAAACTAGAGCAGGTCTCGGATGTTCACCAACATTCTCAAACTGCACCAAGAAGGATGAAACCCTTCGTCCGATCAAAGAAACGTTCTATAGTGGAGGGTTCCTTAATCCAATTCCTCAAGAGGTTAATGTCCTTATCGAAGAATGCATCGAAGAAGGTCTACCTGATCCTGAAGAAGAATGGAAATGTTATCTCAATGACTCGGGATACATATCTCAGGAAGAACCATATCCTCCTTCAGAGAAAACAAGAGCTAAAGAAATTCCGCCTATTCCTGCAGAGGTTTGGGACACCTTGGGACAACCAAGTGGAAAATTTGATTACATGGTGAAATACACTGCACCTGAAAGTTCAAAGATTGCGATTGAAGATATCCAACCAACTGGATGGGGAGATTCCTTTGAATATAATAGTCAACCAGAAGAGGCTTACCAATACTGTCAATTTTCTCAGCAACCTGAAATTACTGGAGATTTCGGATTCAATGCATCTGCCAAGATTAACAATCCTGAAGATGGTTATTATCACATAAATGCCATTTTTGAAGATGAAGGGGAAGATGGTCCCGCAACTGACTCAGAAAGTGTCGCTGACAATGAGTCTCTTCATCCTGAAGACTGGGAAGAACATCCTGAAAATTCTGAGGATTGTGACTCATCTTATGCTCTTCAAGAAGTAGAAGAAGACCGTTTCAACTCTACAAAGAACAAGAGTGACAAACCAGGACCTTCAAATCCTGCTCGACCAGCGGTCAATGTCAATACTGAAGATAATTCTGGAGAGAATTTTCCTGAATACATAATACACAGAGGAGTTCGTTGCTACTGGAAGGCTGTCGACGTTCCGAATGTTGTTCGCCGCTCAAAGTAATCACCTCGCTATTATTTTGACCTCCTGCCTTGCCCAAAGCAGAGAGATGTTTTATAGGGCTTTGCTTTTAAATGTTCCGCCCAAATAACTTTGTGTATAGGGCTTTGTTTTAAAAAGTTTCCCTCTTTGTCCTGCCCAAGACAAATGAGTTTGTGTTTAGGGCTTTGTTTCAAAAATGAATCATAAGTAAAGTGTCATTTTGAATTTCCTACATTATATGTTTTATTTTTGCTTTTTTTTTCTGGAAATGGTAATCCTAAAAAACCAAAAAAAAAAAACTTTTCAAAAAAATCTGCATACACTCTTGCATTCATAAATTTTCTGAAATAGATATAAATCACATGTGCAGATTTACTATTGATAAACCCATTGAATGCAATAACCCTATGCCCTCTCCCAACTTTGAGTTTCCTGTGTTCGAAGCCGAAGAAGAGGAAGAAGAGGAGATCCCGGACGAGATCTCTCGATTACTTAAGCACGAGGAAAGAGCCATTCTGCCTCACAAAGAGCCTTTAGAAAAGATCAACTTGGGTTCTGAAGAAGACAGAAAAGAAGTGACCATTGGATCGCTGCTTGATGCTGATGTCAAGAGTAAGTTGACCGACCTTCTCAAAGAATATGTTGACGTGTTTGCCTGGTCCTACCAAGACATGCCTGGGTTGGATACCAATATTGTTCAGCATTACTTGCCATTGAAGCCAGAATGTCCGCCAGTTAAGCAGAAATTGCGAAGGACTCACCCTGATATGGCTAACAAGATCAAAGTGGAAGTTCAAAAGCAACTCGACGCAGGTTTTCTTGTCACCTCAGAATATCCCCAATGGTTGGCCAACATAGTGCCAGTTCCGAAGAAAGATGGAAAGGTCAGAATGTGTGTTGACTACCGTGACTTGAACAAGGCCAGTCCAAAAGATGACTTTCCATTACCGCATATCAACATGCTGGTTGATAACACCGCTAAGTTCAACGTCTTTTCCTTCATGGACGGGTTCTCCGGTTATAATCAGATCAAGATGGCTCCTGAAGACATGGAGAAGACATCTTTCATCACCCCATGGGGTACCTTTTGCTACAAAGTGATGCCGTTTGGATTAAAGAATGCAGGCGCAACTTACCAAAGGGCAATGACTACTCTCTTTCATGACATGATGCATAAAGAAATAGAAGTTTATGTGGACGACATGATAGCCAAGTCCAGCACAGAAGAAGAACATATTGAATACCTTTTGAAGTTGTTTCAACGACTAAGGAAATATCAGCTTCGCTTGAATCCTAACAAATGTACTTTTGGGGTTAGATCTGGAAAACTCTTGGGTTTCATTGTCAGCCAAAGAGGTATCGAAGTAGATCCCGACAAAGTCAGAGCTATTCAAGAGATGCCTGCACCAAAAACAGAAAAGCAAGTAAGAGGATTTCTCGGACGATTGAATTATATCTCCAGATTTATCTCTCAAATGACTGCTACTTGTGGGCCAATTTTCAAGCTTCTCCGCAAAGATCAAGGGGTTGTATGGACTGAAGATTGCCAGAAAGCGTTCGACAGTATCAAAGAGTACCTATTAGAACCACCAATATTGATTCCTCCAGTTGAAGGGAGACCATTAATCATGTACCTTACTGTAAGAAGGAGCATGCTATCTATTACCTGAGTAAGAAATTCACAGATTGTGAGTCTCGTTACTCCATGCTCGAAAAAACATGTTGTGCTTTGGCTTGGGCTTCAAAACGTCTTCGCCAGTACATGATAAACAATACTACTTGGTTAATCTCCAAAATGGATCCGATCAAGTATGTCTTTGAAAAGCCTTCCTTAACAGGAAGGATTGCCCGATGGCAAATGCTGTTATCCGAATATGACATTGAATACCGTGCTCAAAAAGCAGTCAAAGGAAGCATTCTCGCCGATCATTTGGCGCATCAACCAATTAATGAATATCAATCTCTCAAGTTTGACTTTCCTGATGAAGATGTCTTGTACTTGAAAATGAAAGATTGTGACGAACCGTTACCTGAAGAAGGTCCTGATCCTGGATCAAGATGGGGCCTAATTTTTGATGGAGCAGTTAACGCTTTTGGCAATGGAATTGGGGCAATCATCATCACTCCCAAGGGTACTCATATCCCATTCTCCGCCAGATTGCTATTTGATTGCACCAACAACATCGCAGAATACGAAGCTTGTATCATGGGTCTCGAAGAAGCCATTGACTTAAGGATCAAGATCCTAGACATATATGGAGATTCAGCCCTCGTGATCAACCAAATCAAAGACAAATGGGAAACTTACCACCCTGGCTTGATTCCTTACAGAGATTATGCAAGACGTCTGTTGACTTTCTTCAACAAGGTTGAATTGCATCATATACCTCGAGATCAGAATCAAATGGCAGACGCCTTGGCTACTCTATCTTCCATGTTCAAAGTCAATCACTGGAATGATGTGCCTAAAGTCAGAATCACGCGCCTTGAAAGGCCCGCCTATGTATTTGCAACTGAAGCAGTCATCGATGATAAACCGTGGTTCCACGACATCAAACGCTTCCTTCAAACTCAAGAGTACCCGCTTGGGGCGTCAAACAAAGATAAGAAAACTCTAAGAAGACTTTCTGGCAGTTTCTTCCTGAACAGAGATGTGCTATACAAAAGAAACTTCGACATGGTTTTGCTCAGATGCGTGGATAGACACGAAGCAGACATGTTAATGCATGAAGTGCATGAAGGGTCCTTTGGAACTCATTCAAATGGGCATGCAATGTCCAAAAAGATCTTAAGAGCAGGATACTATTGGTTGACAATGGAATCTGACTGTTATAAACACGTGAAGAGATGTCACAAGTGCCAGATCTACGCAGATAAGATCCATGTGCCACCGACTCTACTCAACGTTCTCTCATCTCCATGGCCTTTTTCCATGTGGGGTATCGATATGATTGGAATGATCGAACCGAAAGCTTCAAACGGTCATCGTTTCATCTTGGTAGCTATTGATTACTTCACCAAATGGGTCGAAGCAGCATCTTACGCCAATGTTACAAGACAAGTGGTTGTGAGGTTTATCAAGAATAACATCATTTGCCGATATGGTGTTCCCAGCAAGATCATTACTGACAATGGTTCAAACTTGAATAACAAAATGATGAAAGAATTATGTGAGGAATTCAAGATTGAGCATCATAACTCTTCTCCTTACAGACCAAAAATGAACGGCGCCGTTGAAGCTGCCAACAAGAACATTAAGAAGATCGTTCAGAAAATGGTCGTCACTTACAAAGACTGGCACGAAATGCTGCCATTTGCTTTACATGGGTACCGAACTTCAGTGCGTACTTCAACAGGGGCAACTCCCTTTTCTCTAGTATACGGCATGGAAGCTGTGCTCCCCGTAGAGGTTGAAATCCCATCAATGAGAGTCCTCATGGAGACTAAGTTATCAGAGGCTGAATGGTGTCAAAGCAGATACGATCAGTTGAACTTAATCGAAGAAAAACGTATGACTGCTCTATGCCATGGACAGTTATACCAAGCAAGGATGAAACAAGCTTTCAACAAAAAGGTTCGACCTCGTGAATTTCAAGAAGGCGACCTCGTGCTTAAAAAGATCTTGTCTTTTCAACCAGATTCTAGGGGCAAATGGTCTCCTAATTATGAAGGCCCGTATGTTGTCAAAAGAACATTTTCTGGCGGCGCCATGACTCTAGCAACCATGGATGGTGATGAACTCCCACATCCTGTGAATGCTGATGCAGTCAAGAAATACTTTGTCTAAAAAATACAAAAGAACAGCTCGGTAAGTCGAAAACCCGCAAAGGGCGACTTAGGCAAAAATGAGCGTCTCGGTGGACTGAAAACCCGGAAGGGCGGTCCAGGCAAAAATTAGAGACAATAAACAGAAAAAAAATTCATCCTGGTAGATTGAAAACCTGAAAGGGCAATCTAGGCAAAAATTAGGGATTTATGACAAAGTAACTGCATCAGTCTGTACTTCGTCACCTGAAGAGTCTGTACTTCATCAGAGGATCTTCAATCAAATCATCGCCAATCTGAAGCGACAAGCACAGTTGGAACTCAAAGTTGTTGGGGGGAATAGTGGTTATTGCTTTCAATGTAGCCTTTTCCGCATAATTACCATTTCCAACTTTTGTAAATACTCCGTGGAATCATGCCTTTAGCTGATTACCATCCTATTAAATAAATTTGAGCCTTGTGCCCATTTGTTTGCAATCTTTAATTTCTTTCAGCTTGCAAAATGACGCTTTAATTGTGTTATTCACTTTTAAAAAAAAAAGTTTTAAATGAACTTACTTTTCTTTTTCAAAATAAAAGCGAAACTTTCCTTTGAGTTGTGAACAACAGAAGGAACATCAACAGCTATCTCCATAGGATGAATCAAAGATTATGATAGGAAAAGGTCCTTTATCCCCAGTGAAGAAGCTCTTCTATCCCCAGTGAAGAAGGTCTTTTATCCCTAATGAAGAAGATCTCCAATCTCCAGTGAAGAAGTTCTTCCATCTCAATAAAAAAGGGATGTTTACCTTCCCCAGAGAAGTCTAAAGCACGCAGCATCATTCATCACCTGTGTTATCTACACCGTGTTGAAGAACATTAACCTAGTATCTGGTTGTATTGCGGCGTTGGTCCGTCTCCAGTATATACTCCATTGTCTGTCAGTTTCGTCAGCATGCATGCGACATTCATGACATTCATCATTCATACATATTTGCATCATTTATGCATTCTTGCATTTTTCAATGTTTGCTTTAAAATCACTTGTTCAGGATATATCTATCCCAAAAAAAAAAGAGAAAAAAAAAGAGAAAAAGCGAAAAAAAAAAGAAAAAGAAACAGGTATGGGCGTGTCATCTCTCCAAGTAGGTTGTCACCCATAAGCAGAAAGAACATCTTCTTTCTCCAGTTTCCCACTGAGATCATTCCTCGTGGAAGAAGGTTGCTTCAGTTTCTCCTCTCCAAAACAAAGGAGAAAATCCCCAGTTGAGTTCATTCCTCATGGGTACAAAGTCTTGTTTGACTGTCTCTTTCCAATTCATTCTTGGTTAGAACCTTGTCTTTACCAAAGATTCAAATTCCGATTCCTCAAACAGAGTTGTGAAAAACAGACAATAAGCAATAGTCTCATCATCTGAGCAGCTTATGTCTCTTTCAAAAGACTTTTCCCCTCTAGGAAATCAATCGTGAAGACCATTTGACAATCAGGGCCTTATTACTGTTCACAAGGCTGAATAACCAGTAATTTCCCTAGCAAAGTCTCCAGAAATCATTTTATCACTTGGCTGATAATTGATCATGTCTTCAAAACCGCTATCACGAGGCTGGTAGTCGGTAACCTTTTGTTCTGGTTATATTATTTAACATGTCTATCACAAGGCTGATAGTCGGTAATATTAACCGAACCTTTGAAACTCTTTTTACCTTGTCAAGTTTATCCCCATGCTGATAGTCGATAATGTTGATAGGTAAGCTTTTCTTACAAAGCTATCATTCCCCGGTGAAGCATACACTTGCTTTCCCGAAAAGACAAAACGGATTCTCTTCCTAAAACGGATTGAGACATCCTTCCCGATCTCTTTTCCCCAATGGAGTCAGTTCTTGATATCCCCTCGGTAAACATATCCTTGCATCATTCGCAATTTTGGTATCTTAGGCCCAAAATTCGCGTCTTCTGATATTTAAGTCTCTTCCACCCTATCAAAACGAAGATTTTCAATCTTCATGTCTCAGGTTGAAGAAACTTAAATAGGGGCATCTGTCATACCCCAATTTTTGACCTAAGATACCACCTCATATCATTTGCATATGCATCATTTGCGTCTCTAACAAATTGCATAGCTTGTGTTTGCTACTTGTGCTCAGCAGGGTTTAATCAAGAGATCACTCATCAGTACAAGTAACAATCAATTAGGGTTTTGTTTTCCCTCCATCTCAAAAGAACTATCTTCATCAACAATCAACATTTGGTCCTCAGAGATTCATTCCAACAAGCTCAAAGGCACTGAATCAACCAGATCAGGGTTTTGACTAAAGATAGCATACTCCTGACTTTTGCTCAGGATTTGACCTAATGACTTGGGACATGACCTCAAGACCCCAAGTGCATCATTTTGTCCTAATCCATTGACTCAAGACATCTCCTACACAAGGATTGATCAACAGTGAAATTTCAAATCATCAGATCAAGGTTTTGAACTATCAGGGACCAAAATCAGGGATCACATTTGGGAAACCCTAAAAATCCCCAGGAAGTCAATCAAAGGTTTCAATCATCTTCAAATAATCCCTATTACAACATCCAATGGAAATTACATCTCAATTCAAGACCTACAGTCATCAATTTCATCTGGTCGACAATTAGGGTTTTTTGACCTAATTCACTGAACAACTGACTTTTTAATCAGGACATGGTGTCACAACTCAAACTATGATTCAATATCCTCCAATAACTCAATATGATCCATTCATACCATTCATTTGGTGAGGATAGCTTGGTTCATTTAAAATCTCCAGAAACGCGATTCGTCTGAAAAAGTCAACTGTACAAGAACACCTTTGACTTTTGGGAATTTTGGTCAACCATGACTTTTGAAGTTTTGAATCATCAATATATGATATATGAAGTCATTTGATCAAGAAAAATCAAGAAAATCAATCAAGAATCAAAAAGTCAAAAGTTTGACTTTCATACTTAGAAAATTTTCTAAGTGTTTTTCAATGGTTTTTTCCAAACTTTGGAAGGGAATTTCTCAAAATTTCACCTACAAACTGAAAAAAACTTCCAACATGAAAGTTGTAGATTTTGATCCAATGAACAACTTTGTCACATATAATTTTTTTCCATAAGATCAACCATTTAAGAGATATGGTGCTTCAAAGTTGGCATCTTTGGAAAATTTCACTTAAAACTTCATTTTCTTCAAAGTTCATGGATCTTTTTCACCCATTTCCTTAAAGGTCTTGAGGAAACTTCTAACTAGGGTTTTGAAGTACACAACATGAGCTTTCCAAAATGTCCAAGAGCATGAAAAAATATGGAGTGTAGCCATGGTTTTGAATTTTGCAATTAGAGGTCATTATGCATGAAATTACAAGCCATTTTCACTAAGTTCAATACTATATGGCCTATAATTCAAGAAATGACACACCAAAGCAATGATTGAATGATATTTTCTGATTTGAGATCAGAATGGAAAGAGATAAGAAGCTTGGCCAAAATAACCATGGTTTAGTTACTTTTAACCATATGCATTAAATGTGAAAGATTCCTTTCTATCCCTTAAGCCAAATCATCAAACTTTGAAGCAAGTTGCAAAGCTCTGAGTTCAGACTCTTTGGCCTATAAATAGAGGTTCAAATCACTTCCAAATTCACACCAAAACCTCACAATTATAGGTTTTCTCTCTTCTTTCTTGAATTACAAGTTTCATGAGTTTCAAAGAGGAGAAAGTGCAAGTTCCATCCCTTGCAAGTTCTGAGCAAAATGATGCTCCCCACAACTCATAAACATCATTTGGAAGTTGTTTGATCCATCCATACACCCCAAAAACACCAAGAACTCAAAATCACTACCTCACTTCTCAAATATGCATAACATAAGACTTATCATGCCAATTTTCATTCAGGCTCAATTCTGTCCAAACTATCACTTCTAACATCATCCATATATCACATATGAACTATCCAATCCATCACATATAGCCAATAACCTCAGAATCATCAAATTCGATTCACTCTTGAAGCTTATGCAGATCGGGTACCATGACCATGCCCAGATGAATTCAGATGGTTCCAAGCATCCAGACACCTTCCATAAGGTCCATTGAAGCTATCCAGATCATCAAACAACTTCTGTAACACCTCTACTGAAGAATTCGATTTCTAGTTGTGCCGTTTTTAAGGTAAGTGTTCATGAACTTCAAACTCTATTCTCCATGCATCATAAATGAAATATTGATATACCATCTTGTTTCTGCACCTATGAGGATCATTAACCCTCAATCAATTGCATCATATCATGATCATACACGATTTTACATTGAATTTCAGTTCTAGGGTTCTTCATGTTCATGCGAAAATTGACCCCCTTAGAGTGAAAATAAATGAATTATGAGGGCACCATCATGTTCCTCGTGAAAAACCGAGTGAGATAGACCCTTCACTTGATCAAAACAATTCAGTTTCAAAGATTTTCAAAAATCAGTTGAAGGTGTGTTCTTGGCGCCATTTTTGATTCAGAAAATTCAAATCCAAGTTTTAAAATATAATCAGTTTGATGCGTGTTATTAACAAGCCACAAGCGTGGCGCAGTTGGTCCATGTTTTGGTTGGTGAGAGTGAGGGCGTGGGTTCAAGCCTTAGTGAAGACAAAGTCCAATTTTTTATCACTTTTTTTTTCATTTTTTCTTCACAACTTCATCATTTAATTTAACCATTCAAATCAACTTATTCTTGATTCATTTTTTTACACACCTCTTATTTAATATGCATATTTTGACAATATCAAAGAAAATCACAAAAAAAGATTTATTTAATATGTTTTTAATTAGGTTTAAAATGATGTATTTTTAAATGTTTTTAAATACTTTAAATATTATTTTCCATTTAATTTTTAACCTAATCACTTGTAAATATTTTTTGTGATCGAACCCTAATCACTTAGGTCTTAATTAAGCATTAAAACTTGTTTTAACATTAATTAAGTTGATTTCTTTTAAATTCAAATCATTGTAAAACGGGCGATCGCGATCCTTTTCAAAACGATAAACCACTTCTTTTTTTGAATCTTTTTGATTGATCAATTGATTTTCAAAACGAAGTGGGGCCTCTCGAATATTAGAGAGTGTAAGTCCCATTTCTTTTCTTTTTGTACAGTTTTTTAAACAATAAAACTTTTTTTCAAAATAAAATCTTTTCAAACAATTTTCAAAACAGTTTTCAAATCATTTTCAAAACAACAAAACTCCAAACTTCAAAACTTTTCAAAAATATACCATGGGCCTCCATGTAGGTATAAGTCCCAAGCCCCTTTTGTACATACCCATTCCTGTACATGAAATTAGGTATTTCATTGTACACACACATTTTTGTACATATCTCAATCAAATTTTTTAACCTTTGAATAACAAACCAAAAATGAAGGTTTTTCTTTAAATCTTCCCAAAAATACCATGGGCCTCCATGTAGGTATAAGTCCCAAGCCCCTTTGTAAATACCTGTTTACATAGCTTTGAATAAACTCAAGTGGACCTCTCCTCGAGTATAAGTCCCGAGCCCCCGTGTATACAAACGGATCATGCTTACAGGTATATTTCCTTCATAAACTCCATTATATACACACACTTTGTTATATATATAATTGTTCATACCTGTTCATGTTTGTTCATATGTGTGATATGTATGCTTGTTCAACTTAGTACAACACTAGGTTCCCCATAGCCTCCTATTGGGCTTCGTGCAAAGAATCTCCCTAGTTTAGGTTAGGACATAGAGTATGGTTTCCCGGTGAAATCGCTCTAAGAGCTCAAACCAACTATACCACGCCTCCCCTTGGGCTTTGTACAAACGAGTGACCCTCCCATAGCCTCCTCTTGGGCTTACAATGCAAGGACCCTGGATTGTCCCTCCCATAGCCTCCTCTTGGGCTTACAATGCAAGGACCCTCGGATAGCCTCCTCTTGGGCTTCGTACAAGGACCCACGGGCTTCTTATAAGCATCCCCAATATCCAAATCAAATACCCTAGGAGATTAGACATTTTTCATCTCTATGATAGGAGTATCTCTTCTATATCATCACAAACAATCAACCAATCAAACTTTTTTGCCACAAGGCTGGCTAATCAATCAAATTTCTTTTTTTTGCCACAAGGCTGGCTAATCAATCAAACTGTTTTACCACCGTACTGGATGATTAATCAAAGTTTTTGTCACAAGGCTGACTTCATTGAAACTTTTGCCACAAGGCTGGCTGATTAATCAAAGTTTTTGTCACAAGGCTGACTTCATTGAAACTTTTTCCACAAGGCTGGTTAAACAACAAAAACATCTTTATCATTCTAAGCACCCTAAGTGGCATGGCCCCGGGCTTATAATGAAAAGATTTTCAAACAAAAAATCAAACAGATGTATGTGATGATATAGATTAGATACATCGAACATTTAGATGACATTTGTCTCTTTTCCTTCGCTTCCACTAGCATAAGTGGGAACTACGATTGCTCTGACTTTCTCAACATCCCTTTGAGAATACGTAGGCACAAGGTCGTATCCTTGGCGAGCAAAACTTCTCTCTCAAACCACTCAAACCTTAGCACCCGTAGACCCCGAGCTACAGATGCTCTGATTCCCTCTAGGGGATATGTATGCAGAGGATCGCGATGATCTTTGCGAGCATAATCAAACAAACACCTTAGGTCCCACCTCTTTCTCACAAGAACCTCCACCATAACAAGAATGGAATAAACAAAACAAAGAAACCTATAGAGTACTATAGATACGTTGGGTGCTAATACCTTCCCTTCGTATAACCAACCCTCTTACCCAAGATCTCTCCCCACTTTTAAGGTTATTGCAGCTTTTTTCCTTTTCCTCTTTTGGAAACAATAAAAAGTTTGGTCGGTACAAAAGAAAAATCATTTTTTTGAGCACTCGAGCCCAAAGAAGGCATCAGGTGTCTCATTTAGAGAAAAGACAACGATTTTTCCCCGCGACACCAACTCGTGCAAATTTTATTATTGGGAATATTTTCCCTTTCAACCAAATCTTACATTCCTTGAAATCCATTTTGTAACCGGAAAACAAACACACATACATTTACACAGAGAAATTCAAAAGACGGAGGAAACTCACCGAAGGAGATTCTTCCGGCAACGGCGAAGGACGATAGAGGGTGAAGGGCGCCGGCGTCAACAGCGACAAAGGGTGAAGGTGATTGTGGTCGGTCGGTCGGCAACAGTGAAGGGCGGAGGAGAGGGTGGCCAGTCAGTCGGCAGCGGTGAATGGCGAAGGAGAGGGTGGGGCGGCGAAGTGTGTAGCAGCAGCGAAGGAGAAAGTCGTGAAAAATGAAAATAGGGTTTTTGTGAAAGTGAAAACACATTTCACATCGGTGGAGATTTGGACCGATGTAAAGGCCCGGATTTCACATCGGTGGATTCTTGGCCCGATGTAAAGGCCCCTGAGTAAAAATTTCATTTTATTGCCACATGTAGCATTCTTTAGCCATTGGATTAAATATTGGCCTTTCACATCGGTTTAAATATTGGCTCGATGTAAAAGCTTTTATAAAAATATTTCATTTTATTTACAAAACTGCCACCGTGTTTTTTTTACAACAGTGGAAATAAAAACCGATGTAAAGGCCCCCGAGTTAATTATTTTTCAAATCGGTACAAAATAAAAACCGATGTAAAATACCCTGACAAATATTTGTCACGTCGGTGGAATTAAAAACTGATGTAAAATCCTTTAAGCAAATGTCATATTTTTAATAGTGTTAACACTTTGTCTGAAAGTTGACTCATCTAATTGATGAGACTTGAGATAATTTCTTTGATCAGAAGCCATCATCACAGGTTCATAAAAGACTTAAGCAAATGTCGTTTGACTATAGGTGTTGTCATCATTAATGTGGCTTTATATTTGATCTCACAAAGCATCTTGACCATTGATAGACGAAGACTTCAATGAACTTCATTTTACATAAGATGTTGTCATCATTAAGGAGACTTTATATTTGATCTTACAAAAGCATCATGATCATTGATAGACAAAGACTTCAATGAACTTCATTTTACATAAGGTGTTGTTATCAACAAAACTAATATGATCATCTAATTTTTATGGACAGTTGTACCTACAATCACATTGATCCATGCTATTGTTTAATGAAAGACAAGTCATAAGTATTGGGCCATCATGTGGATTGAATGATGTATCTTTTAGAGCATTGAGAGGAGCTAAAATTATAAGAATTCTATTGTAAGTGAAGGGTTGTTAGATCTATGTTGGTCAGACCTCTTGGATAAAGATGATGATGGTTGATACATATTGTTGAGGCTTTTATTGAATGAAAATGCACACGCGGATGGTAGTTCTTACATGGAGTGTTCCACTAGGCTAGTTAAATTTTTTTTCGAACTTGAAAGTTAATCGATGTATCAGGTAATAACTCGCAATTGTGGTTTATTTTTCTTCATACAATTTCGCTGAGGAAATAATTTTTTCTCTCGACTATGGATTCCTTCACTCCTCCAAAGAGTGTTAAGTAAGAATTTTGGATATTTTAAGCTATTGAATTAAAAATCACATGGAGTCTCTACTTGAGATCACGAGTTTGAATCCTAAAAAATGCAAAAAATATATTAACACAATAACTACTTATATATTTTCATAAAACTTATAAAGCAATATATTTATTTTTCTTACAATTATTTTTAATTATAAATTAAAAATGCAAAAATATATTAACCTAATAATTAATTACATATTCTCATTAAACTTATAAAATAATATTTCTATTTCCTTGCAATTACTTTTTAATTAATAAAATTAAAATAAAAGAAATTTTACATATCTTATCCATATCATATGTCTAAAATAATTTTAGCTTCTTTCTTTTTTAAAAAATAAAATATTATACTATTCTTCATACTATTTAAAACAAAACAAAATAAAAAAATACTCTCATGACAAGTCATTTGTTAGTTTTAACATTTGATATTAAAACCACTTTACAAAAACTCATATACAATATATTACATATGTCATTTTTTTATATATCAATAACATATTTAGGATTCAATTCATTACAACATTTTATTCTTACTATAAGAAATATTTTGAAAGTGACATAAGAATCACTCCAACTAAATATAACTAGTTAACTAAATATATTTCCTAAAATTCACCACTTTTCAAAAAACAAAATCAGATATTGATTTTTTTTTTTGTTCACAAGTTTAAATCCTAACAAATACAAAAATATATTATTTCAAATATCAATTTCTTAATATTAAAATAATAAAATTTATAATATAGTAGTCATATGTATCATTTATATAAAACAAATTTAGTTTTTATAGAAACAATTTAATTCTACAATGATAAAGTCATATCTAAAAAGTTATTTTAATTATTTCAATTACATACCATATAAAAAATAAATTAAATATAAAAATAAATTAAATATATCTCTGCAACCCCAAGTAATTAACTAAATGAATCACTTAAATTCATCAAATGATACGTGCAAATGTGTTATGGAATGGGGATAATGAGTGCATGAAGGACTTGACACTAGTGCTATCTCTTGTATTCAACATCAAATCCTCAAAAAACTATATATAGTAATTCACATCATTCTCACTTTTGAACCATTAACTCTCAAGGGGCCAGCCTTAGTAAAACTTTTAGCAGCCACACCATTGTTCATTTTACAACCAAATGATTTGAATTAATTTCCAACATGGCTCCTCATCCTTTTGCCATGGCCAACAAAAGCTGAAAATTCCAAATTCCTAACAAAAGAAGGGGTAAAAGCAAGATTCTACATTTCTTGAGAGGAAAAAGGTATTGTTGTCTTTTTTATTATATACTTAGGATTCCTCACTCATTCTCCCTTTAAGGCCATTTTTGTTTTCAAATAAAATGAAGCATAATTCTTTAATGCAAGATAAAGAAGCAAGAGGTGTAAAGGAACCTTAGTGTACACCTTTATAAGACAAAAATAAAAAGGAAGCAATCTTAGTGCTTAATTGGTCCCCATTACTATGTTGGTGCACATGGCATCTTCTAATAGGTGAGCAAAATGCTTATGGTTAGTACAGAATTTATAAAATTTGATGATTGGTGACCATAATTACTATGTTCATTCATTTCTACACATGCCATAATAATAAGTAAATTATAAGGTAGAGAAAGTCGTGATCAAAATAACCCAAACTTTAATGTAAACTATTTGGCCCTCGTGATTTGGAGGATTTTGGTGGGAGCCAAATGGCATGATAAAATCCAAATTCTCATTCTCTCAATTTTTGTGGCCAATGAAATGGCATCACGTTTGGCCTCAGGCCCCAATTTGTGGAATTGGTAGCAACCATTCATATTTTGTATGCCATTCATATCATATCTAAAAGGGAAAAGAAAAAACTCAAAGATTGATTTGGCAGTGAAGGTTAATGGCATAAGAGTGTGTTCCTCTATAACTTTTATTTATGTTGGAATAGTTTATAAATAATTTTGTTCCGACTTTAATTAGGTTTTTAACCTTAATTGAATTTCTGCCGGTAAATGATAAGATTGCTCTTTCAAATTAGTTAGTCATTAAGTTATACTATCAATCCTTTTAAATAGAAAAAAATAACCTTAACAAATCTTTCGGGTTTCAATAGGTCTAATCGGTCTTACAAGACGTGCTTCCATATAGTTTTAGAATTTATGAGTGGCCAATCATTCTATATAAAAAACTAGATTCATGCATTAAAATTTTTGGGTGAATAGATAGCATAGACAGTTGAAAGTTGATTGCCAAGTCTTCGAAGGTTAATTGCTCACATTTTTCTAAATTAGGTCCTGGTTTAAAAAAATTTCATATAATCAATGAGGGTAGTGACAACGCCTCCAACTCAATCGGAGGATTCCTCATTGGGGACAAGGATGAAAATCTTTACCTTTTGGATGATGACTTGTTCACAACTTCACATAGATGATGGAATGTCAATAATACTATAGACGAAAACACAAAAAGTCACAAGATTAAAGAGTCATGTATTTTAAAAAATGTCAACACGAATGTAAAAATGCAATAAAGCCAAAACAATTGTTAAGAAGTCAACTCAATCATCAAATAAATCAACAATATGATAAATTCAGTGGTCGGTAATCCAACAAAAGACTCTTAATTAGTCATCTACGGTTTTGAGAAAACATCAAACTCAAACTATCACTTAACTTAAGGGTAAATGCTCCAAATTAGTACATGTTATTTTAAATCCTACACCTCACACTTACTATCTCTACTAAAGGCGTCAAAATTTTGCAAATATACCCCTATCGGCGTAACACCATAGTTGAGTGATGACCCTTTTGCCCTCTCAATTATGTACCTCAATTTAGATCCAAACATAAACCAAATCTAAAATATCGTTCTTATATTATCAATTACCTAATAAAATAACTACTACCTTTTATTGAAAGGAACATATAAAATTACTTATTATATTTTTATAGTATAAACAAAACAGAAAATACAAATACTTTTGAGATGATTCAAATATCTTCTTGACACAAATTCAAACATAGACTATACAAATTATGCTCTTTAATATAAACCAAAAAAAAATCAACTATTAAACATTTATTTTTAATAAATTCTTTTATTTCCATATAATAAGTTTTCATCAAGGAACAATTAAAGAATATAACTATTTTTTTTGTAATACTTTGAAAATATTGAAAAAATTAAACTTTTTTCAGGATGTGAATTTGTACTTTTACCCCTTATATATTACAAAACTATATTTTATCTTTACAAATGGGTGACCCTTAGTTAGCAAGAGGAGCATCCAGTCTTTATATAATCAAATTCATATTGATATTATTGCCGTTCCTCCCCAATGTCTGTCCTATTATCTGTCCTATTAGTCTTATAATTCAAAAGCACGCTTGTTTGTCTCATCTCACATGAATCATCTCTAATTTAAGTTAAAAAATTGTATTTGTTAACGTGTAGATATCATCACCAATCCATTTCAATTGTTTGGTTTTCACAATTACTAACAAGTTATATCTAAATTAAAATTTCAATGGACCCAAGGCAGAGCGTCTGTCTGATAAGAAAATGCAATATTGGTTGAATAAGTAGAGCAGCCAACTTTAATTAATTGGCGTTTCTTATTAAAATTGACAAGTGCCCTAAGACACGTTGGGTTGGGGGATCCACATTTGGACTTAACTAGAAAGCAGTTACATTTATATATGGTGGTCATGCAGACGTAAGGGTGATAATTAAGATTGCATAAGAAATGACAACATGCATTGTTGTTACTTTTCTGCAAAGTCACTCTGGGAGAAAAGAAAAAGCTATGGTGGAAAGTGTTAGTGTTACTGCATGCAAAAATAATATACCTTGTGTCGGGGAAATGGGGCTGAATTACAAGCTATGTTTATTCTCTCTACTTAAAAGAAACCTTTATGAGATATGTTCTTTTTTATGCTTTTGCTCTTCTAACTTTACACGTTAATGCAGTTGAATGTTTTTACACAGCTATCAGCTGAGCTGCATTAACGAGATTTTGTTCTTCTATCTTTCCCGCGCATTAGTAGGTGTTAATAGTCTTCTTCCTATTGGTGTAATAGCCATCTATTTATAATAATCATCATTGTATGATTGTTTTTTGAAAAATGTTTGTGGTATGGTAAATAATCCACACATGAAGATCCTAAGAGTGAATGAAATCACATGGATATGCAAATACTTGATAAAATGACATGGAATCATAACTGTTATTGGCCATGTTATGGGTAGTGGGACCAAATAGTTAATCCACTTCAGAAATTTGCATCACTAGATTCCATAAAGTGTCTTATACTAACTTTTGAGTCAGTAATAAGAACAAATGACAAACCAACAAAGTACTTAAATCAGAATCATGTGCTAAAGCTAGGAAAACCCAATAATACAAGAGATTTTTCAGTGGGATGCAAGTAGAACAAATAATTCAAATTGTACATTTTGAGATACATATGGATGTAGCTTCGTATCTTATCATATATAACTTCCAAACTACATAGGGGTCACAGTGAGCCCATGAAATCACATGATTTATTTAAGAATGAGAAGAAAAAAATTGAAAAATTCAGAAATGTATCAAATCCACATTGATATTATTATTGAATTGAATACACAATGCACAAGGATCAGGCCCCAAAGACCTTTTCACCTCTCCATTTTCAAAGCCAATTAGGCCACTATGTAAAGAGAGTTCACCTCTTTTTGAAAACAAATAAAAAATCTAAAAGTATATATAAAAAAAAAAAACTATATACACGTGTTTCCCATCACGCGTTTGACACCAAATAATGGAGTCTTGTATAGTTAGGCCAAACCTCATGGCCAAAAAAAGAGAAGTAAAAAAATCACACAAACACCAGTGATTGGCACGTGCCAAATCCATCTTCACACGTACCATAGGAAAAATCCATAGAAATGTAGTAGATGTTTTGTATTGTTGAGACTTGAGAGTGAGTGGCGCCAAGAAAGGAAACTTCACTCATAAATCCCTTCACATAACAAGTCAAAAACAGCTCAAATTTTCAGAGTTTTCATCCCCCATTTGATGCATGCTCTGCTTTTTTTCTTCCTTGTTTCTAGAGCACTGACCCACCATCTTTCATCTCATTCGTCTATAATCAATGTAACCTTTGAATTCCTATCCCCAACATGGAATTCATCTATCTCTATTTTCTTCACTCTTACACACTCTTTTTCTCTGTAGCAAGAAATGTGTGTTCCAAAATCAACCTCCCCTAGGGAATCTCTGCACACCCATTGAATTGGGATACATACCCTCAAAACATAAAAGAAAAAATACTAGTTAATTACTAGTACTCTCCAAACCCATCAAACTCTCATACATTATACATACATATACTTATATTGTCAAATTTTCATATTGCAAAAGCCCTCTAAAAAATGTTGAGGTTTCTGGACAGACTGGTCCACCTTATTTCCTCTTGTTCCTTTATTATTTATGTTTTTTTCTCTTCACTCGGAGTTTCCTTTGTCATCATCTACCCAGAAGCAGTTACTATTTAATTTCCTTTTTTTATAAGATAATGAGAAAGAGAGTGAAGAGGAGGAAGATGGAGATGATGATGATGATGAGACATTGGACCACCTTCGGGTTCGAGTTGTAACTCGCAGCTGTGGCAATACTTTAGGTGGATTTCTTTGGTTATTGCTTACCACAACTTCTTGCATCAACTCATAGCACCCTATAATTTTTTCCTGTAACAAACAGATATGTATTTTGGTAAACATATAAATAAATCCATAATTTTCCATTGAGTCATAATTTACTATACTTACTTTTCTTAGGCCCTCGCACCATGACTCAGCATGTTCAGGCTTAACAAAAGACCAATTAGGAATTTCATTAGCTGCAGAGAGTATTGCAGCTGCAGCAATGCACGACGGCCTGTAGGCAAGAAAGCCAGCTTCTGCAAACAAAGTATTCAAACAGGAAACTCATTAACATTGAAAACTCACAATATAGTGATCGTCATAGTTTTTAATTGTGGTCTGCAATTGTAATTACGATTTGAAAATTCATTAACATTCAGGTCAATATAATAGATCGGATATATAAATTATTCAGTAAACTTTCCCATATAAGTAAGACTAGAGTATTTTATCAAGAAACTCGTTAACCTTGAAACCTCGCAAAAAGAAATGCATCTATCATAATTGCGACCACATTATTATCACAATAGCACAATATAAGGTTATTGGAGTAACAAAATATCTATTTTCTTAACTACATTTTCTAGCATTGTGAAAGGGAATAAATTTACCTTGGATATTAGATAAGATGATTTCTGTAGCGCGTGAAATGAGGAAGTCAGTGAATGCTCCAGTTGAATCTAGTTTGCACGCAAAGAAACTAAGGAAGCTAAGTGGGGTGACTGATCTTAGCCTCCAATCCAACACAGTTAGAACAAGTAGCTCCATTCTTAAAATCGTCCTCGGCTGAAATATGTATTTGGCACCTTCAACCTGCAGTTTATATAACACCCAATATTACAAACAATTTAATTAGTATCATGAATCATCACTACATGCATTGACATGGGAAATGAACATGGGGTTCTAAATTCTAACATTTATTAGTTTATACCTGAAGGTCCAAGAGAGAAGGAACCAGGGGTTCCTCCATCTTTGCTGCTAAAGATAAACATGCAACTGATAGAAGTTGCAGAGGCCATCCATTTGATTCCTGTTAACATGGTAATCATTGTTCAATTAAAAGTAGAAATCCACTAATTCTTTTCAAACTTTTTGGCTCAAATAATTCACGTGACATGCATGTGGAAAAGACGGAAGCATTAGCAGCTACTGCTAGCTGTCATACTCCCAGTATATATTGCAAAATACACTCACGCTACTTGTATATTTATACAGTATTTTTGTAGTATAAATACTTGTATACTTTTGCCATAAAAAAGAATTTTTCTAAAATTGGGATACACGCGTCATAAGTTGAAATAATTTAGCATAACTCAACATCAAACTTTTATCAACATCACATGCATAATCATATTTAGCATTCCTTTAAAAGCGCGAAGTGTCAACAACCACACCGAGACTATCATTTTCTCAAAAATATGTCAAAGTCGCATTATAATGATATTGGGAGCGTCCTTCAATTTTCAACACTCATCAAAACATCATTTTCTACCAAAGATGCCTCCAAAAATAAAAAATTAGTTGTGAAAATTTATTGCTTCAAACATTCATAGACTTTCGAAGTTTGAAAAGTCAACCCCGCATATGAAATATTTCATTGCATATTTTTTCTAGCAGTTTAGAAATCATCAATAGTAGTGATTAAAACCCTTGAAAACTGCTCCGATAAAGATATCGATATCGGATAGTGATTAATTTACATGGGAACTATCGTAATCAGTATCGCAACACATGTGCATTAACAACGGCAAAGCCGCCAAAAAATGAGAGCTCACCGGTAAAGTTCTAGAATCCAAAAACCGATCCATATAGTTAACGGAAAGGTACCCCGTCAACGGCTGAAAACCATAGTACGCATGTACCTGTTAACCACCCAATTCACATTAAATGAATAATAATAATAATTAATAATAATAATAATAATAATAATAATAATAATAATAATAATAATAATAATAATAATAATATATAACAATGATTCATCGACGCCGTGTACCGGTAATCATAAGACGTATAATTCTGATACGAAGAAACGGTTACAGCAGCGCACGCGGAGCATTTTAGCGTGAAGCGCGAGTGCGGTGAGTGGCATTAATGTAATATGAGTGAAACAGAGGGTTATTCTTATGGTGATATTGGTTTGATTTACCTTGAGAATCCATGCAACTGATTCTTCTCTGGCGTTGGCATCTAGAGAACGAGATTGGAATCTTGAGAGGTAATCGAATCCAGGGACGAACTTACGCTCGTGTTCTATGAAAACGGCAATGGACTCTTCCTCCTCCGCCAATAATGACGACGACCGCGATGATGAATCTAGATCGGAGGAGTATTCAGTTGAATCTCCGGTGAGGATTTCGGATGTGTCTTCTCCGCAGAGGAGGTTGCAGTCGGAGATGCAAGAGTGAGGCATGAGGATAGCCGGTGCTGGCTCTTCATTCATTGGTTTAGCATTTTGAGTTGCCGGAAACGATCGGGAAATCGCCGGCGGGATGGGGAGTATGTAGGGAGAGGGGGAGTGAGTGTTTGAGTATGGAAGGGAGTGGTTGGTGAAGAGAGATACTGTCTTGGTTGGAAGGCTATGCATCAGTTTGTTACACTATAAATATGCGCGGCCTCCGTGGGGTTTTTTGTTTTCTATTACTATTTTTATTATATATTTTTCAAAAAAGAAAGATGTGATTTTGTTTTTAACTTATTATTATTCTTATTAACCGAAAATATTTGTTGATAACTTGTAAAATAAATGTAAAGGTTAATAACAACGTTATTTGAGAAACTTAAATAAAAATTGCTTTAATAATATTTTATATCCTTGTGTTTTGACTATCTGGTCCTTCCATTTTAAAATAGAATAAAGGAGTCTTTCTAAATGATGCAATATTGGTCCTAACCCCCATTTCCACTCTAAAAAAGCTGATGCTGATGTGTCCAAATTAAGGGGCTGACTAGGCATTTACACGTCATTAAATATTGAATATTTTATTAAATAATATTTGATTTAATATTTTAGAAAATAAAGAAAAAAAATAAAATAAAAAATCATATTTAATTGAATTCTTTGCATTAACCCTAGATCCCAAAGTCCCAAACTTCTCCCAACATCGATCTCCTCTTCACCACTTCTCCTAAACTTCTATCAATCTTCATCACTTCTCTCAATCTTCTTCACTTCCCACCGTGTCAGAATCATATGTCATGTCCAGTAACAGTTGTGTGTCACGAAGAAGACAGATTCGATGCTTATGTGACATTGATTCGTCGCTCACTACCTCGTGGACGAAGGATAATCCTGGGCGGAGGTTTAATGGTTGTGGGTTATTCAAGGTAAACATCAGTTTCTATCTAACTATATGCATCTCCTTTATACTGGTACGATGAAGAAACACCTGAATTTGAAAATCTAAAATTTGTTTGTGATTTCAATTGCAGGGACGAAAGGGGTGTAACTTCTTCAACTAGTACGATGAAGAAATGTCGGTTCGTGCAAAGGAGGTGATATTGTCACTATTGAAGAGAATTGATGAAGATAAGAAGAAGGATAATTTGAAGATGAAACAAGATGAGGATTTGAAAAAGAAGCTTAAGTTCTGCCAAAGAGTAGTTGTTTTAGTTGTAGTGGTCATTATGGGATTGATATGTACTGTTATGTTGAAAAAGTGATGAATAAGTGGTGTAGCAGCTTAATTAGTTCTTTAGAAGCAGAATTAAGTTGAATTAGGCTTAAAGTGTTGAATTAAGTTGTTGAATTAGTTGTTAAGTGATGTATGTTGTAATTTTCAAATGAATGTTAATGTAATTTTCAAATGTTGGTTGCAAATATGAATTGTGTTAATTTTCAAAAGTTTATTGCAAATATGAATTGTGTTAACTATTAATTGTGTTAATTTCAAATGTTGATTGCAAATAGAAGCTTAATTGATTACATAATTGTCATAACAGAAAAACAAGTTTAATTGTCATTACATAATTGCCATTACATAGCAACAATACTTGATTGTCATTACACCAAAATATTACTTGATTGTCATAACAACAATACACATAATTGTCTAAGTGACATCTACTTATCATTACCCCAAAATATTACCTAATTGTCATTACAACAAAATATGCATAATTGTCTAAACACCAAAATAAAGGCCTAAGTGGCATCTACTTTTGAGATGGTTGTGGAGCCTGTGATCCCTGAGACACAACAACCTCAACTTCATTAGCAGTTGCTGTCTGTTTCTTATTACTCTGTTGTCCACTAGAGTTAGCCTTTTCTATTGCCTTCTGCTTGTTTCCTCCCTTAGGAATCTGCCTGTCAGCAGCACTTTTACCCTTACATGTCCTTGTGTTATGATACTTGTGACATTTTTGCATTTGACTGCCTTCAATTGTCTTGGCAGCACACCAGGTTTTCTTTTCTCATCATTGGATTTGTTCCTTTGCTTTTTCGGCCTTCCTGGTGCCCTTCTCATAAGTGGTGGATTGATGTACTCAGTATTTGTAACTGGCGATAGTCTTGGTCCATTTGAGGGTAGCGCAATGTGGGAGTAAGTGGTCAAATATTGTGTCTTCCTGCATACAAACAGATGACACGTAGATTATTATTTTATACACATAGATATCATTTTATGGATAGAGACATTTATGACACACATACCTATAATAGGATGACACAAAACTTTCAACTGTCAAACCATTATGCAAAATGCAGACAATAGCATGTTCACATGGTATACCAGTTAGGTGTCACTTACGACAAGCACAAGACTCTGCTGTCAGATCCAGAATATATGTATCTTTTTCATTAGATACACCAAACTTAGCCATGTCCTCATCACCATGCCATGTTGCCTTCCACCCCCTGCCTTCCTTTTGTAGCCTTCAATTCTTCTCTGAACCTTAGGACAGATATCACCATTGGTCCTTTCTAGCATCTTCCTTTGCTTCACAATCCTAACAGTTATATAATGCTTAATACCCTCAAGTAAAGAGATGATTTTTTCCCTAATTTCAAGAATTGCCTTATTGAAAGCCTCACACATATTTTTGACCTGCAAATCACTTTGAGTGTAAGTGCTAAAAGTTGATCTTGTACATTATTGTGGTTGAACCCTAGCCATTTTAGTGTAAGCATCTGGATTTTCGAGTTTCATTCTCTCCATAGCATGGTTCCAAATCAGGTACAGTTGTTGCTCTTGCAGCTGTCCACAACAGTTCCTTCATATCAGCTCATGGGAATATTTTCTTCCAATTACCATAAAGAGGCTTTACACACAACTTTTGTTCCTCATTATCACCTAGCCCTTTAATTACCTCCACAAGTCCCTGATGTAACATCCAAATTTTATTAGCTATTTTTTATTTGTTAATTTGGTGTTTTTATTAATTATTTATTTTAATTAATTTTTATGTGGTATAACAACTATTTGAATATTTAATTATATGTGTATTTGTGTATTTGTGCTATTTGGGTTAATTGAGTTATTAGGGAGATATAACTGATTGGACCTAGGTGGTAGAAATATGACACTAGGTGGAATTATGGATTAAGCCCAATCAATTAAGAAAGAATAGTAAGGAAATAGGGTATTAGAGGTTACTATCATTTTGAGAAAAAAGAAGAGTAGAAGAGAGAAGAGAAGAGGAGAGAATTTTGTAGAAACTTGTAGAGGAAGGAGTTTAACTTGAGGTAAGGGGGAGAATCCCTTTATCTTGAACTTATATGTATGCAATGTATGATAGTATGCTAGCTAATCATCTCTCAATTTCATAGATTTTCATATGTTAGGATTTATGTTCAATTCATGGGATTTGTGCTATTAATCATTGTTTGATGAAGATTTGTATGTGAACCCATGGTTAGGAACATGTTTAGGAACCTTTTATGTGTGTTGAATTGTTGTTTGGATGAATTTTGGTTGGCAAAAATCGGATTTAGGTTGGTGTTGGAGGTGCTGAAAATGCAAAGAATTTTGCTAATCTGGTGTCTTCCGTCGGGAGAGCAGCGGGCGAGCGTTCTCCAGGCGAGAGGGTGAGCAAGGGTTTTTGGTGACCAAGTTTCTGACTTGAAGCGTCGGGCGAGCCAATGCTTTCGCCGGACGAAAATGCTCTGTTTTGTGAAAATTCAAATGTGCATAACTTTTGATCCGTAACTATGTTTTATGTGTCGTTCGAAGCATTAGGAAGCTAATTTGATATTCTATATTATATGATAGGATTTGTTAGTACTTGATGAATTAATTATGGTGTTGTTGTGTGAATACCATGTAATTATCTTTATGTTTGCGATGAGTTGGTAAATGGTGAATGACAATTGTTGGCATGATATGTGGTATGATATTCATGATGAGTGTGATTGAATATATGCTGGTTTTTGTGCATTGTTGTGATTGTTATTTGATATGTGTGTTGTGTACAATTGGTGGATAATTCATTGTGTGAATTCTTATGGTATGCGTTATGTTAAGATTGTATGATAATCTTAATTGCATATGTGGTGTAATACTTGTACATGCATTCATGGGGAGTTGGAACTCCGGTTGGCTTTGATCCTTGTGTGGAAACATGGACGGATTTGTTCCCTTTTTGCGGATTCGTAAGCGGTGAACTATTGTTCATATTATGAGAGCTTTGATCTTGTCTGGATCGAAAGCGTGGCTCTGGTTATTTCTAATCGGGAGCTGTGAGCTTGATACTCACAATGGTACCACATGCATTGAGTCACATTTATTACATTCGAGTCACATTGTGTTCTATGTTATTGTTTTTGAATTGATGTGATTGCTTTAAGTGAAATATTGAGAGTTGAGTTGAATGTGCGATAATTGTGGAACTTATTCAATTATTAAGTGTGATGAATGATAATGATATTGTATGATATGTTTATTGTACATATTATATATTCATTATGGTGCGTATTCTCACCCTTCTGTTTGAATGATGTTCTTTGTGACATCGTGCAGGTTCCGATGAGTAGTGAGCTTGTTCGAGGATTTAGCCGAGGAGCATTTTGGTTTTATCATTTTGATTAGGTAGTGAGTCAAATGCTTTGATCATGTAACACTTGGGGGTTTATTTGAACTCATGTTTTATTATCAAATATTGTTATTTTTAAGATGTTTGACTTGATATGTTGGATACAATGTATTAATGGCTAAGTGCCAATGTTGGATTCATATGACATGAAGATATATGAATTGCTTATGTTATATGATTTGGTAGATGGATATAGTATGAGATATATTCATTGAATTCTCTTGAGGTTTGTTATTCCGCGTGTGATATGCATGATGTATCAAATTGTGTTACAAGATGATTAGTGCATGTTTTGTATGTTTGTTTTAGGTTTTCATTGTGGTGAAAATAACATGTGACGCCCTTTTTGTTTATGCATTTTATTATACTTTGTGAATATTTGTAGAGATTTGGGGTTTAAAAAAAGGGTGTTACATTAGTGGTATCAGAGCATGGTTGACTAGTTGGTCAAGGTTATTAATGTCTTTTATTCCCCGTTGTATTTGATTTATGTGTCTGGCACGATTTATATTGTTTGTCTCGTTGTTGGATGTTTTAGGACGATGGTCGTTGTAAGGAATGATGACGCCATTGCTGATGCATTGAGGATGTTGGCTAGATCTCTTGGTCAGATTCTTCAAGTGAATGCCAGTAATCGGAATGATGAAGATGATGAGTTTCGTGCTTTGGGGAAGTTCCAGAGGAACAATCCGCCTATCTTTGAGGGAGAGCATTAACTTGATAAGGCGCAAGCTTGGTTGAAAGCGATTAAGAAGATCTTTTGAGTTATGAATTGTACTGATGTGCAGAAGGTACAGTTTGGCACCCACATGCTTGAGAAAGATGCCGAAGATTGGTGGGGTAACACTGCTCAGAGGTTTGAAGAAGACGGTATTCATATTATTTGGGATCTTTTTTGCGATGCATTCTTGGAGAACTATTTTCCAGAAGATGTCCGTGGAAAGAAAGAGGTGGAATTTCTTGAGTTGAAGCAAGGGAATGGAACTGTGGCGGAGTATGCTGCAAAATTCCAAGAGTTGATCAAGTATTGTCCCCATTACAATACTATGAATGTTGAAAGGTCTAAGTGTTTGAAGTTTGTGAACGGTTTGAGGCATGACATTAAGAAGACTATTGGTTACCAACAGATTACTCGTTTTGCGGAGTTGGTTAACAAGAGTCGGATTTATGATGAGGATAGTAGAGATAGTGTTTCTCACTACAAGGCTTTGAATGATGGAAAAGGGAAAGGTCAATACCGTGGAAAACCGTATGATGATAAGAAGAAGAAATCAAGTTATAGCGGGAAGCCAAGTGGTGGAGGAACTAGTGCTCCGGTTAAGTGCTTCAAGTGTGGTGTCGAAGGAAATCGTGCTAATGAATGAAACAAGAATTCTGGAAGATGTTTCAAGTGTGACAAACCGGGTCACAAAGATGTGGATTGTAGGAGCGGTTCGAGTGTGACTTGCTACAATTGTGGTGAGCAAGGGCACATTAGTACCAAGTGTGACAAACCAAAGAAGGAGCAAGCGAAAGGAAAAGTGTTTGCATTGTCTGGTGCTGAGACCACTGATGATGATAGGCTAATCCAAGGTACGTGTTTTATTAATGGTACACCTTTGATTGCTATTATTGATACTGGTGCAACACATTCTTTCATTTCTTTGGATTGTGCTATGAGACTGAATCTTGTGTTGTGTGATGTGAGTAGAAGTATGGTTATTGATACATATGCTATGGGTTATATGTCTACTTCTTTTGTGTGTTTGAATTGTCCGTTGAGTATCTTTGGTAGAGATTTCAGAATTAATTTAGTTTGTCTTCCGTTAGAGCAACTTGATGTAATTTTGGGTATGAACTGGTTGAAATTTAATCGTGTGTATATCAACGGTTTTGAGAAGACATATATCTTTCCTGAAATTGGTGTTACGGAAGATGTGTTTTTGTTTTTTAAGAAAATAGATGAATCAATGGAAGATGGTGCGACGGTGTTTATGTTGTTGGCAACCTTAGATGTTCATGAGAAGAGAACAATGGAATAATTGCCAATAGTTCTCGATTTTGCCTGGGTATTTCCTGAAGATGTACGTGATTTACCGCCGGAACGTGAAGTTAAGTTTTCGATTGATTTAGTTCCTGGAACTAGTCATGTATCGATGGCTCCGTATCGGATGTCAGCTTCTGAGTTGAAAGAGTTGAAGAGTCAACTTGAGGATTTACTAGAGAAGAAGTTTATTCGTCCGAGTGTGTCACCGTGGGGTGCGCCTATTTTGTTGGTTAAGGAAAAGGAAGGTTCTAGGCTTTGCATTGACTATAGACAACTGAACAAGGTGACGATTAAGAACGCGTATCCACTTTCCGAGGATTGATGATTTAATGGATCAATTGGTGGGTGATCGTGTATTCAGTAAGATTGATTTGAGGTCCGGGTATCATCAGATTCGTGTGAAGGCGGAGGATATTCAGAAGACTGCTTTTAGAACGAGGTATGAACACTATGAATATTCTGTTATGCCTTTCGGTGTGACTAATGCAACTGGTGCATTCATGGAGTATATGAATAGGATCTTTCATGATTATCTTGGTAAATTTGTGGTTGTGTTCATCGATGATATTTTGATCTATTCTAAGAGTGAAGATGATCATGCTGAGCATTTGAGGATTGTGTTATCGGTGTTAAAAGAGAAAAAGTTGTTTGCTAAGCTTTCTATGTGTGAGTTTTGGTTGAAGGAAGTGAGTTTTCTTGGTCATGTTATTTCAAGTGGAGGTATTTCTGTTGATCCGGTGAAGATTGAGGTTGTATCTCAATGGGAAGCTCCTAAGTCTGTTTCTGAGATTAGAAGCTTCCTTGGTTTGGATGGTTATTATAGGAAGTTCATTGAGGGATTTTCTAAGTTATCTTTGCCATTGACGCGGTTGACTAGGAAGGGTCAAGCTTTTATTTGGACTTTGCAATGTGAAGCGAATTTTCAAGAGCTTAAGAGGAGGTTGACTACGGCTCCTATTTTGATTTTTCCGAATCCGTTAGAACCGTTTGTGGTGTATTGTGATGCTTCATTGATGGGTTTGGGAGGTGTGTTGATGCAGAAAGGATAAGTGGTAGCTCATGCTTCAAGGCAACTTAAAATTCATGAGAGGAATTACCTGACTCATGATTTAGAATTGGCCGACGTTGTGTTTGTTTTGAAACTTTGGAGTCACTATTTGTTTGGGTCGAGATTCGATGTGTATAGTGACCACAAGAGTTTGAAGTATATGTTTGATCAAAAAGACTTGAATATGAGGCAAAGAAAATGGTTGGAATTCTTGAAAGATTATGATTTTGGTTTGAATTACCATCCCGAAAAGGCAAATGTTGTAGCCGATGCATTGAGTAGAAAATCATTGCATATGTCTATGTTGATGATTCGAGAAATGGAATTGTTGGAACAATTTCGAGATTTAAGTTTGGTTTTTGAAGTGACATCTTCATGTGCTAAGCTTGGTATGATAAGGCTTACTTGTGGTATTCTTGATGAGATTCGAGAAGGTCAGAAATCGGATTTGAAATTGGTTGACATGATGACATTGATTAATCAAGGAAAAGGTGGTGATTTTTGGGTTGTTGGAAGGCATCATAAGATATCCTGATAGAGTTTGTATTCCTGATGTTACGGATTTGAGAAGAAGGATTCTTGAGGAAGGACATCAAAGTGGTTTGAGTATTCATCTTGGTACTACTAAGATGTATCAAGATTTGAGGAAACTATTTTGGTGGCAAGGTATAAAGAAGGATATAGCGGAGGTTGTGATTCCTGTTTGATTTGTCAGAAGTCAAAGATTGAACATCAGAAGTCGTCTGGTTTGATGCAACCGTTGTCTACTCTCGAGTGGAAGTGGGATAGCATTTCTATGGATTTTCTTTTGGTTTTGCCGAGAACGTCAAGTAATTGTGAAAAGATTTGGGTCATTGTGGATAGACTGGCGAAATCTGCTCATTTTATTCCGATGAGGATGGATTATATGATGGAGAGGCTTGCGAAGCTATACATCGAGAGGATTGTTTGCTTGCATGGTATTCTGTCGAGTATAGTTCTGAATAGAGATCTGAGGTATACTTCGAGATTTTGGGAAGGTTTGCAAAGTGCTTTGGGTACTAAGTTGCGTTTGAGTTTGGCGTATCATCCGCAAACTGATGGTCAAACCGAGAGGACGATTCAGTCACTCGAAGATCTTTTGAGGTCTTGTGTTTTGGAACAAGAAGGAGCTTGGTATAGTTTCTTTCCTTTGATTGAGTTTACCTATAACAATAGTTTCCATTCGAGTATTGGAATGACACCTTTTGAAGCTCTGTATGGTAGAAGGTGTAGAACTCCTTTGTGTTGGTATGAATATAGAGAGAGTGTTGTGGTTGGACCCGAGATAGTTCAACAGACTACTGATAAAATTAAGATGATTCAAGAGAAGATGAAGGCTTCTCAGAGATGCCAGAAGAGTTACCAAGATAAGAGGAAGAAAACACTTGAGTTCGAGAAGGATGAACATGTGTTTCTTAGGGTTACGCCGGTAACGGATGTTGGTAGAGCTTTGAAGTCATGTAAGTTGACACCGCATTTCATTGGTCCTTATCAGATTTCTGAGAGAGTAGGTGAAGTGGCATATCGGATTGCATTGCCACCGTCACTTGCCAATCTTCATGAAGTGTTCCATGTGTCTCAATTGAGGAGGTACATTACAGATCCATCGCATGTTGTTCAATTAGATGATGTCCAACTAAGGGATAAATTGACGGTTGATACATCACCTATGCAAATTGAGGATTGAGAAGTTAATAAACTTCGTGGCAAGAAAATCGCTTTGGTGAAAGTAATTTGGGGAGGAGTGACCTATGGCAACATTACTTACGAACTCGAGGATAAGATGAAGGAATCGTATCCGGGTTCGTTTGAGGTAATTTTCGAGGACGAAAATCTTTTAAGTGGGGGTGAGTTGTAATATCCCAATTTCATTAGCGATTTAATTAATTAGTTAATTTGGTGTTTTTATTAATTATTTATTTTAATTAATTATTATGTGGTATAATGATAATTTGAATATTTAATTATAGGTGTATTTGTTCTATTTGGGTTTTTGTAGTTATTATGGAGATATAACTGATTGGGCCTAAGTGGTAGAAATATGACACTAGGTGGAATTATGGGTTAAGCCCAATCAATTAAGATAGAATAGTAAGGAAATAGGATTTTAGAGGTTATTATCATTTTAAGAAAAAAAGAAGAGTAGAAGAGAGAAGAGAAGAGGAGAGGATTTTGTAGAAACTTGAAGAGGAAGGAGTTTAACTTGAGGTAAGGGGGAGAACCCCATTATCTTGAACTTATATGTATGCAATGTATGATAGTATGCTAGCTAATCATCTCTCAATTTAATAGATTTTCATATGTTGGGGTTTATGTTCAATTCATGGAATTTGTGCTATTAATCATGTTTGATGAATGTTTGTATGTGAACCCATGGTTAGGAACATGTTTATGAACCTTTTATGTGTGTTAAATTGTTGTTTGGATGAGTTTTGATTGGCAAAAATCAGATTTAGGTTGGTGTTGGAGGTGTTGAAAACACACAAAATTTTACTGTTCTGGGGTTTTTCGCCGGGCGAGCTGCGAGCGAGGGTTTTTGGTGACCAAGTTTCTGACTTGAAGTGTCGGGCGAGCCAATGCTTTCGCCGGGCGAAAATGCCTTGTTTTGTGAAAATTCAGATGTGCATAACTTTTGATCCGTAACTCCGTTTTATGAGCCGTTCGAAGCATTAGGAAGCTAATTTGATATTCTATATGATATGATAGGATTGGTTATCACTTGATGAATTAATTATGGTGTTTTTGTGTGAATACCATGTAATTATTTTTAAGTTTGCCATGAGTTGGTAAACAGTGAATGACAATTGTTGGCATGATATGTGGTATGATATTCATGATGAGTTTGATTGAATATATGTTAGTTGTTATGCATTTTATGATTGTTATTTGATATGTGTCTTGTGTACAATTGGTGGATAATTCATTATGTGAATTATTGTGGTATGCGGTATGTTAAGATTGTATGATAATCTTAATTGCATATGTGTTGTGATAATTGTACATGCATTCATGGGGATTTGGAACTTCGATTGGCTTTGATCCTTGTGTGGAAACATGAGCGGCTTTGTTCCCTTTTTGCGGATTCGGAAGCGGTGAACTATTGTTCATATTTTGAAGGTTTTGATCTTTTCTGGATCGGAAGCGGGGCTCTGGTTATTTCTAATCGGGAGCGGTGAGCTTGATACTCACAATGGTACCACATGCATTGAGTCACATTTATTACATTCGAGTCACATTGTGTTCTATGTTATTGTTTTTGAATTGATGTGATTGCTTTATGTGAAATATTGAGAGTTGAGTTGAATGTGCGATAATTGTGGAACTTATTCAATTATTAAGTGTGATGAATGATAATGCTATTGTATGCTATGTTTATTGTACATATTATATATATATATTCATTATGATGCGTATTCTTACCCTTCGGTTTGAATGATGTTCTTTGTGACATCGTGCAGGTTCCGACGAGTACTGAGCTTGTTTGAGGATTTAGCAGAGGAGCATTTTGGTTTTATCGTTTTTATTAGGTAGTGAGTCAAATGCTCTAATCATGTAACACTTGGGGTTTATTTGAACTCATGTTTTATTATCAGATATTGTTATTTTAAGATGTTTGACTTGAGTTGTTGGATACAATGTGTTAATGGCTAAGTGCTAATGTTTGATTCATATGACATGAAGATATATGAATTGCTTATGTTATATGATTTGATAGATGGATATAGTATGAGATATATTCATTGAATTCTCTTGAGGTTTGTTATTCTGCGTGCGATATGCATAATATATGGAAACATGATGTATCAAATTGTGTTACAAGATGATTAGTGCATGCTTTGTATGTTTGTTTTAGGTTTTCATTATGGTGAAAATAACATGTGACGCCCTTTTTGTTTATGCATTTTATTATACTCTGAGAATATTTGTAGAGATTTGGGGTTTAAAAAAGGGGTGTTACACCTGACATACACATACATTTTGTTAGCCTCGGTTTTTTGTGGGATACAAATTGACTCTTCTTTTATTTTTTTGAGTTGTGAAAATCAGAGAGTCGCCACCGACTTTTATTTTATCCAATTAAGGAAAGGTTTATAAAAGAAACAGAAAAAGACCTTTAAGAGATTTTGGGTTCGGGGGTAGGTTATACAAAGGGAAGGTATTAGCACCCCTTTGTATCCATGGTTATCCATGGGCTCTTAATTGCTTAGCTCACTTGTTTGAATCATTTGTCTTGCTTTGAAATGCTTGTATGTGGTTTTAAATACTTTTGTAAAGAGTTAACTTTGTAATGATCCTTGTGCGGATGTATACAAAGTGTTTATCTTTCGAAAGATATTTTGATGGTTTGAAAAAAAGATTTTTTAACTTCGTAATGATCCTTGTTTGGATGTATACAAAGTGTAGTCTTTTGAAAGTTTGTTTTGTAAAACAGTGATGTGGAAAAGCTTTTGTTGTTTTTGATTGAGCAAGCAATTAGGAGGTATACCCTAAGTTTATAAGGTCCTTTCCCATTTCTTTTAGAAAGTTTTCTTGGACTGGATACAGAAAGAAATTATTTGAATCGTCTTTGAAACAGTAGAATTGATTTTGGAAAGAGTAACAGAGGGATTACCCTAAGAGGTGCAAGTGTGATTGTGTTTTGATTCAGATATTTTTTCTTTGAGATTAGTGATCTAGCGCTTCAATTGTTATTCTTGACACACACGCAGTTTTATATGTACAGAAATTAAAATGCGGAATGTAAAGTGCGGAAAGTAAATATACGCTATCACATAGATTGTGCGAGAAATGTAAACTACGCTATTTACATGAATTTGACAACCTATACACTTATCTATGAATTTAAATTGCAATAAGATAAAGGGAAAATATTTTTGGATTTCTGGATGGTTGATTTTAATCAAGATTAATGCATAATTAATTTAATTAAAATGTCAATAATTTAGAAATAAAATTTAAACCTAAAAATTAAGTCTAAAAATGTTTTCAAGTTGCTTGCTAATTAATTTTAAAATAAAATTATTTTTTTTGTGATTTTTGAAATGATTTTGAAATTATTAAGTTAATTAACATATAATTACACAAATAATTATACACATAAATTAAACTTAAAGAGAAAAATATTCTAAATATGTACAAAATTAGTTTATAATATATAAACTTAATTTAAATAAAAAGAAAATTTTTTTTTGATTTTTTGATAGGTTAAAAATAATTTAAAGGGAAATATATGAATATATATTGATTAATTAAACAAAATATTTTAATTATTAAGAAAAATAAAATATTTATGTGTCAAAAAATTAATACAATATTTTATCAACCTAAAAATATTTTTTGTATATTTTTTTGATTTTTAAAACTGTTTTTAAATGATTTTGCAAAGAAAATTAAATAAAATAGAAAAATATAAAGTATATTAAATATGGATCATGTGTGGATGGCTGGTAAGTCCATAACATGGACTAGCGTGTCATGTGCGTTGGATGAAGTGATTGGACTGATCTGATGGTGACCAAGCGAGGATGCATGACACGTACAGAACCTGCAAAGCACTGAATCAAAAATTTAAAAGAAAATAAAAACGCGCGCGCTCTGGCCAATAGGAGGGGGCCACGTCTCATCTTCTTCCTAGGGAAACACTTTTTACACCACTCATTTGCAGAGAGCTGTAAAAAGCTCTAACCTATAACACCTGTGCAACACGAATAGGGGTTAGACTCAATATAAATTTCGCGCGAGGTCATGGTTCGATTCGTCTAGTTCATACGAGTTTAATGGTACCACTTAGAACCTGTAATTTTGCCCAAATCATGAATCCCTCTTTTTGAACTCAAAAACCCTAAAATGGTAAGTGCTCATACAAGCGACCAAACTTCAATTAAAGCTCCAGAAACGTTCACAAAGTAACACCAATCATGAATATGCCATTAGAGTTTATTTATTATGAGTGTATAATTGAAATTTAAGAAGTTTTTAAAAGTGTAAACCGTGGGTTATATGTACGTGTTCTTGAGGTTTCAAGGCTTGAAATTGATTTGGTTATGTTCAGTGGAGGTCAGGGAACGTGTTTGAGTGTTTAGTTTGGATTGAAATTAGCTTAAACTTAAAATTCGAATTTCAAATTTCTTTCAAAATTTCAAGTTTGATACAAGAGTGATACAAGCATGTGTTTGTTCTGAATTTGTGTCCCCTTCCTTACTGAAGTATGCTAAGCTATTTATGAGCAATAGATGTGCTGCAAACTTAAGCTAACCATTATTGATTGCTTTGAACTTTTGAATTTTTTAATATATAAAGCTTTGAATTCTTTGGCCATGGCTTCATTTTTCTTCACCCTCTTGCTCTAGGCCTGCTGTACTTCTTTATGTTGCAGATGTTAAGCCATCTTGGTGACTCAAGCTAAGGACAAAAGCTTTGGATAATTGTCTTGAACCATTTATTTTTTAATTTAATTTTAAATGTAATAAAATTAAATTAAAAAAGAAACAAAAATGTCATGGGCCTAATGTTGGTCATGGGAGCCCTTTAACATCATTAGAAACATGTTTGGATCATGCATGTTTGGCCTCTTTTGGAAAAAAACATTTTTGATCAATGTTGGTTTCATGCATTTTCCCAAAAAATAGCCAACTTCAACAAGGCATATCTCCCTCAATTTTGATCATATGAAGGAGTTCTTGTACTTTTTAGAAACCTCAAGATGTCCTCTACAAGCTACTTTGGAAACCTTTTTGCATTTGGAGAAGTTATCTTGATGTTATGGCCTTTGACAAAAAACCACTTTTTGTTGACTTTGAAAATGACCTGTAATGTCCTGGCTCATATTTTCCAAATGGTAACTCCAATGACCATGGGATCAATTTTATTTGAAATATAATTGAATTTCCTTCAAAACAAGCTTTGGTTGGAATTTTTTGGATGAACAAGGAGAGAGTTATGGCCAGTCAAAGTTCAGTTGACTTTTTAGGAGAAATCCCTAATTTTGAAACTTAGGGTTTTGTCGATTTCTGGACTTTTCTTTATGAATTATGATCAACCATTGATCAAATGATGAATATTTTGACAAAATATGGATGTTGACAAAAAATTTCATTTTTGACTGTCTGTTGACTTTTCGGTCAAACTGGTCGTCTGTTGACTGTTTGAGCTGCTGACTGTGCGTCCGAACGAATTGAAGTTTGAAAATTTGTATGGTGGTACTTTGAGACATATGGAGGTCCATGAAATCCATTTGAGGTCTCAAAAAACTTGTTCTCCTGAAGAAAAAAAAAACCTAGTTAGGGACTCTTTGTGTAGGAGACAGTTACGCGTACCTGATTTTTGTGTAGTGTTGAGTCTCTGCTGATCATGTGATTATCAGAAGACTTCTAGAACAAAAATCTTGGAATTTTGAAATATGAAAGATTGATGTGAATGATAGTACAAACACGGAGAATCTTGCTGTCAGCGGGTTTGACTGTTAACTGGCTGTCCGGGAATTAACATAACAGCTAAAGTGAAAACTTAACAGTTAAAGTTAATTTTTTGTTTTCGTTTTTGTTTTTGTTGAAAATTATTTATTCGAGTTGTTAGAAAAACACAAACATAATAAATAAATAAAATATACCGTACGCAAACGAAATTACCGATAATAATCTTGAAAAAATATTTAATGCACAGACAAATAAATATTTAACTAGCAATAAACACACATAATACTATCTTAATAATTAAACGACGGTACGACAGACAATACAATACTTAATACTGACAGTACAAATATTACATAATAATATAGCGAACAGTACGACAAATAAAATGAACGGTACATTATTTGAAAGCGAAAGACACAACAAACTTTAAGTATGACGATTAAAAACCCATGCTATAAATAACAATATATAGATGCACGGGAGTGTAAGCATCCCAGGTCCGCATTTTTCAGGACTATGCAGACAGAAAAAGGACATGATCACCACTACAACAGTGAGGACCATAAGAAAAAACGTATCCATCCACTTTGCCATTTTTGCCGGGGAAGAAAAGAAAATAATTATGAGATAGAAATTTGGGAAATGAGTGAAATTTGATGTGAGAATTTATGGAAAAAATGAGGGGTATTTATAGAGTGAAAAGAAGGATAGAGACGTTGGGGAATGAAGTGATACCGTACAAAAAAGGAAAATTTGAGTGGTAGTAGGATTTGAAAGAAAGTGTATGGAATAAAGTTAGGATTTGATTTGAAAGAAATAGATTTGAAAAGAAAGGAAAAGATTTGAAAACAATAGTATAGTACAAAAATTAGTGGGAAACAAAAACTAATAATAATTTAATTGTTACTAGTACAGTCTGAATCCCCGGACTTTGCGCCTGCAAAATTTAATTCTATACCAATTGCGTCAGTATTATTTATCTGAAAATAAATCTCAAATAAACAGCGTGTGTGAAGTGATAAACAGTACTTGGCGTTTGTGTAAGAATAAATTAAACAGCGAACCAAAATACCGTATAAAAATATTCTAAGAATTGAGTATTCATAAAATCAGGATATTTATGAAATAAAATCCTAGATTATATGAAACTCCCAATTTTTAGATAGAAGTCTGTTGCCTTCTCTCTGGAAAAAAATGCGGGCAAATTTTGGGGTATAACAGTTGCCCCTATTCAATCTTCTTAAACCTGAAGAGACCGATTGGAATTTGAAGGTAGAAGATGATTGAATATTTAGATGCCATGAAATTTGCACTTACCTCTGCCAGATGTGATGCTGGAATTTTCATTGAATGTTGTCTGAGAAATGTCGTTGGTGGATCCTAACATTACCTGAGATGGGCTTTCGGATGCCATCTAGCGAATGTGTTGATGGCTTGTTCATCAGAATAAATCCATTGATTATATCTTGATGAAGGATTTGAAAACCTCTGCGTTGACCGTTACGGAACCGTCCGAGGTTACCGCTTTAAATCTTGGAGGCTGATCGTTACGGAACTGTCCAAAGTTTTTCCGATTTAGATTTTGAAAGTTTGATCTTTGTGGAACCGTCTGAGGTATCCATTTTTAGATCTTGAAGGTTGATTGCTTTAAGGAACCGTCTCAGGTATTGACTTAGATCTGGAAGTAGATCATCAAGGAACCGTCCAAGGTATCAACTTAGATCTGAAGGTAGATTATTAAGGAACCGTCCAAGGTATCGACTTAGATCTGCGTTGCTTGTTTTGAGTTGATAAGTGGTTTGAAAAGAGAGAGCTCTTCAGAATGAATCTTTGGTTTGATTATATCTGAGGGGAATACTTGTCTGGACAGAACCCAAGAGAATATTGCATGTGATTGAGAATAACTTGCTGAGGATATTCGTCCAACTGAAAAACCAAGTTAGTGACATGCAATGTCATGATGCATGTAATGTATATGTTGAAATTCTCAATCTTAATGAGAAACGTGCATGTTATGTATGCGTTTGTCATGAATCATTATATGCTATGCATGAATATGCGTATGATGTATGCAATATGGACATGACTTATGCAGTTTAGAGTGTATCAAACTTCTAGTTGGGAAAATAAATCCATGCTTGTTATTTTGGAAACGAAGGCATTATGATCGTTGATGATCTTTGCTATCTTGTTCGAGCATACTTAGCTGGGGGAACTTCCTCACGGACCAGGATGCTCTATTGAGGGATCTTTGACTACCGCTTGAGGATGAAGGTAATTTGAAAATTCTGATTTTGATGCACCTTGAATGGGAATAAGAAAGATGTGTAATCCCCCGATGCACTATTTGATCAAACCTTGGTGTGGAGGATCACGCCTTTTGGAGATAGTGATCTTGAACAGCTCTGCTGGGGAATGAGGTTTCTCGAATCACTTTGTTGGAGAGAAAGATCTCATTGAGGAATCTGCCTGAGAAACGTATCTCTGTTGGGGAATTTTTCTTCTGATGCTGATTTCGGGATGATGTCTAGATGATTGGGACATTACCTGAATGCTATTCCTGTTTTTCTTATAAACATCAATCATATTCAAATGCATATATTCATTCAAAATTATCATTGGGACGTTTACGCGTTCAAAACAGAAAAAGTGAAAACATTGATTTTGAGCATGAACTGTATTGATTTCGAAAGAGAGCCATAACAGGCGGATTAGTACAAGGAGACAAAAATCCTAGTAGTAGGAATTTGTCATAAAACTTCGAAAAGTACTTATAAAGGAACATAGCTATGTGAACAATCCAGTCAAGTTTCAACTCTGCTATTGCCAATCTGTCTTTGAGTATCTCATCCCTCATTTGTTGGAAGAAAATGATTGGACTGATTGGTGCCTTTGATGTGTTGAACCTTGAAGGTGAGTAGGTAGCCAAACGGGACATAGTCGTACGCTTTTATTCCCTAACTTTTGCCTAGGCTGCCTTTTCAGGTTTTCAGCCTACCGGGATAATTATTATTTTTTTAGTCTCTAATTTTTGCCTGGATTTCCCTTTCAGGTTTTCGATCCACCGAGACGCTCATTTTTGCCTAAGTTGCCCTTTCAGATTTTCAATTTAGCGAGCTTTTCTTTAAGCGAAGTACTTTTTGACTATGTCCGTATTTACAGGGTGTGGGAAATCCTCGCCATCCATAGTGGTAAGCAACATGGCTCCGCCTGAGAATACTTTCTTGATTACAAATGGTCCCTCATAAGTGGGAGTCCACTTGCCCCTGGGGTCGCCTTGTGGTAAGATGATACGTTTGACAACCAAATCACCGGTTTGGTATGCCTGACTTTTGACTTTTTTGTTGAAGGCTTTGATCATACGTTTCTGATACAACTGACCATGACAAATAGCTGCGAGCCTCTTCTCATCAATCAAATTTATCTGGTCCAACCGAGTTTGAATCCAATCGTCTTCGTCTAGATCGGCTTCTTTCATGATCCTTAGGGAAGGAATATGAATTTCAATTGGAAGAACTGCCTCCATACCATAGACTAAGGAGAATGGAGTTGCCCCTATTGAGGTACGTGCTGAGGTGCGATAACCATGAAGAGCAAAAGGTAACATCTCATGCCAGTCTTTGTAGGTTACTATCATCTTCTGTATGATCTTCTTGATGTTCTTGTTGGCAGCTTCCACGGCGCCATTCATCTTTGGTCGATATGGGGATGAATTATGATGTTTGATCTGGAACTGCGTGGAGTTCGGTAATCATCCTGTTATTTAAATTTGTGCCATTGTCTGTGATGATCCTTTCAAGGATGCCATACTGACAAATGAGATTATGCTTGATAAACCGGGCCACCACATTCTTGGTGATAGAAGCAAACGAGGCTGCCTCTACCCATTTGGTGAAGTAATCAATAACGACCAGGATAAAACGATGTCCGTTGGAGGCAGTAGGCTTGATTTCTCCAATCATATCGATTCCCCACATTGCAAAAGGCCAAGGAGCCGTCAGAACGTTTAATGGGACTGGAGGTACATGTACTTTGTCGGTATATATCTGGCATTTGTGACAAGTTCTGGAGTGATGATGGCAGTCTGTCTCCATGGTAGACCAGTAGTAACCTGCTCTCAGAATCTTTTTAGCCATTGTATGTCCACTTGAATGAGTACCAAACGCACCATCGTGTATATCTTCTAAAATCTGTTCCGCTTCCTTCTTGTTCACACAACGAAGCAAAGTCGAGTCATGGTTGCGTTTGTACAGGATTCCATTGCTTAGAAAGAATTTAGCTGCAAATCATCTTATAAACTTTCTATCGTTAATGGATACCCCTTCAGGGTATTCTTGGGCTTCGAGATATCTTTTTACTTCATGGAACCATGGTTTTTCTTCCACTTCTTCAGTATTGACCTCATTGCAATAGGCTCGTTCATCCTGTCTGTAAATGGTAATCATTGGCGCCTCATTGTCCCACCTGACTTTGAACATAGATGACATGGTAGCTAGGGCATCAACTAGTTGATTTTCTTCTCGCGGGATATGTTCAAAAGTGATTTCTTCAAAGTAAGGAATCAAACTCAGCACATATTCTTTGTAAGGAATTAGATTCGGGGTCCTCGTGTCCCATTCCCCTTTAACTTGATAAATTACAAGGGCCGAGTCCCCGTATACCTCCAGGAACTTGATTCTCAGATCGATTGCAGCTTTGAGACCCAGAATACATGCTTCATACTCGGCTATATTGTTAGTGCAGTTAAAACATAATCTGGCGGTGAATGGTGTATGTCCTCCTGCAGGAGAAATGATTACAGCTCCGATGCCATTGCCAAGCGCATTAGAGGCTCCATCAAAAACCATAGTCCATCGGGATCCTGGCTCGGGTCCTTCCTCCGGTCCTGGTTGTTCGTAGTCAGTAACTAGCATAATATCTTCATCTGGGAAGTCAAAGTTCAACGCTTGATAATCATCCACTGCTTGATGAGCCAGATGATCAGCTACCACACTTCCTTTGATTGCCTTTTGCGAAGTATACTGGATGTCATACTCTGTTAAGATCATTTGCCATCTTGCTATTCTTCCAGAGAGAGCAGGTTTTTCGAACACATATTTGATAGGATCCATTTTGGAGATCAGGAAAGTGGTATGGTTTAGCATATACTGTCTTAGCCGGTGAGCCGCTCATGCCAAGGCACAACAAGTTTTCTCGAGCAGTGAGTATCTTGTTTCACAATCGGTAAACTTTTTGCTAAGATAGTAGATTGCATGCTCTTTTCGGCCAGACTCGTCATGTTGCCCCAGTACACACCCCATTGAATCTTCTAACACTGTTAGGTACATTATCAGAGGTCTTCCTTCCACTGGCGGTAACAAGATTGGTGGTTTTTGAAGATATTCTTTGATCTTATCAAGGGCTAATTGGAATTTGTCGTTCCATCTTTCCACTTGATCTTTCTTCAACAATTTGAATATTGGCACACAAGTAGTAGTCAGATGGGCCATAAATCTGGCGATGTAGTTCAGACGTCCCAAGAATCCTCTGACTTGTTTCTCGGTACGGGGTATGGGCATTTCTTGAATGGCTTTGACTTTGGCAGGATCAACTTCAATACCCTTGCTGCTGACGATGAAACCTAAGAGTTTACCGGATCTTACTCCAAAGGTACACTTGTTCGGATTCAGTCGCAACCTGTACTTCCTGAGTCTGTTAAACAGCTTGTGCAGATGACCCAGATGTTCTTCTTCGGTGTTGGACTTTGAAATCATATAATCCACATAAACCTCTATTTCCTGATGAATCATATCATGGAACAGGGCTACCATTGCACGCTGATATGTTGCTCCCGCATTCTTTAAACCAAAGGGCATCACTTTGTAACAAAAGGTTCCCCAGGGTGTTGTGAAGGTTGTTTTTTCCATGTCTTCGGGCACCATCTTGATTTGGTTATAACCTGAGAATCCGTCCATAAAGGAAAATACCTTGCATTGTGCAGTATTGTCAACCAGTACATCGATGTGAGGTAAAGGGAAATCATCTTTGGGGCTTGCCCGATTCAGATCTCTGTAGTCTACACACATTCTGACTTTCCCGTCTTTTTTAGGCACAGGAACGATGTTAGCTATCCATGGAGGATAACTCACAACTTTTAGAAAACCAGCGTTGAATTGCTTCTCAACCTCGTCTTTGATCTTCTTGGACATATCGGGCCTACTTCTCCGCAGTTTCTGCTTAACTGGAGTGCTTCCTTCTTTGATCGGCAGGCGATGAACCACAATATCTGTGTCGAGACCAGGCATGTCTTCGTAGGACCAAGCGAATATCTCAACATAGTCTTGTAACATTTGAATCAGTCTTTGCTTGACACTGTCTTCTAAATCAGCCCCTATCTTGACTTCTTTCTTTTCTTCGTCACTACCCAGGTTGATAACCTCAATTGGCTCTTCATGCGGCTGTATAGTCCTTTCTTCTTGTTCTAATAGCCTTGCAAGTTCCCTAGGTACTTCACAATCTTCCTCACTTTCGTCCTCAGTTTGGTAGATTGGATTTTCAAAGTCATGATTGGCAATAGCAGAATCGTTATCAACAGGATCCAGAGTGAATGTGAATCTGCATTTATTATGTGGGTGTGTGTAAGAACACATAGCTATTTGAAAATGAATAAAGTAAAGAAAGAAACAAAAAGGATCACAAAATTTGAATATGCAAACGTCCCATGATTTTATTGAATGAACATATGATCATGGTATGACAAACCCTTATAAAAAGGACCAGTGTGCTTCGGGCAAGGCCCCTGGCTTTTAAGTTCATGGTTCGATAGTACAGGAACCATTTTTAGTTTTTTTGAACATATAAACAACGAAAACCGGAAATTGCATTTACTCGTGATCAAAGGAGATGACATCTTCAGCTTCCCAGTTGTTCAATCCATTGTTGTGAATGGGGAATATCCAGTTGCTCCAGTTGCAGTTGTCTTCTTCGTCTTCCACATCATTGACTTCTTTGGTGACAAGATGAGTTGTTGATCCTTCAGGATGAGGAAGATGCTCTGTTGGATATGAGAGCCCAGGCTGAGGTACCTCTGTTGGCTGAGAGAGATACTCGATAAGATTGTCCCATCCAGTTGGGATGATATCTTTAATAGAGACTTGTGCACTATGGGTAGCAGTGTACTGCATCAGAAAATCATTCTCGTTATTTGGTGTTTCCCAGACTTCTTCAGGAGTGACAGGGCTTGTGATTGTCATATTGTCTTTGAAATGTTCATCCCATCTAGTTGGGGTGATGTCTTCAATAGCAATTTGCGAGCTCAGGGGAGCGGAATACTTCACCATAAAGTCATACTTTCCACTTGGTTCTCCCAGTGTATCCCAGACTTCTTTTGGACTAGGTGGACTTTGGTATTGCTCAGTAATGGAACTTGTGAAACTTTTGTAATCTTCGAACTGATCATCCCATCCAGTTGGGACAATGTCTTCAATGGCAATAAAAGAACTTTGAGGAGCAGTGTACTTCACTAGAAAGTCGTACCTGCCGCTTGGTTCTCCCAAAGTATCCCAAACCTCCTTGGAAACGGGTGGAACTTGGTCGTCTTCAATAGCATTTACTCCTTCGCTGATGAAATGTGACATTAATCCCCCAGAATGAGGACTTTGATCATTCTTCTGAGTTCCATTAGCATAGCCCAGACCTAGCTTATCGAACTTGTAAGGTACGTCAAGGAGTTGTCCCCATACTGTGCAACCACCCTCTTCGATCACTGCTTTAGCATCTTTGACAGAAGCCATAATTGGATTTATTCTTGTAGCAGGAGTAGTAGAAACATCTGGAGGGACCACCTCAAAAGATTGGCAGGGGGTTTCGATGAATTCACCATCCATCTCAACATACTTGGAGTTACTCAGGTGGCTGACCACATATTCTTCTTCGCCATAAACTGTGACGACCTTGCCTTTTGCCGGATATTTTAACTTCTGATGCAGAGTAGAAGTTACAGCGCTCGCCCATGTATCCAAGGGCGTCCTAGTAAACAGGAGTATGCTGGATGAATTTCCATCACGTAAAAGGTAGAATCAAAGATCTGAGAGCCCACTTTGATCGGGAGCTTAACTTCTCCGTATACTGTTCTTGTTGATCCGTCGAAGGCTCTTACCACCACATCACTTGGTTGTAACACAACTCCTTCGAAGTCAAGTTTTTCCGGTACTACTTTTGGTAACACATTCAACGAGGAACCATTGTCTACCAGCACATGAGACAAAGTGGTGCCGTTACATTCGATAGAGATGTGCAGGGCTCTATTGTGATTTTTTCCAGCAGGGGTTAAATCGGCGTCAGAGAAACCGAGACCGTTATCCACTGTTAGATTGGCAACACAATTTTCAAATTGGTCGACTGAAATCTCCTGTGGTACATGTGCAACTTTCAAGAATTTCATCAAAGCTTTTCCATGAGCTTCTGAATATTTTAGCAGAGACAGCATCGAAATCTTTGAAGCAGTGTGCCCCAGTTGTTCGACAATATTGTAATCACTTTTGCAGATGATTTTCAATATTTCCTCCATTTCTTGCCTTGACGGATCTTCAACAGTGACTTCCACATGTACTTGAACTAGTTCAACTAGTGGCTCTTTGCCTCGAGCGTTGATATCTTGATTAGGAACTGGGACCTGGACTGGATTAGTAGTAACATTTGGAGAAATTTCTGGTGAAAAGATCCTTCCACTTCTTGTAATTTTACTAGTCCCCACAATATTATCAACAGTTGGAGTAGTAAAATTCACGGCCTCTTCAGTCAAGGCGTCTTGCTTAACTCCATGGATATAAACATTAGTGCCATAACTCCACGGGACAGCTTTATCTGAGGAATATGGAAATGGAGCCGGATTGGTAATGATTACAGATGCTACTCTGGGTGTAGCAGAAATCTTGAAGGGAGCCTTGGTAGGGATTTTCAATGGTATGTTAGAAATCACTGAGACGTCCTCTATCTTCATCCCATTTGAAAAAACTTCGCACAAATTGTCTATAGAAGGAAGTTTCTCAAACATAATGATACGACGATCCATCCACTTTTGAATTCCTCCTTTCAGATTTTCACAACCATTGGGTAAGTGTGCGCAATAAAAGCAATCAGGGTCACAACCTGGAAATAAACCAGCTTGTATTAGCTTTCTTTTGACTTCAAGGAGCGGAGTTGACAGCTCTCTTACATCATAGATATAAACAGTGTCTATGATAGCATTAATAGTCTTGTCGTGTTTTGGCATAGGCGCAGTGATGACATTTGAAGTTTCTGGAGGATCGAACTCAATTTCCCCAGCATCTATCATGTCTTGGATTTTATTTTTCTGGGCCCAACAGTGATCTGCGTCATGTCCAGGACAGTTGGAATGGTATGCACATGTTGCGTCGGGGCGATAACTAGGAGAGGAAGTGTTGACATTCTTCGGAGGATCTTTCAATGTAATCAGATTTGCTTTTAACAAGTGTTGCAATGCTTGAGATATTGGCATGTTGATTCTGGTGAAGTTTCTTCTTGGTGCATCTGGTCGACGCGTATACTTCGGCGGTTGATCTTTTTGAGGTGCAGATGCAGAGATCAGAACAGCCCCTACAGATTGGTGATGCTCACTTTTACGGATTTTCTGACTGTGCATTGTATTGACTTCATTTCTCCCACTGATAGGCCTCTTTGTAGTACCAGAGGAGGAGCCTACTTGGATTTTTCCACTTTGAATGCCACTTTCGACACGCTCTCCAGTTAATATCAGGTCAGTGAAACCTGACGATGAGCTTCCCAGTAGATGACTGTAGAAAGGGCCAGTTAAAGTGCCCATGAACATGTCGACCAGCTCGCGATCAGATAAGGGAGGTTGAACCCTTCCAGCCAGATCTCTCCATTTTTGTGCATACTCTTTGAAACTTTCTTTTGGTGCCATGGTCATGCCTCGTAGTTGAGTACGGGTTGGTGCAAGATCAGCGTTGTATTGATACTGTTTGTAGAAGGCAACAGCCAAATCTTCCCAGGTGTGAACTTTTGCACTTTCCAGTTGGTAGTACCACTCGAGTTGTGTACCCGACAGACTTTCCTGGAAGAAATGAATCCACAATTTGTTATCTGCCGTATGAGGTAGTATCTTCCTCACATAGGACCTTAGATGCAGCTTTGGGCAAGAGACTCCATCATACTTTGCAAAGACAGGAACTTTGAACTTTGGAGGGATAACAATATCTGAGACGAGTCCAAGATTGTTGAAGTCTAAACCAGGTATTTTTTGTATCTCCATAGCTTTCATGCGTTCTTCCAACTGCTGGTATTTGCTATCACCCTGTTCGTCTTCGGAGTGATAATCTTTTTCATCAGGAGAGAGAGAGAGAGTTTGGCAGAACCTTGGTTGCTGTGATTGTCTTGTTGATCACCTTCACCGACTACTTCAGGGATTGGCGCTTTTCTGGGCATCCTGGCCGGGACTCTGACTTTCCTCACGAGGTTACTTAAACCTACAGATCCCTTGGGCTTCTTTTTCTTCTTGGTCATCAGGGCTTTCAGTTCCTGTTGCCCCTTTGCTAACTCCAAAATTGCTATCTGAACTTGGGCGTTTTGTGCCTCGAGATTCTTGATGCTTGTTTCGGAATCCATCCCTTCTAACTGAAATAAACAACGAGGAGATGAGAAACCTGTTATGTGAACCTGTTATGCAATGTTTATGAATGAAATGTATATGCAATGTTTTCAAGGATCTTAGAATTTAGATTTGTTTAAACAAGAGAGAAACAAACATTTATTAGTCAAACAATTTATTTCTCTTTTTTTCTTTTGTCTCTTTTTTTCTTTTTCTTTTTCTTTTTCTTTGTCTCTTTTGGGCTTACAAGATAAAACAAAATAAAAGATCCTTCAAGTTTCCCATGGACGCTTTCTCTTTGCACCCAGGAACGTGTTGATCTGCTGTTCTTCCTGGAGTTGTCTGGTGAGCTCCAACACTTTCCTTTCATAGTCTTGACAGTGTGCTTTGAAGGTGTCCCTTTCTCCTTTTAGTTGAACCCAAGATTTCTGCAACTCTTCTAGGTCAGTCGGCATGTCTGGATGTAGAATAACTCGAGGTTCGTCCCCTTCGACTTCTGGCTCAATAGTCACAAGTAGGATAGCGGGATATGGCATGATGAACTTCTGAGCACGAGCTCGCACCCATTTGAGGTAAGGCTCCATGGGAATAGAATTCCATTGTCCTAAAGTCTTGCTTTCTACTTTGTAGACACTGCCCCAAGCATGTATAAACCTTCGTCGATATCTTTGGGAATCATCTTCGTAGTCGAACACAATGCCATGGATAATCATGTCATGAGGACCATTTCTTCGTGCATATCCGAATTGGCGCAAAGCTAAAGAGGGGTTGTAAGTGATACCTCCCCTAATGCCAAGGAGTGGTACATTAGGGTACTCCCCACAATGGTCAATGAGAGTGATGTCTTTTTGAAAGAAGTTGTTCCACCGGATATCTGAATGAGATAAAGACATAATCCTGCGAGACCATTGCATCCTTTGCTCGTTTCTCAACACTGATCGGGGAAGGTGTAATGTAAACCAACTAGCCAGTAGTGGTACACAACACATAAGAGTTCCTCGCTTTTTCATGGTACGAGTGTGTAAAGAATGTAAAATGTCTCCCAGCAAAGTAGGTACCGGATTGCGGGTTAAGAAAATGTTGATAACGTGCACACTTATGAATTGGTCGGGATTAGGGAATAAAACCAACCCATAAATCAAAAGAGCCACAACTTCTTCAAAAGCTTGGTAACTTCTATCTTTTAATAGTGATCGAGCTTTTCCCATTAAGAACTTAGCAAGCAAACCCTTGACTCCACTCTTTGTTTCCCAATTGGACTCGATTTCTGACTTTCGTAAATGTAAGGCCGCAGCAATGATTTCAGGCTTTGGAATTTTTTCTAAACCAGTGAAAGGTAATTGATCTCGAACAGGTAGCCCAATTAATTCAGAGAACAATGATGTTCGGGATCAAAGAACTGAAACAAGACTCGTATCATGTCTTCTTCAAATTTTGAGGTAACCAAATGGAGTAGGTGACCGTGCCTCTCGGTGAATTGAGCATTTCTGGGAAATTCTGATATTAAGTCCTTTAGTTCAAATGGTACTGTTGAGATGTTGATTCGGATGTAATCTCTGGTAGCGGGAGCCATTACCTGCAATCACAGAACAAAAATAAACTCTTCGATCCTTGAAATGATTAGTGAGAAAATGATATGTTTATGATGCTTATGATGTCATGATGTCAAACATGTGGCAAAGACACACAAATCACACAGTAGCCTTAGGTTTAAAGGCTTGCATGAGGTTCATAGGTGATACCCTCCCCACTGAAGTTGAGTTGGTTTAAATCTGTCTTAAAATGGTATTCGGGTTCTATGATCCTTGGAGACAACATCTCAATACGGCACTCGGACGGCCGATCAAAACCTTCCTCGAGGATAACCAACTTTGATCAATTTCAAAGCCAGTCACTTAATAGGCCACAAGTCAAGTTCAACTAAAGGTTCTAAGACAAATTAGTGCTTAATGACATTTCGGAAGCCTAACATACTCCTTGATCGTTTTCAAGGGATATCAGTACAGACCAAAGTATCGCACTAACGGTAACTACCAGATCAACCGTATCGGTACATGCCGTATAGTTTCCTTGGTCTATTGTCACATACTTAAGGTATCTCGAGATTCGGGCTAGAATCTTTCACACAAGCAAATACCCAAACAAACCTTTGAAAAATAGAGCAAACAAGACAAGCAATTGAAAACATCGAAGTGATCTAAACTCTAAGGTAACCCCTTTTGAAAACATTTTGTTTTTTTGAATTCCCCAGCAGAGTCGCCAGTTCTGTAAGCCTCGGTTTTTTGTGGGATACAAACTGACTCTTCTTTTATTTTTTGAGTTGTGAAAATCAGAGAGTCGCCACCGACTTTTATTTTATCCAATTAAGGAATGGTTTATAAAAGAAACAGAAAAAGACCTTTAAGAGATTTTGGGTTCGGGGGTAGGTTATACAAAGGGAAGGTATTAGCACCCCTTTGTATCCATGGTTATCCATGGGCTTTTAATTGCTTAGCTCACTTGTTTGAATCATTTGTCTTGCTTTGAAATGCTTGTATGTGGTTTTAAATACTTTTGTAAAGAGTTAACTTTGTAATGATCCTTGTGCGGATGTATACAAAGTGTTTATCTTTCGAAAGATATTTTGATGGTTTGAAAAAACGATTTTTTAACTTCGTAATGATCCTTGTTTTGATGTATACAAAGTGTAGTCTTTTGAAAGTTTGTTTTGTAAAACAGTGATGTGGAAAAGCTTTTGTTGTTTTTGATTGAGCAAGCAATTAGGAGGTATACCCTAAGTTTATAAGGTCCTTTCCCATTTCTTTTAGAAAGTTTTCTTTGACTGGATACAGAAAGAAATTATTTGAATCGTCTTTGAAACAGTAGAATTAATTTTGGAAAGAGTAACAGAGGGATTACCCTAAGAGGTGCAAGTGTGATTGTGTTTTGTTTCAGATATTTTTTCTTTGAGATTAGTGATCTAGCGCTTCAATTGTTATTCTTGACACACACGCAGTTTTATATGTACAGAAATTAAAATGCGGAAGTAAAGTGCGGAAAGTAAATCTACGATATTACGTCGATTGTGCGAGAAATATAAACTACGCTATTTACATGAATTTGACAACCTATACACTTATCTATGAATTTAAATTGCAATAAGATAAAGGGAAAATATTTTTGGATTTCTGGATGGTTGATTTTAATCAAGATTAATGCATAATTAATTTAATGAAAATGTCAATAATTTAGAAATAAAATTTAAACCTAAAAATTTAGTCTAAAAATGTTTTCAAGTTGCTTGCTAATTAATTTTAAAATAAAATTAATTTTTTTGTGATTTTTGAAATGATTTTGAAATTATTAAGTTAATTAACATATAATTACACAAATAATTATACACATAAATTAAACTTAAAGAGAAAAATATTCTAAATATGTACAAAATTAGTTTATAATATATTAACTTAATTTATATAAAAAGAAAATATTTTTTTGATTTTTTGATAGGTTAAAAATAATTTAAAGGGAAATATATGAATATATATTGATTAATTAAACAAAATATTTTAGTTATTAAGAAAAATAAAATATTTTTGTGTCAAAAAATTATTACAATATTTTATCAACCTAAAAATATTTTTTGTATATTTTTTTGATTTTTAAAACTATTTTTAAATAATTTTGCAAAGAAATTTAAATAAAATAGAAAAATATAAAATATATTAAATATGGATCATGTGTGGCTGGCTGGTAAGTCCATAACATGGACTAGCGTGTCATGTGCGTTGGATGAAGTGATTGGACTGATCTGATGGTGACCAAGCGAGGATGCATGACACGTACAGAACCTGCAAAGCACTGAATCAAAAATTTAAAAGAAAATAAAACGCGCGCGCTCTGGCCAATAGGAGGGGGCCACGTCTCAACTTCTTCCTCAGGAAACACTTTTTACACCACTCATTTGCAGAGAGCTGTAAAAAGCTCTAACCTATAACACCTGTGCAACACGAATAGGGGTTAGACTCAATATAAATTTGGCGCGAGGTCATGGTTCGATTCGTCTAGTTCATACGAGTTTAATGGTACCACTTAGAACCTGTAATTTTGCCCAAATCATGAATCCCTCTTTTTGAACTCAAAAACCCTAAAATGGTAAGTGCTCATACAAGCGACCAAACTTCAATTAAAGCTCCAGAAACGTTCACAAGGTAACACCAATCATGAATATGCCATTAGAATTTATTTATTATGAGTGTATAATTGAAATCGAAGAAGTTTTTAAAAGTGCAAACCGTGGGTTATATGTACGTGTTCTTGAGGTTTCAAGGCTTGAAATTGATTTGGTTATGTTCAGTGGAGGTCAGGGAACGTGTTTGAGTGTTTAGTTTGGATTGAAATTAGCTTAAACTTAAAATTCGAATTTCAAATTTCTTTCAAAATTTCAAGTTTGATACAAGAGTGATACAAGCATGTGTTTGTTCTGAATTTGTGTCCCCTTCCTTACTGAAGTATGCTAAGCTATTTATGAGCAATAGATGTGCTGCAAACTTAAGCTAACCATTATTGATTGCTTTGAACTTTTGAATTTTTTAATATATAAAGCTTTGAATTCTTTGGCCATGGCTTCATTTTTCTTCACCCTCTTGCTCTAGGCCTGCTGTACTTCTTTATGTTGCAGATGTTAAGTCATCTTGGTGACTCAAGCTAAGGACAAAAGCTTTGGATAATTGTCTTGAACCATTTCTTTTTTAATTTAATTTTAAATGTAAAAAAATTAAATTAAAAAAGAAACAAAAATGTCATGGGCCTAATGTTGGTCATGGGAGCCCTTTAACATCATTAGAAACATGTTTGGATCATGCATGTTTGGCCTCTTTTGGAAAAAAAACATTTTTGATCAATGTTGGTTTCATGCATTTTCCCAAAAAATAGCCAACTTCAACAAGGCATATCTCCCTCAATTTTGATCATATGAAGGAGTTCTTGTACTTTTTAGAAACCTCAAGATGTCCTCTACAAGCTACTTTGGAAACATTTTTGCATTTGGAGAAGTTATCTTGATGTTATGGCCTTTGACAAAAAAATCACTTTTTGTTGACTTTGAAAATGACCTGTAATGTCCTGGCTCATATTTTCCAAATGGTAAATCCAATGACCATGGGATCAATTTTATTTGAAAGATAATTGAATTTCCTTAAAAACAAGCTTTGGTTGGAATTTTTTGGATGAACAAGGAGAGAGTTATGGCCAGTCAAAGTTCAGTTGACTTTTTAGGAGAAAACCCTAATTTTGAAACTTAGGGTTTTGTTGATTTCTGGACTTTTCTTGATGAATTATGATCAACCATTGATCAAATGATGAATCTTTTGACAAAATATGGATGTTGACAAAAAGTTTCATTTTTTACTGTCTGTTGACTTTTCGGTCAAACTGGTCGTCTGTTGACTGTTTGAGTTGCTGACTGTGCGTCCGAGCGAATTGAAGTTTGAAAATTTGTCTGTTGGTACTTTGAGACATATGGAGGTCCATGAAATCCATTTGAGGTCTCAAAAAACTTTTTCTCCTGAAAAAAAACAAAAACCCTAGTTAGGGACTGTTTGTGTAGGAGACAGTTAAGCGTACCTGATTTTTATGCAGTGTTGAGTCTCTGCTGATCATGTGATTATCAGAAGACTTCTAGAACAAAAATCTTGGAATTTTGAAATATGAAAGGTTGATTTGAATGATAGTACAAACACGGAGAATCTTGCTGTCAGCGGGTTTGACTGTTAACTGGCTATCCGGGAATTAACATAACAGCTAAAGTGAAAACTTAACAGTTAAAGTTAATTTTTTCTTTTTGTTTTTGTTTTTTTTTGTTGAAAATTATTTATCTGAGTTGTTAGAAAAACACAAACATAATAAATAAATAAAAGATACCGTACGCGAACGAAATTATCGATAATAATCTTGAAAAAATATTTAATACACAGACAAATAAATATTTAACTAGCAATAAACACACATAATACTATCTTAATAATTAAACGACGGTACGACAGACAATACAATATTTAATACTAACAGTACAAATATTACATAATAATATAGCGAACAGTACGACAAATAAAATGAACGGTACATTATTTGAAAACGAAAGACACGACAAACTTTAAGTATGAGGATTAAAAACCCATGCTATAAATAAAAATATATAGATGCACGGGAGTGTAAGCATCCCAGGTCCGCATTTTTCAGGACTATGCAGACAGAAAAAGGACATGATCACCACTACAACAGTGATGACCATAAGAAAAAACGTATTCATCCACTTTGCCATTTTTGCCGGGGAAGAAAAGAAAATAATTATGAGATAGAAATTTGGGAAATGAGTGAAATTTGATGTGAGAATTTATGGAAAAAATGAGGGGTATTTATAGAGTGAAAAGAAGGATAGAGACGTTGGGGAATGAAGTGATACCGTACAAAAAAGGAAAATTTGAGTGGTAGTAGGATTTGAAAGAAAGTGTATGGAATAAAGTTAGGATTTGATTTGAAAGAAATAGATTTGAAAAGAAAGGAAAAGATTTGAAAACAATAGTATAGTACAAAAATTAGTGGGAAACAAAAACTAATAATAATTTAATTGTTACCAGTACAGTCTGAATCCCCGGACTTTGCGCCTGCAAAATTTAATTCTATACCAATTGTGTCAGTATTATTTATCTGAAAATAAATCTCAAATAAACAGTGTGTGTGAAGTGATAAACAGTACTTGGCGTCTGTGTAAGAATAAATTCAACAGCGAACCAAAATACCGTATAAAAATATTCTAAAAATTGAGTATTCATAAAATCAGGATATTTATGAAATAAAATCCCAGATTATATGAAACTCCCAATTTTTAGACAGAAGTCTGTTGCCTTCTCTCTGGAAAAAAATGCGGGCAAATTTTGGGGTATAACACATTTACATACAAATTCAGAAATACATATACAGTTACATACATATACAAAAATACCAAGACAACTTGTTTAGAAATACATACCTATTGCTAGTCAGAAATAAATGAATATTGTCTAGGGATAAGTTGGTTAAGATCTTAGCATAATAGTTCAACAAACCATATCCAAGAATATCTTGTTTTAGATTCCACCATAGCATAGGCAATAGGTATCATTTGGTTTTTTCCATCCTTGCCTACAACTACCATGAGCTGACCACCATGTTCTCCTTTCAAAAAGCAAGCATCCAATCCAATTAAGAGTCTACATGTGTAAGCAAAAGCAGCCTTACAAGCTTCCAGGCAAATATAAATCCTTTCAAAGACAGGACCTAATTCAGAAATCAACGTCAAAAGCTCCACCCATCTCATAAACTAGACCCTCAACATACAATTTGACAGGGAAGAATATAAATCTACCCCCATGATTGATACGTAACTTCAACTTAAACCGCTTTAAGAAAACACAAAAGAAGAAGAGGTTGCACACAAAGAATTGAAGAAGAAGAATTATAAAGCTCTCTTTATAATTCATTAATGCTTGAGTCCAGAAAACTTTGAAAAGGTGAGCGATGTAGAATGTACAAAAGAATCCAGGGAGATTCTTGAAAAGTCCTTTGGAGGCGCAGAAAAAGTGAAAGAGGTGAGGTTACAAACTCACAAAAGAACATATGAATTTCTTTAAATGGAATAAAGTGAAAGCATAACTGATTTCTTCACTAGGGTTACGAAACTGGTGAATCAAATCAAGATATATGGAGAAGTGTTGACATCAAAATCAGTTGTGGCAAAGATCTTGCACATGGTGGTAGCCATAGAAGAGTCGAATGATTTATTGACGAAAGAAGAGCTTCAAGGGATGCTTGAATCTCATGAACATATAATCGCTGAAAGAGCTGTAGGCAAGTCGAAGAGTGATGTGGCTCTGTAGGCTCAACTATCAAAAGAAAAGAAAGGCAAAGGAAATCAGAATGACAATAAAGGTAGATGAGGCTACAACAATTTGAAAAGTCAAAATTAGCAAGAAGGAATATGGTCGAATTAGAGAAATCCCTATTGCCAAAGAAACCAAAGAGGTGGTGTTGCAGGTAGAGGAAGAGGTGGTAGTCGAAAACCTAACAAAAGTCGCATTCAGTGTTTCAATTGTCATAAATATGGTCATTATGCTAGTGATTGTCCAGAAAAACAAAATAATCAAGAAAGTGATGCAAATTTTGCAAAACATTAAAAAGAAGAAGAAGAAGAGACGATGTTAATGGTTACAATAAGAGATAAAGAGAGATTTAAGGACCAATGGTACTTAGACTCATGATGTTCATCATACATGTCTAGAAGGAAAGAATGGTTTGTCAATATAAGACACTCAATGAAGAACATGGTGAAATTTGCAAATGACAAAACTCTAGCAGTTGATGGTATTGGAAATGTTCTGATTATAAGGAAAATGGAAAAAGGTCAGTAATTTCTAATGTGTTGTACATACCAGGAATGAAGAGTAAATTGCTTAGCATAAAGTAATTGGTCGAAAAGAACTACAAGGTGTCAATTTAAGACACGATGAAGAGAGTTGTCGACTAAAGTGGAAGGTTAATCTTAAAGGCTCACATGTCTCAAAATAGAACCTTCGAGATTGAACTTAATGTGATTGAGCATAAATGCCTTGCAACTGCATCTAGTAGAGATGAATGGATATGGCACTATCGACTTGGCCATATCAACTTTAAAGACATCAAAGATTTGAAAAGAAGAAATATGATTTCAGGATTACCAAAAATTGACATTCCAAATGAAGTATGTGAGGAATGTATGTAGGGGAAGTAGCACAAGAAAAAATTCAGTAAGGATGTAGGAAGCAAGTCAAGGCCATTCTTGAAGTCATATACCATGATGTATATGGTTCAATCTAGGTGGATTAGAATGGAGGTAACAAATACTTTGTCACATTCATAGATGATTTTAGTCAAAAACTATGGACTTACCTGATCAAGAAGAAAAGTAAAGTGATAGAGGTAAAGTGATAAAGGTATTTTCCAAGTTTAAATCTATGATCGAAAGGCAAAGTGGTCAAAATCTCAAGGTTCTGAGGACTGATAGTGGTGGAGAATATGTATCGAAAGACTTCAACATGTTATGTAAGAAAGAAGAGATTGTGCATGAGGTGGTGCCACCCTATACTCAACAGCCGAATGGAACTGCATAAAGGAAGAATCAAACCATCGTGAATATGGTGAGAAGTATGTTGAAATGCAAGCATTTACCTAAAGAATTTTGGGGTGAAGTTGTGTCGACTGTGACATACATGTTGAACAGATATCCGAAAAAGAAGCTACAAGGAATCATGCCGGAAGAATGTTGGTCAGGTGTGAAACCTAGTTTGAGTCATCAGAAAGTATTTGGATTTATAGCATATAGACATGTGTCAGATCAATTGAGGAGGAAACTTTGTGACAAACCGAGTCAAATGATCCTAATAGGATACCATTCGACTGGTGGATACAAGTTGTTCGGCCCAGTGAATAAGCAAGTAGTAATCAACAGGGACGTGATCATAGATGAGATTAAGGAATGGGATTAGACTGAGAATGTAAATAAGGATTTAGTGAGAATCTTATGTGAAGAACCAATAACTGAATTCAAAAGAGAAGAAGTTCAACAAGAAGAAGTCAGAGGTGATGCAGGTCCAAGAAAACCTCAGAGAGCAAGACACATGCCTACAAGGTGGCAAGAATGTGCGATTACATCAAATGATGTGGTTGATGATGATGGTGAGTTTTTACACTATGCTTTCTACGCAAATGTCAAACTTGTCAATGCAGCTGATGCATCGAAGAATTTGAAATGGATGAAAGCAATGAATGAAGAATTGAAGTCCATCGAAGATAATAACACTTGGCCACTTGTCGAATTGCCTCAAGGCAAGAAGGAAATTGATGTGAAGTGGGTATACAAGGTAAATTTTAATCCCAAAGGAGAAGTAAATCGACACAAGTCAAGACTTATGGCGAAAGGATTTCTTCAGAAGGAAGGATTCGACTTTGATGAAGTTTTTGCACCTGTTGCTAGGATCGAAACAATCAGGTTGGTTGTTGTTCTAGAAAACATGAACAATTGGCACATATGTCAGAGGGATGTAAAATTTGCATTCTTGAATGGCCCCTTAGATGAAGAAGTCTATGTTGCACAACCAGTTGGATTTGTGAAACGTGGCGAAGAGAGAAAGGTATATAGGCTGCAAAAAGCCCTGTATGGACTTAAGCAAGCTCCAAGAGCTTGGAATAAGAAGATTGACAGTTTCCTAAGGGAGAAGGTATTTGTGAAGTGTACAACTGAACATGGAATATATGTAAGAAAAAGCAAGAGTGAATTGCTTATACTATGTCTCTATGTCGATGACTTGTTGATAACCAGTAGTTGCATGAAAGAGATTGAAGACCTAAAAGATGATCTTAGCGAGGAATTCGAAATTTCTGATCTAGGTGACATTTCATATTTCCTTGGCATCGAATTTTGCACGAGTAGTAGAGGCTTGATGATGCATCAAATAAGATATGCAAGTGAAATTCTCAAGAGATTTGATATGGAAGATTGCAACTCAACTTCGACACTTGCAGAACCAAGACCGCAACTGTCGAAAGAATCAAATGAAGATGATGTCGATCTAAACCAGTACAAAAGACTTATTGGGTGTCGCACGCTCGCGAAAAATGAACAGAGTTGCCACCAATATATTTATCCCATAAGGGAAAGGAATATCAGAAAACCTAACAAAGGAAGGAACAGGGTCTTGCGACCAGAGAATCAAGGTACGGGAGTCGGTTACGCGAGGGGAAGGTGCTAGCACCCCTCACGCCCATCGTACTCGATGGTATCCACCTATGTCTGTTTCTATCTAATGGGTGTATACTATGTCTATGTCTAAATGCGAAATGAATGCAAAATGTAGGGAAAAGAAAGAATTGTACTCGCACGGGCCCTACCCCGCTGCCTACGTATCCTTTTCAGGAATCAGAGTTACCGTAGCTCGGCTAAAGATTTTCTGTTTGTTTTTGTGTTTTTTAATTGGGCGGCGTTAACGCTCACGCTCTTGCATAAGGGGACAGCCTAGGATGCAATGGAGCGGAGATAACGGTGCCCTTAGGCAAAAGGAAAAGAAATGATTGGTTTGTGTCTTTTAGGGTAGATGGGTGATGAACAGTTCCCAATACCGGGCCACTCACCACTTTCTCTACTTTGCTTTAGTCTGAACCATTGTTATGTGTTTTAAAGCGTTTTTGTTTGTGTATTTTTTAAGGGAGTTTACTTCACGATTTGAATCACATAAAATGTATAATGATCGAGAAGCAGATTAGAGAATGAATCCCACTCACTTCCATCCCATTATGTAATGTTTGAGAAACAGATTAGAGAATGAATCTCACTCATTTCTCTCCCATTAATTAATGTTTGAGAAACAGATTAGGGAATGAATCCCACTCATTTCTCTCCCATTAAGTAGTGACCGAGAAACGGATTAGGGAATGAATCCCACTCGTTTCTATGCCACTAAGTGATTGAGAAATAGATTAGGGAATGAATCCCACTCATTTCTCTATCACTTGCTTAATGTGATTCGCATCTTCCTTTTATTAATGTTTTAATGTTGAAAAGGAAAAGAAACTAGCCTAAGCAAACTAGCATAATATGAAGGGAATTTTTACCTAATGTTATCATGGTTTCTACCTAAGGTTAGGATTAAAAGAAACATGAAGATTAAAGTCGCAATTAGAAGTCAATAGTGAGTAACGCAATGGTGCAAAATTGGCATACAAGCATATGGTAACAAGTCAAAATATAGTACTAAAATGAATTAAAAATACTACTATTTTTATATTGATTTTTATGGGAGAAATTGAATTACAAATCAAGCAAAAGAACTAAAACAAATAGCCTAAAACTAATATTTTTGTGATTATTTTTATATGTACAAAATCATGTATTGAAATCTAAGAATTAGTGGAAAAATTAGCAATTAATCAACTAAAAGAAATTGGTAAAAAAGACTAAGTAAACCTAAAATTATTAATGAAGAATAAAGAAAACAGGGGGTGCTAATTGAAAATATGGGTGTGAAGAGCAATTAAGCGCGTGGCCCAGCCCAAGGGCGTTTTTGTAGTTGCAGAATTTTGTTGCCAAAAAATGGCGTGGGCCTCAGGGGGTGTGAATGGCAAAGCGCAGGCCCACAGAGTATTTTGTATTCAGATTTTTTGTAACAAAAATGGTGTAATCATGGGCTTAGAGGGAGTGTGTAGCTAGCATTTCGTAGCAGGGCCCAGTAGTTGTTTTGTTGCAGCATGCCAAAAATGGCGTTTTTGCGGGCTCACATGGGGGAGAGGATGGACATGGCCCAAGAGAATTGTTTTGATCCAGATTATTGAATATTATTCAGATTTTTTCTAAAAAATGAAAACAAAAGGAAAATAGAAGAGGAAATAGGGTTACCTTGTTGTGGCGATTGAGATTCCTTTTTCTTCTTCTCAGACCCTCTCTTCCTCAACCTCACGACGGCGTCGATTATCTCCTCCTTCCATCTCCGGTGAATCTCCGGCGAACTCTTTGATTCTTCACTCAATCTTGCTTCTTCTTCTCCGATCGATATCCCGAGCAAAGCTCCGAACACCGCCGCTAATCTTCGCCAATGAGAACAACGTCCCTATCTCGGCCTCTCTTCGTCTCTCAACGATCTCTTCTCGCTTCGATGTTGCAATTGACGGAGATGTTGACTAATGAAGGATGCGATGAATATACCTCAGATTGAAGATGTGAGGAGTTTCTGAATTGGATATTGTTCTTCGCGCAATTGCAGATTGATGATGCTGATGATTTCCTCGAAGCTTATGGTTGATTGAAGATGCAGAGATTGAAGATAGTTCTTGAAGGCGAGCTGGAGATGAATCGATGATGAAGATGAAGGATTGAAGATGATTCTTGAAGGTGGGTGAAATAATGAAGGATAGCTGAAGGTTATGGAGATGGTGTGATGAAGATGAATGCGAATGGTGATGGAGGAAGAATGGAAGAATGGTGGAGGAAGAATGGAAGATGGTGGAGCTTGATGAATGTGAAGAATGGTGGTTGAAGAGTGTGAAGAATGAAGTTTGGATGATTGATGAATGGAGTTGTAGAGAGAATGGAGTGAAGAGAGCGATGAAAGTGAGGGTGAACTTGGAAGAATGGTGTGTGTGAGAGAATGGTTCCGACAAAAAATGGTAGAGGAAGGTTCTAAAAAATGGAGGGGAGAGTGATTTGTAGGTGGCTGAAGCTGAGCCATTCAGTTACAGGTTAGTTACCAATCTGATTTTTTTCTGTTGAAATTTAGTTATAATTCAGTTAGTTAGGTTCTCTCTATTGGTTCTGAATCATGTTGGTTATGAAATCTGTTGGGAAGTTATGAGAGTGAGAGTTAGTTACAAATTCTGTTTGGACAGTTAGATTCTGTTAGGAGGTTATGTGACAGGTTGTTAGTTCTGTTTTGAAACTAGTTAGGAGGGTTAGAGAAAGTTGGTTAGTGACTTTGCTGAATTTGTGTGGTTGATGATCGCAGGTGAGTTAACAACTGTTATGATTAGTTGATGGAACTTGAAAGTAACTTGGATGTTAAATGGTAATGTTTGGACTCGATTACAGCTAGGCTGGATTTTGATGCCTTTTCTTTTGAATCTTGAAATGATTATACTTGTACATGATGAACTGAATATATTTGCTGTCTGCTATACATTTTGGATTCCCCTTTTCAATTCGTTCTCCGGTATTATGCAGATGAGGTAGCAGGTCCGACATTAATGTTGAACCTGATGTGAACAATTAGGAACTGTTAGAACAATAGCTACTTGGAATGCTGGGTTGATATTGGTTTTATGTAGGATGCACCGGCTACTTCTGATTAGTGTGGACTGGATGTGTTGAAATTCTGTTTTCTTATTAATGCAGAATTTTGTGTATATTGGTATATGTATGCATGATGATGTTTTCTTTTTGTATGGTAAGGATGTGAAGAAAGCGGTTAAATGGCAGTGGTTGTTCGTAGATATGGCAGGGACTGATTGTATTTGTTTTTGTTGATAGGTTCATAAAGAAAGAGAGTGAAGCTGAGTTCTGGTGCCGAGCTGGAGGATGAAGAAACAAAAGTCTATTGGACTTGAATTGAAGATTCGAGATTAGGATAAAGGCACCAAGACTTGATGTGTGGATATTTTGTAATGGATTTTGTATTGTATGATTTTTGTTGTGAAATTTGACTGGGTTTTTATGTTTATGGATTTGGTTTTGATGTAAGTTTAGGGTGAATTTGTATTGATTTTGGTAGACTGTCATGAAGCTCTATTAGAGGTTTTTTATGGTCTATGGGTTTGCTATGGTTGAATGGCGATAGATGGACATGGCTTGGCTTTTATACTGTATGTTTGTCTCTTGAAATGTAATGGATAATGAGCTTGGGCATGTAATGAAATGGTTCATTTTTTGTAACAATATTTGATATGATGTGATGAAGTAATGGAATTTTCCCTTCTTTGAATATGTTCTTCACTCCATTTTGCTTTCTCTTTGGATTCAAGAATGCATTTCCCTCCTTTTTTTGAATTTGAATTTCAATTCAATAACATGTAACCTTTCTTATATCTATTTGGATGAATTTCTTAATATTGATGTAGTAATGGTCAAATTCCAATGAGGAAGCCGAAGTGAATTGGTCAACAAAAGTCAACCTTCACTTTTGTAATATTTCTTCTACACTCTTTATTAAGAAATTCAAGCAAACAATAGTTGAACCAAGGTGACTTATATTCCAAGCAAGCACCACACAAAACTTAACGCTATAATCATCGCCACGTGTTGAGATATTGATTCAAAAGCCTTGTTCCTTGAGTAGCGAAAGAGGACTAAGCGTGAAATGTGTGATCAAGTCATTAATAACTCAAGTGTTGAGAAGCAACCCATGATGCTTATAAGACCAAACTCAATCATAGGGAAATAAACCCTAGTTTTATAACTTTAACTGAAAAAGACCTTAGAAACCTCAGCTCCAACTTGATTGATATAAACACCTTGAAGATAAGAAGCCTCAAAGTACCAATGAAACCTTAACCCTTCAAGATCCTTGATCCCATGCCAATTTATTGATTAATAATGCATGATGTGTTAATGACCTAATGGGAGGTATGTACACGAGACTATGAAATGCATAAGCCAGTTAGAATTAAAAGGGGTAGGACAAATTTGGGGTATGACAGCTGCCCCTATTTAATCGTCTTAAACCTGAAGGCGAGATTGGCGCTAGCCTTTCGAGCATTCGAGGTAGAAGAAGATTAAATATCAAAGTACCAGAAATTTGTCTTGAAAGTAAGATGGTGTAAGTGTTATCCTTATTTTTTGTTTTTGTTTTGATATCTGCTGGGGAAAGAGATTTTTTTTGTTTTGTTTTTTTCTGGTGGAAGAGTTTATGGTGAATAATGGTTGAATGGAGGTAGCTTGTAACGTAGCCAAAGTGCCAATACAAGGTTCTCGATGGAAATGATTGTTGTATGAAACTATGATTTGGAAGTATGGGTCCGATGGAAAGATGGGATCTACTGACCCAAAAAGAAAACAAGGATAAATGACTAGAAACTAGGGTAAGATCAACGGACCTACGACCCACAAGAATTGAAAAAGATGAGGATAAGGTCGACAGACCTACGATCCACAAGAACTGAAAAAGGTGAGGATAAGGTCAACGGACCTACGATCCACAAGAATTGGAAAAGATGAGGATAAGGTCAACGGACCTACGATCCAAAAGAATTGAAAAAGATGAGGATAAGGTCAACGGACCTACGATCCACGAGAATTGAAAAAGGTGAGGATAAGGTCAACGGACCTACGATCCACAAGAATTGGAAAAGATGAGGATAAGGTCAACGGACCTACGATCCACAAGAGTTGAAAGAAAGGATAAACCTCAACACTGGGGTTGGGGACATCAACACTGAGGTTGTGAAAGGAAAGGCGTCGACACTGAGGTCGAGGACATCAACACTGAGGTTGTGAAAGGAAAGGCGTCGACACTGAGGTCGAGGACATCAACACTGAGGTTGTGAAAGGAAAGGCGTCGACACTGAGGTCGAGGACATCAACACTGAGGTTGTGAAAGGAAAGATAAACATCAACACTGAGGTTGCGAATGACGATTGGCATCGACGCAGAGGTCGGAGAAGGAATGATAGGCATCAACACTGAGGTTGGACAAGAAAGGTATCGACACTGAGGTCAAGGAAGAAAGAATTAATATCAACACTGAGGTTGGAAATTAGTCTTGAAATGGTTTGCCAGGACGGAAGGTAAAGGATACACAACACGGGGGTTGGATCTAAAAGTTTTCCTGTACGAGGGAAGAGATCACGGAGACTAGTCACGACTAGACTCGATCAAAAGACATAATCACGGAGATGTTGATGCTGGCGAAGCATAAGAATTACATTAATCCCTCAGGCCAAAGGCGGGGTGTAACTCATCAAGAGTGGCAATCGTTCGAATTGCCACACACCAAGTATGGTTATTCAAACGGTTGAAAAATGAGATGGGTTGAATGCCCACCCTCATTCGCACTCTAATCTTCACGCAGCACACGGGAAATAACCTCGGAGACAACGATTCTGACGAAGAAGGACAGGAGAGAGAAGATAAGATTTCTTTTGGGGATTGAGAATACCAGGTATTGGCACCATGGTTTGAGGAGATTTGTGATGTAGTAACAGATATCAATCGGAGTTTGTAAGGATAACATTTTCTGTGGGGAATTATCGTCGTCTTGATTGAGTGTTGATTTGTATTATCTGGCTTATGCTTTGTATGCATGTTTGAATTTTCTATGGCGTAATGCTCCATTTTGATGGATATGCTACGCTTTTGAGGATGCAATGTTATATGCAATGGAAACTATATGCAGAGTGCCAAATAAAGGCATTAGAGTGATAGAGAAGCATGATTATTGGAGTCCCTTGCTTGTTGTCTTGAGCTACCAATATGAATCGGTATTGGAAACCCTACAGTACCAAAGATCTTTAGCAACCGCATTGAGGATTGGAATGTAGCTTTGTTGGGGAGGAAGTGACTTCATTTGACTTTCCCTACACCTTGAACTGCTTGGGGATGGTGAGTTTGAGGAGATTCCCTCGATTCACCATGTTGAGGATGAGAAATTCAGACAAGGGGACCAAGTTGGGAATGGAACAACTCCCGTGAGAAATAAACTCATGTGCTTGGGGAGAGACCGAAGTTCCAGGAGAAATAAACTCCTATAATCGGGGAGAAGGCAATAAAACTCAGAAGATTGTGCCCCAAGATTCGTGAACTATGAAGGAATTTGCCCCAAAGGATCCTTGGAGAGATTTGTCAAATCTTGACGTAACTGCCCCAGATTGGTTGAACCCAAGAGAGATTCCTCGACTTGATTGCCCCAGATATGCTGAATTTGAGAGGTCGAACCTCGATTCAATTGCCCCAGATTGACCAACAGTGAATGGATGCTTCAGTTGACAGAGTTTTCACACAACTCGCCCCTTGGAGTAATCAGTCTTTGAAGTGAATGGCTCATGGAATCGATCAACTTTTTCTGCAGTTGTTCATTGTTTAATCTTCCTTGATGTCAAGTGTTTATTCGCAAGTAAAAGATATTTGTTTTGAAGATGATAATCCTAATGCGATGCTTATGCTAGCTTCGAGATCAAAGTTATTAAAACAAAGTTGTGACATTCAGTGTTTGAATTATTTGTCATATCGATATCAACATAAATGGTAAGCAAACATCTAGGAGTCAGTTTTACACAACTTGCTTTTGAAATAAACCCTGCTTCAATTAGGTCTTTTTAAGGGTTGTAACGTGGTCTGGTTCTCGGTTTCAGAAAGAAAGGATTTTAAGGCTCAAAGTCTAACCTAACCCACCCATTCTTCGTGATGTTCTCCAGTCCTAAGTTCAACTTAACCTGATACGAGCGCCCATCCTTCAAGAGGAGTTTGAGATGATTGAGGAATCAATGAAGTCTTCTCGGACATGGCAGTCACTCACTTTCTTTTTTTGGTGCCTGATCACATGACTTTGTTCTTTTGATGAGGATCTTTGTTTTGTAATCCTCGTTTTTCGCTTTTGCTTTGCTTTTTCTTTTTTAGTTTCCCTAATTTTTGCCTGGACAAATTCTTTTGAATTTTATTTTGGAGTCCAGCGGGATGCCCTAATTTTTGCCTAAGTCACTTGTTTTCAAGTTGGTGACTTAGCGGGCTCTCCTTTTTTTTTTTTTTATTCACTTCTTTTTTTTTTGAACAAGTCGTGTGATCCTGAATCTCTGATTTGTTGGAGGTAATTGTGACTGCCTCATTCTTTGATTGATGAGGGATTATCATTGTGGTATTTACTTTCCTCAACCTTTTTAAAGACAACCATTGTTGTGTCCTTGGATGCACACTCCTGATGAATTTTGATTGCTCGATCAGATTAATTGAACGCTACCCTGCCCCTGGGTTAAATGTGAGGGTTTTTTCTTTGGTATAGAAAAGGAACTCCTACTTCAAGGCTCAAAGGGGTTAACGAGGGTCTATCTCCCTTATATCTTCAGTGTTTGGGGATTTGAAACAATGCCTGTACATCCTCAGCGGGGTTTTATTCAAAAGCACATGATTAAAGATTTTTGCAATTATTATTTTTTCATCATTCTCCTTTTGATATTTTTTTTGCTTAAACCAGAGTTTGATATCGGTAGACAGAAATATGTGAGTGAACACGAATGGATTGATTTGAAACTAGTATATGCAGTGCATTTTTATTTTTATTAAAAACAAACAAGTTTTACATGGAAGTAACTTTTAACAAAACAAGGAAAATTACAAATGAAAATGCAAAAATGAATTGATGATTGCCATAGTTGAGGAGGCTTGACTCCGTCTGGACTTGTTGATCTTGAATACTTTTTGCAGCTCCTTAAAAACACTTCAGATTACTTCAAAAGAAAACTCCGACGAAGTCACCCAAGAGTTGTAAACTTTTGCCTTACTTTAGGGATTCGAGCGATGCGAGTGACGCAATGCTCAAGATAAGAGTATGTCTTGCTTACCCCTCGTGCGGGAGCCCCATGAACCTTTCAATTTATGTGAAGACCATTTGGAGTGAATGATATCGCTTTGGAGTCAATGAGATCTTGGACTTTGTGTTTCAAAATATTACAATCCTCAGTTGAATGTCCAGATGTCCCAGAATGGTACTCACACTTTGCATTTAAGTCATATCCTTGAGGAATCGGTGTTGGAGGGGGCTTAGCCTCCCTTAGTTCGACCAAAGATTCATTGAGTAAATGGGAGAGCAGTTGGCTGTAGGTCATAGGAATCGGGTCAATCTTTCTTGGTGGTCTTCTCGGCCTTCGTGGACCTTGTTGTTGGTAATTTTGGTGATAGTTAAGAACATGAACCTGAGGATAGGCAGGGAGTTCTTCTTCTCTATTCTCTGAAATTGCATTTGTTTCACTTTTCTCTTCTTCAGTGAATTCAGAAGCATTGGCCATATCTTGGATTTTACCCATCTTTAAGGCGTTTTCAATTCGTTCTCCTACGACAACCAAACTTGAGAATTCGGAGGAAGCACATCCAATCATCATGTTCAGATAAGGATCTTTCAGAGTATTCATGAACATGTCTACAAGCTCTCGTTCCAAAAGTGGAGGTTGGACTCTGGAAGCTAATTCTCTCCACCTTTGTGCATACTCTTTAAAAGACTCATCAACTTTCTGAGTTAAACTTTGGAGTTGTAGTCTAGTAGGAGCCATGTCACTGTTGTACTTGTAATGTCTGAGAAAAGCCTCTGCTAGTTCATCCCATGTGCGGACATGAGTTCGTTCGAGTCGTGTATACCATTCAAGAGATGCCCCACTTAGGCTATCCTGAAAGAAATGCATTAGAAGCTTGTCATTTTCTGCATACGGAGCCATCTTGTTACAGAATGCCTTGATGTGACTCATGGGACAAGTAATACCCTTGTATTTCTCAAAACTGGGGGCTTTGAACTTAGCAGGAATCTTGATATCAGGCACTAGGCACAAATCAATAGCATTTAAACCGGAGGAGCTTCGACCTTCTAAAGCTTTCAATCTTTCTTCCAGGAGATGGAATTTTCTCTCATTTTCCTCGATCGGGAACTTGAAAGCCTCCAGTTCAGAATCGTTCTCATGACGTGAATCCTCCTTGTTATGAATTTCCACAGGCACAGGTTTTGACCCCCCATTAGCAACAGTGGTCGGAGTACCATTAGCCAACTTAGCAACACTTTGTCTTAGCTCCTCTTGCCCCTGAATAACAACATGGAGAGTCTCCAAGAGTTGGGTCATCCTCTCCCCCATAGTATCCATGTCCTTACGAAGTTCAACCTGATTTTGTTCAAGACGGTCCATGATCCTCTTCTGATTAATCCTTGTATGATACAGATGTAGGGAAGTCAAATTTGTTGATGAAGCAGAAATCTGGATTGAAAAGGACCCCAATAAGCTTCTGATAGAACTATGAGATGCAATATGATATGAATGCAAGTTTCATTTATAAGAGATCCTAAAGTCTTTTCACAATCTTTAATTTTCCTTCTTTTTTTTTATCTCTTTTTTGTATAGAATGTCTTTTCTTTTCTTTTTCGCTTTTCTATTTCCTTTTTCTTTTATTCTTTTTTTTGGAAATAGACTTTAGGATCCCTCATAAATGAAGTGGATAAAGCAATGATGTTATGCAATGCAGAGGCATGGGATCAACGGTCCATATAATCTTAGTAACCACTGTACAATCCTCTGAATAACTGATACAGGTCAAATGTCATGAGATCAAAGGTCCGACACCTTTTTGAATACCAGGAAAACCAATAGTCACCAACAGAACAAAATAGTCACCAACGGTACCTGTCATGTATATCCCACCCCACTCACAGGTGTAGTCTAGGTCAAGGTAGGTCAATGGCTTCCAGCGTTATCAGTTCTCCTGAAACACCATCATTGTCGCAAATACATGCCAACAACGGTATCTCATTTGAACCTCGACTGGTCGTGGGTCTCATGATCGCAATCAACAGAACCTAACATTCTGTTGGCGTCATGACTATCCACTCTATCCTAGGTATCCTATGTGTCACTCTGGCCTGGGTATTGGGCCTTTTACCTCATAGAACATCCCACCCAACCTGCAAAACAGAACAGAAGACCCCAAGGAACACAGAATATAATCCATATGCATGATGTGCAAGCAGAAATAAACATGATATGCAAACAGAAAAGTAAACATGCAAACATATATACAAGGTATAGACATAAAAACAAATAAACACCCAGTAAATAAACAAACAAACGCAGGCTAGGATCGACTCACTAAGGATGGACCAGCAACAGGTCTAGCAACGTCCCCAGCAGAGTCGCCAGCTGTCGCACGCTCGCGAAAAATGAACAGAGTCGCCACCAATATATTTATCCCATAAGGGAAAGGAATATCAGAAAACCTAACAAAGGAAGGAACAGGGTCTTGCGACCAGAGAATCAAGGTACGGGAGTCGGTTACGCGAGGGGAAGGTGCTAGCACCCCTCACGCCCATCGTACTCGATGGTATCCACCTATGTCTGTTTCTATCTAATGGGTGTATACTATGTCTATGTCTAAATGCGAAATGAATGCAAAATGTAGGGAAAAGAAAGAATTGTACTCGCACGGGCCCTACCCCGCTGCCTACGTATCCTTTTCAGGAATCAGAGTTACCGTAGCTCGGCTAAAGATTTTCTGTTTGTTTTTGTGTTTTTTAATTGGGCGGCGTTAACGCTCACGCTCTTGCATAAGGGGACAGCCTAGGATGCAATGGAGCGGAGATAACAGTGCCCTTAGGCAAAAGGAAAAGAAATGATTGGCTTGTGTCTTTTAGGGTAGATGGGTGATGAACAGTTCCCAATACCGGGCCACTCACCACTTTCTCTACTTTGCTTTAGTCTGAACCATTGTTATGTGTTTTAAAGCGTTTTTGTTTGTGTATTTTTTAAGGGAGTTTACTTCACGATTTGAATCACATAAAATGTATAATGATCGAGAAGCAGATTAGAGAATGAATCCCACTCACTTCCATCCCATTATGTAATGTTTGAGAAACAGATTAGAGAATGAATCTCACTCATTTCTCTCCCATTAATTAATGTTTGAGAAACAGATTAGGGAATGAATCCCACTCATTTCTCTCCCATTAAGTAGTGACCGAGAAACGGATTAGGGAATGAATCCCACTCGTTTCTATGCCACTAAGTGATTGAGAAATAGATTAGGGAATGAATCCCACTCATTTCTCTATCACTTGTTTAATGTGATTCGCATCTTCCTTTTATTAATGTTTTAATGTTGAAAAGGAAAAGAAACTAGCCTAAGAAAACTAGCATAATATGAAGGGAATGTTTACCTAATGTTATCATGGTTTCTACCTAAGGTTAGGATTAAAAGAAACATGAAGATTAAAGTCGCAATTAGAAGTCAATAGTGAGTAACGCAATGGTGCAAAATTGGCATACAAGCATATGGTAACAAGTCAAAATATAGTACTAAAATGAATTAAAAATACTACTATTTTTATATTGATTTTTATGGGAGAAATTGAATTACAAATCAAGCAAAAGAACTAAAACAAATAGCCTAAAACTAATATTTTTGTGATTATTTTTATATGTACAAAATCATGTATTGAAATCTAAGAATTAGTGGAAAAATTAGCAATTAATCAACTAAAAGAAATTGGTAAAAAAGACTAAGTAAACCTAAAATTATTAATGAAGAATAAAGAAAACAGGGGGTGCTAATTGAAAATATGGGTGTGAAGAGCAATTAAGCGCGTGGCCCAGCCCAAGGGCGTTTTTGTAGTTGCAGAATTTTGTTGCCAAAAAATGGCGTGGGCCTCAGGGGGTGTGAATGGCAAAGCGCAGGCCCACAGAGTATTTTGTATTCAGATTTTTTGTAACAAAAATGGTGTAATCATGGGCTTAGAGGGAGTGTGTAGCTAGCATTTCGTAGCAGGGCCCAGTAGTTGTTTTGTTGCAGCATGCCAAAAATGGCGTTTTTGCGGGCTCACATGGGGGAGAGGATGGACATGGCCCAAGAGAATTGTTTTGATCCAGATTATTGAATATTATTCAGATTTTTTCTAAAAAATGAAAACAAAAGGAAAATAGAAGAGGAAATAGGGTTACCTTGTTGTGGCGATTGAGATTCCTTTTTCTTCTTCTCAGACCCTCTCTTCCTCAACCTCACGACGGCGTCGATTATCTCCTCCTTCCATCTCCGGTGAATCTCCGGCGAACTCTTTGATTCTTCACTCAATCTTGCTTCTTCTTCTCCGATCGATATCCCGAGCAAAGCTCCGAACACCGCCGCTAATCTTCGCCAATGAGAACAACGTCCCTATCTCGGCCTCTCTTCGTCTCTCAACGATCTCTTCTCGCTTCGATGTTGCAATTGACGGAGATGTTGACTAATGAAGGATGCGATGAATATACCTCAGATTGAAGATGTGAGGAGTTTCTGAATTGGATATTGTTCTTCGCGCAATTGCAGATTGATGATGCTGATGATTTCCTCGAAGCTTATGGTTGATTGAAGATGCAGAGATTGAAGATAGTTCTTGAAGGCGAGCTGGAGATGAATCGATGATGAAGATGAAGGATTGAAGATGATTCTTGAAGGTGAGTGAAATAATGAAGGATAGCTGAAGGTTATGGAGATGGTGTGATGAAGATGAATGCGAATGGTGATGGAGGAAGAATGGAAGAATGGTGGAGGAAGAATGGAAGATGGTGGAGCTTGATGAATGTGAAGAATGGTGGTTGAAGAGTGTGAAGAATGAAGTTTGGATGATTGATGAATGGAGTTGTAGAGAGAATGGAGTGAAGAGAGCGATGAAAGTGAGGGTGAACTTGGAAGAATGGTGTGTGTGAGAGAATGGTTCCGACAAAAAATGGTAGAGGAAGGTTCTAAAAAATGGAGGGGAGAGTGATTTGTAGGTGGCTGAAGCTGAGCCATTCAGTTACAGGTTAGTTACCAATCTGATTTTTTTCTGTTGAAATTTAGTTATAATTCAGTTAGTTAGGTTCTCTCTATTGGTTCTGAATCATGTTGGTTATGAAATCTGTTGGGAAGTTATGAGAGTGAGAGTTAGTTACAAATTCTGTTTGGACAGTTAGATTCTGTTAGGAGGTTATGTGACAGGTTGTTAGTTCTGTTTTGAAACTAGTTAGGAGGGTTAGAGAAAGTTGGTTAGTGACTTTGCTGAATTTGTGTGGTTGATGATCGCAGGTGAGTTAACAACTGTTATGATTAGTTGATGGAACTTGAAAGTAACTTGGATGTTAAATGGTAATGTTTGGACTCGATTACAGCTAGGCTGGATTTTGATGCCTTTTCTTTTGAATCTTGAAATGATTATACTTGTACATGATGAACTGAATATATTTGCTGTCTGCTATACATTTTGGATTCCCCTTTTCAATTCGTTCTCCGGTATTATGCAGATGAGGTAGCAGGTCCGACATTAATGTTGAACCTGATGTGAACAATTAGGAACTGTTAGAACAATAGCTACTTGGAATGCTGGGTTGATATTGGTTTTATGTAGGATGCACCGGCTGCTTCTGATTAGTGTGGACTGGATGTGTTGAAATTCTGTTTTCTTATTAATGCAGAATTTTGTGTATATTGGTATATGTATGCATGATGATGTTTTCTTTTTGTATGGTAAGGATGTGAAGAAAGCGGTTAAATGGCAGTGGTTGTTCGTAGATATGGCAGGGACTGATTGTATTTGTTTTTGTTGATAGGTTCATAAAGAAAGAGAGTGAAGCTGAGTTCTGGTGCCGAGCTGGAGGATGAAGAAACAAAAGTCTATTGGACTTGAATTGAAGATTCGAGATTAGGATAAAGGCACCAAGACTTGATGTGTGGATATTTTGTAATGGATTTTGTATTGTATGATTTTTGTTGTGAAATTTGACTGGGTTTTTATGTTTATGGATTTGGTTTTGATGTAAGTTTAGGGTGAATTTGTATTGATTTTGGTAGACTGTCATGAAGCTCTATTAGAGGTTTTTTATGGTCTATGGGTTTGCTATGGTTGAATGGCGATAGATGGACATGGCTTGGCTTTTATACTGTATGTTTGTCTCTTGAAATGTAATGGATAATGAGCTTGGGCATGTAATGAAATGGTTCATTTTTTGTAACAATATTTGATATGATGTGATGAAGTAATGGAATTTTCCCTTCTTTGAATATGTTCTTCACTCCATTTTGCTTTCTCTTTGGATTCAAGAATGCATTTCCCTCCTTTTTTTGAATTTGAATTTCAATTCAATAACATGTAACCTTTCTTATATCTATTTGGATGAATTTCTTAATATTGATGTAGTAATGGTCAAATTCCAATGAGGAAGCCGAAGTGAATTGGTCAACAAAAGTCAACCTTCACTTTTGTAATATTTCTTCTACACTCTTTATTAAGAAATTCAAGCAAACAATAGTTGAACCAAGGTGACTTATATTCCAAGCAAGCACCACACAAAACTTAACGCTATAATCATCGCCACGTGTTGAGATATTGATTCAAAAGCCTTGTTCCTTGAGTAGCGAAAGAGGACTAAGCGTGAAATGTGTGATCAAGTCATTAATAACTCAAGTGTTGAGAAGCAACCCATGATGCTTATAAGACCAAACTCAATCATAGGGAAATAAACCCTAGTTTTATAACTTTAACTGAAAAAGACCTTAGAAACCTCAGCTCCAACTTGATTGATATAAACACCTTGAAGATAAGAAGCCTCAAAGTACCAATGAAACCTTAACCCTTCAAGATCCTTGATCCCATGCCAATTTATTGATTAATAATGCATGATGTGTTAATGACCTAATGGGAGGTATGTACACGAGACTATGAAATGCATAAGCCAGTTAGAATTAAAAGGGGTAGGACAAATTTGGGGTATGACATTGGGTCATTAAGGTACCTTTGTCACACAAGGCCCGACTTAGCATACAATGTGGGTATGGTGAGTAGATTCATGCATAAGCCAAAGGTATCACATTAGCAATAAAGAGGATATACTAAGGTATCTGAAAGGAAATCTCGACTATGGAATTTTGTTTCCTGTAGCTGATGAGGGAAAAGAATGCAAGTTAGTGGGTTACACCGACTCAAGTTGGTGCAGTGATGATGAGGATCAAAAATCCATAGTTGGTTATGTATTTATGCTAGGTGGAGCAATAGTTTCTTGGAGTTCGAGAAAAGAGCCAATAGTGGCACTATCGTCGTGTGAAGCAGAGTATATTGCTGCTTCTCTTTGTGCATGTCAAGCAAAATGGATGGTGAATCTGGTCGAAGAGATTACAGCAGAACATCATGGTGCAATTACCATAAAGATCGACAGCATGTCATATATCAATTTGGCAAAGAATCTGATAGCACATGGCAAAAGCAAGCACATCAAAATGAGGTTCCATTATCTTCGAGAGTAGGTAGCTAAAGGGAAGATGAACTTAGAATACTGCAGAATTGAGAATTAGATTGCAGATATCATGACGAAAGGAGTGTAGGTCAAAGTATTCATAAGACTAAGAGGTATGATGAATGTATATAGCATAGACACAATGAAGTAGGTGGTGTGCTGAGATTGTAATTCATTGTATTGAAGCAACATGTTGCTCGACAAAACAAGGGTGTGTTGAAATAGTTTAATTGGTGTCGAGTTGTATTATATGTTGAAGTGTCGAAGCAGGTTGCTTCACATAGGATTTTGACTTAGACCAAAATAGGTATTTTGAGCTTTTGTAGTTTTGGGTTTTGGCTTAGGGAGAAAGCAATCTAAAACTATAAATATATGGAGTAACCTCTATTATAATACACACTTCTATTAACAGAATTTGCAGTTGCAAAGTGAATAAGAATTTTCCAGAGTTTGTGAGCAGAGAGAAACTCTGCAGAAAATATTCTTCTTCCTCCTTTTAATTTTGTTCAAACCCTAATTCACATTTCTTCCTAAATTTTCTTTCTTTCTTCTTTCATTGTCATTGTGTAGCGATAAGAAATTACTCAAAGAATTGAGTTTAATTCCAACAGATTTAAGCGTCTAGTCTTTTTACCTCGGATCAGGGCCGGTCTTTGGGTAAGGCAACAAAGGCAGTTGCCTAAGGCCTCTAATTTTGACAAGCCTCCATTTTTATACAACTATTGTTTATATCATTAAAATTTTGAGAAATAGGAATATGCACTGACAGTGTAAAATATTTTTACACTGTCAACCAATCACAACCATGTATCCAATTAAAACACAATTTTAATTTAAAAAAACTAATATGACATGGCAAGTGTAGTGATTTTGATTGGATGTATGTGTAAAGTTTGTTTACACTGTCAGTGCACTACCTTTAAACTCTAAAATTTTGGTGCTTACACTTTTGACGTTCTATTATATGTATTGATGTGTGGTTAGATATTGCATTTGTTTAATTGAGTTATAAGTAGTTTTTTAGTCAAGAGTGGTAAAACAATTAATTTATTTTATTTGTTTATCTTTGTAAATTTTAATCTGTATAATATTGTTACGTAGTTAGTATTTTATTATTTTGTTTTAACTTTTAAGTAACTAGTTACCTTTTTAAAGTAAAAATAAGTGAAAGTAGTTGAAGCTTTAGGATCTATTATATTTCAATAAAAGATTAAATAGATTACCTTTATTATGGATAAAAGATGTTAAACAAAATAAATTATAATAGTGATAATTGATTTTGTATACTAAAAATTTAAAAAACAAAAATATAATAATTTTTTTAAAATATTTTATTTTAACATTTGCTTTAGGCCTCAGCACGTGTTGGGCCGGCCCTGCCTCAGATATCAGTTGTACCCATTAATATCTAAGATCATCTCTACTTTCGTAAAGATATATACGTTAAGTCCTAAAAGGCCCGAGAGAGTGCATAATTTCTCATAACATATATCATATTAGGAATCTATATGAGTACAAATGTACTCCCATGGTTATTGGCCTGTTGATTTTTTTCAAACGGTAGATAAATGAAAGGATGCTATAGAACCTTGTACAAAGCCTATTTATTGTGATCCCTAATCTAATGGCTCAAAATTGTAGCTCACTGTTGACCAATTCTTGTATAGATGCATATTTAAAGGATCCAACCAAGTAAACACAATTAAAAGCATAAAATTGACTCATCATATTCTACAACGAATTTCAAAAAGGCTCTAGAATTTGGTATTAGTTCCAATCTGAGTTACACTTTAAACTTTTCAAAATAACTTGACAATTTCTTTATAGAACCCCTCGGAAATAATCCTCAGTGAAAACCTCAAAATACTTCTGTTTTATAGAATTCGGAGATGTATCTCCCAAAACACTTATTTTGTGGTGTTTTCGGAGATACATCTCCGAAAGCACTTATTTTTCAATTTAAACATTTGATTTAAAATGTCAGGTGTTTTTTCGAAGGTGCATCTCCGAAAAAACCTTCCCAAAATTTGAGATATTGGTGTTAGAACACAGATTTGTGTTGAAGAGATTATGCGCAGCAATAAGAGTTGGGAGAGAGTGAGGTAATAGAGAAAAGTCTCAAAGCTTTTATTAACAAGAGTAACCAGTTTATTTACATAATATTGGCTATTTATAAGTGACATACACACCTGCCAGCTAGGATAACTAACCAATAGTAGCTTAACTAAAACAAAGGAAAATATACAGTTTTGAATTAATCTCAACACTTCCCCTTAATTCATAACTGTTTAGCACTTATAACACCAAGCTTGTTTCTCAAGAACTCAAATCTGTCAAGCTTTAGAGCCTTTGTGAAACCATCTGCTAGCTGCACTTCAGTTGGACAATAATGCACTTCAACCATCCCATTATTTACTTGTTCTCTAATGAAATGGAATCTTGTATCAATGTGTTTACTCCTGCCATGTGAGATTGGATTCTTCGTAAGACTAATAGCCGACTTGTTGTCAATTCTGAGTATGAGAGGCTTCATCACTTCACACCTTAACTCCTTCATTACTGAATTCAGCCATATTGCTTGACATGTTGCAAATGTCCCTGCAATATATTCTGCTTCACAGGATGAGAGTGCAGTCACCTGTTGCTTCTTGGTACACCATGATATGCTAACCTCATTGAACTTGAAGACATAGCCAGAAGTGCTCCTTCTATCTATGATATCTCCACACCAATCACTATCCGAGTACCCAATTAGTTCATCCCTTTCACTTTTGTTTCCACTTGGGAACAGCAAGCCAAACTCCTTTGTGCCTTTTATGTACCTAAGTATCCTTTTAGCAGCCATCAAGTGAGTTTTTCTTGGATCCTGCATGAATTTGCTAATCACACTGACTGAGTAGCATATATCGGGTCTGCTATTGCACAGGTATCTTAGTGAACCAACTATTTGTCTAAACAGTGTTGGATCCACTCTCTCTTCATCACTGCACTCATCAATCTTTGAGTTTGTCTCTGATGGATTTGAGGTTGAGTTGCACTTACTCATTTCAAACTTCTCAAGTAACTCACCAATGTACTTCTGCTGGTGCATCAGTAATCCTGTCTTTGTCTTCATAAATTCCATACCAAGGAAGAATGAGAGTTCACCCAAATCAGTCATCTCAAATTCAGACTTCAGTTTGTTTTTCACTTTCTCAATGTTTGCTATTTTGCTTCCAGTGATTAGAAGGTCATCCACATATAGGCAGATTATCATGACTTCTTCTTCTTTTGCATTTTTCACATATACACCAAATTCTACTGTGCACTTTGTAAAACCTATTTGAGTTAGGAACTGGTCAATCCTTCTGTTCCAGGCTCGAGGGGCCTGTTTTAAGCCATACAGGGTCTTATGAAGTCTATACACCATTTTCTCCTTGCCTTGTATTTCAAACCCAGGGGGCTGTGACACAAACACAACCTCTTCAAGTGGACCATTTAAGAAGGCTGATTTGACATCTAGATGATGAAGTGACCATCTTCTTTTACAAGCTAGGGCCACTACTAATCTCACAGTTTCAAGCCTCGCAACAGGGGCAAACACCTCATTATAATCTATACCATGTTTTTGTAAGAAGCCTCTAGCTACCAACCTGGCCTTGTGTTTTGAAATTGTTCCATCAGGATTTAATTTCAACTTAAACACCCACTTTACATCTATTTTCTTTTTCTTGTCTGGCAGGTTAACTAGCTCCCACGTGTGATTCTTCTCAATTGAATTGAGCTCATCCACCATGGCCTTCTTCCAAGCATCTATCTTTAATGCTTCTTCATAATTGATAGGTTCAGAGTCAGCTAATAATGCAAAGTGAATAATATCACCTTCATCATTTACTGCATTATCTGAAATTACTTCACAGTCATTCAACCTCCTTGGAGCATGTCTGATTCTTTCAGGTCTCATAGTACCTTCTACCTCTACATGTTCATTTTCATTATTCAGATCCACTTCTTCATTTTCTGAATCACCTATATCATCGTTGTCCACTTCTTCATTTTCTGATTCATCACTTGAGTCAGGATAAATGCAATTTTGTTGGTTTTCTTCACTGTACACTGGTTCCTCTTCCCATCTCCACTTTTCAGCTTCATTCACAATCACATCTCTACTGACATGTACCTTTCTAGTTGCAGGGTTATAGAGCTTATAGGCACCTGTGGGGTGATAGCCTATAAGTATCATGATTTCACTTTTATCTTCAAGTTTGCTTCTTCTAGCATCTGGTACATGCTTATAGCACAGGGATCCAAAAACTTTGAAATGCTTCACACTGGGTTTTCTTCCACACCAAGCTTCCTCTGGTACTTTCAATTTCAGCTTCTTTGTAGGACATTTGTTTAGGATGTAAGCAGCTGTAGTTACTGCTTCCCCCCAAAATTTATGTGGCAGATTCTTTTGCTTGATCATACTCCTTGCCATGTTCAGTAAAGTTCTGTTCCTCCTTTCAGCTAATCCATTATGCTGAGGTGTATATGGTGCTGTTACTTCATGCATAATTCCCTGATTGGTGCAGAAAGCTTCAAATTCTTTTGAGGTGTATTCCCCTCCTCCATCAATTCTTAAGATCTTAATAGACTTGTCACTTTCTTTTTCTATTAAGACTTTGAACTTTCTGAATACCTCTAAAGCCTCACTCTTTAGCTTAATTGTATACAGCCATATCATCCTTGTGAATTCATCAACAAATGTGATAAAGTATCTGCTTCCCCCTAATGAAAACACTTCAAATGGTCCACAGATGTCTGAGTGGACTACTTGCAGTGCCACATTAGCTCTCTTTGGTGCTTCAGGTACAAATGGACCTCTGCTTTGCTTACTCTTAACACACACTTCACAGATGGTTTTTCTGACATTCAGTCTTGGCAGGCCATACACCAGTTCTTTAGAATTCAATTCACTAAGACTTCTAAAGTTTAAGTGGCCATACCTTTTGTGCCATAATTCTTCAGCATTTTCACTTACTGCAGCTGACAGACACATCATGTTTTCACTTGATATGTTGCACCTATATGTTCTATTCTTTGACATGTTTGATTTGAGCACCAAGTTCTTCCTTGAATCAAACAACTTCAGAGAATTACCATCCATGGTTACTGAGAATCCCTTCTCCACTAGTTGACCAATGCTCATGAGATTACACTTCATCTCAGGAACATACATCACATCCTCAATAATGACTCTCTTGCCATTATTTCCTTTAATCACTATATTTCCACTGCCTTCTGCCTCAAGGCAATTGTTGTTAGCAAGTTTGATACTTGTCTTCTTGCTTGTATCAAACTTTGTCAGCCATTCTCTATGTGAGGTCATATGGTTTGAACAACCTGAATCAAGAAACCACTCCTCATTCTTAATTCTTTCATCACTGGTTGTGGCCATCAGCAGCACTGTACCAGATTCATCTCCATGGGCCAAATTTGCTTCTTCAACTGATTCCTTTTTGAACCAACATTCATCAGCAAAATGTCCATGCTTCTCACAGTTGAAGCACTTCACCTTGCTTTTGTCAAAGTCCTTCTTCTTGTTCTGATTTCTGCCAAAGCCTCCTCCTTTTGAAGATTCAGCTTTGTCCTCACCCTTGTTCTTTCCACTCTTGGACCAGCTTGGCTTGCCTTTTCCTTTTCTTCTGAAATCCTTCTGATTTCCTTCTTTCTTGCAGGTCTGAACTTGAAGGGCTTGTTGAATTGATCTCTCAGAACTTCTATCAAACACCAGGAGTTCATGTGCTTCTAGTGAATTTTGCAATTCTTCGATCTTCATTGTTTTCACATCCTTTGCTTCTTGGATAGCTACAACTATGAAATCGAACTTTTGACTCAAAGATCTCAGTACCTTTTCTACTACCATTTGATCTGTAATATTTTCCCCACAGGTTTTCATTTGATTTACAATGGCAATTAGCTTCGAGAAGTAGTCACTTACTTTTTGATCTTCCTCCATCTGCATCATCTCATACTTTCTTCTGTAGGATTGCAGCTTCACTTGTTTTACCTTTTCTCCACCATTGTAATAGCTTTCTAAGATGTCCCACGCTTCTTTGGATCTTGTTGCTTTTGATATCTTCTCGAAGTGTTGATTATCGACATTCTGCTGGATGTAAAACAAGGCTTTACAGTCTTATTTCTTGGCTTCTTTGAATGCATTTCTCTGTGCATCGGTTGGATTTACTACCAAATCCTCGTAGCCACTCTGCACAATATCACTCACTTCTTGTGCTCCAAACAGAGATCTCATCAGTGCACTCCATCGATCCCAGTTCTTGCTATCAAGAACCAAAATATTTGATCCAAGACCGTTGCTATTCATCTTTTCTGACCATAATCTATCACTTCACAGTATCCCTGATATCGAAACCAGGCTCTAGATGCCAATTGTTAGAACACAGATTTGTGTTGAAGAGATTATGCGCAGCAATAAGAGTTGGGAGAGAGTGAGGTAATAGAGAAAAGTCTCAAAGCTTTTATTAACAAGAGTAACCAGTTTATTTACATAATATTGGCTATTTATAAGTGACATACACACCTGCCAGCTAGGATAACTAACCAATAGTAGCTTAACTAAAACAAAGGAAAATATACAGTTTTGAATTAATCTCAACAATTGGTTAATTCGGATATGCATATCCGAAATATTTCAATATTTTAAATTTGATGTATCAAATTTTATTAACACACAAATTAAAACACAAACTAAATAAAATAAAGATGATAAACCGTATATTCAACCAAAAATAAAAAATACATCGTAAAATAAAAGAATATTAATATTCCAAATATGTCATTGGTAAATTAACCGATCAATTAAATGCTACTATATATATTAACACACAAACTAAATAAAATAAAAGAGATAAACCGTACATTCAACCAAAAATACGTCGTAAAATAAAAGAATATTAATATTCCAAATATGTAATTGGTAAATTAATCGATTAATTAAATGTTAATATATATATATATATATATATATATATATATATATATATATATATATATATATATATATATATATATATATATATATATATATATATATATATATATATATATATATATATATATATATATATATATATATTATAAAATAATATATATTTCTTTTATTTTATTTTATTAAATAGATATGTTGATTAAAATAATATATATTTAATTATATATTTTAATTAATACAAATAATTATACTATTATTAATACAATTGATTCTCCTTGATTTATGTTTTCTGTATCAGATAATATTTCGGAAATGTATTTCCGAAATATTTCAAGGGGCTGAATTCGGAAGTGCATTTTCGAAAACACTTTTTTTTTTTTTTAAAAATATGATTTTGGACATGCATCTCCGAAAATACATTTTTTTTTAAATAAAGTGTTTTCGGAACTGCACTTTCGAAATCAACTTATTTTTTAGAAAAAAAATGACTTCGGAGATACATTTCTGAAATATAAAAATATTTTGGAAATTTCACCGCTGATATAAAAAAATTTAGGTTTATAAAGAAATTGTCAAGAACTTTTCATGTATAGTATAAGGGCCCATTATTTGCTTTTAAAATTTGGGTCGTTTTCTAGATTGAAAGTTGAAACTCACTTCTTTAGAAATTCATTCTCACATTGAATTTGAATGTTAATTCAAACATGATTGATGTTTTAGTATACAATTTGGATCAATAGTTAGTGTATATTATCATGCACAAATCTTAAAAGTGGTAATCTAAAACTATTTATGATTAAAAATCATTTTTTTGAAAAATTTTGAATTAAAAAAAGGAAGAAAAATAGAAGACACTTTCATGTATGTATACCCATCACTAAATTAAATTCGTATGTTTATTTATTAAATTTTAATATTAGCCAAATACAAATGCATATCTTGTCAAATGTCTTCTTCAAACTTTCTTTCTTTTGTGGTTTTGGCACAGTGGTCATGGAGGCAATGTTTATATAAATTTAAATGAACTGACCCCATGGTTTAAATTTCAATGTATAGAAAGAAAGCTAAAGAAAATAGTATATATAACTACAAATATAGAAAGGTATAGAACGTGGGTCGAAACAGACAAATCGGTTTGTCCATTGTGGTAACACTTTCCCTTAATTTCTCAATTAAGTGATTAAATTAAATTAAAGTGGTCTCTAAATTAAATTGAGGTAGTTAATACAATAATGTAGTACTTATTACAAATATCTATGTTTCTTATGTTTACTTGTACCCCAAGAAATTACAAATATCTATGTTTCTTATGTTTACTTGTACCCAAAAAAACATGAAACTCACCAATTGTTAGTTGGTTCAGTGGTGATTAGCACTGAACTTGATAGAGAGGACTACGGTTTGATCCCCGCAACTGTGATCGGGAGGGAGCTGAACTCACTTGAGGCCAGAGCTGGACCATTTTTATTTTAAAACCGACATAAACTGCACCACGATATTTTAAAACCGAGGCCAGAGCTGACTTTTATTTTAAAACCGACATAAACTACACCACGATATTTTACTCATAATTAATAGATGTGTACAAATAATGCATATATTATTCATAGATTATGATATTATTACTCGTTTCTAATTAAAATGTTACTCGAAACAATTTAAATATTACTCGTACGAGACTTATGCACCGTGCATAAGGATATACCTTATGCATATCAACCTGACCCGCCCGGATGCATAAGGGAAACAGTACATGTAGCTGAAAATTTTCAAAGATAGCAACCCTCAAATTTATGTGGGCTCACTAATTGGTGAAGTTCTTAACTTCTTCCATTGACTTCAATTTTTAGTACATAAAAATCAAATGATGGAAAACTTCTACCTAACTTTAAATATATCAAATATTATACTTCTTTAAATATCAATAAAAACCAATGCCCCAAAAACCAGCATATATTGCGTATATGGTGTCACGTATGCTTGATGCTGTTCACTAGTCAGATAGAAATGGTTACTCACCCAACATTTAATTAATTTTGTTTAGGTTTCTTGAAGTAAAGGAAACTAAGGTATCTTAAAAATAAGTTGTTATGAGTTTTGTGTTTGATATATATCAAAATCAAGAAGAATTAAAAATGTAGCATTGAAGGAAATGATGACCAGAATAGTCTTTGGTAGGGAGGAAAAATTGAATGCTAAATCTTAGGTTTATGTTACCAGCCGACAAAGGATTATGGCATAGTTTTGGTTTGAAGATTATAGGAAGGATGAGTAATGGTACATTATGTTTGGCAGATAGGTACATAAGGATATATATATATATATAGAGAGAGAGAGAGAGAGACATTGCTTAAGGAAAATAATAGGTATGTATATTCTAACTAGATGTATTCAAATCAAAATAGATTTATATAAAAATTGATCTTTAAAAAAATTGAATACTATTTAATTTGTTTGGATTTTCATTTGTGAAAATCATTCCAATCAAATTAGATTTGAGATTTTTTAAATAAAAAAATATTTAAATTTAATATATGTACAGTTAGATCTTGATCTATGGATAATCCAGTTGTGATAATGTGAATGTCACTTTTTCTTGACTGCATGGCATCATTATCCCAATCACATGTTAGAAATTTTCAAAGTGTATGTTTAGATATATTTGAGTAACAGGCGGTTAATTGTATTAAACTTCTAGACTTCAAATATCAATATTGTTTTGTTAGGATTATTTTGCTTGTTTATTTGTGAAGAAAGAGGCGCATGCGCATTTTTTTACTAACCCACTTGAAGGATCGATACTTAGGTCAACAGATATTCTAGTATATATATGGTGGGTAGGAAGGAAAGATGTTTGTGTGGATTGAAGTTTCTCCATTGGTGAAATTGAGGGCTAATGATTTTACTGTGGGATAAACAGCTCTCAAATTTATTTCAAATAAAGTAGTCAAACATGAAAAAGCATGTTCCAACATTCAACAAATTTTTTTGTTATTTATCTTTGACACTTTTGATTTTTTAACATTGGAAGCGGTTAATCTTTTAAAGAGAATTCAAAAACTTGAATAACAATATTATATCTCTTAAACCTGTGAATATAAATTTTAAGATGATTGGTTCGCAATTAAAAAGGAGTAGCTGCACATATGTGTTTTTATTTCTTTTTATTTTTTATTTTAAAAATAGAAGATTATAGAAGGAATTAGTAATGGTACATTGCTTGGTAGATATGTACACAAGGAGAGAGACACACGTTGCTTAAAGAATGGCTAGATACGATGTTTTTTAAATAGAGGTCTTTAAAACCAAACTGATTCATATAAAAATTACGAGTCGATTAAAAAAACAAGAAAACTCCCAAAATATTAAATACTATTGAATTCGTTTCTAAAAACCTTTCTAAAACTATCGCAAAACCGCAAAAAGTTAGATTTAAGACATTTTTTCAAATCCAATCTAAAACAAACCTAGTTGTTTTTAATATTTATTATTAATATAATTTATTATATTAATTTATTATTTATTAATAAATAATGTGTTTTAATCTATTATCTATTATAAAACTATAAAAATCTAAATACTTGGAAAACACGATTATGTCCACTCAAAAATTAATTTTAACTAATCATAAAAGGACAAATAAGTCATTTCTCAAAATACTTGCACCACATTAGTTTCGTATTTATTGTTGCTGACATGTCGATGTCGTCACCATATTTTTTTGATATATTTTTTATTTATTTTATTCCTTCCATTTATTAACACAATAAAACATTTATTCCAATTAGTTTTAAAATTCAAATTTAAATTAATTCATAATTACCTATGGCAAGCCTATTTATGTAGGTTAATTGCTTTGGGTTGAAATACGAAACATCACGTAGCAATTCTCCATGTTCTACAACTTTCCATATTAACACAATAAAATATTTATTCCAATTAGTTTTAAAATTCAAATTTAAATTAATTTAATAATTACCTATGGCAAGGCTATTTATGTAGGTTAATTGCTTTGGGTTGGAATACGGAGCATTACATAGCAATTCTCCATGTTTTACAACTTCCCATAAACCCTAAATTATTTTTGATTTCTGATTTCGAAACCTTACATATATCCATGGAATTCTCTTCCCTTCCACTAACCGGTGCTCCTTTACATCCATTGAATTCGAAAAAAGGTTGTGGCTTTGCATTTGATATTTTCTTTCATCCGTATTCATCATTTCTGAAATCCGATTCTGCTTTATGTTTTATTCAAATCCTATTATGTGTTTCATCGGTATTCACTTCTTTGCAACATTAACCTGGATTATTTTTGTTTCTTTTGATGGCAAACAGAAGCATATTTGGAATGTCTCGCCCTACTGAAGCTGTTAAAGATATCAATGATTCCAAAGATTTATGGAAAATTGCTGTTAGATGCAAGCATATGTGGACTGTAACCAGTGCTTCAAACAAGGAGCACATAGAGATGGTATTAGTTGATTCAAAGTTGTGTATGTTTGTTACTGATAACATCTGCAAATTTTATAATTTATAACATTTAATTCTGATAACATCTGCAAAATTGCTAATTTCTAACGTTGTTAAATAAATTATGGTTTTCAGCTGGATTTGATTCAAGCTATTGTGCCATCTTATTTGGTTCCGAAATTCAAGATGCAGTTGGCAATTGGAAGTTCATACGTTATGCAGAATTTCAAAGTCTCGAATAATGACTTCTCTTTTAGGTCTACAAAGCATATTTGCAAATTGGTTTTCTGTGGATCTACTTCTGTGAAAAAAATGGACATTGACAACATTCCTTCAAACTACTTAAACATACTTGGTTTCGATGCAATAGTTGAAGGAAAGTTTCAGTCTAATTTGTTAGTTGGTGAGTTATACCCAAATACTAATTTTTAATGTATCTTAACTTTGGTGTACATGAATATTATGTTTGATCACAATCATTATCTATTTTGTAGATGTCATTGGAGGAGTTACTGAGATTTCTCAATCCCAAATAATACCTGACAATAACAAGAGCAAAGTGGTTTTCACATTGACTGACATGAGGTCTTTATTGTATAATATCGCATTTTGCAAAATCATGTTTATATTTTATTAATAGATTTTTTTTTGGATGCAGCAAAAGCTCTGTTCAATGTACTCTATGGGGTCAACTTGTTGTCCAACTCTATAAATATTATACAAATAACAAGGATGATGGCAATATTGTTGTTTTACTTATTAATGCAAGAATTAAGGAAGCACAAGGTATCAAATTTTTGATTGGTCTTAATAACCATCCAAAACATTGTGCTGATGAGTGATTAAATAACTTTTCAGGAGCTTATCCATTGAATGTATCCAACGCATGGAGTGGCACAAGATTATTGATAAATGATGTTAGCGTTAGTGAGATAAACGAGCTTAAAGAAAGGTATAAGTTTTAAATACTCCTGTGTTATTGCAATGTTTTATTTTACACATTTATCTCATCTTTTGATTCATCTATCTTTCTTTTATGTGTTAACAAGTCTGAAGAATGAATTACCATTGTTGTCTTCTTCGAGTCTGCAAGTGGATGTCACGCAGAACTCACAGTTCTCAGAATTCGATAAGTTTGTGTGGAAAGCTCAAATTTTGAGTCTGGAAGAAATTGCAATTCTTCGTGATGTAAGAGTTATGAATTAATCTACTTTTTAAATTTACAATAAATATGTCTAAATATTGTATTTAATTTAGTTGTAACTATTAATCCTTCAGGAGACAACCTGTGTCACCATTGCAACATTGGAAAAATTTGAATGTGGGCAGTCAGGATGGTTTTATGATGAATGTACTAGAAGTGTCTCTTTAAAGGATGGAAAACTGATGTGTTATTCCAAACATGTGTCTGCAGTGTGAATACAAGATTACACTCAAAGATGTTTTTGATTCATGGCAAACTCAATAAGCATTCAAACAACAAAGCGGGAGCAGAAAACTCAAAGAAAAAGCAAGCATTGATCACTCATGACAGAACAGGTTGATCTATTATGCATATAGGTCGACTCAACACAAGCAAAACAAGAAGAATGCAGAAAAGCAGCAGTTAGGTCGACCTACTGTCAACCCTGGTCGACCTAAAATGGACAAAAATCCATATACTTCTGCTAGGTCGACTCACACACCATCTAGGTCGACCTAAATTGATGAAATTTACATATCAGTCTGCTAGGTCGACCTACACAACAACTAGGTCGACCTAATCTGAGAAAATGTCCCCAGAATGCATCTGAAGAGGATTCTGGTCGACCTACTCCTTAAACAGGTCGACCTAACTGGGAGCAAAAATCTGCAAGCTCTGCTAGATCGACCTAAACACTACAAGAGGTCGACCTAACTGATCAAGAATGCCAAAAATTCTGTTTCTGTCATCTCCAACTGTTAAGCTATCATATATATTATCAAAGGTTCAATTATTCAATGCAACACCAACGACTGAAAGATACACAAAGGCTTCTCATCTTCGTTCTTCGTCATCTCCAACGCAATTACACATAATCATTCTTGCGTTGAGGGTTAGTGATCGAGTTCGATAACGTCCATGGAACGGAATTGAAGATTCCTAGTGGGTGAAGATTTGTGGGGTTTTTGGTGAATAAAATCTGCGGGTTTTGTCCTCCAAGATAGGTGTTTCTTGGGGGGTTTTATCAAGAGGTTTCATCGAGGATCCGGCTGAGTGTGAAGATTGAAGAACAAGGGTTCGAGGGAATTGAAGACACTGCAGAAAGGGATCAAAGTGAAGCTCTTGGATAACCTTGATCTGACTCAAGATTAAGGGGGGAGAAGATTCAAAGGATCGACATAATTGGTTTATGGTTTATCGCTTTGTTATCTTCTTTGTATATACTACTTTCAACATTAATGAAAGATTACCCAATTTCAGTTTGGAATTGGGGGCGGACGTAGTCGTAGCGAGGACGATCGACGAACTGCCTAAACAAATATCGTGTTCTTGTCGCTTTTACTTTTTCATTTACGTTCTGTTCATATTTGGTTATAATAGCAAATTGATCAACGATTCGAGTGTTAAGATTGTGAATTAAGAACTTATATAAACATCACAATCCATCACATATTGAATCACCGTCAATTTGATCATTATCACCAAGTGTTTGTATATTTGTTTCTATCACTTTTACTGCATTGCAAACATTGTCCATCATACAAGAAGTTAATCTGATTTTCAATAAGAGCAACGCTTTGATTCTGCAACGTATACTCTTATCACTTACCTCAAGTTTTTGACTGGTTTTAAACACATATACAATCGTTTCGATAGTGGTTCGGAATAGACGCAAGTCGATTCAGAATCACTTCCGCTGAAAAGTCGTTTAACTCCGTAAAACTGTGAACGATCTATTCACCCCCCCTCTAGATCCTAAGGCCAGCGTCTAACAAGTGACATCAAGAGCTCTGGTTTATTCCGTGCTACGTGAAACACTTATTGGAAAGATGGCTTCCGGACCTAAAGGGGCTCACAATAGAGCTCCAGTTTTCAACGGTGAAAACTATGGCTATTGGAAGGATTGTATGTGTGTCCACATCAATGCAATTGATAGGAACATCTGGACAGCTATTGTCAATGGTCCCTTTCAGATCACCATGACAAATGCAGCTGGTGCAGTTGTTCCAAAACCAAAAAATACTTGGGATGCTGAAGATGAAAAGAGATATGCATACGATTGGAAAGCGAGAAACATTCTAATCTCAGCTCTAGGAGTTGATGAATACTATCGCGTTTCCCATTGTAGATCAGCTAAAGCTATGTGGGACACATTGCAAGTTGCCCACGAGGGAACGAATGATGTCAAACTAGCTAGGATCAATATGTTAACTCAAGAGTTCGAACTCTTCCACATGGAAGATGGTGAATCCATCGAAAACATGCAGAAGAGATTCGTTCACCTGAAAAATCGGTTAAATTCTCTTGATAGACCTGTTTCCAATGCAGTTGCTACTAACAAAATCTTAAGATGCTTGAACAGGGAATGGCAACCCAAGGTTACAACAATAAAGGAAGCAAATGATCTAAACACCTTAGACATTACCACTCTCTTTGGTAAACTAGAGGAACATGAACAACACCTTAAATGCCTTGACATGCATGAGAAAAGGGCAAAGAAAGAAAAGAACATGGAGAAAGAGGTAGAGAAGAAGTCAATAGCTCTAAAAGCTTCAAGCTCCAAGACCTCAAGACAAGAGCCAAAGGATAGTGATACAAGTGATGACGAAGACTCCGATGATGAGGAAATGGGACTGTTTGTGCGAAGATACAACAAATATCTAAAGAAAAATGGAGCAAAACATTCTGATAAAGGCTTGATCAACTATAGAAAGCAATCAAACAAGTTCAAACAAGATGACGACAACAAAGGAAAAATCAAAGGCCTTTGCTTCAATTGTGGGAAAGCCGGTCACTACAAACCGGATTGTCCATACCTTAAGAAGGAAAAAGAGAAGAACCAAAGCAAAGGTCATAACAAATCTAAAAGAGCCTACATAGCATGGGAAAGTGATTCATCTAGTGAAAGCTCATCAAGCGATGAAGAAGAATCAGCAAACCTATGTTTCATGGCTCATCAACACAAGAAAAAGAAAGCTGTAAGTCATCTTAAACCTGAACTCGTAGATAAGGTATCTCATTCTCAACTAAAACTTGCTTTTGAAGAATTACATAGAGATGCAATTAAAGCTTTCAAACTTTTGGCCTCAAATAAGAAAATATTTTCATATCTTGAATCAAAAGTTGAGAAAACCGAAAAGGATATGGAAGCTTTAAAACAATCTATGCTAGACATTCAAAAGGATAAAGTTGAAATAGATCCTACATCATGGTTTGGTTGTGAGACATGTCACATTTGGCAAAAAGAAGTAAGAGATCTAAAAGCCAAGTTAGACAAGGCTCTACAACCAAAAGTGACTTTTGCCGTTGATCCAAATAAGTTCAAAAGATCGTATACTCCTTTATATAGTAAATACACTTTTGTACCAAAAGTATCAACTAGCAAAACACCATATTCTCATCATATTACCTGTCATTATTGTTGCAAAAAGGGACATACCATTGAAAAATGCAAATTTAGGAGAATTTTAGTTCCTAAAGGAGTATTTCAATGGTTGCCTAAGTGCAACAATGTCTGTACTCACCATCTAGGACTCAATGAAGATTGGGGACCGTCCACTCTAAATTAATCTTTGCAGGAAAAGTGTCTTGACATCGCCAAAAGGTGGTGGTCTCTTGATAGCTGATGCTCAAGACACATAAAAGGAAGACATATCACTTTTGGTATGTCATCTATGAAGAACTATTCTTGGCAAAGGAAATGCAGGTGACCTGGCCACCACAAATGTATAAGATACATCACAAATACAGTTAACCCGAAAAACACAAAAGATGCATTACTTGATGTGCAATTGGCAAGTTGCTTTGCAAAGAAATTTTAAACCTATTCTAAGCAGAATATTGTTTGGGACCATGTCCCGCATCCGGGAGAACATCAAGTAATCGATACTAGATGAGTTTTTCGCAAAAATCAAGCAATCAAGCTATGAAACATTCTATCAAGACAATTCATCATCAAATCTAGGAGTATGGCACACTAACAAGAGGACTTCACACAATGATGACAAAACACCTACACATTGAGAAAGCGGTAACATGTTTATTGTTCACTTCCAAAAATTTTATTGATTCTATAATATGCTATCAATTATCATGCTTATAGTGACTTCAAGTATGCTTACCCATATATCTCAATTACATATGTGTTCATCATCTCCACTCATAACATATCATAATTTGGGCATACAAGCAAGCAACTAAGCATAAATTCATCATATAGCAACATCTCTAAGTCATTTCAAACATTTTGAAGCAATTTAGGTCGACCTACCTTGTATCTGAGTCGACCTACAGAAGAAAAATTTCAGCAGAAACTAAAATTGTCCAGTTACGTCGACCTACCCACTCTTTAGGTCGACCTAAATTGGTTATTTTTCTCACTACCTCTGTTAGGTCGACCAGACCCTCATTTAGGTCGACCTACTGGTTCAAAAATTTCCAATTTTGGGTCTGTTGGTCGACCCGACCCATCCCCATTCATTCATAATCATTCCTTTTTTCTTTCCCACTCATTCTCATATCATTGTGTACGGCCAACCCTAATTCCTCAAAGTTCAAAGAGTGTCAAAAATCATCCCTCTCACACAAATCATCTTCAACCATGCCTCCAAAATCAAGAAAAGGAAAGGAAATTGCTTCTAGTTCATCATCTCAACCGGTAAGTGCTCTTGTTCATCCTGATTGTAGGGAAAATTTTGAGAATTGGCAGATGAAAAGAAAAATTGTTAAGCAATATACCTATGATCCAAATCTTGTCAAAAACATGCATATCCCCGATGTCGCTGCTTTGATTGAACATCAAAATATTCATCCCTTAGTGCAATGTGATACTCCGTACTGTGAAAATACCGTTAGGGCTTTCTATGCAGGATTTACAAAAGGGGATGGTTGTAATTTCCGTTTCAAAATGGGCTCTAGGTCGCATGTTGTTGACAAACGGGCTTGGATTAGTATCTTTGGTCTGAAAATTGTAGGTGATGAATTCTGTATGGTAGACGGGGATGTACCGGGAAACTATGACCATGAGGCCTACATGAAGACTATCCTCAAAGACCCTTCCGTTTTCGACAGACCTAATGAAACAATAACAGCCGGTCATCTGAAGCGAGATCCTAGGCTCTTAAATTGGGTAATCTCAAGAATCATTCGACCAAGGGCAGGAGGGTATTCAAGAATTGAAAGGAATGAAGTTGTGCTCATGTATCTGCTGCAAAATAGAACGCGTATACATTGGCCTCACTTCCTAGCTGCTAAGTTTCATGAGGTCCAACAGAAAACTACAGCCCTGTGTTATGGATCAATCATTCAAACAATTTTCAATCACTTCGGCATGCGACTTGATCACTTACACTACACTCGCATACATCAATCTCAAGAATTCTCACAAACCACCTTGACTCTTATGGGATACCATTGGAATCCAGTTAGGAAAACCTACTATCTCATTCAAAAGGGAACAGGGAAGGTTATCTACAACTATGATGATCCCACGGAGTTTGGAAACAATGCAGGAAATGAAGAAGAAGGACTTGATCAAGACAATGCAAATGATGATGATCATCACATGGAAGATGTTGCACAAGATACAGATGCAAATTGGAGATATGTTCCTTCACAACAAGAGGATATCCCTTGGGGATACACGGCTCCGACTCCGCCAGATCAAACCAACATCATTTCCATGTTAGAAAATATGCAGCTCCTTCAACAACAACACTTCAACACACAACAGCTTCAATTCCAACAAATGCAACAGCTCCAACAAGATCGCTATGAAGAACAACAACAACAATATCAATCGTTGTACAACTTGATTCAAGACCACAAAAGCGATTTTGAGACTTTTGCCTCCAACTCGACTCTAAGACAGAATCAGTTTGAGGAAACGGCATTGCATCGTCATGCCAACATAAGTCAAAGCTTCAATACTCTAAACCACTCCGTGCTTGATCTGTTGGAACAAGTTGAAGAAGACCGTCCTCAAATATTTCAAAGAGGAAGAGGAAGACGGGGAAGGCGTTAGGATGCATATCTTTTCATTTCATCATATCATTACATCTCATTCCATCACTGTCATGAATATTCTAAGTACTTAGTTTAGTTTTCTTTAAAATGTGTCTGAATATTATGTGTGCTTGATTGTAACATTCAAAGTTTTCTTTGGATATTATGTCACCTCTACTTGCTTCTGTTAATGATTATGTATGTTGTAGTGTTCTTTTAAACATCTTTAGATCTTATGGTTTCACTGTATACATTTTATCTATTACACTATGAATGCTAGTGTTTCCTGTTTGATTATTTTTTATATGTTTCTCTCGTTACTCTTCTATTTTCGTTGTATATCTTTTTGATGTTGTCAAAGGGGGAGATAGATGCTGAGTGTACGGGGGAGCTTTGTTGAGAGATTACCTTGTTGAGAAATAGATGCTGAGTGTACGGGGGAGCTTTGTTGAGAGATAAACGCTGAGTTTGCTGAGTATTTGTCACTTACTACCAAAGCCTCGACTACTGGTTTGCCATCATCAAAAAGGGGGAGAATGTGAATACAAGATTACACTCAAAGATGTTTTTGATTCATGGCAAACTCAATAAGCATTCAAACAACAAAGCGGGAGCAGAAAACTCAAAGAAAAAGCAAGCATTGATCACTCATGACAGAACAGGTTGATCTATTATGCATATAGGTCGACTCAACATAAGCAAAACAAGAAGAATGCAGAAAAGCAGCAGTTAGGTCGACCTACTGTCAACCCTGGTCGACCTAAAATGGAGAAAAATCCATATACTTCTGCTAGGTCGACTCACACACCATCTAGGTCGACCTAAATTGATGAAATTTACATATCAGTCTGCTAGGTCGACCTACACAACAACTAGGTCGACCTAATCTGAGAAAATGTCCCCAGAATGCATCTGAAGAGGATTCTGGTCGACCTACTCCTTAAACAGGTCGACCTAACTGGGAGCAAAAATCTGCAAGCTCTGCTAGGTCGACCTAAGCACTACAAGAGGTCGACCTAACTAATCAAGAATGCCAAAAATTCTGTTTCTGTCATCTCCAACTGTTAAGCTATCATATATATTATCAAAGGTTCAATTATTCAATGCAACACCAACGACTGAAAGATACACAAAGGCTTCTCATCTTCGTTCTTCGTCATCTCCAACGCAATTACACATAATCATTCTTGCGTTGAGGGTTAGTGATCGAGTTCGATAACGTCCATGGAACGGAATTGAAGATTCCTAGTGGGTGAAGATTTGTGGGGTTTTTGGTGAATAAAATCTGCGGGTTTTGTCCTCCAAGATAGGTGTTTCTTGGGGGGTTTTATCAAGAGGTTTCATCGAGGATCCGGCTGAGTGTGAAGATTGAAGAACAAGGGTTCGAGGGAATTGAAGACACTGCAGAAAGGGATCAAAGTGAAGCTCTTGGATAACCTTGATCTGACTCAAGATTAAGGGGGAAGAAGATTCAAAGGATCGACATAATTGGTTTATGGTTTATCGCTTTGTTATCTTCTTTGTATATACTACTTTCAACATTAATGAAAGATTACCCAATTTTAGTTTGGAATTGGGGGCAGACGTAGTCGTAGCGAGGACGATCGACGAACTGCCTAAACAAATATCGTGTTCTTGTCGCTTTTACTTTTTCATTTACGTTCTGTTCATATTTGGTTATAATAGCAAATTGATCAACGATTCGAGTGTTAAGATTGTGAATTAAGAACTTATATAAACATCACAATCCATCACATATTGAATCACCATCAATTTGATCATTATCACCAAGTATTTGTATATTTGTTTCTATCACTTTTACTGCATTGCAAACATTGTCCATCATACAAGAAGTTAATCTGATTTTCAATAAGAGCAACGCTTTGATTCTGCAACGTATACTCTTATCACTTACCTCAAGTTTTTGACTGGTTTTAAACACATATACAATCGTTTCGATAGTGGTTCGGAATAGACGCGAGTCGATTCAGAATCACTTCCGCTGAAAAGTCGTTTAACTCCGTAAAACTGTGAACGATCTATTCACCCCCCCTCTAGATCCTAAGGCCAGCGTCTAACATGCAGAGCCTGTTCCAAGGTATTATGTAGTTCATGATTATCTTTCCAAACTATTTTGTACTTCTGAACATGTACATACTTATAGTATTGTTATATTTGTTATAGGTTTAGGCTTGATGTCTTGGCTTCCGACGGTAAATTCAAGTATAAGTTTATTTTTTGGGACGTTGATTGGAAAGTCTGCTCTTCAAATGAAAACAGAATTGACCAAGGTATACCTTTGTATTTTCTCAATATTAACCCATATTTAACCTATTGTTAACACATATTTTTGTCTATTCAGTCTGGAGAATATGATCCACTTGAATTCCCTTACGAACTTGATTCAATCCTCAAAAAGGAGTTGGCTATAAGAGCAGTATTTTTGCCCAACAAGGCACATCTATCTGTAATTGCATTTAAACGTGACGAGGATATCCGTAAGAGGATAAGGGATAGCTTCAAAACTGAGGAGGTATTACATTTAAACTTATTTGATGTATACCTGATTTAAGTATATGTTATTAACGATTATCATAATTTGCAGCATACTTCAAAGCTTCAAACTCCGGATCAATTGTCACAGGAGGACTTGCTAACTATTTCTGTTAGTTTTTACTCCAATACAATGTACATGTTGCTATAGCTTTATGTTCATTTATAGTAATACTGATAATTGTTTTCCATGATATTTGCAGGAGTCCATATCTGCATCTGCTGATATGATCCTACAGATGGTAATTCAGCCCTTACTCCATCAAAAAGGTCTCTAACTGATGCAGTCGATGATTTAGAGAGTGTCCAACTGTCTTCCACCAAGCTTACAAAGGATATAAAGATGGAAAAATAATAACCTGCAACAGTTTTAGGGGTTTTATCGTTTTTCAGTTTTTGATAGACTTTATGTATTTCTTGGTGTTGTTTGCTTCTTTTGTTACTTTGGGCAACTTATCATTAATCAAAAACAATTATCTTTATCATGCTATAAATTTATATTTATATGTCACTTTGATATCTTCAATTTTAAGGGAGTTATCAGTTAAACTTTTAAGTTTACGCATGTCATACTATACTGCATCCATCAACCTTCCAATTACCATATCAATTATAGAATCTGCAACTATTTGTTCAACGTTAATTATTCAGTAACAATTTAAAAATATCATAACACATTATAATCAATGTATAATAGACTAAATCAAACATTTCGATATAAAAATGTTTCATATTCTCATTATATTCATGTTGTGACTGTTTGTGAATTTGAACAATAACTTTAATAACATCATGAGCAGGTACCTTTCTTTACATTAATTTGAATTACATTCCTTATGCTCATGATGTTAACCTTTGCGTTATCAGACTGTTATTCTCTTTGCAGGTAGCATATATGGTCTTTAGGTTAAGTAATAGTATTGTGGATATTCATGACTTATGCCAAGATGCTTTGATAAAGTTCTTCCTTAACCTTTAAGAGCATTCCAGTTTTCATTTGAGAACATCTGTTAAAATTAATTTAAAAAATCAAAATACAATTAAATCAAACATTCTTAGATAACCTTTTTTTATAACTGTGAGATGAATGAATATTGGATATGATGATGATCAGCTTACCCTCCCAAGGCTGAGCTTGACATCTTCGAATTTTTGAGAGTGAAGAGTAAATAATTGTTCCAACTTATAACAAGCACACAATGAACTTCTGATATATATAACTATTTTTAAATAGACAAATATGGACATGCAATGGTTATTTATGAAGATGGTTAAACTAGGGAAGTTGATTTGATATCACATAGCCTACTAATGATGAAAATCTTTCCATCATACCTATTCTGCCTGCATTGTATAATGTGTCACATGTTGCAAGCTATGCTACTATTAATCATTATTGTTCACATTATTCCTTTTCTTTTGAGTTTCCATATTTAATGCATTATAGGTTGGTTTAATTACATCGTAACTAAATACCTCTTAAAACATCATTGCATCGTGTGAAACAATGCATTGGTAGAACAACAATCAGTATCCTAAGTGAATTAAATCTCTAACTATTAATAAAAGGGTTTTAAAATGAGGTATTATATTATGTAGTACATTGTATGATATTATGCCACCATAAATACTGCGTTTTTACCAACAAACCTTTCAAATTATAACAACATAATATTTAATATAACTTTACATGCTATTTTAATATATTGAATTGTGTTAATAGCATAATGTGATAAGTAATGCAAAGCAGTTATCAGAGATTAATTTTAGAAGTTATGAACGATAAAAACATTGACAGGAAAAATGTTGCAGCCATGGCAAGGAAAAAAAGGAAGAAACTTCTCAAAGACAGAAGGATGAAAAGGATCAGAGTTGATGAAAATCTAATGAACCACAACTCTTTTTCCTATTTGTACAACCCTCCATCCAGAAACTTTCTGAGAACTCCACTATCTAATATTACATCTAAAGTCATTCAAGAGAGAAACCAGAAACTTACAAATTATGCAAGTGGAACGATTACTTCGTCTGAAAAAAGATTGAACATCGGTGTTAATGAAGTTGTGTCATCGAAGATCTTGAAGAGGAGAAGTTTGGAGAATGAAAATTGTCCTTCTTCACCAGGAACTAAAATCCCAACACCAACCTCTACACCAGTAGGATGCAAATCAAACATTACTTTTGAGACATTATCCCCACAGCAAAAATCGGCATTAGCACGTAAGAGAAGGAAGAAAATTATTCAACATAAGAATTCTCATACAAATAGTAATGTTCACAGTATGTTCATTATTAATGGTGGACATGTCTTACTCAATTCACCTGACAGCTTCAACACACGTACACCTCAGAGTTGTATTACGTCCACCATGCACAGTCAAATATATGATAATGCATTTACACATGGCAATGGAGACGCGTGTACAAGAAAAAACAGATGAATGGTTCCTTTATTCAAGAGATGACTACCAATTTATTGAATAATTTTTCAAACTTTGAACAGGGACAAGCATCTACTTTGACAAAAAATATTCCTACCAGTACAATTGCTAACAATGAAGGTAATGAATCATTTGAAGAAGATTCAACTGATGAATCCCTCACTGACAATTCGTGCGAATTCATAAATGAAAATCCAGACTATGACACCAGTTCAACTATCGATGATGAAGAAGACTATCGAACCATTTATACACCGCAGAGTTGTATTAATGAATGCATGTATCATTTTTTATTTAATTGTTTCCTTTTTATATTTGGTATTGCAAATATTGATTATTATAAACAGTCTGTAATATTAATATGTAGAATGTTCTATTTTCTTTATATAGGTTAATTGGATATTGGGGATCCTTCAATTGAATGCACTCACTGTGGAGCACTTATGTGGTATCAAGAGAAAACTGACAAACGGAAGCATAGTGCAGTTCCTAAGTTCCAATTGTGTTGTGGAAATGGTAAAGTTGTGCTGCCACTTTTGAAAACACCACCAATGTTGCTCAAGAATCTTTTGTCGGATAACAATAATGAACATTCTACAAATTATCAGCAGAATTGCAGGCTATATAACATCATGTTTGCCTTTACGTCTCCTGGAATGAAATTTGACAACAGATACAATACTGGAAGAGGTCCACCCAACATGAGAATTCATGGGCAGTCTTGCCATAGGATTGGGAGCATGATGCCTTTGAACGGAGAAACCCCAAAATTTGCCCAGCTTTATATCTACGACACTGATAATGAGATTCATCATAGGATGCAAGGCGTAGGGTAATAATTCTGATAACAATTTACCTCCTTATATTATTTTGTATACTGTCTTTGTTTATTTATTTTATGAAATACTGTCTTACTTTAGTCATGCTTATGATTTGTTTTATATGTCATTGCAGTAACAATCCAAATATAATACCAAACACTGTTAGTAGGTTGAAACTTATGCTTGATGAATTCAACACACATGCTAAGTCTTTCAGAATGGCAGCAAATGGGTTAAAGGATTATGCGGTACCTGACCTCAAACTGAAATTAATAGCTGATAGATCAAAAGATGGAAGAATTTACAACCAACCTACCGTGTCTGAGGTTGCTGCACTAATAGTTGGTGATGTTGATACAGGTTCTAAAAGAGATATTATCCTTGAGAGACAAAGTGGAAGGCTAAAAAGAATTAGCGAATTTCATCCAAGTTATCTTGCGTTACAATATCCACTTCTCTTTCCATATGGAGAAGATGGTTTTAGACTTGGTGTTCTATATAGGGAAACAAATCCAAAAAAAAAGGGAAGATGAATAAACTCACCATTCGAGAATGGATGAATTTTAGGATTCAGACAAGGAAGGATGAAGCACATACACTTTTGAGGTCAAGGAGGTTGTTTCAACAGTTTTTGGTTGATGGATTCACTATGATGGAGTCACAAAGATTGAATTACATACGCAAGCACCAAAAAAATTGAGAGTTTCGAAGTACTCAAATTTATCTGGCTTAGAACAACAAACAACCATGCAAGGAGCAAACAAAGGCAAAAGAGTGGTTTTACCGTCAACTTATGTTGGAAGTCGGAGATACATGGAACAACTATACTTTGATGGAATGGCAATTTGTAGTCAAATTGTGTTTCCTGATCTTTTTGTCACCTTCACATGCAATCCAAATTAGCCTGAAGTTAAAAGGGTGCTTAGCACAATGAATTTGCAAACTCAAGATCGTCCTGACATTATCGCAAGAATATTTAAAATAAAGTTGGATGAGATGTTGTGTGATTTAACAAAGAAGCATGTCTTAGGCCGTGTTGTAGCATGTAAGAGACATGAATTAAGTTTGATTTACTTATCTTAATATTTACCTATATTAATTATTTTATATTAATTATTTTATATTAATAATTTGTTACTAATTTTAATTATTTCAGATATATATACACCATTGAGTTCCAAAAAAGAGGTTTACCACATGCACATATTCTTCTTTTCATGCATCAATCAAGCAAATATCCCACTCCAGATGACATAAACAAAATCATTTCAGCCGAAATACCAGCCGAAGATGACGATAGGCAATTGTATAACTTGGTCAAGACACATATGATTCATGGACCATGTGGTTTGGCAAATAGGTCTTCACCTTGCATGAAAAATGGTAAGTGCTCCAAATTCTTTCCCAAACCATTCCAGCCTCAAACCATTGTAGATCAAGAAGGATATCCCATGTATAGAAGAAGAGATTCTGGAAATACAGTTGTGAAAAAGAAAGTTGTTCTTGATAATAGATATGTCGTTCCTTACAATCCATATCTGTTGAAGAAATATCAAGCTCACATCAATATGGAGTGATGTAACCAAGGCACTTCCGTTAAGTACTTATTCAAGTATATTAACAAAGGGTATGATCGAATAAGTGCAGTTGTTGTTGAAACTGACATAAATGGAACTTCAATTGTAAGAAATGTAGATGAAATCAAGCAATACCTAGATTGTAGATATGTCTCCCCGGCTGAAGCATGTTGGAGGATTTTTTCATTTCCGATTCATGGGAGATCACCTTCGGTAGAAAGGTTGTATTTTCATCTTGAAGGCGAAAATCCAGTTTACTATACTGATCATGAACTGATAGATGAAGTTCTTGACAAACCAAGTGTGAAGGAATCCATGTTCACAGCTTGGATGGAAGCAAACAAGACATATGAAGAGGGAAGGAATTTAACATACTCTGCTTTTCTTTCCAATTTTGTTTAAGATAAAAGATATCGACGATGGAAACCACGTAAAAGAGGTCGTACCATTGGACGACTAATTTGGGTTCCTCCAAGTACCGGTGAGTTGTATTATCTTAGAATGATGCTTATGGTTGTAAAGGGACCAACATGCTATGAGGATATAAAAAAGGTCGGTGGAATTGTTCGTGAAAGTTATAGAGATGCTTGCTTCGAAATGGGATTTCTTAATGATGACAAGGAATATGTTGCAGCCATAAATGAGGCGAAGGATTGGGGTTCCGGATACTTTTTGAGAAAGTTATTTGTCACTATGCTACTATCCGGTACAATTGATAGGCCACGACATGTTTGGGAAAAAACTTGGAGGATTTTATCCGACGGTATTCTTTATCAACAAAGAGAAGCTACAAATAGAAAAGTTATGTTCTTTTTATCTAATAGATTTAAATACATTAATATATTTACCATATTCATGTTGTACTTATATTTTGAACTGTTATATGCAATTCCAATCAATTAAATAAGACATTTATGGACCAAAGGTTTATTTATGTATGCATCTGAATGTAAATCATGTTACCTTATGTGTTTTTAAAAGAAGCATAATTCTCATATCTCAAATAGTAATCTATTTCGTGGACCTGCTGTATTTTCGTGGTATTTGAATTAACATGATTCCAGAACTGCAAATCAAGTTGTATCTACTTTGTGTTAACAATCATATCAGATTATATAAAGTGCATGTTAGTGTTCATATTGTAAAAACATTCTAACTTTATAATAGATATTAATTTCTATGTTTATTTATAGACATGCAGTTGTCAACCACTAAGTTGAAAAATTTGACACTAATAGAAATTGAGAATATGATGCAACTGAATCGAAGAAGTTTGCATGAATTTAAGGACATGCCTTATCCAGATTCGTATGTCACACGACATGTCGGCAACAGACTGATTTATGACGAACATGATTACAATGCCGATAATGAACGTGAAAAATTCCAGAATTTATTTGCTGCCCTAACAGGTTTATTTACATAACTGTTATATGATGTTGTGAGACAATATGATATATGATGGCTTTTTATGTTCAATACTTAATTTTGTTTATGTTAAATGTATAGATGAACAACGTTCAATCTTTGAACAAATTATGGAAGCTGTGAACAAACAAAAGGGAGGGGTGTTTTTTTTACATGGCTATGGAGGCACCGGAAAAACTTACATGTGGAGAACATTATCAAGTGCAATCCGTTCTAAGAAAAAAATAGTTCTTACTGTTGCTTCAAGTGGGATAGCTTCGTTGTTATTGCCAGGGGGTAGAACTGCCCATTCAAAGTTCAAAATTCCCGTGCCAACACTTGACAACTCTACTTGCAATATTGACAAAGACACCGAACATTCGGAGTTATTTGAAGCAACGAATGTCATTATATGGGATGAAGCACTTATGGCCCATAAAAACTGTTTTGAGGCATTAGATAAAACTCTTAAAGATGTGATGAGCAAAAAAGGTCTTGCAAATACAATATTTGGCGGAAAGGTTGTTGTTTTCGAAGGAGATTTCCGCCAAATTCTTCCAGTTGTTCCAAGAGCAGGCCGTTCTGATATCGTACATGCTTCCATCTGTTCTTCTTATGTATGGGACTATTGTCAGGTTCTAACACTAACAAAAAACATGAGACTTCAGCATGGAAGAGATGGTATAACTTCTAATGAACTTGCATAATTCTCCAAGTGGATATTAGATGTTGGGGATGGTAAAATTAGTGAACCAAATGATGGATTGGCTGACATAGAAATTCCTCATGAACTCTTAATATCCAAGTTTGAGGATCCTATAAAATCTATAGTGTAAAGTACTTATCCCAATTTGCTGGAAAATTTTCAAGATGTACAATATTTACAAGGAAAAGCAATACTTGCCTCAACCATTGAAGTTGTGGAAAAAATCAATCATTATGTGTTGGACATGATACCAGGTATACTATACATAAAAAATCCATTATTTCACATTGATTTTACAAACGTATAAAGATTTATATATTTTTTTCAATATGTAGGAGAAGAGAAAGAGTATTTGAGTTTCGATTCAATTGATAGAACCGATACAAGTTATACTGAAGCTTATGAAGTTCTCACACCAGAATTTCTTAGTAAACTTAGAACATCAGGTCTACCAAATCATAGGATCAGATTGAAGGTTGGAACTCCAATAATGTTAATGAGGAATTTGGACCAAAGTGAAGGATTGTGCAATGGAACAAGATTAATTGTTACAAGGTTGGCAAATCATGTAATTGAGGCAAAAATAATGTCTGGCAAGAACATAGGTAACATGTTTTACATTCCTCGCATGTCAGTGTCACCGTCTGAGTCACCTTGGCCATTTAAGCTAATTAGGAGACAATTTCCAATCATTGTCTCCTACGCAATGACCATTAATAAATCCCAAGGCCAGTCGCTCGATAGCGTCGGATTGTATTTGCCTACACCTGTTTTTAGCCATGGCCAATTGTATGTGGCAATTTCAAGGGTTACAACAAAAGGTGGTCTAAAAATCTTAATTCATGACAACTAGAATGCCCCGTCTTCTACCACCACAAATGTTGTATACAAGGAGGTTTTCCAATCACTCTGTTAGTTGGTAAGTGCAATCAACTATTCAATTGCATACTTAAATTTTAATTACTCATTATTATCTAATTGTATATAGTAAAATTGCAGATACATATCCTGGAATGAATATCAAGTGGTACTACGAAGACAACACCATGAACATTCATTTATTGTTTTACATTATTAGTATTTTGATTGTTATCGCATTAGTGACATGTACTATTTTCTTCAAATTGACATCTACTTTTGTTGTATTATGTTATGTTTTCATTGATATGTACGAAGGATTTTTACAAGTCAATTCTAGAACCATGTTATATGAATACAGACAAGACCCGTGCGGTAGCACGGGTTTCTTACTAGTATTATTTAATAATTTCACCACCAGTATTTGGTTTATTAGATCGACTAATTCAATTTGAAGTCACCTATGACATGACATCAAGTGATTTTAACCCCTTTCTAATTGTAATTACAGTGATTAAACTGTGATCTTCTCTATTAAATTCAACCTCAATCACTACTGGACCAACTAACATTTTATATTTTAGACATAATCAATCATTTTTATTTTCTAATAAATAAGTGATAATTAATAACTCTTTTTAATGATACAAGAAATTTGTAGATCAAAATCCAATTCATAAAGAATTTGGCCAAAACTACAACAAATTTTCATTTTAAAATATTTTCTCAATTCACCCCTAAGACACGAGGATTGCTCACAAAAAAATGAATTTGAAAGTGTGAGGGATTGGTTTAAAATTTAGAATCATCAGAGTCAATTTTGGGTTCAAGGTTTGAACCATAGTATAAGATTTTATGTTTTTTTTTCTTCTGGTTATCCATTACGTGTTAGGCTCATTTGCAAAGGTAGCATTGAAACCTATGAGTTGGCATCTTTTTAAAGTTGCCACGTCATTAAAATTCAACAAAATTATTTGTTTGAATTAGTTTTGTTTTCATGTAAAATTAAAAATAAATATTTATAAATTGGATTAGAATGTATAATGCATCGTCTTCTTCGTTTGAGTTCTTCTCCCCCTTTTTGAAACCTTAACAATAATTTCTCTAACTCCTTTCATATCATATGTGCTTTTAGTCAAATTGAACTAAACAATTGCTATTCATTATGTCCCAATGCTCCACATCGAGTTATCATAAGCTTTTGCATTCATTTTGGGACGAATGCAAATATGGTCTGGAATCTCCATTAATGACATCTTGGACAGATTCAAACGCAGGTCGTCGTTTCTATGGCTGTGGAATGTTTAAAGTAATGCTTTGTTTACTTTTGTCCATTTTCTATGTGTAATGTCTGCTTCTTCAAATTCCTCTATTTATTCTGTAAATCCAGCTGCAAGGTTATAAGAGGTGTAACCATTTTTTTTGTATAATGAAGAAATGTCTCCAAGAGTCAAGAATGTAATCTCTTCTTTGCACTAGAATTTAAATGAAGAAAAATTGAAATTCAATAAAGCCACGAAAAAAAGGAGGAAATGAATATTAAAGTGAGGTTTATGAAGATGATGTTGAACTTAGTGTGTCAACCAGTTTTGTATTGCTTATTGGATTAGTTATGTGTAATGTAATGGAGTAGTTCATTGAATTATGACAGTTTGTAAAAGTTATGTGTAATGAAGTAGCTTTTAAGAATGTTTGTGTGATGTGTAATGACATTTTAATGTGTAATACCATTGATTTAAATGAAATGCTTAATGACTAGTATTACAAACATTATAAAAAATAACTTATGGCATAACACAAAGTGTTTCATGATAGACATTTCAAACATAACAAAAATCAACTTAGGCATGACACATAGTTTTATGACAGAGATTACAAACATTACAAAAAGTACTTCAACATGCTAAATCTAATCTTAGATTGGTTATGTAGGAGTTGGTGCCTGTGATGAAGAACAAATTTCAGTTTCAGTGTTAGTCTTCTTGGCCTTTGTCTTCTTTGTCTTTTTTCCATCAGAGTTGGTCTTTGTCTTATACTTTTTGGTCTGATTACCACCTTTTAGGATAGCCCTATCAACATCTCTCTTTCCCTTACAACTCCTCATGTTATGTCCCGTGGCTCCATAATTGTGACATGTAATAGTTGCAAGTTTTCTTGATAGCACATGTGGGTTTCTTGGTTCATCATTAGTCTTGTTCCTTAGCTTTTTAGGATTTCCAACTACCCTTCTCATCAATGGTGGATGAAGTGGTAATTGACATGTAAAGGCCAAATTTATGATCCATTGGTTGGGTATATGATATGTGAATAAGTCTGTTGAAAATTTGTTTTCCCCACACAGATACAACACAATATTAACAACATACACAAGCATATACAAACTGCAATTATGATATGTTGGTCATTACAAATATATAATAAGCAGACATATAGTCCTTTGTTTTTTGTTTTGTTTTGCCAAATACATGGTATGGCATGGCAACTAGGGATCCCAAACAATTCTCATTTCCTACATGCACAAGTTTCCATTTTCAGATTGACACACTAGGTTTCAATACCATTTGTAACTCCAAAAATGGCCAAGTCATCATCTCCATGCCATGTAGGAGTCCATCCTCCTGCGACTTTCTTGTTTTTTTCAAGTAACAATTGAATGCTATAGAAAATTTCTCTAGCATACTTGTTCATCATTTCCTTCTAACTAGTAATCCTTTTAGTCAGGTAATGTTTAATCCCTTTCAATATCGCAAACATTTCACATTTGTATATCCCTCTTTTTGAATCAATGACTCTAACTGCATATACGACGTGTAATCTATATCCCATTTTCAATTCATTTTTGACATTTCCACATCCACATACTACTTAACTGGTGTGTGTACAAGTTCATCCATGTGGTGTATTCTTAACCTAACACTATGACTCTTAGTTGGCCTGGATAACAATTGCAATACATATATCAAATTATACACTAGGAAACCTATTTCATATTAAATAATTAGTGTAAAAGGGATCACATTTTGAAATAAATAATTAGTGTAAAAGATTTCAGATTTAACATTTAGGGGAAAATGGGCCATATATCAGATTTATCAATTAGGGGAAATGTTTAACATTTTGGGGAAGGAAATACATTTCACGACAATGGGACTACAAGTCAGATAAACCCTAAATGCATTGACTTCGATTTCTTAAAAAGGAACATGTAAATACATCAGACATAATTTGACATCTTTTTTGCTTTTCGATGATATCGGAATATTCATTTCCAAACTGCTTGTTCTTGATTAAGCATAAAAATCAGCAACAGACACCTGAGCAAGTGCGAAGCAAAACAAAGATTACTCTTTAAAGAATATCAAATGTGAAGCGGAAAAAATAATACTGGTTGAAGAATATCATATGCAAAATAGATCGAAGAAGGTGATGATGATTACCTTAGAGATTCAGCTTTCGTTTGAGAGCGTTTAAGGCAAGAAGGATTAGAAATGACTTTTAATATTTTGAACTCCTTAATAATTTTTTTCTTTTTAATATTTAACCACAAATTAAATAAGTGTTAATTATTTAGTTGAGAATAAAAATAAAATGAATAATGACGTGGCAATAATAAAAAAAATGATAACTCATAGGTTTCAATGTCACCTCTGCATATGAGTCTAACATGTGATAGGAGACCATAAAAAAACATAAAATAAGATATTAAGGGAACATAAAGCTGCTTTTCTAATGAGGACTAAAAAATTATAAAAATAAATATGGGGGACCAAAACTGCATTTAAACCTCTATTTTATAATTTTATTCTTTATGAGTATGAATTAAGACATAATTGTAATTCATTTAGTCGTTGTAAAATCTATCAAAAATAAAGGTTTGCGAAATATTATTATTTTTTATAGTTTTAATTTTCTTATAATTTATTAATTAAAACTAGTATCGTGGAGGCTTTTTAAAGAACTATTTTGTTTTATAAATTTTTTGATAAATAAAAAATTCTTTGAAAGAAAAAATATATAAAAATCATATTTGTATTTGTCAAATTTCTTTTGAGACATTTATAGATTTTTTTTTAATAACCATGTATTGAAAAAAAATTCACTAATAACTACGTTTTGAAGAAAATTACGCAAATAACCATGTTTCAGAGAAATTAACATGGAGGAGGCAAGTGAGATGGTAACACCACTTAATTTTTTAAAGGAGGCGTCAAATGAGATGGCTTCTAGGTGCATGTGATTTTGAATTAGCCATCTCAGATGGCGCCTAGATTCAATTTCCTTTTTTCTTTTTTTTTGAAAATTTTTTTTGTTAAAAAAAAAGAGACAGTTACATAATTAAACGACTCCATTAATAATTAAAGGAAAAATACCCTTTTTCGTCCCTTAACTTTATCTCAGAGTCCATTTTAGTCCCTTAATTTTTAAAATGTTCAAATAGATCCCTTAAGTATTAAAAACAGAGCACTTGACTCCTTTTCGTCTGTTTCCTCCAAACAGACGTTTGTGAATGTCGATGTGGCAGATGACATGGCTGTTCTTCTTTGCTTTCCATTAAAAAATAACAAAATTTTGCCTAAAAAATGAAACAAACTACATTTTGATACAGCAGTAAAAGAATAAATTGAAAAATAAGAGATGAGATAACAACCAACAAGGCCGCCCCACTGTTCATCATCATGTAATACAATAAATTTAAAAGAATAATATTTCTCCTCTATTCATAGTGTAAATAATATTTGAAACCCTATAGTTGTGTTTCCATCAAATTACTCTTGATCTTCAACTATTTCGATTTGAAACAACATTGTTGTTTCTGATATTTTCAATTTGAAACAACGTTGTTGTTTCTGAAGAGCGAGAGTCTCCGGGAAGAAGAAAAGCATGGGGCAAGCTTCAAAGATCTGTACAGATCTAGAACTTGTAGCCAGGTCCCTAACATGACCATAGCCTTTAAATTAGTCTTCTTACCTTTGGAATATGATTTTCCAGAAACTTCTTCATCAACCACTTGCGATGAATCGGATGCAGCAGAAACCTTAACATCTTTCTTCTTACTCGACAACGACTTTTTCTTCTTCTTTTTAGCAGGATTAATTTTCGAATCCTGTTTTCCCTAAATCCAAATGTTGAGTTATGTATTTATTTTCCTTAAATCCAAATATTATTACTCAATGGATTTAATGGGATGCTGGGAAATTGAATCTTTTGAGGGTATCATCTTCTTCGTTTCTGGATTTTTGGATTTATAGGAAGATGATGAACAATATAGATAACAAAATATTTTCTGAGTTTGATATTGGTTAGGTTAAATTAAGATTACACCTCATAGGTTAAATAAATAATCACCAAAAGTAACATGGATGGGTGGTAAGCCAACTTGTGCAGCAACTTAGGTGACCTCGGTTTGAAACTTGGTTGAAGGAAAATTTTTAGAAATTTTTATAGAATTTTGATGACCTTTGTTACAAACATATGACACCTCATATGCCACGCGTATTAAAATATGCCACGTCAGATGCCACACATGCGAAAATAAACGCCGTTTGTGAGAATTGGACGGAAAGGATTTAAGTGGTGCTGTTTGAAGACATCAGAGACTAAATTGGTCTCTTTAAAAATTAAGAAATCAAAATGAATCCCAAGATAAAGTTAAGGGACTAAAAAGGGTAATTTTCCATAATTAAACGATTACATAATGAGAATAAAAGTTACATATTATTTAGTGGTCTCCCGGGACTCGATAATGACTCGTTGTTCCGCACATGTGTCCTCACCTAACTCGTGGTGCGTTTCGAAGAATTTCCTGTTGCGGTTGGGTCGAGCGTTGTTGCAGTTGGTTCGAAGGCCTTGTGTAGTCGATGCATTCAGGATCCATGAAATTCTTCAGATCGTCATATTCGGAAGATCCGCTTTCAAACTGCCGGTTACCCATGCCCTCAAAGTTTGGTCGTATTGGTTGGGGGTGGAGTTTCATGGGTGGTCGATAGCACTGGTCGTATGAATAACAGGGGTGCATAAGAAATGAATCTTGTGGAGTTTGGTACTGTGATTTTTGGGTGTATTTGTAACACCTCAAATCTACCCCGCAATTAACAAGGAAAATCAGAGTGTAAAAAGTTTAAAACAAACATCACATTTGAGGAGTCACATATTCGTCTAAAACAACATCGCAAACCATGCTCATAATCATAGATACATAACACGTATACGGATGAATTATACTTCATTAAACATCAAACTCAAATAGTTCATAATATCGTAGTGGAATTTAAATAGCAACCTAAATCCAAATCCTAACATCTTCTCCAACATGGTTCTAACTATCCAACATGTCTCAATCAAAGAGAACAACAAAAAAATCCGACCAGATAAAATGACATAATCAAAACATAACGACATAAAGCAAAAAGCTTTGCAAACTTACCCCAAGTGCTATGTATCAGAGCATAGACACACCGACTCGAGCTATAGGTTAAACGGCTACTCCACGTCGTTACCTGCATGTTACCAACCAAGGTTAACATTCAAATAGAAGGGGTGAGATATCAAACAGTATAAATGAGCGTATGATAATATTCAAATCAAGGAAAAAATCATACATGGTTCACCACTTCTCAATACATAACACCTTATAACATTTTTCATCGCAAAACAACTTATCAATATAATACACTTTCAAAACGACAACAATGTTATTAATTTATTACGACAACATAATCAAATTCACAATTATAATGTCATCAAGTCACAACAAACATCTCATCATTTCAACAACTCAAACACAATTCAAATGCAATTCAAATGTGACTCGACTTATGCAAATGCATGTGGTATCATTTGGAGTAAAACTCCCACCGTCTCAAAATTTCCATTGGGGACACCGTCGCTATTTGCCATTAAGGCCACTGTCACTTTATGCAATGGATGTGACTCAATGAATGTGACATCCACACAAAACAACATGCATCGCAAATCTCATCAAGAATCAAACATCATCAATTAAATGTCAAAATTCAACAACAACAACAACAAAATCATCACCAATCATGGTAATGCATCACGTCGCTATGTTGTATCATCATACAACAATACTTCACTTCACAACAACAATCACCACATTCAACGATACAATTCAAGAAAGGTTAAAAAAGGTTTCCAAAATTTTTCAAGTCATATACATTAGAAGGATATCGATTAAAGCTTCACGGAGGTTCAAACGACGCTTAAAAAAGAGTTACGGATCAAAAGATACATCAATTAAAAGTTCCTAAGTCAGAATATTCAGCACTAAGCGCCCTCGTACCCGCGCGACGCGCACTACGTTCTGCCTAGAAGGTCTGCACAGACTCAACAGCATGCTATGCGTGCTACACCGCACGATTTGCCCTGTACGTTTTCTGCAGAATTTTCTCTGCGATGACAACAAACCCATTACCCCCATTTTCAACCCAAAATCATTTCCAGCTCGATTTTCATCACGAATTTCATGCTTGTAACACATATATAAAACATAGAGTCAATGATAAACATCAAATCATAACACATAAAGTAATTTCATGGATTCTCTTAAAATCTCAAAGTTAGGGTTTCACCAACATTTACATTCACACATTAATACATAAGTTATTCACATACCCACTCACAATCTTGCATAGAATCGTCATCTTAAGGTAGATTTTTACATCATTGATGGATTAACATATCAATTTCATCCCAATTTTCAACACACATTCATGGATACTAGACATAAAATCAAAACCCCACCTTAAACATCATCATACAATCCCTTATCATGAAAGAATTTCACTATTACCTTAGGTTTTGGATTCAAGACAAATCTAGCTTCAATCTTAGATTCTCCTCTTCTCTTCACCCTTCTCTTCTTTCTCCTCTTTTCCCAATTTTCACAAATAAGCTTCTAACTCTCTAATTCTCTAAAATCCTTGTTTTTGTTAAACCCTTACTATTTTCTCATTATGCTAATGGGCTCTAATTAGTACCCATCAATTACTAACACCGACTTAGGCCCAATAACTAATAGCCTCACTAACTTATAATATTTATTAAAAATGCCCCACAAAATAAAATAAAACCAAATAAACTCATAGTTATCACATAATCCACATAATTGTCAATTAATTCACACAACACACAATAACATAAATAATTAAAGTAAAAACGGGCGTTACAATATTGGTATTGAGATTGTTGATCGTAACTTGGGTTGGTTGGCGAATATTCTTCAGGTAGGCCAATGTCTGGGCTAGGGTGAGATGGGTGTATTGGTATTGTGATTGGTGTGGGGAATATGGGTGTATTTGTATTGAGGTTGTGATTGCGGTTGGGTGTGGGTCATATGGGTGTATTGGTATTGCGGTTGGGTGTTTGTGGATTTGTATCGTCATGGTTTTAGGTGGGAGGTTAATGTGTGTTGTGTTTGTTGTTGAGATTGTTGTTGGGTGGTGTATGATTGTTGGTAGTGTTGTTGGGGATTTGAGGATTGTGCCCATTGTGTATGGGTCGATCAAATACCTCAGGTCAGACACAAACATTTCAGGGTTAGTAACCAATATGTACCAATGGATATATTGATCCGTGTGTCGCATATTATTCTGGTGAGGTAAACAGGGAATTGTAAGACATATCGGTGACGCCTATGCCACATCTTACACCACGCGTTAGACATATCGTACAAAATTTCATGCGGGAGATCAAAGACAAAGCTCTTCGGAAAACAGTTATGAACGAGGGGTATGCATTAACACAACCTTCGTTCCAACACTATCGCAAGGAGATCAAATTGTCAAATCCAGATGCAGGTAGGTGGGTTGATAATATTCTAGTGGAGAAATGGACGAGGTCATACGATAATGGACAACGATGGGGCCACATGACAACAAATCTTATTGATTTAATGAATGGTGTCTTCAAAGGCATACAAAACCTCCTAGTAACCGCTTTGGTCAAATCAACATATTTTAGGATGACTTCATTGTTTGCAAAAAGAGGTGAAATATGGGATGCGGTGTTATACCCATCCCTCGTGAAAATTATTGGAGATGTCATGACGCAAAATAAGAAGAGAATGTGAGAATGTCTGAACAATGTTGGAGAAATAGGTGTTTTATTTATAGAAAATAAGATTGCACCTAGAAGTCATCTCAATTGGCTAATTCAAAATCACATGCACATAGGAATCATCTTATTTGGCGTCTCTTTTAAAAAATTAAGTAGTATCGTCATCTCACTTGGCTCCTCCATGTCAATGTTTTCTGAAATATGATTATTTGTGTAATTTTCTCCGAAACATGGTTATTTATGTTTTTTTTTTCAATATTTGGATATTAAAAAAAAATCACATTTAAAAACCGTCTATTTCTCTAATTTTAAAAGTTATTTACAATTTAAAAAAAAAAATATTCTCTGTGTTTGTTTTTTAATTTTAAAACAGAATCACCAAATTAAATTGTTGGATAGGTCTTTTTTTATTAGCCTTGAGAATCATGGTTTGTTATTGTTGTTGATAGAACTTGAAACATAGTTTAAGGGGAACAAAACTGTCTCTTCCGAATTTTCTTTCCAATTCCAAAACTTAAACCTAAACCAAACACACAACAAAGTTGGAGAAATTGACATGTGAAAAGCATAAGCTTTTAATGTTTGTTAGCTGGCAGTCTGGCACATTTAGAAAGCTATGACTTTAGATGGTGCCTATTGTGGAAGCATTGAGATATATGTTGAAATCAAGATCCTTATAATTTCAATGTTGATTACTTGGTGTGTTGAATAATTGTGCTGGCATCATTGAAACAATTCTTGGTGGTTAATTTGCTGTTGGCCCAGCTGCAAAATAAAAGCTCTAGAAACTGCTACTTCATGTGTTGGAGTTAAAGGTTAGAAAAAATGGAACATGATGATCTAGTTTGTAACATAATGGGCTCTTTGGGACAGTCCAATACTTGAAAAAATGGGTCTGAAAAGCATGTTGAACTTTGACCCAAAAATAAAACTCATGAAGCTGGTTGGAAAAAAAAAACGTGTTAAACCGACGTGATAACCAACTACACCGCAAAATCATTCATGTCACCTTAGTTAATTATCTAAACTATATATTTTTATTTTGTTTGCTTAATCACCATAGAGCCGTCACTTGACAATATGTTTTCATTTATCATACATTTAATTTAACTTTTCATGTTCATATTTGAGAGCATTTATGAGCAATAAAAGTTTGGTTTTTGCATTAGTTAAGCTTAAATTCTATATTTTCATTTTTGGGCAATTGCCCTCCATATTACAAAAAAAAAAAATTCTATATTTTCATGTAAACATTTAGTATATCAAATATAATAGGTAGTGATTACATTAAGATTTTTACCTTAAGAAAATGATTAATTACATTAATTTCAATGATAAAATGGGTCGTATTTATTAAAATAATTTTATTAATAATAGATAGTGAAGTACTTAAATGAATTAAAATACAATAAATAAGGGTAAGTTAGTGGAAATAAATAATAAATATTACATTGATATTCTAAATGGACAAATAATTTGAGACAAATAAAAATTGGAAAAAAGACACCTATTATAAGACGGAAGGAGTATCCTACACTTACTTTTCTATTTTACTTATATACAAAAATAATCTAAATTTATTTGTTAATGAAAAAGTGTTGAATGCAACTAGATGAATATTTTAAGAAAATGTAATTAATTTAAAAATTTGTTGTAGGATAAATTAATAATGGGTGTTTATGAGTGTGGGTCGAACCACAAATTCGTCTATTTAAATTTGATCAATTCACTAGTTTTTTTTACTAAATAAAATATTCATTTATTCCAATCGATAGAGTACATTGTTACAATACAAATTAAAAATCGCCAAAAACAAAAAAGATTAATCTGTAAACAAACTCACATAATCCATGTTAATAGCATAAAACAGCAAATTGCATATGCCTACAAATATAACTATGACTATATTAAAATGTCTGAAATATTCATGCCTCCAGATCTGTAGCGTTAATGGCACCAAGTCATAGATAGGATCTGCACTAGATCGAAACTCATCTTTCAACCTGAAACAAAAGAACACTGCGCACAACAACAGAAAAACAAAATACACCGCACAAAGACGGGAAATCAAAACAAACAACGACACACTAAAATGACGAAATCACAAAAAAAAACACTAAATATATGTGAAAACCACTTATTTAACTAATAGATAAACAAGAACGATTTGGAGGGGTGATTTTGAATCAAAATCGATCCTAAATCACCCCTCTCTAAGGGATACAGAAGAAGAAGAAGAAAAGTGACGACGACTATGGTTGAGAGAATGGATAGGGGGATTTTGGATCAAAATCAATCCTATTCACTAGTTATTTGAAACTATTTATTTACGGGTATATCTGACTCTACCTGTAACAATCCACATAACATTAATTTGGGTATTGAATGTTTTTGAATCTGTAAGCTTGTTAACCCAACTCGTGCAGATAGAATTAATACTTTTATATTTTTATTTTTACTTTAAATGAAAAAGTAAAATTAATAAATGACTACTAACAACATCTTTTTTAATTTTTCATTCACTACCATTACTTCTACTAGATCAATATTGGACCAATAAACTTATGTAATTATGAGCTTTGTAAAATTTACTATTATTATTAAGTGTTATGACATATAGATAAATTTATTACACATGGGTGTTATCAATTAAAACATATATTAATTACTTATACTTGCTAAAAGTACAATAGCGAGAGAACAAAATTTTGCTCATGCGATGATGGTAAGAAGCCGATTTGTGTATATCTTTAATCTTAGAGGTTTGAGGTATTTATAGAGACCCACGAGTTTAGTTAAGGTTGGATCTCATAACTAGTGGCGGAACCAAGAAAACAAATGCGAGTGGACCACTAAAATAAACGATAATATTTAGGGGGCATGTCTGCAAACAATATATTCAATAGTATAAAATTCTTATGACAATATATCTTTTTAAGGGTATTAAACAAAATTGGGGGTGGGTTGTGGCCCACCACAGCCCCTGATATCGCCACTGCCCATAACCACTTTATGGAGAGCATGGGATAGAGAGGGCTCTCTCTGCCCAGATCTTAGGGGATGATTTGCCCTCCTTGATACCATTCGACTATCATATTCATGGGACAAATAGGTCAGATTATGGGTGAGAGATTCAAATTCCAACTAACGATTAGCCATTACCATTCAGGAGGGCACGCCACTTTGAGCGCCCACGTCTGCTTTGGGCGACTAGCCCACCTTTTTTGTCTTTATCTTGGCTTTAGGCCCAAATGAATTATATCAATCTACAGACCCTCAAGCATGACGTATTAGGAAGGGCGGAGTGATTTAATTTTAGCGCATCGTCATTGCGAAGTTTCACAAATTTTCTCCAGCGGAGTATGGGGCGTGTCCCTCAAGTATAGCTTGAGGCAACTCCCTTAATTGTCACCAAAAATAACACGCGCATAATAAAATTTCCCCAATGATGGATTCTTCTTAGGAAGACAAAATGGTTGAAAACCCTATCCACTATGCACGTGTCCGAGGTGCAATGAATCGATGAGGCACTCATGATCTACTCGACCTAGGCTCCACTTCTATAAGAAGGAGGTTTTGATTCATTTTTCAAATACGTTATTTTACCATTCTCCCTTTTTGGTGTAAGTTGTTCAAACCATTTAAAGTTCAAAGCCCACTTTGTTTCTTGCTCACAAGTATAATGCATTTTTTTCTTCTTCTCACCCTTTCCTTTTGCCAAAATGTCTATTCTTAAGGAATAGACGAGAATGGTAATACCATAGAGCCTTCCAATAGTAATGAGCTTGTGAAGTTATGCATATGTTATATAGAAAAAGTTGGGTGAGTTCATGAACCATCAACCATAGGGTCTTAGAAATTAGGATATTTGAGAGATATGAAAGTACATTTAATCTAATAGTAATGATGAATATCTTTTTTCTTGTTATTTTTCAAGAAATCCAAAGAAATCAATGACAATCAACACTTCTAAATAAATAGGTGTTAGAGATTTCGAAACCCACTACCTCTATGAGGGAGGATTGGCTTATTTTCATAAATACAACAACCTTTTTGGTACGGATGATGAGGGTGATGCCATTATGGAACCTTGTTATAAAGAGGAATGGGCTAAGATGGCTTTCCTACTTAACTCGCCTTACCATTTCTTCTATATGCATGTACTGGTCTTCTATGACCTAGGAGTTTTAATTCTTTTCACTCTATCGAGTAAGAGGTTCTTACAACTATAAATGTCTCCCCTCATAAATAACACCAAACAGACGGGCTTTCATTATGGCCTTCAAAATTATTTGTCGACGGATGGATGTCAACCTCATCATATGCATTTTATTCTCCTTCTGCGGTACTAATACATGGTTGTGAGGTGGTTGGGTGGGCCTGGGCGCCTTGGCTGGAAAAACCTTGTCCAAACCCCGCTATAACCACTACAAGTACTAAAAGGACAAATTCGTGAGGGTGGGGAGAAGTGATGGTGCCTCTGTCGCACGCTCGCGAAAAATGAACAGAGTCGCCACCAATATATTTATCCCATAAGGGAAAGGAATATCAGAAAACCTAACAAAGGAAGGAACAGGGTCTTGCGACCAGAGAATCTAGGTACGGGAGTCGGTTACGCGAGGGGAAGGTATTAGCACCCCTCACGCCCATCGTACTCGATGGTATCCACCTATGTTTGTTTCTATCTAAAGGGTGTAAAACTATGTCTATGTCTAAATGCGAAATGAATGCAAAATGTAGGGAAAAGAAGAATTGTACTCGCACGGGCCCTACCCCGCTGCCTACGTATCCTTTTCAGGAATCAGAGTTACCGTAGCTCGGCTCACGATTTTCTGTTTGTTTTTGTGTTTTTTAGTTGGGCGGCGTTAACGTTCGCGCTCTTGCATAAGGGGATCGCCTACGATGCGTACGAGCGGAAATAACGGTGCCCTTAAGAGAAGAAAGAGAGAGATTGGTTTGTGTTTTTTAGGGTAATTCCATGATGACAAAACCCACTACAAGGTCTCGCATCACTTCCTTACTTTGTGTTAAATCTGACCATTTATTAGTGTTTTAAGTGTTTTTTTTTTGTTGATGTTTTTTATGGGGATTTTAATTTGTGACTTAGATCATACCAAAAAGAGTTTTGTTTTGCATATTTAGAGAATGCACATCGAGGCCTACGCCACAACCGTTTCTCTAAATAACGGTTAAGAAATACATCGAGGCTTCACACCTCAACCATTTCTTCTCCGCTAAGTAGGAAATACAAAAAGGAGTTCTTTTGTGAATATTTAGAGAATGCACACCGAGGCCTACGCCACAATCGTTTCTCTAAACAACGGTTAAGAAATACATCGAGGCTTCACACCTCAATCATTTCTTCTCCGCTAAGTAGGAAAGAACATACATCGGGGCCTACGCCCCAATCATTTCTTTCCTACTATGAAATATAGTAACGGTATGATCTTCATCGGTATTTATTAAGTATTTTAAAAGTCGAAAAGAAAAAGAATGCAATAGGGAGCTAATCCTAACTTCTAATCTAAGTTATCTATACAAGTCTAAATCCTAATGTTAACATGGGATAGATTCTAACAGAAACATACAAGTGCTATTAACAAGGTGGGCCAAAAATAAGGCCAAAAACTAAGCAACAAAGTCACACAACAATTATACGAGACGAACATGGAGATAGTACAAAACGATTCAAGCATTAGTACAAAAATGAAACTAAAAAATACTACTATTTTTATGCGTTTTTATGAAGGAAAATTATATGTCAAAACTAACCTAAAACTACCATTTTTTACGAGTTTTCTATGTCATTTTTATTTCCTAAAAATCAAACAAAAATTATCATTCTAAATGTCATTATCTAAAAAATCTAAGGAGAAAAGTTATGAGTTTTTATATGCCTTTTATTATCTAGAAATGTAGTAAAATGAATTAAGTAAAACAAAACCTAAAATCTATCAATTACATGTGAAACAGGGGGGTGCTAATCAGAAAACATGGTGCAGATAGGGAAAGGGCGCAGCAGCCCAATGGGATAAGCCCAACAGAGTTTTTATTTCAATTCAGCCAAAAACGGTGTGACACGGGCCAGAAAGGGGAGGTGCGTTCAGTATTGGCCCAAAGAATTAAAGATCCATTTTTAGTTTTTTAATCAATTACCATTAATCATCAATTATCTCCACCTAATCTCAAATTAACTCTGATTATTCACATTAACATCACTAATTAATACTAACCTAAGCCAGATTAATGTGCTAATACAATGATAATGAAATTTAATAAAATAAAAATGTAAATGGGAATTAGGGTAAGGTTTGTGACGAATCAGATTACCTCTGAAGGCCTCCTCTCTCTCTCTCTCTCTCTCTCTCTCTCTCTCTCTCTCTCTCTCTCTCTCTCTCTCTCTCTCTCTCTCTCTCTCTCTCTCTCGACGGCGGCGCCTGAATGAAGTTTTCTCTCCGATCAAACTCCTTCTCTCAGTCAGCGAACCTCCTCTCTTCTTCCTTTGCATTCTGCTTGCATATCTTCTTGTTGCGGACCTGTAGCAATAGACGTAGTTGTTGTTTGATGTTGCGGAACGCGTGTGATGCGACGATGCTTGAAGATCGTAGATGATGTGTGAATCTGAAGAGTGAAAAGAGCGTTGATGAATACAAATCGCGAAGGTTTATGAATCACTGAAGGTTGAACGATGAAGAACGAGCCGACGGAGATCGAGGAATTTCGGTGAATCCGTTGAAGGTGAGTTCTCCGATTCTCCTCTTGTTTCGTTACTAATTTTTTCGATAGTTTTTTCTGGTTTTCATGATGTCAAAGATTGATGAAGGTTTTTGTTGAAGATGATTGAAGGTTGGAGGTTAGAGGAAGATGAAGGCTATGGTGAATGGTGTGGTGGAGAGGAAGTGAAGACGATGATCATGAAGTAATGAAAATGAAGCTGGGAGAATAAGATGAAGATGAGAGAGATAGGATGAAGATGTGAAGAACTGAAGAGATGAGGAATTCAGGGACCGTCAATCAGTGAACCAAGTTTGGCTTTATAGAAAATCTCAGGTTAGTTTCCTCTTTCCCTTTTTCTGTTAAATTCTGTTAGTTCTGTTGTGGGTTATTGAGAATCGGTTAGGGAAGTTAGTTTAGGTTAGTTGTGATTCTGTTATGGACTTGGTTACTGATAGTTAGATGGTTGTTACTGAATTCTGTTAGGTAGTAATTGTAACTGTTTTTTGGTTAGTTATCAGTTAGATGTGGGTTGTTAAGATGGTTGTTTGTTAGTTATAAACTGGTTTCTATTATGTGTTGAATCTGGTTGAAGGGTGGTTAGGCTAGTGAAGAGAAGTTAGTTAGGGAAATGTTTTGGAATTGGTTATTTTGAAATTCTGTTATATGCTGAGTTAACTTGGAAATGGTTTTTTGTAACTGTGAGAATTGGTATGGATGCTGGTGACGTTGTGTATGCTGAATTGGCTTGGCAGCCCTGTGTATGTATGGCTTGGATTATCATGTATGGAGAAGCTGGCAGTGTGTGTGTATGCTTGGCTGAACTATGAAAATAGTATTGAATATCTATGAATCGTCATGCCGAACCGGCTTTTCTTGGTGAGGTTTATTGTTTTTTCTGGTATTGTATGCAGGACTGTTTTGTGAAAGGTTTGAAATTAGTTAAGATGAAATGAATCGGTTAGTGATGGTATATGTGATGTTTGTGGCTGTTAGTTTAGGGGACTAATTGGTGTGTTAGCAAAATTGGTTCTTTGTCATGACAATTAGGATTGGTTAGATGTTGGTAACTGAATGCTAACAGGTTTATTCTGGGAATGTTATATCTAAGCTGGTTTATGAACTTTTCTTTGGCAGGGTACATGGATCTTGATATGGTCGAAGCGACATGAGGTCAAAGGTTGGAAGATGAATGGAGATGGCTAACGGAATAAGAAAGTGCAAGTGAAGGGTTTTAGCAAAACATGAGTCAACTGTATTTTTTGTTGCTGAAATTTTCTACGTAGTTGCAATATATGGATTTGTAATGGGAATTGGACTTTTGAATTTTTGTGATGGATATTTGTATTGTATGATTTTTGTAATGAAATTTGAGCGGGCTTTTAGTAACGAATGAGAACCTTTGGACAATTTTTGTAATCTTGTAAATTTCCCTTTATGAATAGCTTTGAATCCAATGAGTCCTTGAATTTATCTCTTGACTTTGTGGGCATCTCAACGATGTTTCCTTCATTTTTACCTCTAGATCTCAATAACATGAAGAATGAATGAAACTTGGATAATACTTGAATGAGCTTGAATCGAATGTTGAACTTTTCTTCAAATAATAAAGCTTTTGCAAATATTCCAAATTCCTTCCACTTTATCTTCTAGTCTTATATGCTTGAGAACTTTGATTCATTTGACAAATGTAAACACAAATTCGAATTCAAAGTGTTGATGGATCCAAATTCGACTTCACTTCTCAAAGAAACCTTTACTTCAATTCAATCTCCTAATCCATATCAACTTGTATGACACGCGCCAGTAACTGAAAGAATAGAACTAACAGGAGAGCAACGCCACGAGGGACCCTTGAAGAGAAAATATAATTTGATGCACAGAAGAAGTGATGATCACGGAACCTTGAATTCCATCTTCAATTAATGGATCTAAATGAGCGCATGAACCCGAAACTTCTAATTCCTTTATTTGGGAGGCGGCTTCATGACTTTATTTGTTTGAGAAAGAATCAAAGTATTAATTCCAAGCAAATTTATTTGAATCCTTGATGAACCACCTAAATATTTGATCTCTTGAGAAGCCCTGAGTTTAATGAAGTTCATGATGACCAAATGCCTTGTACCGAGACTCAAATGAAACTCAGCTTGCTTTATAACCTTTGATCACATGCTTTTAGATGTTAATGATGCATGAGTTATGTTAATGCCCTAATGGAGGTATACAAATGAAATGGGAAGTATAAGCCAGTTAAAATAAGTTAGGGGTAGGACAAATTTGGGGTATGACAGCCTCCATGGTTACTTTGGAGAGGATGACGTTTATCATTTTCTTTTATGTTATACGGAGGACCCAAGAGCTATAGGTAGCTTTGATTATGATTACCTCACTATTACATAGAGGGAGGTGGTTGACCTCTTGGATGAGTTTGCTATCATGAGCTCCAGAGATATGATGGAGATCAATCGGGGGAAAGGTATAAAAACTGACGACTATCTGCGTAAGTTTAATTTATGTAGGCGTTATTAGTTAAGGCTTTCTTAATCACCATTCACTTATTACCCTCCATTTTCTTTGTTTGTAGAAAGTTTGTCATTTATTTCAATTGTTGAGAGCAAATATCGTATCGCCAAGAAGAAGTCCAAGTAAAACTAAAAATGGATTGATTATCCAAAGAGCCATTCAGACGGTCTCATGACCAAAGGCGAAAATAGAGGTGTCGCAGTGGGTGATATTGATAACCCGCATCCCCTTAATTCCATGAACCCATGGGGGTTTGGAGGGATTTTGTCCTCAACTCCTGACCATAAGGACAAATTTATCGACATTTTAAAAGATGTAAATGAGGGTGAGAACTGAGACAAAATATGTCCCATTGTTGGAATTCTATTAATGAAAGATGTAAAAAAAATTGTAATTTAAAAATAATAACGCAGATGTAACTAGAAATGTGCTACTTCATTATCAAAAGGAGTTATACATATTCATTTTCAAAATACTCAAAAGACATAATAATGAAAGATACATTAATTGTACAAAACCAAAACATAAACCCTCGTCACATGGTACTCACATCTCCATTAGTATATTATCTTCAGCTTTCAAACTTATCTTGGACAAAATCTATAAATATAGAAAAGAACACAACACAAAACATATAGGGATTTTACATACAGGAATTAAAAATGGGGATGAGGTATAAATTAAAAATATATACGCCAAACACAAGTAAACATTCAAGCGTATTATTCTCCCATATTTATCTCCTAAATTTAGTCCATCTATACAACTACATTCCTTAACTATATGCAGACATATGCCACTAAGCGTTATCATGGACATCCTACCAATTTACCAGGAGCAATGCGACCTGACTTCACATGGAGTCCAAGTATTTTAAGTCAATCGCCCCTAATAAACCATACTAAGATCTCATCATCTTGCCAAGCATGCAGTAACAATCTTCGTTAGGATTCAAGCAGCTGATCAACCTCGTGTGCCCATACATACGGCAGTGGACTTATACATTCCTAAATACAATCTACACGCACTCTCAACCTGATTATGGCGACTCTATCCCTAAGTAGTAATTTAATTTTTAATAATCCATCATTCCAGTTCTTACATATGCTAAGAACCTAGGTCGATTGCCAATTATCATCAATAACCTCATAGTATCTTTATTATTCTTTGCTCTCACAAACCTCACATATACACAATAAGTTTAATTTGACTTCCAAGAAAGAGAGGCAGACCGTAAATGACATAGTTGGTCAAGTAATTCCTTAGCCTGAACCCAACCGAATACAACTATTCAACGTATCCAATTTTCTTTATGTTATTGATGATCTAACAGTTAATATCTAACGATTTTATTATTTCTCACCTCAAGGAGTAATATATCTTTTTCTTAGTCTAACAATCACAATCATTCAAATATAAATGAATAAATATTTAAACAATTAATCTATTAATGCAAGAATAACACAACCTCAAATTGTCATAGATTATTTTTTAAATTATGGAACTTACAAAACAGATGTCAAGAATGATGTCCTAACACCACACAATATCAAGACAGATGTTATAACATCTGGTGATAGACAACATAAATATCAAAACTGAAATAAACTGTGGAATGATAAATAACACAGTAAATTGTTAACCAAATTAAGTGCAACAACACCTAATATGGGGGCTACCAAGCCAGGAAGGAAATCCACTATAATAGTATTAGTTCAAAGCCTAAACAGTCCCAATTTACAACTTCTCTCCTAATCACCACCCCTTGCAACTTCTACCTAGAAATCATCATTTAGATATGAGAAATCACCATCTCACTTCCAATCACCTCAGTGGTAAAGACACTCACACACCTTGTGACCATAGGAACCAAATAGAAAGATTACATTGTCAAATAAACAGTATTTGATCTTGCTTAAAAGTTTCAAGAGTGAGAACAAACAGTCAACCTCAATGTATCAGAAGATACATGAGTGACACAAAAACAGAAACACAGGAAAACCTTAAAAGACTCCCAAAACACCAACCCTTATTTGCATTCACGGTTTCTATTTATGAATGCTTGCAATAGTAGGTTTAACAAGTATCCTTTTGTAGACTCTTGCAGTATGGGCTTTGACTTCTGAATAAAATCCAATCTTCTCGTTTTTCAATCAGCTGCAAGATCTTCACAGAAAATATGAACAAATCAAATTAAATCTTAGTTTCCTAAAAAAAATCTCGATGACCCTTTTTTTGAAACCAAATGAAATATGCATTTGTCCTACAAATCCTTGATCAGTTGCGCCTGTATGAGTGCCTGAATCTTCCAGAAAGTCACATTTTTCAATCAAATCTTCAAGGATTAAAATCTAGTCTGAACTGTCATGATGTTCTAGTATAGAATGTCACAACATCTGGCAGAACATCTGTAAAAACTCATGGCAGCAAAACCTGTCATGACAGTTGATCAAGGTGTTTCAACATCAGTTAAGAACCATGTTTTAGGCTAAAACCATGGAACTAACAGTATCCCCTTTGGAAAATTTTGGCTAAAACAACCAAAGCACAGTTAAGTCATGTAGATAGGAATAAAACCACAAACCCCAGCTACGTGACATGTAACCTTACATCAAACTGCAAACATAAATATATTTGAGATACACAACAGTTACACAAACGTCTTCTTCTTCAAGGCTCTTCAAAATTCAGATGTCCATACATGTGGTCTGACATCATAGCTCTTTGGAGCTTGTACAATCAGACAGGTCCATTGCTCCTGATAATATTATTTAATTTAAATGATAATATTTATTTAATTTAAATGATAATATTTATTTAATTTAAATGTCAATTAAACTATACATTTATTTATATTTGATGGTTTTTAAAATTTACCCGAGAGCATACCCTTGATAATATTTTAAATAAATAAAATTATTTGAATATTATAACAAAAATAAAATAGTAGTTAAAATAAATAATATTAAAATATTAAAATTAAAATTTACGCATTATAACAGTTTATCAGTAAAGAGAAAAAATATTATCTAAATTTCGCTAATTTTAGAATTTCATCCAAAATCTAAACAATACAAAAATTAGTTTTTTTTATATATTTTTATATTTTTTTAAAGTTGTTGATTTATAAGTATCAACAACTTGTTTACAAATAAATGCTGCTACCAAGTATTGAACTATGAACCAAAAGCTTCCTTAACTCAATTAACAAGTGTCAACCAAGCTATCGAAAAACTAATTTATTTGAATGAATGAGAAATGAAGTGAGGGCGAATCCTCTATTTATACTACCATAAAAATAATATAAAATTATCTTAATGTACTTTAGTTTTTCCTTGCTTATCAAGTCTTGTCATCGCACTTTCATGCCACATTTTGTTTTCTTTGTTCATCAATGAGATGTTAAATTAAAGTATAAAATTAAGATCATCCATGCTCTAGATTTGTCTTAGCATATTTTATTAATAATAATAATCACATTTCTATCTTTTTGGTATTTATAATAATAATAATAATAATAATAATGTTAATGATCAAAATATTAATTAATAATATTAATAATAAATATATAAAATATTTGTTTCATCTAAAAATTTTAAAGCCGAATTAATAAAAAAATAAGATGTTACAATACTACTTTCCTTAAAAGAAATTTCGTCCTAAAAATTTAACGTACCTAAAATAAATGAGGATATTATTTTCGCATCTCTTCTTCTCTTTCCCAAGTTTAATCGCCTGTAGCTTCGTCCCACATGATTCTAACCCACGATATCTCGTTCCCTCGAAATACATTCACCATGTGGTCTAGAATCTTAATTGGTAAAGCTTTGTATTCCAAGTTATCCTTGAGTTCTAATGTTTCATATTCTATAATGTGTGATGGGTTTGGATGATATTTTCTCAGTTGAGAAACATGAAATACATAATAAAAATAAGATAAATGAGACAGTAAAGTTATATGGTATGTTATTGATCCAACTCGCTTTAGAATCTGGAAAGGCTCGATAAACCTTAGTGTCAACTTCTTGGCCTTAATCGCTCCTCCAATTCCTGTCCTAAGGGTGACTCTTATGAAAACATGATGTCCTATTTCAAATTCCAAAGATCTTCTTTTATCACTATAAATCTTTTGTCTATCTTGTGCAGCCTGATTTTTATGTAAATTTGCCCATCAAGGCCGTTTATGTACTCGTTCCCTTAGTGAATTTATGCAATTACTTCCTTCGAGATTTTAATAATGAAATACTTACTCTTTTTGGGGATTCACTTCCTTATACTTGTGTAGATTTATATTCTTGAGTAGCAAATTTAGGGAGTGTCTAGTTCCTCGAGAAGCCTTTAGGACGACGATGATTTTTTGTGGATCCATGATTCAATTGTCTTTTGGGTAACAATAATCTTTCAATGAAGTTTCAACGTTTAATTACTTCGTAGAGCAACAAAAATTCTTCAATAAAGATCCAGCGTTTAATTAATCCGCAGGGCAGCAATCTAACGATTGTAATTGACTCACAGTGTAAATTTTTTTACATTGACAAAATTATATAATCTAAGTCCTCAAAATATAGCTTTTGGCAGTTACCTATTAAGAGTGTCTTAGAAAAACTAGTTGGGTGCTAATAGCAAAAAAACCTTTCAGACAAGGGCCCAAAACAAAGCCCGATTCAAGTAACAGAAAAATCACACCCCTAGCAGTTAACAGCAACACCATTCCTCAACCCCACTCATCGTTCTTCTTCATCTTCCAACTCCCAATTCTGCTCTACTAAACCACTAACCCCCGCAATTCAAATTTCAACACTCCATTCCACAATGCATAAACCCAAAAAACCTTGATTCTGCGCTCATTCAACCTGGATAACTCTTCTGTCATGAACGGTTTGTTATCACAGCTCTCATCATTCACAGCCACCATACTCGGAAGAACCACTCGGTTCGTCTCAAACAACGCAACTCCTTCCAATTTCTCGTTCCCGATAAAATCACTTCATTCTTGTGTTAGGTCTGAATTCGCGTTGACAGGGACTCGCTGCTATTCCACTAGAAAACCTCGCAAAAGTGGTGTTTCTCAGCGGACGAAAGTAGAGGCGGAAACGACGATGGATAAGGAAAAGGATGCTTTTTATGTTGTGAGGAAAGGGGATGTTGTTGGGATTTATAATAGTCTTAGTGATTCTCAGGCTCAAGTTGGATCTTCGGTAATTTTGTTACGAATATCGTTTTTGTTATTTAAATGTTGGTGATTTTTAGTTTTCACTGTTTTAAAGTTTTTATCTTTATTGGTATCAAAGTTGAAGGTGAGCTGAAAAGTGTTTAGTTGAAAATGTAGATAGTGGTAGGAGTGGGTGGGAGGGGTAGCTCACCTGAGGTTTAAAGGAGTTAGAGGTTTAGGGTTTAAGTCCTGGCAAGAGTATGAATATCTGTGTAGCACTAATACCTCTGAAAAAAAGTGTCTCAGTGTCCGTGTTCGAAACCAACATGACACTTGTGATTTCGTTTAATTTTATTTATTTATTCAAATTATTATCGGTGTCAATGTGTAGGTGTGTGTTTCCAGTGTCTGTGCTTCATAGGTGAATATATACTAACAGTTGACCACTAAGTGAGATAATAACTTCAATGTTTAACCTAGATGGTTAATGGATATAGGCATATAGCAAGGTCTAGAAATTTATTAACCACTGGACACAATTAATCACGATTTTTAGGGTTTATATTTTAACACAATTTTAATTGATTAATATCATGTATGTTTGAACATTTGAGAATCATGTATACTTGGACACGATTTGGATGTTCAGTGTATATTTGAACACCTATAAATTGTTGTTAACTATATTTGGTGGATGATTGATGAATTGCAACATGTTATGATTGTTAACCATCTATTGAATATAATTAACCACATATATCAAGTGCGATAATCATCCAAATTATTGTCTAATATGTGTGTTGAAATTGAAATATTATTTCTTATGCTTATGATCTTTATGGGCATGATCTGTTGCTACTGCTAGTATTGAAATTGCCTTTTTCTTTATTGCAGAAACTTAGTTGTTTGATTGGATGTAGTAATTATATGTGTAGTTATTGATTTGAGAGCATTGTTATGGTGTTTGTTGTTTCCATTTCCCTGTTTCAAAATCAAAAAGTAATCTTCAAAGGTTCTTAACGACATTTTGATGTTTCTGTTGTGTTAGGTATGTGATCCTCCTGTTAGTGTATTTAAGGGATATTCGTTGTCGAACGAAACAGAGGAATATCTTCTCTCGCATGGACTAAAGAATGCTTTATACACAATTAGAGCCTCTGATTTGAAAGAGGATTTGTTTGGATCACTTGTTCCATGTCCGTTCCAGGTAAATAGCAGTTTCAACGTGTTTGATTTTGTCTTTTTTGATGAATAATTTTCTCTAGAGAAATAGGAAGGGAAAAGGTTATTTGTGAGTTGAAAAACGAAGATGTTCAATTTTCTGAAAACTTTTATCAACTTCTTAAGGTTTTATTTTTTCTTGTTTAAAATAAGCCTGTATTCTTGATCTATAGCTGACACATTTCTGTTCCCTTAAAATAAGGTTTAAACGAAGATAATAGTATTTTTTGTTAAAAAAATCTTTTTAAGATAGTATTCTTCTTATAGCTGACACATTCCTGTTCCCTTGACATATGCTTTCTCCCTAGACACCTTTAATGTGGTTTTAGGTTTGTTTATAAATAAAATCAGAAGATTTACTATGTGTTTCAGGAACCTTCTTCTACCAAAGGGACCATATCAAATGCAGATACATCTAAAAAGAGAGCTATAGGAGTACTCGAACAGGATAATGTGGTAAGTTTAGCCCCATTTTGAATTTATAAGATGTTTGTTTAGACAGCTTTGATGTCGGATTTTGGGTTTGTTTATGAAGAAAATCAGAAGATTTACTATGTGTTTCAGGACCCTTCTTCTACCAAAGGGACCACATCAAGTGCAGATACATCTAAAAGGAGAGCTATAGAAGTGCTAGGACAAGATTATGTGGTAAGTTTAGCACCATTTTGAATTTATAAATGCTTCTCAGGAAGGCAAAGATCCAGGATTATGTATTTGTATGCTAAGATTTTATGTTCGATAGTTGTGTTATAAATCATCAATTTTTCATCATTTTCATATCGAAAATATATACTCACATTTTCAGCTATAAACCTCCATTGAGTTTAATATTAGTCTAGATATGAAAAAATGTTGGTGTTGATAGATATGGTAAGGTATATGTGAGGAAAAGACAAAAAGGGAAGGAGAGAGAATAGAATCTATAATAGATTGTGCTGCACATGGGTCTGACAGTTGGCAGCCTGTGAGTGGAGAATAAATCCTAGGATTCAGTATTTAATGATTGGTTCAGCAATCATTAGGGTATGCAGAAATTGAGTAGTGGAATATCCACGTGGGAGAGTAATAGGCCTCTCTAAGAGCCTCTGTCATTTCTATCTTTTTTCTGCAATTTCTGAGCTTTCTGCTTTTAGCTTGTACTACTAGATCCCATTTGAACTCTAATAGCTTAATAAAAATCAGAACTTTCTTACACAATCTTGTCCTTGTTTATTTACTGTTTTTAGATATTAAATTGAATCCTATCAATTTGGTATCTAGAGCCTTGGTTTCTTCTCCTCTGTGAATGGTCTTTACACGAAAAGTCATGGAAAACAGAGTCGACACAATCGAACAGAGGATGGATAACTTTGAGGGAACGATGGCACAAATTCGTGAGCTAGTGTTGGAGCAACAAGCACGACCACAAGTGACAGTGGGACAGATTAGACAACTGATTCAAGAGAGACCTACTCGGAATCGTAGACGCAATGGAAGAGGGTACGAGGAGGAAGAAGACGATGGAGGTAGCGACCGGAGTACGTTGTCACGGGAGTCGCGACCTCGTTACCATCGTAGGGGAGGCGAAGGTGGATCCCGGTTCTTCGGAGGGAGGAGACGACTGGAGATTCCGATCTTCAAGGGTGAAGATGCGTACGGCTGGCTGGTACGCATTGAAAGATACTTTCATTTGAATGGAGTCAGGGTCCAGGAGAAGTTGGAAGCAGTAGTGTTGGCTATGGAGGATAAGGCCCTGAACTGGTATCAATGGTGGGAAGAACAAGCTCCTTTAAGAACTTGGGAGGAATTTAAGTTAGCAGTGATGAGGAGGTTTCAACCGGGTCTCTTGCACAACCCGTTGGGACCTCTGTTGAGCCTAAGGCAGAAGGGGACGGTGGTAGAATATATGGAAAAATTTGAAATGATGGTGGCTCCATTACGAAGAGAGGAGAGAGGTATGTTGGACTCCATTTTTATGAATGAATTAAGGGAAGAGATTCAGGCAGAGTTGAAGCTTCATGAGAGTCAGAGCTTAGCTGAACTCATGGACAGAGCTTTGTTAATTGAAGAAAAGAATGAAGCCCTAACAGAGAAAGGAGGAACATGGAAGGATAGAGGAGGATCTCTGAGGATTAAGGATCCTGGAGATTTTGGAGGGTTTAAAAAGGAGAATGAGAAGACTAGCAGTGGAGGGAATGAGAAGTTTAAAGGGAGGAGATTGAACCCTGCTGAACTGGAGGAAAGAAGTAAGAAGGGGCTCTGTTAAGTGTGGGGATAAGTGGAACAGAGACCCTATTTATTAAAGGGAGTTGATGGCTGTGGTGATTGCAGTCCAAAAATGGAGGCCCTATTTATTAGGCAGACAGTTTAAAGTCCACACTGATCAAAAGAGCCTCAAATTCATCACTGAACAGAGAATTATGGGGGAGGAACAGCAAAAATGGTTATCTAAACTATTAGGCTTTGACTTTGAGGTTAAGTACAAACCGGGTAGGGAAAATAGTGCTGCAGACTCTTTGTCTAGGCAGATACAGTATGCTCATATTTCCACCATTCAGTGTGAATTCTGGGAGGGATTGGAAGAAAAGATCCAAAAGGATGATAAGCTAAAGGCTGTGGTGCAAGCTTTGGTGCTGGATCCTCAGGGCCAGAAGGGGTTTCAATTGAAAGGAGGGAGATTGTATCATGAGAATAGAGTAGTTTTTCCAAAGGATTCACCTAGGGTGGCTTGGATTATGAATGAATTCCATGATACAGCTGTAGGGGGGCATTCAGGGTATCTCAGAACCTACAAAAGAATTGCTAGTGTGGTTTATTGGGAAGGGATGAGAAAGCAAATTCAAGCTTATGTGCAGGCTTGTGAAGTATGCCAAAGAAACAAGTATCAAACCTTGTCACCAGGGGGGCTGCTTCAACCTTTACCAATTCCTTCACAGACATGGAGTGATATATCCATGGATTTCATTGGAGGATTGCCTAGGGCCCAAGGTATGGATACTGTGATGGTAGTAGTGGACAGGTTAACTAAATATGCTCACTTCATTCCTATTAGCCACCCCTATACAGCCAAAAGCATTGCTGAAGTTTTCATTAAAGAAGTTGTAAAGCTCCATGGATTCCCTAGTTCTATTGTGTTTGATAGAGACAAGGTTTTTTTGAGCAATTTTTGGGCTGAATTGTTCAAACAGGCTGGTGCTAAGCTGAAGTATAGTAGTGCTTACCACCCTCAATCTGATGGCCAAACTGAGGTGGTGAATAGATGCTTAGAGACCTATCTAAGGTGTGTTACTGGGCTGAAACCTAAGCATTGGCCTAAATGGCTAGCCTGGGCAGAATATTGGTACAATACCAATTACCATGCCTCTCTCAAGACCACTCCTTTTGAAGCCTTGTATGGGAGGGTTCCTCCAGTTCTAATCAGAGGTGACACTCCTCCATCAGTGGTAGATGAGGTCAACATACTTACTGCTGAGAGAAACTTAATGATTAAGGAATTAAAGGATCAATTATGTAGAGCCCAAGAATTGATGAGAGGACAAGCAAATAAACATAGAAGAGAAGTGGAGTATGAGGTGGGAGATATGGTGTTCCTGAAAATTCAGCCTTACAAGATGAAGAAGTTGGCCAAGAGATTAAACCAGAAGTTGAGTCCTAGATATTATGGACCTTATGAGGTGATTCAGAAGATTGGGGCTGTTGCTTATAAACTAAAACTGCCTGAGGATACTAAGGTGCACCCTGTTTTTCATGCATCCTTACTTAAGAAGGCAGTAATCCCTTCTGTGACTCCACAACCACTGCCAGAATGCATGAATGAAGAATGGCAGCTGGAGCCTGAGCCTGAGAAGGTGATTAGTGAAAGAAGGAATGAGCAAGGAGAGAAGGAAATTCTAGTGAAATGGAAGAACCTCCCAGAATTTGAGAATTCATGGGAATTAATTGAGAGAATGCAGGCTGAATTTCCACACTTTATCCTTGAGGTCAAGGATAGTTTTGAAGGGGGAAGAGTTGATAGATATGGTAAGGTATATGTGAGGAAAAGACAAAAAGGGAAGGAGAGAGAATAGAATCTATAATAGATTGTGCTGCACATGGGTCTGACAGTTGGCAGCCTGTGAGTGGAGAATAAATCCTAGGATTCAGTATTTAATGATTGGTTCAGCAATCATTAGGGTATGCAGAAATTGAGTAGTGGAATATCCACTTGGGAGAGTAATAGGCCTCTCTAAGAGCCTCTGTCATTTCTATCTTTTTTCTGCAAATTCTGAGCTTTCTGCTTTTAGCTTGTACTACTAGATCCCATTTGAACTCTAGTAGCTTAATAAAAATCAGAACTTTCTTACACAATCTTGTCCTTGTTTATTTACTGTTTTTAGATATTAAATTGAATCCTATCAGTGGTGTTAGTAAGTAAGGACTTGTTTGGTTTGGGAGAATGTTTGGTTTCGAGAAACAGCAAAAGAAAAAGATTTTCATTATTTCATAAACCATTTTTTCTAATCAAACATGCCAAAAATATAGTGGTTTGAATAGGTCAAAATTATGGGTATCTTTTCTTTATGTGTTGATTCTGCATAACTGGATGCACTAGCCAAACTTTTTTGCGTGTAAATGTTTTAACATATAAGTTTCTTAATTGCATAGCAGAAATCAATTGGTTTGACATCCATCTCTGAAGATCCTTTCAAAAAGCAAGTCAAGTTAGATCGTTCTACCGTGAGCGAAGCATCTTCACTTGCAAATGTAAGCAGAAATCATATTAATGCTCATGTTCATCTATGCAAAATTATGTTTACTTAGGGTTCCCCTATTTCTACAACAATGTCCGGTGCTATTATGTAACCATGCTATTATAGGGTGGTCATTGGAAGATCTCTAGTTGCTATTGTTGATTTGTATCGATAGAGTTTGAATGAAATCTTTATGATTTATATACGTATTCATAGTCATCTATACTGCTGCAGAAGACTTGTATTGTTGAGTTCGACGGTGCGTCAAAAGGAAATCCTGGAAAAGCTGGTGCTGGGGCTATTCTGCGATCTAAAGATGGGAATGTGGTACGCATTTCATGTTTCTATGCATATGCATAATTTTCATACAATTATTGATCTTTTTAACTATTATTATTTTAAAGATTCATAGGGTTCGTGAAGGCGTGGGTATAGCAACAAACAATTTTGCTGAATATCGTGCAGCGATATTGGGAATGAAATATGCTCTTAAAAAAGGATTCACCAATATCTGTATACAAGGGGACTCTAAACTTGTGTGCTTGCAGGTTGGCCATTTATATTCTTCTTTATGTTCAGTTTATTCTAACATAACTAAATGTTAATTATCATGGTATATTTTCATTGTTTCTTTAGTTTTTTCCTATGAAGCGCGGACACCTCTAGAAGTAGGCGTGTCGCGGTGTCCTACACTTGTATTACACCTTTACGACACGTGTCAGAAAAGTTAAACTAGTGTCAGAAAAGCCAGACAAGTGTCCCCAAAAAATTGATTTTTTTCTTTGTTTTGACATATTTTGATCGGTGTCCGATACCCATATGACACGCATACAACACGTGTCCGATAATTCAGACATGTTTTCTTTAAAAATATTGTGTTTTTCTTTTCCTCAACACACTTTATACATTTTCTAGACAAATCTCATGCACGATTAAATGGGTTAAACATGTGAAACAATGTTATCAATAAAGAATTAAAGACATTAATTTTGATTAGAATATATTTAACTCTTTTGATATTAGATGAATAAATGAAACTCATATACTATCACATATATGGTGGCGTCGGTGTCCTAAGTTTTTGAAATATTGGTGTCGGAGTGTTCGTGTCGCAGTGTCCGTGTTGGAATCTGTCCTTCGTAGGTTTTTGCATCTTATAAATCTTTTCCTTATTTTTGAGAATTTGGATTGAGCCTAACTCAACCTTTCAAAACCAGCTTGTAAGGTGAGAGCTGCCCAAACTTTATAAACATTACACATGTCATATCTCTAAGCAATGTTATGTGAGATTAAATCCACCTCTTCACACCCAACACAATGTTCGTAGACGTTGCCTCTTTGCCAATGGCCTAATGGGACCTAGCATCCTTTGGAAGCACTTGATGCCATGTTTCATTTCCATTGGTAGCATTTAGTTGATGAGTTAGGTCAGACAAAATGTGTTATTTTCTAGCATCGTGTTATCATCGTCGAATAGAATAAATTACTGCTTTCTAGCATATTGTCACTGTTATTTTCTGTTTGTTCTCTCTTCAATTTTCCAATGCTACTGCATGAAACAGATTGATGGCTCATGGAAGGTCAAGAATGAGAGCTTGGCTACATTGTATAAGGTTGCCAAAGAACTCAAGGATAAATTTGCATCATTTCAGATCAGTCATGTTCTAAGGGTAGGTACACTTTACTGCTTTTGGTGTATTATGGAATTGTATTTGGCTTTATATTAGCAATTTTTTGGGTACCTTAATCTTGCAAATTATCTAAAGTTTGAGAAATGTGTGTTTTCGGTAAAACTAAAAAATGCGAATAGGAGATGACTTCTGAAACTTCTTAGTGTTATGATTTTCCCATGTACTTCAAAATTATTTTTTTATTTACACATACATGCTTTTACTTGTGCTTCAAAAATAACTCTGTTTCCTTTGTCAAGGAATTCAACTCCGAGGCTGATGCTCAAGCCAATTTGGCCGTCCATCTTGCTGGTGAGGCTTTCGAATCTTCAAATATTTGTCCGGCTTTAATGGAATGTACCTTTTCATTTGTATGCACACACATTTAACCTTTCTCTGCATTTACAGATGGCCAAGTTCAGGAAGAGTAGTAGGTTAATTCATTCACCGGCAGTTAATGGTTATGAATTGGGTTTCAATTTACGGATTCCTGTCACTGTTCTTTCATTTATTGGTGTCAAATTATACAGCAATCAAAACCTCAAGAACAAACTATTTTGAACTAGTCCTCTATTTAGTTTTACTGATACAGGCTGAGTATTGTCCCTCAACAGCCAGCAGTGCCAATGATAGTAATCTTTTGACATCAGAACTTTTCAATTTCTGTCAAAGATGGCGGAGTGAATGAAGGTGGATTTTATGATTTTCATTCTTGGGGATATGGTAGAGCAGAAGCTCTTTATTGTCTTCTGCACACTTGATTACTACTATTAAATTACACTAATTATGTTTTTTTGGCCGAAAGTGCTGTTTCATTTCGTGTAATAATATCAATATGGAAGTGACACAAATGGAATAATCCTGTAAATTGTATTAAGACTTAAAAATGATTCAAATTAATCACAAAAATGGAATAATCCTACAAATATGAAATGATTCGAATTAATCACAAATGAGTTGTCTAGTAAATAATGTCTCAGTGTTGAATGGCAAGGAGCAATGCCATAAGCTCTTTCTCATATACTGATTAAGACATATGTTACGATCCGACAAAGCTCTGGTGAAAAAGGATATGAGATGCCTCTGCAGAAAAATGTAAAGACTCGTGATTCTAATCACATTGCTACTTGATTCAAATCATACCGATTAGATTTGGGAAAGTTCATTTTCCCATGTGTATAATGATTTTCAAAAGATGCAATGATATGAGAAATTTGATATGAGGGATACTTACAACAAGTCTAACTAGCAACCTATTGACTTCAATAAAAAAACCAAAGTAACTCCTAAAATTAGGAGACTGTCATGCACTCACCCTTCCCCTCGTACAAAAATTTATTTCTTACTCGATTCATGTAATGGTTTATGAATCTTGAAGACCTTGTCACCAGTCTCAACTTCACCCATCCATTGTTACACCTACTTCTTTTTCTTTTAAAAGAGACATTTTCAATTTTCCATCTATCTCATCAACGACTAAGAATAGAGAACAAGAGCACCAAATCAAAGGAATTAAAAAACCTAGAGGGATTCCACACAAGTTGATAGAAGAACCATTTTGAATTGGGGGTCAACAAAAGATGATGATAACCAGGTGTAGAAATTCAGAGCAAAAATCTTGCTATACATATGTGATATGACACCAAGTGTACACATCTAACAAAATTAATTAGACTCTCAGAGCTTTATAAATTAAAAATTGAAATTAAACAAAGATATTTAAATTGTGTCCAATATTTTGAGGATAACGTGAAAACAAATATGTCTAAAGAAAACGCCAAACAGTCCAATAGTACATATTAATATAATTAAGGTGCAAATTAATGTCGATTTTGTTTTTACTAAAGAATTAAAATAAATTGTAAAATTCTTATAACATACCAACAAGCTGGAATAGCTCAGTTGGTTAGAGCGTGTGGCTGTTAACCACAAGGTCGGAGGTTCAACCCCTCCTTCTAGCGTTGTGTTTTTATTTTTTTATTTTATTTCTAAATTGCTTTATCTAATATTGCTTGAAACATCACATATTTTGAATGTAAACACAAATAAAAATAAATGTCAAAATCTTCAAGCTCATGTTCTCAGAGTAAGCAAATAATACTCTTCTATAAGTACTTTCCCCCTACAATAATTCTAAACTTAGCACCAACATAAGCACCAGTGCACCACAACTGCTACAGATCTAACTAAGTGCTCTACAACATACAAGAAGAGGTATTTTATTTGTTGCTATTACCACCCGTCCATTCGTTCCAGTCTATGTCGACATTAGCATGGGCCCATTTCATAGCACTACGTGCAGCTTGCGGTCCTCCAGGCAATCCCCGTTCGGTTACAGTATCAGCCATGTCAATGAAAGGATCAACCAAGAGTGTACCAGGACCTCCATACTCGGAATGCAAGAAGGTATTGAAAATCTGTTCAATTCAATCATAATCACAGAATTCATAGGCAACAAGGTAAGTATGGACTTTATTTCAGAAATCAGATGAAGCTCGAGAATTAGTACCAGTGTACAAACAAATACACACAAAAGAAACTACTTGGTGAATCAATCTTAAACAGTTACTCATTTATTTCATGCCAACCAGAGGCAGAGAAGAAAGGACATGTCTATATTGCATTTGATACGATGTTTAACACAGTCATAGCTGAAAGCAGTGTTGTTAATCGGAGATCGCGCAAGATACAATTTGTTCATATTCTCCTACACTGTCATGCTATAGTGTTACGATAGATAACCTCTAACTGAAAAACTTTGTACTAAATACCGGATCACAAAACAATATTGACTTGTTCAGATTATGCTACATTGCACAATAGCACGGCACCACCATAGCGGCTATTTGACAACCTTGTATGAAAGAAAGACATTCAAACACTACATAAGATATATTCTAAATTAACCTTTCAAATTACTAAAACATGAAAGTATTGTATTGATATCATAGAGAAGATCATATCTTCTTCATCCCTGATTTTCTTTTTCTTGGTTAGTTACATATGTTCAACTTGGATTACAAAGAGTTTTACAATCAGATAAATGCCTATGTATGAACTAAGAGCATGCTATAATTTTATGCACAACCAACCTTATTTTGTTGTCTCACACAAAGTAGTATGGTGTTCTATCATTGTAAGAAATCAATTATAGATTTCTCTAACAAAAGCATAAAAATCTCAAGCAAATTCAATAACTTCTCTAAAACCTTATTTCATATGCTAAGCTCAACCAATTTTATCTTATTTCAGGTAACAACAATTGTCATCTTTGTTTCACTGTAGGTGACACCAATCTTTGTCATTGCGTTTAATTTATTCATTTTCCAACTTATTACCGGTATCAACGTGTCAGTGTCGGTGTCGGTGTCGTGTTTCCGGTGTCCTAATCACATGTTGTCAACTTGTCATCACTCATCAGTGACAAAGTAGGGTATAAGGAATGCTAACAATGACCGTTAAAAAAATAGGATTTTGAACATAAACAAAAAGACATTACTCAACTCAAGAAAGAGTAAAAACACAAACAAACAAAAAAAAAAAACACAAATCTTGTAATCAATCAAACTAAACTAGCTAACACAAAGGGAAATGATAATAATACAAAAAAACAAAATAACCAACCTCAGTGCAAACTCCAACAACTTCTTCAACTGATTCTTCAAAAACATCTTTCTTTGAAAGCTTATCAAGAAGGTGCTTTTTGAATTTCTCGGTCTCCTGAAACCCACAAAAAGATTATTCACTTAAAAGAAATTATTCACGAGCACATTAAACAAATATTCAAAATTTGAAGAGAAAACTTACGGAATCTGCAAATTCAGGAATTGGGTCAGGGAATTTGTACTCAGCGGCGGCTCTAGTAACGGAGCGTTTTGTGGATGAAAAGGGTAAAGTTGCGAGCTTTCTATTTAGAGAAGGAAATGAGAAACGGTGTTTGCATTTGATAGTGGTTTGGGATAAGCATAGCGAAGGAATTGAAGAAGAAGAAGAAGAAGAAGGGATGAGGAAGAGTGAAAGGGACGAAGTAGAAGCCATACTTCAAAAACAGAAACCAAGGTGATGTTCCTTTATCCTGCTAGGCGCTAGCTATATAATATAAACAGATACCAAGATTAAGGGTTTTTTTTTTTAATAAGATGGAGGGTTTAAGCAAAAAAAAAAAAAACTACATAGAGATAACTCAAGTTGCTAGTAGGGGTGGAAATAGGCTGGGCCGAGCTAGGCTTTGCCAAGCCTAAGTCTGGCCTGTCAAAAAAACAGAAGCCGAAGCCTGGCCTGTGGCCTGTCGTAGGCTTATTTTTTAGGCCTGAGTCTGGCCTTTTCGAAGGCCTGATTAGCCTGTTAGCCTATATAAAAGCCTATTTGTTTTACACATATGTATATAATCAATTAGAATAATTTTTAAATAGACTAACTAACTAAAAAATCAAGAGACTAAAAATTTGTTTGCATTGACTTATTTTAACTTACCTCTTAGCATAATTTTTACAAGACTATTTGTTTAAGAGAACTTATGAAAACAATGTTCATCAGATGTTTTCATCTTATTTTTACAAGTTTTTCAAGATAACCAAATTTTATTTATTTATTTTAATTCAAAGTATAAAACATAACATAATGATAATAAAAAAAGTATTCATATTTATTTAAATAGGCCGGCCTGATAGGCTTAAAAGGCTTCTTTTAGGGCCTGAGGCCTAGCCTTTTTAACTAAATAGGCTTATAAAAAAGCCTAGGCCTTTTCTATTTAAAAATAATGTGTGGCCTGGCCTGAGCCTATATAGGCTAGCCTGTAGGCCCCTGTTATCGGCCTGACCTATTTCCACCCCTAGTTGCTAGCGAACAAGTTAATTAAATTCTTTGGATATTCATCAAACACTTGAGGGCCTGGATCATGGTGAAAACTCTACTTAATCAATGTATCTGCGCATCGGTTGGCTTCTCTGTAGACGTGAATGAACTTTACTAGAATATCGCCTAGAAACATCTGATTGATTTGGCTTAACAACCATTTTGTTGCTCCAATAAAGAATTTCTTCCCATTGATTTTATCAACCACCCTTTTGTTGTTTGATTGAATCTCCATTATGCTGAAATCTTTGCTCACTGCGAACTTAATTCCTTCTAGGATCCCCTAGGTTTCAGCTACCTCTATGTTGCAAGCACCAATGAATTTGGAGAAGTCTCTGCATCATTCTCCATTATCATTCCTCATAATTATTGAAGAGTAATTCAATATTCAGAAGATGGACTGATCTTCTGATGGTTACTCAGAAGATAGTATTGACCAGAAGATGTTATCTGGGTCCCATTAGCTTAGCTGTTTAGTAGTAAGGGTACTTTAGTATTTTTGTAGTACTGTACTGTTTGTACCTTAGACTTGTTCACTAAGTTTACTGCTTTAGGGCTTATGTGGCAAGATTTTCTTTTCTTATAAATAGCCTTGTAATAGCTATCATTAGTAGTAGAATACAACATTTATTCTCTCATCTCTTTTGCGCCGTTATTCTATTATTCTCTTTGTCACCATCTTTATTCATTGTGCACCAACAATTGGTATCAGAGCTCCGGTTCCAAACACAGGGAAACACGAGTGAACGTGAGTTTGTGTGACTGTGTGATTGATTTTGTTTCTGAGAAACAAAGTTGTGTTGAATCACATTTTTCTTGATTGTTTGTGGGTTGGGAAACACTGTGTGAGTGTGAGTGAAATCTGTTTTTGTCTGCACAAGTTTAAAGATGATTGGAAGCAACTTGAATACCAAACTTCCAGTCCTTGATGGTAAAAACTGGAATAGATGGATGATTCAAATGCGTGTATTATTTGGTGCTCAAGATGTTCTAGATCTTGTCACTGGAGGATATATTTCGGTTGCAGCAGATGCAACGGAAGAACAAAGAGAAGCGCAGGGAGAGACGAAGAAGAGAGACCAAAAGGCGTTGTTCTTCATCCATCAGTGTGTGGATGTGAATGTGTTTGAGAAGATTGCTGATTCTATGACGTCAAAGGAGGCGTGGGATATACTGGTCAGGTGTTACGGTGGTGACGTATCAGTGAAGAAGGTGAAGCTTCAATCCCTGAGAAAGCAATATGAGAATCTCAACATGAGGAACAATGAGAAAGTCTCTGAGTATATCTCTAGAGTGATTGTGATCACTAATGAGATGAAGGCTTGTGGAGAAACTCTTTCTGAACAAGTAATCATAGAGAAGATATTGAGGTCACTTACTCCTCAATTTGATTATATTGTTGTATCCATTGAACATTCTAAAGATCTGGAAACCATGAGAATAGAAGAGTTGCAAAGCAGTTTAGAAGCACAAGAGTTGCGTCTGACTGAGAGAACTTCTGAGAGAGAAGTTGAGCAAGCTCTGAAGGCTTCTTTTGTCAAGAAGGACCAGAAGCATAGACGTGGTGATAGATTCCGGAAGGAAGCCTCAACTTCTGATGAGAAGAGATATCAGAAGGGAAAGGATAAGAAGAAAGTTCAATGTTACTGTTGCAAACAGTTTGGCCATTTTGCTAGAGACTGTTTGGCAAACAAAGGAAGGAGATCAGAAGAAGCAAATATAGCCAGAGGAGGATCAGATGATGAACCTGTGCTATTGATGGCTTCAGAGTCGGACAAAAGATGTTCGTCAGAATGGTGGTATATGGACACTGGGTGTTCAAATCACTTGACTGGAAACAAACAATGGCTGATAGACTTTGACTCTGAAAGGAGGACAAAGATCAGATGTGCTGATGATAAGTACCTATATGCAGAAGGTATGGGAAATGTCAAAGCCAAAGTGAAGAATGGAAAGACTGTTCTGATCTAGGATGTTTGGTATGTTCCTGGAATCAGAAGCAATCTGATGAGTGTGGGTCAGCTCATTGAGAAAGGTTTCTCAGTTGTTATGAAGAACAACCTCTTGAAGTTGTATGATTCCAATCAGAAGTTGATTATGCAATCTGAACAGGGAATCAACAGAACATTCAAGGTGAATATAGAAACAACTGAAACAGAGTGTCTGAGTGCTGAAGGCTCAGAAGGTGATAGTAAGCTGTGGCACAAGAGGTTGGGGCACTTGAACTATAGAAGTCTGGGGCATCTAAGTTCTAAGAAGCTCGTACGTGGCATTCCTAAGATTGTAAAGCCTGAGAAGTCATGTGAGGTATGCATGAAAGGCAAACAACCCAGATTGCCATTTGTATCAGAAGTTGTTCCGAGAGCAAAGCATGGTCTGGGAGTAGTGCACTCTGATGTGTGTGTGGACCATTTCCAGAACCTTCACTTGGAGGAAATAGGTATTTTGTGTCTTTTGTGGATGAGTTCACAAGAATGACGTGGGTAACTCTCATTAAGTTTAAGAATGAGGTGTTTACAGAATTCCAGAAGTTCAAGGTGATGGCTGAGAAGCAGAGTGGTCAGAAGATAAAGATTCTCAGAACGGATGGTGGAGGCGAGTATAACTCTACAGAATTCCAGAAGTTCTGTGATGATAATGGAATTGAGCATGAAGTTACTGCTCCTCATACTCCTCAACACAATGGTCTTGCTGAACGTAGAAACCGTACTTTGCTTGATATGACGAGAAGTATGCTTAAAGAGAAGAAGCTTCCTCATAATCTATGGGGAGAAGCTGTTGCTACTGCAGCATATGTGCTCAACAGATGTCCAACGAAGAGGCTGAAGGAAATTGTTCCTTTAGAGAAGTGGACTAAAGAGAAACACAGTGTTAGTCATCTGAAGGTTTTTGGTTCTGTGTGTTACAAACACGTTCCAGAAGCTAGAAGGAAGAAGCTGGATGATAGAAGCAAAGTGATGTTATTGGTGGGGTACCACAGTACAGGTGCATACAAGCTCTATTGTCCAGAGACTAACAAAGTTGAAGTCAGCAGAGACGTCATTGTGAAGGAATCAAAAGTTTGGGATTGGAGAAAGTCTCAACCAACTTCTGATGTAGAGACAACTTTTGAAGAAAAGTTAGAGTCAGAAGATGAAGAATCTTCTGAAGACGAGTCAGAAGATGAAGCATTTTCTGAAGATGAGTCAGATGGAGAATCTGATTCTGATCCAGATTCTGATGATGATCCAGAGTCTGGTGGTAGTCATGATTCTGGAAGGGAAAACTCTGAAGACATAGGGTCTGGAGGACAAGCTTCTGGAGATGATCATGGAGGTGGTGACTCTGGAGTAGCTGACTCTGAAGTAGCTCAGCGACCACAAAGAGTCAGAACTATACCAAGAAGGTTTGCAGATTTTGACATGTTGCAAGACACAGAAGTTGACTCAGAAGGAGAGGTCATTCAGTGCGCCATGTTAGTAGATTCTGAACCAGTGAGTATAGAAGAAGCGCTCAAGAAGAAGGTCTGGCTGAATGCCATGAAAGAAGAACTTGAGGCTATAGAAAGAAACAAAACTTGGAAGCTGACAGAACTTCCAAAGAAGAAGAAAGCCATCAGCGTCAGATGGGTTTTCAAAGTAAAGCTGAAGCCAGATGGATCAGTTGGTAAACACAAAGCAAGGCTAGTGGCTAGAGGTTTTCTTCAGAAACCTGGACTAGATTACTTTGAGGTGTTTGCTCCTGTAGCTAGACATGAAACAATCAGACTGGTGATTGCGTTAGCTGCGAATAGAGGTTGGTCCTTGATGCATCTGGATGTAAAGTCTGCATTTCTGAACGGTCCATTACAAGAGGAGGTATACGTGTCACAACCCCGTGGCTTTGTGAAAAATAATAAGGAAGGGATGGTGTACAAATTACACAAAGCTCTGTATGGATTGAAGCAAGCACCCAGAGCTTGGAATTTGAAAATTGATTCATTTTTCAAGAAGCAAGGGTTTCAGAAGTGTGAGATGGAATATGGAGTTTATGTGCAACATTCTGGATGCAATATGATTCTGTTGTGTCTTTATGTTGATGACATATTGCTTACGGGGAGTTGTCCAGAAGATCTGATGAAGTTCAAGAAGGTGCTGATGAATGAGTTTGAGATTACAGACCTTGGGAAAATGTCATATTTTCTAGGGATGGAGATTCTGTACTCAGAAGATGGTATCATTCTGCATCAGTTGAAGTATGAGTTAGAACTTCTAAAGAAATTCAAGTTGGAGAATTGCAAAGCTGCTGTTACACCGTCAGAAGTGAATCAAAAGTTGGACTCTGATTCTGAAGGTGAAGATGTTGATGCTACGGTATTCAAACAGCTGGTTGGTTCTCTAAGGTATTTGTGTAATACCAGGCCTGATATATGCTATGCAGTTGGATTGGTTAGTAGGTTCATGAGTAAACCTAAGTGGTCCCATTACCAAGCTGCTGTCAGAGTCTTGAGATATGTCAAGGGAACTCTGAAGTTTGGCATATTGTTTCCTTCTGGGAGAAAGGAAGAATCAGAGTTATTGAGTTATTCTGATTCTGATTGGTGTGGAGACAGAGTTGATAGAAGGAGTACTTCTGGATATTTGTTCATGTTTCTGGGAGGCCCTATCTCTTGGAGTTCCAAGAAGCAACCTGTTGTTGCTCTATCAACCTATGAAGCTGAGTACATTGCAGGCGTTGTAGCTGCATGTCAAGCTGTGTGGCTTCTGAATCTATTAGAAGACCTGAAGATTAGGGTGAAGAAGCCTCTGAAGCTGATGATTGATAACAAGTCTGCAATCAATCTTGCCAAGAATCCGGTGTTACACGGAAGAAGCAAGCATATTGAGACTAAGTATCATTTCTTGAGAAGCCAAGTCCAGAATGGAACATTAGAAGTTGTGCAATGTAGCACTCAGAAGCAAGTGGCAGATGTTCTGACAAAGGCGATCAAGACAGATCAATTTCTGCTCTTGAGGGATGGAATTGGCGTTGTCAGTTTTGATTGAAGAATATGAATTAAGGGATGGTATTGAAGAGTAATTCAATATTCAGAAGATGGACTGATCTTCTGATGGTTACTCAGAAGATAGTATTGACCAAAAGATGTTATCTGGGTCCCATTAGCTTAGCTATTTAGTAGTAAGGGTACTTTAGTATTTTTGTAGTACTGTACTGTTTGTACCTTAGACTTGTTCACTAAGTTTACTGTTTTAGGGCTTATGTGGCAAGATTTTCTTTTCTTATAAATAGCCTTGTAATAGCTATCATTAATAGTAGAATACAACATTTATTCTCTCATCTCTTTTGCGCCGTTATTCTATTATTCTCTTTGTCACCATCTTTATTCATTGTGCACCAACAATAATTCCTCCACAAGCTTCCTTATAAGAATTGCTGACCATCCCATAAACATTTACACAAATTCAGCCCTGAGTTGGCATGTTCTATTTAATGTTCTTCACCTCCTGATGCCTCGCTAGGATTGTTCAGTTAAGATTCTCGCAGACAAGATACTCATTAACTCTGTTATTGTTCAGAAGGGGAAGGTTACTAGACATGATGAGGTTTTCGTCGTGTTTTCTCATGTTTCTCCAATGCCACAAAGTGTGACAGGTAGTTGCCCAACATTCACCTGGTATCTTGTGCTCATGAGTATAAAACCGATTAGATAAGTTGCCATTTATCCAATCATGCAGATTACACCTAATGAAGACCTTCAAATGGTGTTTGCTGACAAGATGAAGCCACACAACTCTGGCCATGGAACAATCCTGCAACGCATGCTTTATATCTTCTTCCACACCATCATGTTAGACGATAGGCTACGATCTAGAGAGGGGGTGAATAAATCACAAATGAAATTTTCTTAATAAAATTCTATTTTGAAAAATGTCAAACTTTGGCGCGCGGAAACAATCTTGGATCGACAACCGCCTATCCCAAACCGTTATCAAAAAGATCAAATTTACCAATAGAGCGTATAAGTTAGATGAGAAACTTAATCAACATTTTTTCACAATAACATTTGAACAAAACCACACTAAAGTAATTGATTTACAATGAAATAACAAACATAAATTTACTTAAGTAATTTGTCGAACAATTGGTGTGCAATCAATTCAAACTAGATTTTTCTTTGATTTGGTTGATATGAGAAACCAATTACAATCACATAGATTATAATCAACTCAACAAAACAGTTTGAAGTATTAGACAAAGAAATTATTTCTAAGTATCGATTGCACAATTGATGGTTACATAATTTGCAAATAAACATGCAAGAGAGAGAGAGAGAAGGATTTGTTTAGGCAGTTCCGTAATCGGCCTCACTATGGGTACGTCTTCCCCCAATTCCAAATGAATTGAGATAATAAAATTAACCTTTGCAAATGTAGTTTACAAGAGAAAAAGTAGCAATTCAACCTTTCAATCCCTATGGTTGATGTTGATCTTATCTTCTTATCTTCCTGAAGATGTTTTCATGTTGGCTGCATTTGTGGTAAAACATACCTGAGTGTTTAATGTCTTGACTGATGTCATGACATGCTTGATATTGTGTTATGCAGGCTGCATATGTGTTAAGCTAATACAGGTTCTATAGTGAATGTCATGACCAATGTCATGACATCCTTGTGTGACAGCAGGAGCTGTTATATTTTATTAATTGTGTTTCCTGATTTCTCTCAATCTACAATTTAGGAAACCTTTTATTCTGTGCTGACTATTTCGTCCAAAAGATTTTGCTGACAGCACATTCTGTAACAACCAGATGGCATGTAAATTAGGTTAACTTTGTTAACCCTAATTTGTTTGTAAAAAAGCCCAAGCCCCAAGAGCTGCATATAAAAAGTATGCAATCCTAATTTGGAACGCAGAGAGAGCAAATTGTTAATTGTGAAGAACCATAGTTTTGTAGCTCTCTCTTGTACTCCAAGCAATTGTCTTTGATGATTGCGTTGGAATAGGTTGTTTGTGTTAATTATCACTCAAAGCTTTTAAGCACGAGTGTGTGTCTCTTGATTGAAGCTTTTAAGCAGATCAAGGTGTGTTTTTGAAGTGTGTCTTCTCTCTGAATTTATGTAATGTTTATTTGTAAACACTGTTGTGATTGAGGGGGAATGAGTGGAGATACCCAGGTCTAGGAATAGGTTGGAATTGCATTGGGTAGGTTTTAAGTGAGGAGTTGTAAACGGGGGAGTTTAACTCTGAATTAATCATGCTTATATTGGATTCCCTCCCTGGCTTGGGAGCCCCCAGAGTAGGTTGTGTTGAACCGAATTGGGTAAACAATTATGTGTGTTCTTTATTGTTTTATGTGTTTCTGTTTTAATTATCTGTGTTGTGTAATTGTAGATGTCATAACATCCAGCAAGACATCGAACGTGAGTTACTAGAATTTTCACTTCCCTTGATCTTGACCTCAATCAAGTAACCTTATACTTCCAATTTAATCCTCTAGTTATCGTTACTCCTTTGGCAGAATCCTTTTCTTCGAATCTTTCACTCTATTAAATCCAAATTGCGAACGTATCGTGACCCAAAATTACCAAAGTATTCCTCCGGTTACCATTATTCTTTTGATACAAACCCCCATTCTTCAAAGCTTTCACTCAGCTGAATCCAAATTACAAAATCTTGTGAAAAACTCCCAAATTAATCATCGATCTTGGAATAATGCCCTAAATGAATTTATCTTGAAACCCCTAAAGAATTCTCAAACCAATTCGATTACAATAATCCTAAATTGGACCTTATCAACCTAAATCTAGATGGCACCCAACAAAAATGATTATGTGTAATTATTGTGTGTATGCATGGAGAGAGGTTGAAGATGATGAGAAATGCTTTGTATATTTCTGGTTTCAATGTGTGAGAAATGATGCATGAATGGTATTTATATAATGCGTGTAAAGTGAGAAAGAACACAAAAAACATATTAGAGAACATTACAATTTTTCAAAACTAAAACAACATGTGTCGACCTAAAGATCCTATGTGTCGACCTATAGAGGCATTTTTACTTCTATATGTCGACCTATAAAACGTATGTGACGAAACATAATGGACAAAGGTGAAAGTTCAAAATTTTGTTTAGGTATGTGTCGACCTATGGACTCTGTGTGTTGACCTGAAATGGACAGAATGCAATTTATCAAAATTGTTTCAGTATGTGTCGACCTGAAACACAGATTCGTCGACCTATAGACAAAAATTTTGTCTATGTGTCGACCTGTGTGACCTATGTGTCGACCTAAAACATCTAAAATGCTTCCTTTTGTAAAACATATATCATGTGTCGATCTATGCATGTATGTGTTGACCTGTACACTAATTTTTCACATGAAAACTTAATTTTTGACTTGTAAGACAACTGTAACATGATTGTAAGTTTCCTAGTATGAAAATGCACATCTTATACATAGTGAGAAAGGTTCAATGCACATAAATACTAAGTTTCCTAGTTTTGACACTCTAAACATTTCTACAAAAAGAATAGTGCACTCACATACTCCCCCTTTTTTATGAAGGAAAAACTTGTGAAGTATTTATAGTCTTTGATCATAACTCCCCCTGAATAGGTGCATCTCCCTTCTTAGTTCTTGCATAACTTCTTCCCCTTTGACAACATAAAAAAGAAACAAAACCATAAAATGTAAGAAGCATCAGGTAAAATACACATCTACATGTATACCGCTCAAAGGCGTTGCAAAGATGAATTTGATCAACATTAACATCTCTCACATAAAATGATATTAAAGTGAAATTGCATAGACATAAATAAGACATTCAATTCAGACAAAGAAGTATGAAATTCATTACAGATTAAGCATATGAAAGTCAGAATAGAAAAACATAACATCATAAAATAGAAAGCATAATAATGCAACATAAGATCATGAAGTAAAATGTATGCAATAATTTTTGAGGTGCTTCAAAAGCGTCACGTTTACGTGACATTTCCAGTTGGTGCTCCCGATTGCTGCACACGCATGTGCTCTAACAAGAGGATAATTTTAGATACATCACTATAAAAACCAATATCATATTTGATTCCATAAGGCATGCCATGATTATTTCAAGAATTTTGTTACCATTTTAACATTTTCAAACATTTATTATGCACAAATATGTTAATAATATGCTCAAACACTAATAGCAGCAAAGATACTTTAAATGTGTGGAATTTATATCATGAGATACATATGATGATGAAATACAAATGATTAAAATATGAATTCACTATAAGCATATGAATTGAAAACACTCATGGGTTAACAACAAGTTTTTTGAAAGTGAACATTCATGGGATTGCATCATACATCAATTATATCACATAAGCATACAATCAAATTTAAAGAGACATATATAAGCAACACAAGATATAAAAACTTACGAACAAAGAGATAAGTGAAACGGTATTACCTCACCAGATGAGAAAGGAAGGATGCACTCACATGAAATGGAACTTTCGAAAGAAGGTTAAAATAGTTTTAAATAGAGTGCATGCATAAAAATATTTAGGCAAAATTTGAGATATCGAGAATGTGCAGTTCCCGACAAATATTGAGAAATGGCTCAGTCGCAAGAGATTTTGTGAAAATATCCACAAGTTGATTTTTGCTATTAACATGCTCAAAAGCGACATCCCCAATTTCAACATGATCACGTAGGAAATGGTGACGTATCTCAATATGTTTAGTACGAGAGTGTAGCACAAGATTTTTAGTTAGGTTAATATTACTAGTATTATCACAAATTATAGGAATACGTTGAAGTTTAATGTCAAAATCAAGTAATTGTTGTTTAATCCACAAAATTTGAGCATAACTACTAACCACTGCGACATATTCTGCCTCAGCAATTGACAAGGCAACTGAGACTTGCTTCTTGCTATTCCAACTAACTAAAGAATTTGAAAATAAGTGTCAAGTTCCACTAGTGCTCTTCCTATCCAATTTGCAACCAATAAAATCAGAATCGGAGTAACCAACTAAACTTCAATCGCATCTTTTGGGATACCAAAGCCCATATTTATAAGTACCATGAAGGTATCTAAGGATGCACTTAACAAATTTTAAATGGAATTCCTTATAAGCGGATTGATATTGAACGCACATGCACTCACTAAACATAATGTCAGGCCTAGATGCAGTAAGATATAAGAAATATCCAATTATACCTCTATACCTTTTGACGTCAACAACCTTACCATTTTCATATTTGTCCAAGTTTCCGTTTGTGGGTATTTGAGTGTCAATAAAATTTGCATCTACCATTCTGAAGCATTTAAGCTACTCTTGGTAGTACTTGTTTTGATACACAAACGTCCCTTACTTGAGTTGTTTGATTTGAAGTCCGAGAAAGTAGTTTAACTCTCCCATTAGACTCATTTCAAATTCAACATTTTGCGTTCTTTTTGAACTTGTGAATGTGAGAGATATGAATGTGAGAGAGAAGGTGGAACATTTAAGAGGAAGAAGAGGGATGAATTTGGGAAAGAAAAATTTATTTCACAAAAAACGATTCCGACCCTTGTAAGTACGAAGTGCGCTTAAGAGGGGGGGGGGGGTGAATTAGGTACTTTCAAACTTTATCGATTTTTGGTGAAGATGGTAATATTTTTCTGGTTAATGGTGATGTTATGAAAGATGTAAAATGCAGAAAACAAATCACACAGCGATATATCCTGGTTCCCCTTACAGTCCGAGAGTACTCCAGCCCCCTTTCAAACACGAAAGAGATTTCAGTATAGTTAGAATGATTGTACAACCTATCCACACCAATTGTGATGCTTACTATCTAACCTATAGGAAGATCAAAGGCTCTTAAAACCTTTAAGATCTTAATACTAAGTGCAAGAATATCTTTATTGACTAAAAACACCTTACAAACCAATTTGTCCTTTTTCATATCTTTCAAGAACTCTCTTTAATTGGACAATTTGAAAGAAAGAGATTCACAATTATTACATGTAGATTTTTGTTTTTCTTTATCAACATATTGTTGCTTTTCAACCTCGAAATCTTTTTGCATAGTATCAATTTTCTCTTCAAGAGATTTGATTTGTTTCTCTTGTGTTGATACGGTTCTATACAACATTTTACATTCATTCAAGAGTTCATTTATGGCTCCTTGTGCATCATTATCATAAATGTAAAATTCATTACTAACCTCATCGTCCTCATCATCGAAATGGTGTGAAGCCATCAATGCTAGATTTGCACTTTCGTCGCTATCCGAATCAGATGATGAACTTATCTCATTGTCTTCCCATGCAACATAGGCTTTTTTTATTTTTGAAGTCCTTTTTGCCTTTGAAACCACCATTCTTGGAGAGTTTAGGACAATCCGGCTTTATATGACCTTGCTTACCACATTCATAACATGTAACATCTTATGTAGATGTGGAAGCCTCTTTTTTCCTGAAATGATTCTTTCTTTTTGTATAAGAAGAAGATTTATCATTTTTACCAAAGAACTTACCAAGTCTTTTAACAAGGAAAATAAAATTTTCATCTTCCATCGGAGGATTATCAAACATAAAATCTACTTTCAAAGTGATGCCTTTGGATTTTGTCTCTAGACTTTCATGCTTTTCAAGTCTTCCGAGTTCCGTTTCGTATTCTTGAAGCTTTTTGAGCAATGTTGCGGAAGTCATTTTAGTTAGAGTCTTCTTGTCGGATATTGTCGTTACCTTTGGTTGCCATTCTCTGGTTAAGGATCTTAGGACTTTAAGATTTTTTTCCTCGGTAGAGAGTTTCTTTCCAAGTGCGCTTAAATAATTTACTAAGTGAACAAATCTCTTTTGTAAATCAAGAATGGATTCTCCGGGCTGCATTCTAAATAAATTGTATTCTTGACTTAATGTATTTAATCGAGATCTATTAACTTCAACAATTTCTTCATGAGTTTCTACTAATGTATCCCATATTTCATTAGCCGTTGTACATGCCAAAACACGAAAGAACTCATCCATGCTAAGTGCTCCTTGAAGAAAATTGATAGCCTTTTTATCAGCAAGAACCTTCTTTCTATCGTTATCATCCCATGAAGTTTTAGGTTTATCTAATCCAACGCCATCGACGACAGTTGCAGGAACAAAAGGACCATCTAGGACATCCTCCCATACTTCTTCTCCTTGTGCTTCTAAGTGAGCCTCCATCCAAATTTTTCAAAAATCGAAGTATTGTCCACAGAACAATGCAGGTTTGTTGTTGCTACCACCGTCTCTAAAAACTGGATTTTGATTTGCGGAAGTCATATGGATCTTTTAGGAACAGGTTACCTATAACCCACTATGATGCCAATTGTAAGCACGAAGTGCGCCTAAGAGGGGGGGGGGGTGAATTAGGTACTTTAAAACTTTATCGGTTTTTGGTGAAGATGGTAATATTTTTCTGGTTAATGGTGATGTTATGAAAGATGTAAAATGCAGAAAACAAATGACACAGCGATATATCCTGGTTCCCCTTACAGTCCGAGAGTACTCCAGTCCCCTTTCAAACACGAAAGAGATTTCACTATAGTTAGAATGATTGTACAACCTATCCACACCAATTGTGATGCTTACTATCTAACCTATAGGAAGATCAAAGGCTCTTAAAACCTTTAAGATCTTAATACTAAGTGCAAGAAGAAAAATCCTCTTCAATGCACATACTTGCTTCCAACAATCCTGGACGGCAAGAATACAACAAGTATTTTCTTAATTTTACAAGAGTTTTTGAATAGAGATATAATCTATCAATCACTTGATTGATCTTCTTTTCAAGCAAACAACTTTCTCAAGGATATACAACAAGTGTTTAAGGAATGATATGAATTTTTCTTAAGCTTTAATGAAAGAGCAATGCAGAAAAATTCACTTGAAAATTCTGATTTCAACACTTTGAAAATATTGAAAGATGAGATGATTTTAGAAAGTTAAAATATTTGTTGGAAAAGGTGTTTTAAATTCTAAAAATAATAGGTTTTATACTTTCATAACACCTCTTCAAGTGTATAAAACATGAGAGATTGCAATGGTTGAAAATAAAAAGGTGTCAAGTTTTCATAAAATAACATGCAGTATATTCGCCACTGTTTCGTGTGTAACCAGTTACTGCATGGCTGCTACCCGGTTACACAAAGTAACGTTACCTAGATTTTTGAATTTTTCACGCTGTAACCGGTTACAGCATGGCTGCTACTCGGTTACAGCAGCACCAGTAACCAAAAATACCTTTTGAAAAAGCTAATTTTTGTAACCTTTTGAAATCTTTTGAAACCAAAGCATATTATGACATGAACAAATATATTTGAACACTTGTATGCATATTTTGAGAGTTAAATGCTAAATCTTTAATAAATTGATCAATCAAAGGAGTTTCTTCAAGACTTAGAAGATATTTGAAACTTGATGTGCTAGATGACTTGAACCATTCCACTTTTTGCAATAATAGTTTGTCTTCATCAAAACAAGTGTGGAAGCTTGACTTCACAACCCTTTCCACTTTTAATTTGTTTTGTTTTTTTATTTTAATTGAAAAAGGTTTGGACACGTGTCATCATGGTATTGGCGCTTAGATTTAAATGGAGGATGATCCCGTACAGGACATCCCCAACGTGCCCACTGTGGGCACGAATTTAATCATTCTATGATTTTGATCGTGTGGCTTAGACCAGGTAATCTTAACTGTATCATAAATAAATCAAGACTGTCTGATCTTCATCAAACGGTCGGGAGCGCCCCATGTCCCCTCCCCTATTTTTTATTAGTTTTTGGGCCTTAATCCCATTTGCTTCTTTTTCTTACTAACTTCCCCATTTATGCTTGCACCTCATTTTTCCTTTGTTTTTAATGATTGATTCCATTAATTGTTTCAATTAATTAATTGATTAGTAGATTAATTTTTGAATTATCATAAACATGAATGTTAAAATAAAAAATTATATTTCTTTATTTTCAATTTAGAATCGAACTATTTTCGCAAGTTGAATCAAATATTTTTTACGAAATTAAACGGATTAAAAAAGAAAAATTGAGTGCACACTCTTTTTATTCTCGAATAATCAAAAGAAAAGTGTACACTTTGTTTGAACCGATTATTCGTCTTCCGCTAAACTTTTCATAATAAAAAACCTGATTAAAAAGGAAAATTGAGTGCACACTCTTTTTATCCTCGAATTATAAAAAAAAAAGTGTACATTTTTCTTGAACCGATTATTCATTTTCCGCCAAAAAAATACAAAATCAAACTCAGATTAAAAAAGGAAAATTGGATGTGCATCTGCTAGATTCATGAGTAGTCGATCACACGGTTTACACTTTGTCTAAATTGATTACTCGTCTTCCACAAATATGATTTTAATAAATAATTGGATTAAAAAATGAAAATTGGGTGTAAACTCTTTTTATCCTCGAATAATTGAACGAAAGGTGTACACTTTGTTTAATCGATTATTGGTCTTCTGCCTAAAGGTGTACACTTTATTTTCAATTTAGAATCGAACTATTTTCGCAAGTTGAATCAAATATTTTCTTTGAAATTAAACGGATTAAAAAAGAAAAATTGAGTGCATACTCTTTTTATTCTCGAATAATCAAAAGAAAAGTGTACACTTTGTTCGAACCGATTATTCGTCTTCCGCTAAACTTTTTGTAATAAAAAACCCGATTAAAAAGGAAAATTGAGTGTGTAACACCCTTCTAAACCCCGCGGCAAATTAAATAAGTTTATTCAGAGTACATGAAAAGGGTGTCACAATTCAAAATAAATTAAAAACATCCTTCAGTCATGTCATGCATTCACTGAGGCAATTCTCATTAATTAAAACAATTCATGTCAACACAGCGGAATTAAATCAAACAGATTAAGTTTAACATCTTTCAAACTAATCCTTCAAACATCAAAACATAACTAGAGTTATAAAACATAAACTCTAAACATCGCGTCCCCAGTGTTACAACTATCAGAGCATGACACCTGACGCTAACTAAACAACTGACTCATGAGCTAATCCTCACCGAGTCGAACAGCCGCTATCCTCAATCTGAAAATGATCAACAGTAAGGGTGAGTCTCATTCACAATTAAACAATGTTATCAGTTCATAAACGACAGAACATCAACAATATAATATTCACCCAACATCAACATATATTCAGGCAAGTTTCATCATCATAAACAACCAACACATCATCAATATTTATAACACTGGAAAACCTCCAATCATGTTATAAAATCATGCATATGAATGCAACTGACACTATGCATGTGGTACCAACATCATCAAATGGGAATAACCCATGACCGATCAAACATCATCAAGATACGGCCCTGCCGGCACAGATTCCACACAATGGGAATCATGCCCTTCACTGATCCAACACACCCTTATGGATACAGTATCACCAATGAACATGAATGAATGCAAACATATATGAACATACTTATACCATCGTCAAGTCTATGAGTAACATCATCTAATACTCATTTCATCATCATCATCATCAAGTATGTTTATATATATGCATCATTCAATCACAATAACATCATTAGACATCAAAACAATCACCACATGATCACATTATCAATATTATAATGATCTTATCACAACATCGCCACTTCAATCATATGAACAACATTATCATATCTCGACTCATCACACAATGCATACAACAATAATACATTCCACAATTATCTACTAAGTACGTCAAATCCACACAACGACAACATGAGATTTACATCATCATAATACTACGTCTAACACATTCATCACAATTCAACATATTGAATTATCCACCATTGGTATAACATACATTCATCATGTAACAATCACAACAATACATAGAAATTATCATTCATCAATTCCATGTATCACAATTAGCACATAATACAAAATCTCCATACATGTTATTCTTAAATAACCTTAATCCATGGCAAACACAGATACAATTACATGTCATTTTCAAATAACATAATAATTAAATTATCTAGTGCTAATTAATTTATTTTATTCATAAAGAGCATTCCGTTAGCTTTCTAGTGCTTCGAACGGCACCCAAAACGGACTTACGGATCAAAAGTTATGAGTTTTATAAAAACAAGTATTTTTCAAAAACGTACAGTGGTAACCGATTACCCAAACACCAGTAATCGGTTACTGAAGTTCAAAATCCCATATTTGCTGTTTTTACTATGGGTAATCGATTACACCCCTTTCGGTAACCGATTACTTCGTACCTGCAACCCAAAAACCAGTTTTCAGCACCTTGAATCCCCCCAAACATCCCCCAATCGAACCAATACGACTGTATACGAAAAACAGAGGGATTTCACATGCAATATGAGTTATATCATCAACCAAACAACACTTTTAACATCAACAATCACTACCAACAAGTAATCACACAAAGTTCACAAAATTGAACCTAAATACCAAAACCCCAACCTAGAACATATTCTCTATCGAATCAATAGTATACGATTTCAATCCTAACGCCTACGACCCGATAATAGAGGTTAACCGGAAGAGTCCCCCCTTACCTTAGAGTTTGGGATCCTTGAAGCTCTCTTCCTCTTCTTCTCCTCTGTCGCACTTTCACGTTCTCTGTGTTCTCCCAAATGCACTTGTGTTTCCCTTCTTTCAAAAAAATCTTGTTTTATGAAAAACACAACATAGCTTTAGTAAAGGCCTTATTTCTTGCACCCCCTTTCTCACTAACTACAACACTGGCCCATTACTACATATTCCAATTTTATCATTTTAATCACCGCATAATTACATAAACCCAATTAATTCCAATAAATAATTTAAATTCTAATTAAATTAATTTAAGGAAAAATACGGATGTTACAGAGTGCACACTCTTTTTATCCTCGAATTATCAAAAACAAAGTGTACATTTTGCTTGAACCGATTATTCATTTTCCGCCAAAAAAATACAAAATCAAACTCAGATTAAAAAAGGAAAATCGAATGTACACCTGCTAGATTCATGAGTAGTCAATCACACGGTTTACACTTTGTCTAAATCGATTACTCGTCTTCCACAAATATGATTTTAATAAATAATTGGATTAAAGAATGAAAATTGGGTGTACACTCTTTTTATCCTCGAATAATTGAATGAAAGGTGTACACTTTGTTTAATCGATTATTGGTCTTCTGACTAAAGGTGTACACTTTATTTTTCAATTTAGAATCGAACTATTTTCGCAAGTTGAATCAAATATTTTTTTCGAAATTAAACGGATTAAAAAAGAAAAATTGAGTGCACACTCTTTTTATTCTCGAATAATCAAAAGAAAAGTGTACACTTTGTTCGAACCGATTATTCGTCTTCTGCTAAACTTTTCGTAATAAAAAATCCGATTAAAAAGGAAAATTGAGTGCACACTCTTTTTATCCTCGAATTATAAAAAAAAAAGTGTACATTTTTCTTGAACCGATTATTCATTTTCCGCCAAAAAAATACAAAATCAAACTCAGATTAAAAAAGGAAAATCGGATGTACATCTGCTAGATTCATGAGTAGTCGATCACACGGTTTACACTTTGTCTAAATCGATTACTCGTCTTCCACAAATATGATTTTAATAAATAATTGGATTGAAAAATGAAAATTGGGTGTACACTCTTTTTATCCTCGAATAATTGAATGAAAGGTGTACACTTTGTTTAATTGATTATTGGTCTTCTGCCTAAAATCAATTCCAACCAGTCAAACTTACTTTTTCCGCCTCATCATGACAGTTTTTTTCATAAAGGAACACTGTTTTATTCCTTCCATGTGTGAGTAGCAAGCAACGTTTTCTGCTTGATTGCGATCAAAGCATGATCCATTCCAACGCAAAACAAAAACAACGTTCACTTCTCCCATGTGCGGGTAGCAAGCAATATTTCACCACTTGAACATGATCTAAACTTTTTTTGCTAAAATCGACCAACAAACAAACTTTTTCTACCCAGAACTACGTAGCTTTGAGTTTTACATCGCACCTAGGAATATGCAGGAGCAGGATTCAACGTCTCGTCAAGCACCCTAATTAAAAAAAATACATCTTTTTCCTTTTCATTCCATTTGTAAATATCTAGCAAAAACTAGAAGAAATCAAATACCTTAAGCTAACACTCTTATTCGCAAAGCTAATTAAACAGTTCCCATTAAGTATAACATATATGTGTGGTGCTAATACCTTTCCCATGCATAATTGACTCCCAAACCTGAATTTGGTTGCGATGATCATATTTTGTTTTTTTTAGGGTTTTATTGACGTTTTCCCTTTGATAAATAAACTTCGGTGACGACTTTATTAAGTTTTGAGCGTTCATTCACCCAAGTATTTTTTCACCGTGACACGCCTCACTTTTTGAACAATAGTCCATGGTCTTATGCTACCATGTTTCCCTTCATTTAATTATTTCTCAGTTGCTTTTTATCCCCGAGCTTCGTTGTTTCCGTTCTCCGTCGTTGGATGATTTATTTCCATACACCTTGTAGTTTTGTGCCCAAATATTCCATAGGCAAGGCACAAAATATGAAGCCTTTCATTGTTCACTTTGTATCATTTCCCTTTAATGGAAAACATGGCTAACAGAGGCGTCTTCAATTTTACTTGCATGCACATGCAAGTGTATTTCCCTCGTTCTCTAAATAGAGTGGTTTGTCCACCTTAACAGTCTTGCCAATTCGATTTCCTATGAATGAGAGATCCCGATGATCATAATATTAAATATGTAATCCTGATATTCTTACCCACACTGCAAGATTGTCTATAACATCAGTATTATGATAGAAGTTGGATCTCCATTCCTGCACCATAAGGTAGTGATCGTAGATTAGCCAAGGGCCATCCAAGAGCGTTTAATTCTGATCTTCTTCACACGTAAAGGTGAAGAGGTGATAATCTTTCCTAAGTTCGACAATGTTCAATGCTCCTCTTTTTGCCCATGATTGATGTAGTCTCATTTCCAACGCTTTGATTCGATTCTCCTTCCCATCAACTTTTGGTCCCCTATTTTAAAATTCAAAAGACCAAAATTGCAATTAAGATATATATATATATATATATATATATATATATATATATATATATATATATATATATATATATATATATATATATATATATATATATATATATATATATATATATATATATATATATATATATATATATATGAGGAGGGATCAAATTACACCAATATGTTACACTTATAGTTACAATCATTTATAACCTTTGATACTATTTTGATCTAATGGTTAGAAACAACTAGTGAGTGACTCATGATTCTTACTTAAAATAGTTTTCTCCTATTTTTGGTAATATATAATTTCCACTCTAATAAATCATAATTCCCTATTCTCATAAATAAAATAGATTTTGCACATTTTTTATAACTATCAAATTATACTTCATTTAAAAAAAATCATAATGCTAAATATTTTTGAAAAAAAATCATGATTCAAAGTTTGAAATTTTTTTAAAATTTTTTTAAATTTTTTTTTCTATTTTTTAATTTTATTTAAATTTAATCATATTGAATTCACTTAATATAAATAATAAAGTTGTTTCATTTTTAAATATAATATAAAATAATTCACATAGTGTGTATAAAAAATATACAAAAACTTAAAAATTAATAATTAGCATAATAATTTTATTGTGAAAAAAATATAATCATATTTTAAATAATTGTGAAAGTTGTTTCAAATAATGAATACACGTTTTTTTATTAAAAAATTATATTTTTTCTTCATAAATAATAAAAATAATGTATTATAATAAATATTAATAAAAATCATGTAATTTATATTAATTTTTCTTAATAATACGTGATTTTTAATATTTATTTGTAGGAAATGTTATTTTTTATTAAATAATGATTTATCTCAATTTTAAACAAATGACAATTGTGATAATAAATAAAAATCATATTCTATTAACTTATTTTTATTTTTTATTTTCAAATTATACATTTTTTAATATTTATAAATAATAAACGTTATATTTAAATAAAAAATATTTTTTCAAACCTTTAAACAATTTTTTATTTAAAAAAACTTATATTATATATACTTTATATACACTATAAAAATTGTTATATTTTTAAATAGCGCGTTAAAAATATAAAAACTATATAAACAATAAATATAAAAATAAGCAAGTATTAATGATTAATCCAAAAATATTATATAAAGTGAACAATGAAATTGATAAATTTTTGTAATCATTTTTAAACATTTAAAAAAATATTATATACATTTTTTATTTTTACATCTTTATGTGTTCATTATTCATTATTTAATTATTTATACACATTTTGAGCATTATTTTTTTTATTCTATTTAAAATTGGAACAATTTTATTATTTATTTTAATTACTTGAATATGATATTTTTTAAGAAAATAAAAACATGAATTTTGTTTTAAAATAAGAATATGTTATTTTTTATAAAGATTAATCTTGATTTTTTAGAAATATTTAGAATCACGTATTTTTTATAAAAATAAAACTTATCTATGTGTTGGAAAAAGTTGGAGAGATTTATTTAATTTTATAAGAATGAATTGTGATTTGATAAGATAAAAATTATTTATTACCAAAAATAGAAAAAAAAACTATTTTAAGTAAGAATCATGAGTCACTAACTAGATGTTTCTAACCATTGGATTAAAATAATATGAAAAGTTATAAATGAGTGTAATTATAAGTGTAATATATTGGTGTAATTTGATCCTTCCTATATATATATATATATATATATATATATATATATATATATATATATATATATATATATATATATATATATATATATATATATATATATATATATATATATATATATATATATATATATATATATATATATATATATATATATATAAGTCAGGATCCGTTGACATCAGGCGTTAAACGTTGTATAGTTATATAAACCTTGAGTAAGGTGACTTTAGAGATGACTCCTGTGGTGTCGTTTTTTTACCTCCCCGTTTCACTTGGGAGGACGGCACGCTAGACCCTTCACGCGAAATTTGGAAGGAGAATGCGCCCGGGATGGGATGAATTTTGTTTCAGTTCTTCCTACGATATCACACGAACTTTCTTATTGTCCTACGAATAGGAAAGGGGAAAAAAGATCTCAACTAAACCCTAGGAGTTTGCTAAGTGTGGGGATTCACCTAGACTAGAAATTCTGGAGTTCGGGGTGTCGGTTATACATAGGGAAGAGTTTAAGCACCCTACATATCCGTAGTACTCTACGGGAACCTTCTCTGTGTCATTGTGATTGTGTTTACTGCTAATGATTGGGAAAGTTTCTCCTTTGTGTTAGGAAAGAGAATTGAATTGATTTTAAAAAGACAGACAGACAAACAAACAAATTGACTATTTTTGGTATTTTATTAGCTCGCTGAGATTCCTTGTGAACCTCATGCCTACATATCCCTAGTGGAAGTCAGAGCTTAATGTAGTTCGGGGAACTAACTAGGGAAATTAAAAGATTTTTGGTGCCTTGCTTGAAGCTCAAGGTTGAAGCTTTGAATTAAATCTCTGTTTACAATAAAGAGACATGGAATCATCTTTACAGAGAGGTATTTCTACTATTCCACCACAAACATTAAAAGAGTGACAGAATAACTGAATTTATTTCATTAAGAGAGTGACCTTACTTGTGTGTTTGCAAGTTTGCTAGTATCTCTTAAATGAAAGAAAGATGCTCGTCCAAATTAGGGAAAGGGGTACAAGTCTGGGTTTGTTTGCCTCAGAGCATGCCTTTCAGAGTCCTAAATGGGAGACTTTGATTGAAATTGAAATGTGTAATGTTTGTTTGATTGAATGTGGTGAGATAGAAGAAAGATCTCTCTATAGAGATAAGCTATGTCTATCTATTGTACAAAATATTTGATTTTTAGCTGACTTGAATGAGGCCCAAGCTTGAGGCTTTTGATTGATTTATTGACTTATTGAAAGGTAACTCTACTGGGGAGAATTTTAATTAAGGAGTTTTTGTGTTCTATACAAAGCCCAGAATTGAGGCTGACTCTAGTTGGAGAGTGTTTATTTGAGGGATTTTATTTGGTGTTCTGTACAAAGCCCAGAATTGTGGCTGACTCTTTTTAGGGAGACTCTATTTGTGTGCCTTGTACAAAGCCCAAGGTTGTGGCTAACTGCTGAGGATAACTGAGTTTTTTAAGACTATGGATGACTCTATTTGTGTGCCTTGTACAAAGCCCAAGGTTGTGGCTGACTCTTAACTGAGGAAATTATTAATTTGTGCCTTGTATGAAGCCCAAGGTTGTGGCTACTCTAGCTAGGTAAAGATTATTTTCTGCCTTGTATAAAGCCAAAGGTTGTGGCGGACTTTTAAAGAAACTGATTATGGAAGACTCTATGGGGAAAAGATCCTTGAGATTAGGAATCTTTGACACAGGGAAATATGGTTTATCTGCCTTGTACAAAGCCCAAGGTTGTGGCTACTAAAAAAGAAAGACTCACTGGGGGAGTTTTATTTTGCTAGAGGTTTTAACAAATTAATTATTTTTATGTTTTTTGGAAGCTAACCCTTTCTAGGGATTTTGACTCAGCTGGAGAAATAGTCTATTAAAAGGCTGGATTTTTATCATGTTTTTTGGAGGCTGACCCTTTCCAGGGGTTTTGACTCTTTTGGGGGATTTATTTTTTTAAAAGAAATGAATCTTTGGATTTGAAGGAGTGATTTTGGAAGCTGACCCTTTCCAGGGGTTTTTGTTAAAATGAAAGAATGTGTGGAGGCTAACCCTTTCCAGGGGTTTTTGTTAAAATGAAAGAATGTGTGGAGGCTAACCCTTTCCAGGGGTTTTGTTAAAATGAATGGCAGAAAGATTATCTAGTGGAGACTTCTTGTTTTAAAGCCCAAGATTAAGGCTGACTCTTGCTGAGGATAAGCAAACATGGATCCTAGACTCTGCTAAGGAAGATTGATGAAGATAAGGGTGACAGAGACTGTCCATGTCTCTCATTCCAAAAAGTGTACTCAATATGAGATTGAGACAATCTTAGCTTGTTTAAATTCTGGTTTAAAGAATGGAAGAAACTCATCAGGATAGGCTAAAAAGGTAACTAAAGACCTGTTACTATGTTTATAAGAAACCTGATGGGTCCTTGTATACAAGCTCAAGAGGAAGCTGGAAATGCTTTTAAGAAGCCTGTGGGTCCTTGTACAAAGCCCAAGAGGAGGCTAATCGAGGGTCATCGAGGGTCTTTGTTATAGCACAAGAGGAAGCTATGTGGTTTTGAACTTATTTTGGCTCTAAGCAAATGGGTAAGAGGTTTCACCGGGAATAATTCCTCTTTGGGTGGATGTGTCCTATTTTGGGTTCTAAGGCTTTTACCAAGATGTTTCACCGGGAATAATTCATCTTGGGGGTTTGAACTACAGATCTCTAATTAGGAAAGAGCCTTCACCGGGAAGACATTCTCAATCCTAGGCCATATTCCTATAATATATATATAGTTTAACTGTCCTAGGGTTTACACTCAAACGTAGTTCTAAACAAATATATAAACAGTTCTATATTTGACAGTAATTTAAATAAAGACTGTAAATTGAAAGCTTGTAAAGCCTAACCTGGATGGAGTGGAGGCCTTTGAAGATGTATGTACAAAGCCTTACCAACAGTTTTTTGTTGTTTTGTTGATAACAGTTGAATATTTATTATAAACAGTTAAAGGTTTTGAAAACAGAAGAAGTGAAGATGGACAAAGGTCACATAGGTATCTGAAGAGTTTCACCGGGAATAATGCCCTTCAAATACAGAAAGGAGATTTTGTAAATACAGTTTTTGAAAACAAACTAAGAAAAGAAAAAGGTGCTGGGACTTACACTCTATTAGAGGCCCACTTGAAAATGATTTACTACTTATGAAAACAGTTGGAAAATAATTGAAATGACATAAGGTTTTGTTGTTTGAAAACCATAATCATTCGTTTAATCGGAGATTGAAAACAGTTTTGAAAATTGACAAAAGTCAACTTAATTAAGGTAAAGACAAAATCTATACCTAATTAAGACCTAAATGATTAGGGTTTTATCGTAAAATTATTCACAAAGTAGTTAGGTCAAAACAAAATAAAAATGTATATTTAAAGTATTTTAAGAAAACACTTAAAACATACTATTTTAAACCTAATAAAAACACATGAAATAAATAATTTTTTTATGATTTTTTGATTATGCACAAAAATAGATATACTAAATGACAAGTGTGTAAAAAATGAAGTCAAAATGAATTAATTTAATAGGTTAATTAATTGGTTAATTTAGAGGGATTGAACTCACGCCCTCCAAGTCACTAACTCAAAATAACACCACTGGGCCAACGCGCGCTTGGTGTTTATAACACACACCCAGTTCATTATGTTTCCAAACAAGTGGTAAATCATTGAAAAATAAAAGAAACAAAAAGTCTGGGACGAGGGGGATTCGAACCCCAGACTTGAGGTATGAGGAGACTAAGGGCGTATGTGAGGCCACTAGGGCAAACGATGAATTCGTTTATAAAACGCATACCATTCAAAATAAAATAAACCTAGCCCATGGATTTGAATTTCGCGCGCCACCATAGTCATCTTCTTCCTCGAGCTCAAAGATTTTCAAATTTCTAACTCTCTGGTTTCTCAACTAAATGGCATGATGTAAACATCAACCTTGCTCTAAATTTCCTCACGAATCCAGATATGTAACTAACATTTATTTATATTAACTATAGCTACCTAATTTCTCAGAAAATATGAAGAATATATGAACCCTAAATTTAAGATTAAATGACAAACAAGATGAACAAATGAATGATGATAGAGGGTTTTCAATCCTCTGATGATGCTGAACAAGATAGTATCGAGCTTTATCACAAAGAGTACTTAAATTAAAGAGGTGGAGTTCAAAAACTTACCTCTGAAAATGGAGGTCGTGAGGATGATGAGGAACACCTGGGCTTGTGTGAGTGATCCCAAAAGCTTCCTTGGGACTCAATGATGCTAACTGAATGCTTATTGTGGCCTCAATCCTTCTGAATTGCTCTATCCGACACCTTCGATTTGAGCTTCAAGTAGACATGGAGGATGATGAATCTTCAGTTACAGATGAGCTGCAACCATCTGAACAGCTTCACTATGCCCTAAGGAATGTGTCTGGATGTTTGGCTTTGCTTGAAACCTTCTGAATTGCTCTATGGACCTCCAACTGCAACAAATCCAAAGTGAATGCAACAATGGTGTTCCTCCACCTACAGAAGTGATCCAGGTGCTTGGATCACCTCAAATGAGCCCCCTTGAGATGTTAGAATGCTTACTTTCCAAAGAGAAGCTCTAGTTTGAAGAAAACGATTCTTCTTGCCAAAGAACTTTGAAAAACCATAAGCATGAGAAGAGAACGAGAAATCAAGGAATAGGGTTGCTTTGGTGTGAATTGTATGAAGGATAGCACTTGTATTTATAGGCAAATGGTTCAGTATAGTTGCAGAGGAGTGAGCTTGCTTAGTGAAGTCATTTTGGTTTCTTAAGCATGAAGAAAGTTTGAAAATATCACATATGTGTCATACCCCAATTTTTGACCTAAGATACCACCTCATATCATCTGCATATGCATCATTTGCATCTCTAACAAATTGCATAGCTTGTGTTTGCTACTTGTGCTCAGCAGGGTTTAATCAAGAAATCACTCATCAGTACTGGTAACAACTAATTAGGGTTTTGTTCTCCCTTCATTTCAAAAGAACTATCTTCATCAACAGTCACCATCTGGTCCTCAAAGTTTCATTTCAACAAGCTCAAAAGCTATGAATCAACCAGATTAGGGTTTTAACTGAAGATAGTATACTCCTGACTTTTGCTCAGGATTTGACTTAATGACTTGGGACATGACCTCAGGACCCCAAGTACATCATTTTGACCTAATCTATTGACTCAAGACATCTCCTACACAAGTATTGATCAACATTGGAATTTCAAATCATCAGATTAGGGTTTTGAGCTATCAGGGACTAAAATCAGGGATCACATTTGGGAAACCCTAAAAAGCTCCAGGGGATCAGTCAAGGGTTTCAATCATCTTCAAATAATCCCTATGACAATATCCAATGGAAATTACATCTCAATTCAAGACCCACAATCATCAATTTCATCAGGTCGACAATTAGGGTTTTTGACCTAATTCACTTGAACCACTGACTTTTTAATCAGAACATGGTACCACAACTCAAGCTATGATTAAATATCCTCTAATACCTCAATATTATCCATTCATACCATTCATTTGGTGAGGATAGCCTGGTTCATTTGAAATCTCCAGAAACGCGATTCGTCTGAAAAAGTCAATTATGCAAGATCACCATTGACTTTTGGGGAATTTTGGTCAACCATGACTTTTGAAGTTTTGAATCATCAATATATGATATATGAAGTCATTTGATCAAGAAAAATCAAGAAAATCAATCAAGAATCAAAAAGTCAAAAGTTTGACTTTCATACTTAGAAAATTTTCTAAGTGTTTTTCAATGGTTTTTTCCAAACTTTGGAAGGGAATAACTCAAAATTCCACCTACAAACTGAAAAAAACTTCCAACATGAAAGTTGTAGATTTTGATCCAATGAACAACTTTGTCACATATAATGATTTTCCAAAAGATCAACCATTTAAGAGATATGAAGCTTCAAATTTGATATCTTTTGAAAAATGCACTTAAAATCTCATTTTCTTCAAAGTTCATGGATCTTTTTCACCCATTTCCTTAAAGGTCTTGAAGAAACTTTCAACTAGGGTTTTGAAGTACATAACACGAGCTTTCCAAAATGTCCAAGAGCATGAAAAAATATGGAGTGTAGCTATGGTTTTGAAATTTGACATTAGTGACCATTATGCTTGGATTTTCACCATTTTCACAAAGTTATGAACACTATATGATCTATAATGCAAGCAATGACCAAATAAAATTATGCAAGCAAGATTCTTATCATAAAAGATCAGATTGGAGAGAATATTATGGCACTTGAGTTCCTTAACCATGGTTAAGCTTTGTAATCATTGAAAAAATATTCCATTCCATCTTTTTCCACAAAATTCATCATGACATTTTCAATTTTCAAGCAATCCAATTCAGAATCTTTGCCTATAAATAGAAGGCCTCACTTCATTGCAAAGGACACCAAAACTTGTCCAAGAACTTGTTTTCTCATTCTTTCTTCATTTACAAGTTTCATAGTTTTTCAAAGAGGTTAGAATCTCAAATTGCAAATCTTTCAAGTTCTAACCAAAGGTGTCATTCAAACATCTTCTAAACATCATTTAGAAGTTGTTCATCACTTTAAACCACCACAAAATCAAGCCAAAGTCAGTTTGCTCACAAAAAAATCCATACTTGCAAAGTTTGAGCCAAAACTTCCAAACTTGAAATTTATCCGAGCTTGTCCAAATCTACCACTTCAAACACCTTCCATACATCAATTAGAAGTGATCCAAGCATCTGGAACACTTCTGGATGTGGAGAAACACCATGGCCGTTTTCAGTTTGGAGCCAAAACAGGTGGAGGTCTGTAGAATGATTCAAGAGGTTTCAAGCAAGTTTAAGAGCATCAACATGATCCTTGAACATTCCTGAAGCTAACCAGATCAATTTCAAGCATCAAAACCTCAAGAAAAGTCATTCAGAACTCACGGTTTACACACCTCTAACTCAACTTCGATTTTGCTTTTATACATGTTTTTAATCCATTTCAATTGCATATCTATGTTTTTTATGATGTGTGGAACGTTTCTGGGTGGTTTAATTTGTGTTTAGTCACGAGGACAGAGATATGCCATTTTTGGTTTTTTAGGGTTTCGTTTTAGGTCTTTTTGCTACAGGTGAAATTGGCCAAAAAGGAGATCACCATTGGATTCAGGAAGCAAAACCAAGTCGTACCCTGGCCCTGTCTTGGATTTATTGTTGTTATCTTGCGGTTTTTGAAATTTCAGGTGCTATGGCTATGGAGGTTCAACCGTGGGTAAAAGTCCATCTAAAACGACGGCCAAAGGTTGAGGATGATGGCGTGTCACCTTGCCATTGGCTGAATTCAAAATGAAGCGCGCGTTTTTGTTTGAAGACTGAACGGATTCCATGTGTTTGGTTCCACGTACATACCACGTGCTCTCACGCTTGCAGCCATCAGATCTCATTTAAGCTCTCATCCAACGCTCCTGAAAGCGCCAGTCCACCGTAGACCATCAGCTTTGCCACACAGGATCATATATTAATATTTTCTTAATTAATTTGTTTTTTCTTTGCATAATTAATTAAAAATACTTTCAAAAATCCAAAAATCATTTTAATTTCACTTTTAGGTTGATAAAATATTTAATTAATTTTTGACATGTAAATATTTTATTCTTCTTCATAATTAAAATATTTTGTTAATTAATTAGTATTTATGTGAATATTTGCTTTTTAATTATTATTCAACCTATAAAAAACTCCAAAAAAAATATTTTCTTTTTATATTTAGATTTATATTCGTATAATCTAATTTTAGAGATAAAAAGAATTATTTTTTCTTGTTAAGTTTAATTATTTGTATAATTATTTGTTTAATTAGCATTATTAATTAACTTAACTTCATCCAAAAAATCACAAAAAAATATCTTCTCTTAGATTATTTTCTTTTGAATTTGATATTGTCATATAATATTTGTGTAAGTTTCATTTTGATTACCATTACACGTTGCTTGAATTTTCTTACTTCATCCGAGACTTCGAGATTATTTCTCTGTTGTCTTTTGGATTTGTCTGTTTTGTTTGGTCTTCCATTTGCTGTAGAAGTACTTAAACAATTATTGGATGATCATGGAATGCTGAAAGCTGTGAGTTTATTCGACATTCTTTTCTGCTGGTGAGGATGCTTAACATCTGTTGAAATCCTAATTTATTCCAAGCATACCACTTGAGGATCAAGGTAACACCTCAAACTCAGAAATCCAATTTTCTCATTCTTCGAGGTAAGCCTAAAACTCAATCAACTGTTTTTCGCAACAGTAATCAATTCACTTTCAAAATCATTCAACTCATTTTCAAAACTGGGCCTCTCGAATATTAGAGAGTATAAGTCCCTTTCCTTTTCTTTGTACAGTTTTTCTTTAAACAGAAAACTTCTTTCAAAACAAAAACTTTCAAACTGTTTTCAAAACCTCGCGCTTTTAAACAAAACAACCAACCATGTTTTATGAAATAAAACAGGGGCCTCCACATAGGTATAAGTCCCATTCCTGTACATGAAATTAGGTATTTCATTGTACACATACCTTTTTGTATATATCTCGTTCAATTTGTTTTTTTTTAACTTCGAACAACAAATCAAAAAATGAAGGTTTTCTTTAAATCTTCCCAAAAATACCATGGGCCTCCATGTAGGTATAAGTCCCGAGCCCTTTTGTAAATACTTGTTTACATAGCTTTTGAATAAACTCAAGTGGGTCTCTCCCCTAGTATAAGTCCCGAGCCCCTGTGTTTACAAACGGATCATGCTTACAGGTATATTTCCTTCATAAACTCCATTGTATACACACACCTTGTCATATATATGTGCTTGTTCATACTTGTTCATATTTGTTCATGTACTTGTTCATATTTGTTCGTACTTGTTCATATTTGTGATTGTGTTATATATATGCTTGTTCAACTTAGTACAACACTAGGTTCCCCATAGCCTCCTATTGGGCTTCGTGTAAAGAATCTCCCTAGTTTAGGTTAGGACATAGAGTATGGTTTCCCGGTGAAATCGCTCTAAGAGCTCAAACCAACTATACCATGCCTCCCCTTGGGCTTCGTACAAACGACTTGTCCCTCCCATAGCCTCCTCTTGGGCTTACAATGCAAGGACCCTCGGTAGTCCCTCCCATAGCCTCCTCTTGGGCTTACAATGCAAGGACCTCCGGATAGCCTCCTCTTGGGCTTCGTACAAGGACCCACGGGCTTCTTTTAAGCATCCCCAATATCCAAATCAAATACCCTAGGAGATTAGACATTTATCATCTCTATGATAGGAGTATCTCTTCTATATCATCACAATCAATCAATCAATCAATCAATCAACTTAACTATTTTGCCACAAGGCTGGCTAATCAATCAAACTTTTTTTTTGCCACCATACTGGCTGATTAATCAAAGTTTTTGTCACAAGGCTGACTTCATTGAAACTTTTGCCACAAGGCTGGCTGATTAATCAAAACTTTTTGTCACAAGGCTGACTTCATTGAAAGTTTTTGCCACAAGGCTGGCTAAAAAAAACATCTTTATCATTCTAAGCACCATAAGTGGCATGGCCCAGGGCTTATAATGAAAAGATTTTCAAACAAAAATCAAACAGATGTATGTGATGATATAGATTAGATACATCGAACATTAAGATGACATTTGTCTCTTATCCTTTGCTTCCACTAGCATAAGTGGGAACTACGATTGCGCTGACTTTCTCAACATCCCTTTGAGAATACGTAGGCACAAGGTCGTATCCTTGGCGAGCAAAACTTCTCCCTCAAACCACTCAAACCTTAGCACCCGTAGACCCCGAGCTACAGATGCTCTGATTCCCTCTAAGGGATATGTATGCAGAGGATCGCGATGATCTTTGCGAGCATAATCAAACAAACACCTTAGGTCCCACCTATCTCACAAGAACCTCTCCATAACATAGAATGAAACAAACATAACAAAGAAGCCTATAGAGTACTATAGATACGTTGGGTGCTAATACCTTCCCTTCGTATAACCAACCCTCTTACCCAAGAACTCTCCCCCACTTTTTAGGTTATTGCAACTTTTTTCCTTTTCCTACTTTGGAAACAATAAAAAGTTTGGTCGAAACAAAAGAAAAATCATTTTTTTGAGCACTCGAGCCCAAAGAAGGCATCAGGTGTCTCATCCCAAAAAAAGATACGATTTTTCCCGCGACAGAAAAATGGCGACTCTGCTGGGGACCATCTTTTTATTGTTTCCAAAGAAAGGGTTAATTCTAATTTTTGTGTTTGTTATTTCATTTTTGTTACATGCTTGTTTCTGTGGTTCTGTTACATCTGTGTTTCTGTTACAAGTGATACATTATGGACATATCCTAACCCGGATTAAGAACACATAAGAATTAGGTGGAGGGTATAGTCATGTATGGCATACAAGGAGTCAGTCCTTAAAAAGCTGGCATGAGAATCCTTCCGCTCAGTGGAGGTTCCTTGTTGGTAGTATATGTTTAGCAAGTTCAGTTGCAAAGACATTATTGCTTTCATTGAACTGTAGAAGCTGAGTTGGCTGTAGAACCCATAACCCATCCTGGCCTTATTAGGTTGTGGCGTAGAAACTATTCAGGTGAAGACTTTGATTAGTTGTCATGCGGAGAGCCACACTCAGACGAGTTTTTCTTGAGAATATTGCTAGATCACAAGTTCATTTGTGCAAGCCGGTAATATCCGAAAGAAAAATGTAGACTCTGACGTATCAGTAGAACATGTTGTGCAGATGATTAACCCCTAGTACTATCCCATGTTTGGTTCTCTGACCTCATGCTCGTGACGCTGGACCTTTGAACCTATGTGTACTATGTTTTGAATTACCATGTTTGTAGTACCATGTTTGCGTTACCATGTTTGCATCACCGTGTTTGCCTTACCATGTTTGTATATGTGGCATTCATGCATCCATGCATTCATACATTCATAAAAATCCATCTTTTTCCATAAAAAAAAATATGATTTTTCCAAAAAAAAAAATTTTAGAGAATTTTCTTTGCAAACATTATAGGATTAAGTTATGGAGTGGGTAAAAAGGCATACCAAAAAGTATGATTTCAAAATGCCTAATGTGGAAAGACTGAGAGAGTTGGCATCTTTTGTACAAGATCCTTCCGATTTTAGGAAAAGTTATGGAAAGCTTTTGCCTATCTTGAACACTCATGTTGATGAAGGACTTCTCAAAACTCTGGTTCAGTTCTATGATCCCGTCTACCGATGTTTCACCTTTCCAGACTACCAGTTGGTACCAACCTTGGAAGAATATGCCAATCTTTTGGGTATTCCTGTGTCTGACAAAATACCTTTCAATGGTTTGGAAGCCATTCCTAAGTCACCAGTCATTGCAGCAAGTATCCACTTGAAGAAATCTGAAGTAGAGAGTAATTGGACTACCAAAGGAAACCTTCCGGGTTTAACTTCGCAGTTTCTAATAAAGAAAGCCTTTGATTTCATCGAAACTGGTAGCATGATAGCTTTTGAAGCTGTACTAGCCTTGCTCATCTATGGGTTGGTTCTGTTTCCCAACGTCAACGACTTTGTTGATATCAACTCCATAAAGATCTTTCTGATTGGAAATCCTGTTCCGACTTTGCTTGGTGACACGTATTTCTCTATCCATCATAGGAATCGCCAAGGCGGTGGAATCATTGTATGTTGTGCACCTCTGTTGTTCAAATGGATTGTTTCACACTTACCTAAGTCTCCTATTTTCACGGAAAACCGAGAAAGTTTGCGTTGGCCTCGAAGACTTATGTCTCTTACTAATAATGATATTCATTGGTATACCTTGGCTCGCTGTGGTACAGAAACCATTAATAGTTGTGGAGAGTTCGCCAACGTACCCCTCATTGGTACACAAGGAGGAATTAACTACAATCCGGTCCTAGCCCGACGACAACTCGGGTATGGAAATTCAGCTAAACCCATTGGTCTCGCAGTGGAATGCTACTTTTACCGAGAAGGGGAGGATCCTCAAAGGTTGAAGACAAGAATGGTAAGAGCTTGGTACGACGTCCGAAGAAAAGAAAAAGGTGGGGTAAGAAACTGCATTGCTACAAACGCCCATACCTGTTGGGTGAAGAAAAGAGCAAGGGAGTTTCAAATGCCTTATGATTGTGAAAAACCCATGCTCCCTGCGGTGTCTCAACTACCTAACATTCCCATTGACACTATGGAAAAATACCAAGAGATTTTAGCCAAGATGAGGTTAGAAAAAGACGCTTGGGAAGAAAAGTTTCGTAAGACTGATGTGGAAAACAGAAAGTTGAAGAAACGAGTGAAAGATCACGAAGAAACTCTTTATTATCAAGATGGATGGCTCATGAGTAAAGATGAGAAGATCCATCGGAAAGATGCTGCAATCAAGAGATACATCAAAGAAAGCAAGAGAAATCTTGAAGGTTCAACAAGCAACGCTCCGATGCCTGACGACTGGAAGAATGTTGTTGACAAGCTGAGGACCGAAAAGGCCGAGTTGAAAGCTTATTATGGGAAAGAAATCATGAAGCTCAAGCTACATAACGCATTTGGTTCTTCATCCGATGAGGATGCTTAGGATTGTTTAGCTTTTTATTTTATCATTTGCTTCTGTAAGGAGCTACGCTCCAATGTTGTAACATTTCCCATTATTTCAATAAAAGAATAGTTTGTGTTCAAATGTTTGCAAGAAAATAATCTTTAAAATAATTGGAAAAATCATAAATTTCTTTTTGCATACATCATTCTGCATATCGAGTCTGTTGTATAGAGTCTCATCTTTTGGATCTTTCTCCATTAGATTGTCAAGCTGTCGCGTCTCAAAGTTTCTCGACCGCGTTCGCAATCAGATCACAGATACAATACTCGTTCAAGCAGAAGAAGAATAATGGAACACTCTGAATAAGAGAATATTGAGCTCCATGGTACAGTGACCACCCTTCAAGAAAAATTGGAAAGTCTCACTACTCTGGTTGACTCCCTAATGGCCGCACAGAATCAGCAGCCGCCACCCAACAGTCAAGCAACGGTAACATCTGAAGTCACTACTCCAGTTTCTACAGTTGCATTCAGCATTCCATCTTTCTCTATGCCAGAAGGTTGGGGCACGCCTTTCAGCTTTGGTGCAGGTTTCCGCCATAATTTCTCTGGGGTTCAAACAACCACAACTGAAGCGCCTGCTACGCAAGGTTCGGCGTTTATTCCATATTCAGGGGTAACTTTTTCCCAAATCACTATGGCACTCTCTCAACCCACTATGACAGTTCCGACCCCTACGGTTCACACTGTTCCTTATGATGGAAATAAGATTTATCATGATCAAGGTGATAGCACAAATCAGCGTAATCTTGTGGAAGATCTCCAAGAACAATTCAACAAGATTCAACTGGAAGTCAAAGCTATTCATGGGAAAGATTTGTTTGGAAAGAATGCCCAGGAACTATGTTTGGTTCCCAGTGTACAAATACCAGCTAAATTCAAGGTCCCTGACTTTGAAAAATACAAAGGTAGTTCTTGTCCACAAAGCCATCTCGTGATGTATGCTAGGAAGATGTCTACCTATACAGATAATCATCAATTGCTCATCCATTACTTTCAAGACAGTTTGACTGGTGCCGCACTAAAGTGGTACACGGGTTTGGATAGCACCAACATTCGGACTTTCAACGACCTAGGTGGGGCCTTTGTCCGACAATACAAATACAACTCGGATATGGCTCCAGACAGAGATCAGCTCCGATCCATGGCTCAGAAAGATCATGAAGCTTTCAAAGAATATGCCCAATGATGGAGAGAAACTGCTGCTCAAATTAATCCACCGTTAAAAGAGAAAGAGATGACAAAGATCTTCTTGAATACTCTCGGTCCGTTTTATTATGAACGCATGATTGCTAGTGCTCCAAGTGATTTCACCGAAATGGTAAACATGGGGATGCGTCTAGAAGAAGGAGTCCGAACCGGACGTCTAACTAAAGAAGGTGGATCTTCAAGCGGAACCAAAAAGTTCGGAAGTGGTTTCCAAAAGAAGAAAGAACAAAGTGTTGACATGGTGTCCCAAGGAAAGCCAAGAGGAAACGTCAATCGTCAACAACAGGTTGCTACTATCGCGCCAGCCGTTAACACAGCACCAAATCCGGGATTTACCCCGCAGTTTCAACAACAACAGCCTCGACAACAGGCTCAGCAGTTCAACAACAATCAGAATCGTGTGCAAAGAGCTCCACAGTTTGATCCGATTCCAATGACCTACACAGAGTTGTACCCTGCTTTGATTGAAAGAGGTCTTGTTCAAACTAAAGCACCAAGAGAAACTTCCATGGTGGTACAAAGCTGAGGTCTCATGCCCTTATCATCAAGGAGCACGTGGCCATGATCTTGAGCATTGCATAGCTTTGAAATATGAAGTTCAGAGGTTGGTTAGATCTAATCTCCTCTCTTTCAGAAATTTGAATCCAAATGTGCAAGCAAATCCGCTGCCCAATCATGGAGGGCATGTTGTAAACATGGTGTATGGATGTCCTGGTCCATATCGAGTCTATAATATCAACTTCTCAAGAGCAGATTTGGTACAAATGCATGCTACTCTCTGTCAAGGGGCGAATTTTCGCCAGCATCACTACGGTTCCTGTAGCATATGTTGTGTAGATTCTCATGGATGTTCTATTGTGAGAAGAGATCTGCAAGTCTTGCTAGATAATGGTACTATTCAGATCTACAGAAATAGGAATGAAGATGAAGTTAACATGATAGGATGTTATCCGCATGAGCTTTTAGTCTCAGATATCAACTCGGAAATGCCTAAAGTTAACGTCATCGTTCCTCATTTCAACATGCCCGAGCGCATAGAAGTTAACTACAACAAGCCAAAGGTTCCTATTGCTCCTTTGATCATTTGTCTACCTGGACCTGTTCCCTATGACTCTGACAAGGCAGTTCCATACAACTACAATGCAACAATGATAAAGAATGGACAAGAAGTTCCTTTACCTACTCTTTCATCTGTCGTGAATATCGCCGATGTGAGTCGAGTAACAAGAAGTGGACGTGTGTATACTCCACTACCTTCAAAGCAGCCTGTTGCTCCTGCAACCGGGCAAAATCCTGTTGATACACCGGTGAGGAATCCTGTGGAAACTCCTATCAGTAATACAAGCACTGATGTTGGCCAATCCAGTGGAACCAATGTCAATCCTGACTTTGATGAAATTTTGAAGCTTATCAAAAGAAGTGAATACAAGATTGTGGATCAGCTTATGCAGACTCCTTCAAAAATCTCAATACTTTCATTGCTTTTAAACTCTGAAGCACACAGGGAAGCCCTGATGAGAGTCTTGGATCAAGCTTTTGTAGATCATGATGTGACTGTTGATCACTTTGATGGGATAATAGCTAACATAACAACTTGCAACAATTTAAGCTTCTGTGATGAAGAACTCCCCGAGGAGGGCAGAAATCACAACCTTGCTCTACACATTTCTATGAATTGTCAGTCAGATTCTTTGTCTAATGTATTGGTAGACACCGGATCTTCCGTGAATGTGATGCCAAAGACGACTCTTGCTCGTTTATCTTACCAAGGAATGCCTATGAAGTTCAGTGGTGTAGTAGTCAAAGCATTTGATGGATCACAAAAATCTGTTATCGGCGAAGTCAACCTTCCCATGACAATTGGTCCACATACATTTCAAATCACCTTCCAGGTCATGGACATTCAAGCTGCTTATAGCTGTCTGTTAGGACGACCATGGATCCACGAAGCAGGGGCAGTAACTTCTACGCTCCATCAAAAGTTAAAATTTGTAACAAATGGAAAATTGGTAACAATAAGTGGGGAACAAGCCTTAATGGTGAGTCATTTATCCAATTTCTCTTTCATTGGTGCGGATGATGTGGAAGGAACTCAGTTCCAAGGTCTCTCTTTAGAAGACGAATCTTCCAAAAAGAAAGCGTCAATCTCTTCTTACAAAGAGGCAGTAAAAGTAGTGAAAGATGGAACTACCACTGGCTGGGGGCAAGTTGTGATCCCGACCAAGAATGAAACTAGAGCAGGTCTCGGATGTTCACCAACATTCTCAAACTGCACCAAGAAGGATGAAACCCTTCGTCCGATCAAAGAAACATTCATTAGTGGAGGATTCCTTAACCCAATTCCTCAAGAGGTCAATGTCCTTATTGAAGAATGCATCGAAGAAGGCCTCTCCGATCCTGAAGAAGAATGGAAATGTTATCTCAATGACTCGGGATACATATCTCAGGAAGAACCATATCCTCCTTCAGAGAAAACAAGTGCTAAAGAAATTCCGCCTATTCCTGCAGAGGTTTGGGACACCTTGGGACAACCAAGTGGAAAATTTGATTATATGGTGAAATACACTGCACCTGAAAGTTCAAAGATTGCGATTGAAGATATCCAACCAACTGGATGGGGAGATTCCTTTGAATATAATAGTCAACCAGAAGAGGCTTATCAGCCCTATCAATTTTCTCAACAGCCTGAAATTACTGAAGATTTCGGCTTCAACGCATCTACCAAGATTTATAATCCTAAAGATGGTTATTATCACATAAATGCCATTTTTGAAGATGAAGGGGAAGATGGCCCCGCAATTGACTCGGAAAGTGTCTCTGACAATGAGTCTCTTCATCCCGAAGACTAGGAATTACATCCTGAAAATTCTGAAGATTGTGACTCATCTTATGCTCTTCAAGAAGTAGAAGAAGACCGTTTCAACTCTACAAAGAACAAGGGTGACAAACCAGGACCTTCAAATCCTGCTCGACCAGCGGTCAATGTCAATACTGAAGATAATTCTGAGGGGAATTTTCCTGAATACATAATACACAGAGGAGTTCGTTGCTACTGGAAAGTTGTCGACGTTCCAAATGTTGTTCGCCGCTCAAAGTAATCACCTCGCTGTTATTTTGACCTCCTGCCCGGCCCAAAGCAGAGAGATGTTTTATAGGGCTTTGCTTTTAAATGTTTTGCCCAAATAACTTTGTGTATAGGGCTTTGTTTTAAAAGTTTCCCTCTTTGTCCTGCCCAAGACAAATGAGTTTGTGTTTAGGGCTTTGTTTCAAAAATGAATCATAAATAAAGTGTCATTTTGAATTCCCTACATTATATGTTTTATTTTTGCTTTTTTCTGGAAATGGTAATCCTAAAAAACCAAAATAAAAAACCAAAAAAAACTTTTTCAATGATCTGCATACACTATTGCATTCACAGTTTTTTCTGAAATAAGCATAAATCATATGTGCAGATTAACTATTAATAAACCCATCGAATGCAATAACCCTATGCCCTCTCCCAACTTTGAGTTTCCTGTGTTCGAAGCCGAAGAAGAGGAAGAAGAGGAGATCCCGGACGAGATCTCCCGATTACTTAAGCACGAGGAAAGAGCCATTCCGCCTCACAAAGAGCCTTTAGAAAAGATCAACTTGGGTTCTGAAGAAGACAAAAAAGAAGTGACCATTGGATCGCTGCTTGATGCTGATATCAAGAGTAAGTTGACAGATCTTCTCAAAGAATATGTTGACGTATTTGCTTGGTCCTACCAAGACATGCTTGGGTTGGATACCAATATTGTTCAGCATTACTTGCCATTGAAGCCAGAATGTCCGCCGGTTAAGCAGAAATTGCGAAGGACTCACCCTGATATGGCTAACAAGATCAAAGTGGAAGTTCAAAAACAACTCGACGCAGGTTTTCTTGTCACCTCAGAATATCCTCAATGGTTAGCCAACATAGTGCTAGTTCCAAAGAAAGATGGCAAAGTCAGAATGTGTGTTGACTACCGTGACTTGAACTAGGCCAGTCCAAAAGATGACTTTCCATTACCTCATATTGACATGTTGGTTGATAACACCGCTAAGTTCAATGTCTTTTCCTTCATGGACGGGTTCTCCGGTTATAATAAGATCAAGATGGCTCCCGAAGACATGGAGAAGACATCTTTCATCACCCCATGGGGTACCTTTTGCTACAAAGTGATGCCGTTTGGATTAAAGAATGCAGGCGCAACTTACCAAAGGGAAATGAATACTCTCTTTCATGACATGATGCATAAAGAAATTGAAGTTTATGTGGACGACATGATAGCCAAGTCCAACACAGAAGAAGAACATATTGAATACCTTTTGAAGTTGTTTCAACGACTAAGGAAATATCAGCTTCGCTTGAATCCTAACAAATGTACTTTTGGGGTTAGATCTGGAAAACTCTTGGGTTTCATTGTCAGCCAAAGAGGTATCGAAGTGGATCCCGACAAAGTCAGAGCTATTCAAGAAATGCCTGCACCAAAAACTGAAAAGCAAGTAAGAGGATTTCTCGGATGATTGAACTATATCTCCAGGTTTATCTCTCAAATGACTGCTACTTGTGGGCCAATTTTCAAGCTTCTCCGCAAAGATCAAGGGGTTGTATGGACTGAAGATTGCTAGAAAGCGTTTGACAGTATCAAGGAATACCTGTTAGAACCACCAATATTGATTCCTCCAGTTGAAGGAAGACCATTAATCATGTACCTTACCGTATTGGAAGAATCCATGGGTTGTATGCTTGGACAGCAAGATGAAACCGGTAAGAAGGAGCATGCCATCTATTACCTGAGTAAGAAATTCACAGATTGTGAGTCTCGTTACTCCATGCTCGAAAAAACATGTTGTGCTTTGGCTTGGGCTTCAAAACGTCTCCGCCAATACATGATCAACAATACTACTTGGTTAATCTCCAAAATGGATCCAATCAAATATGTCTTTGAAAAGCCTGCCTTAACAGGAAAGATTGCCCGATGGCAAATGCTGTTATCTGAGTATGACATTGAGTATCGTGCTCAAAAAGCAGTCAAAGGAAGCATTCTCGCCGATCCCTTGGCGCATCAGCCAATTAATGAATATCAATCTCTCAAGTTTGACTTTCCTGATGAAGATGTCATGTACTTGAAGATGAAAGATTGTGACGAACCGTTACCTGAAGAAGGTCCTGATCCTGGATCAAGATGGGGCCTAATTTTTGATGGAGGAGTAAACGCTTTTGGCAATGGAATTGGGGCAGTTATCATCACTCCCAAGGGTACTCATATCCCATTCTCCGCCAGACTGCTATTTGATTGTACCAACAACATCGCAGAATATGAAGCTTGTATCATGGGTCTCGAAGAAGCCATTGACTTAAGGATCAAGATCCTCGACATATATGGAGATTCAGCTCTCATGATCAACCAAATCAAAGACTAGTGGGAAACTTACCACCCTGGTTTGATTCCTTACAGAGATTATGCAAGACGTTTGTTGACTTTCTTCAACAAGGTTGAATTGCATCATATACCTCGAGATCAGAATCGAATGGCAGACGCCTTGGCTACTCTATCTTCCATGTTCAAAGTCAATCATTGGAACGATATGCCTACAGTCAGAATTACGCGCCTTGAAAGGCCCGCCTATGTGTTTGCAACCGAAGCAGTCATCGATGATACGACATCAAACGCTTCCTTCAAACTCAAGAGTACCCACTTGGGGCATCAAACAAAGATAAGAAAACTCTAAGGAGGCTTTCTGGCAGTTTCTTCCTGAACGGAGATGTGCTATACAAAAGAAACTTCGACATGGTTTTGCTCAGATGCGTGGACAGACACGAAGCAGACATGTTAATGCATGAAGTACATGAGGGGTCCTTTGGAACTCATTCAAATGGGCATGCAATGTCCAAGAAGATCTTAAGATCAGGATACTATTGGTTGACAATGGAATCTGATTGTTGTAAACACGTGAAGAGATGTCACAAGTGCCAGATCTATGCAGATAAGATCCATGTGCCACCGACTCTACTCAACGTTCTCTCATCTCCATGGCCTTTTTCCATGTGGGGTATCGACATGATTGGAATGATCGAACCAAAAGCTTCAAACGGTCATCGTTTCATCTTGGTGGCAATTGATTACTTCACCAAATGGGTCGAAGCAGCATCTTACGCCAACGTTACAAGACAAGTGGTTGTGAGGTTTATCAAGAATAACATCATTTGCCGATATGGTGTTCCCAGCAAGATCATTACTGACAATGGTTCGAACTTGAACAACAAAATGATGAAAGAATTATGTGAGGAATTCAAGATTAAGCATCATAACTTTTCTCCTTACAGACCAAAAATGAACGGCGCCGTTGAAGCTACCAACAAGAACATTAAGAAGATCGTCCAGAAAATGGTCGTCACTTACAAAGACTGGCACGAAATGCTGCCATTTGCTTTACATGGGTATCGTACTTCAGTGCGTACTTCAACAGGGGCAACTCCCTTTTCTCTAGTATACGGCATGGAAGCTGTGCTCCCCGTAGAAGTTGAAATCCCATCAATGAGAGTCCTCATTGAAACTAAGTTATCAGAGGCTGAATGGTGTCAAAGCAGATACGATCAGTTGAACTTAATCGAAGAAAAATGTATGACTGCTCTATGCCATGGACAGTTATACCAAGCAAGGATGAAAAAATCCTTCAACAAAAAGGTTCGACCTCGTGAATTTCAAGAAGGCGACCTCGTGCTTAAAAAGATCTTGTCTTTTCAACCAGATTCTAGGGGCAAATGGTCTCCTAATTACGAAGGCCCGTATGTTGTCAAAAGAACATTTTCTGGCGGCGCCATGGCTCTTGCAACCATGGATGGTGATGAACTCCCGCATCCTGTGAATGCTGATGCAGTCAAGAAATACTTTGTCTAAAAAATACAAAAGAACAGCTCGGTAAGTCGAAAACCCGCAAAGGGCGACTTAGGCAAAAATGAGCGTCTCGGTGGACTGAAAACCCGAAAGGGCGGTCCAGGCAAAAATTAGAGACAATAAACAGAAAAATTCATCCTGGTATATTGAAAACCTGAAAGGGCAATCTAGGAAAAAATTAGGGATTCATGACAAAGTAACTGCATCAGTTCGTACTTCATCACCTAAAGAGTCTTTTTCATCAAAGGATCTACAATCAAATCATCGCCAATCTGAAGCAACAAGCACAATTGGAACTCAAAGTTGTTAGGGTGAATAGTGGTTATTGCTTTCAATGTAGCCTTTTCCGCATAATTACCATTTCCAACTTTTGTAAATACTCTATGGAATCACGCCTTTAGCTGATTACCATCCTATTAAATAAATTTGAGCCTTGTGCCCATTTGTTTGCAATTCTTGATTTCTTCTAGTTTGCAAAATGACGCTTTAATTGTGTTATTCACTTTTGGAAAGAAAAAGAAAAAATAAGTTTTAAATGAATTTACTTTTCTTTTTCAAAATAAAAGCGAAATTTTCCTTTGAGTTATGAGCAACAGAAGGAACATCAACAACTATCTCCATAGGATGAACCAAAGATTATCCTTCAGAATTGTTCTTTTCCTCAAAAGAGATTATGAGACAACGGTATTCTTAGCCCAAAAAAGAATTCCTAAGCTAATTGCCCCTCGCGGTAGAGAAGTTCTTTCATCCCCAGTGAAGAAGTTCTACCATCTCAGTAAGAAAAGATGCTCATCTTCCCCAGAGAAGTCTAAAGCATGCAACACCATTCATCACCTGTGTTATCTACACCGTGTTGAAGAACATTTGCCAAGTATCTGGTTGTATTGCGACGTCGGTCCTTCTCCAGTACATGCTTCTTTGTCCGTCAGTTTCGTCAACATGCATGCAACATTCATGACATTCATCATTCATACATATTTGCATCATTTATGCATTCTTGCATTTTTCAATGTATGCTTTAAAATCACTTGTTTAGAATATATCTATCCTCAAAAAAAAAAGAAAAAAAAAGAAAAGAAACAGGTATGGGCGTGTCATCTCTCCAATAGGTTGTCACCCATAAGCAAAAAGAACATCTTCTTTCTCCAGTTCCCCACTGAGATCATTCCTCGTGGAAGAAGGTTGCTTTAGTTTTCTCCTCTCAAAACAAAGGAGAAAATCCCCAGTTGAGTTCATTCCTCATTGGGTACAAAGTCTTGTTTGACTGTTTCTTTCCAATTCATTCATGGATAGAACCCTGTCTTTACCAGAGATTCAAATTCCGATTCCCCAAATAGAGTCGTGAAAAACAGACAATAAGCAATAGCCTCATCATCCGAGCAGCTTATGTCTCTTTTAAAAGCTTTTTCCTCTTAAGGAAATCAATCATGAAGACCATTTGACAATCAGGGCCTTATTACTGTTCACAAGGCTGAATAACCAGTAATTTCCCTAACAAAGTCTCCAGGATCATTTTATCACTCGGATGATAATTGATCATGTCTTCAAAACCACTATCACGAGGCTGGTAGTTGGTAACCTTTTTGTTCCGGTTATATTATTAAACATGTCTATCACCATGCTGATAGTCGATAATATTAACCGAACCTTTGAAACTCTTATTTACCATGTCAAGTCTATCACCATGCTGATAGTCGGTAATAAAGTTTCATACCTTTCACCATCGCATTATTAAACAAGTCTATCCCTGTGCTGATAGTCGATAATGTCGATATGTAAGCTTTTCTTACAAAGCTATCATTCCCCGGTGAAGCATACACTTGCTTTCCCAAAAAAAAAACGGGTTCTCTTTCTAAAAACGTATTGAGACATCCTTCCCGGTCTCTTTTCCCCAGCGGAGTCAGTTCTTGATATTCCCTCGGTAAAGATATCCTTGCATCATTCGCAATTTTGGTATCTTAGGTCCAAAATTTGCGTCTTCTGATATTTAAGTCTCTTCCACCTATCAAAACGAAGATTTTCAATCTTCATGTCTCAGGTTGAAGAAACTTAAATAGGGGCATCTGCATACCCCAATTTTTGACCTAAGATACCACCTCATATCATCTGCATATGCATCATTTGCATCTCTAACAAATTGCATAGCTTGTGTTTGCTACTTGTGCTCAGCAGGGTTTAATCAAGAAATCACTCATCAGTACTGGTAACAACCAATTAGGGTTTTGTTCTCCCTTCATTTCAAAAGAACTATCTTCATCAACAATCACCATCTGGTCCTCAAAGTTTCATTTCAACAAGCTCAAAAGCTATGAATCAACCAGATTAGGGTTTTGACTGAAGACAGTATACTCCTGACTTTTGCTCAGGATTTGACCTAATGACTTGGGACATGACCCCAGGACCCGAAGTACATCATTTTGACCTAATCTATTGACTCAAGACATCTCCTACACAAGGATTGACCAACAGTGGAATTTCAAATCATCAGATTAGGGTTTTGAGCTATCAGGGACTAAAATCAGGGATCACATTTGGGAAACCCTAAAAAGCTCCAGGGGATCAGTCAAAGGTTTAAATCATCTTCAAATAATCCCTATGACAATATCCAATGGAAATTACATCTCAATTCAAGACCCACAGTCATCAATTTCATCAGGTCGACAATTAGGGTTTTTGACCTAATTCACTTGAACCACTGACTTTTTAATCAGAACATGGTACCACAACTCAAGCTATGATTAAATATCCTCTAATACCTCAATATTATCCATTCATACCATTCATTTGGTGAGGATAGCCTGGTTCATTTGAAATCTCCAGAAACGCGATTCGTCTGAAAAAGTCAATTATGCAAGATCACCATTGACTTTTGGGGAATTTTGGTCAACCATGACTTTTGAAGTTTTGAATCATCAATATATGATATATGAAGTCATTTGATCAAGAAAAACACCATGGCCGTTTTCAGTTTGGGGCCAAAACAGGTGGAAGTCATTCCATACATCAATTAGAAGTGATCCAAGCATCTGGAACACTTCTGGATGTGGAGAAACACCATGGCCGTTTTCAGTTTGGGGCCAAAACAGGTGGAGGTCTGTAGAATGATTCAAGAGGTTTCAAGCAAGTTTAAGAGCATCAACATGATCCTTGAACATTCCTGAAGCTAACCAGATCAATTTCAAGCATAAAAACCTCAAGAACAGTCATTCAGAACTCACGGTTTACACACCTCTAACTCAACTTCGATTTTGCTTTTATACATGTTTTTAATCCATTTCAATTGCATATCTATGTTTTTTATGATGTGTGGAACGTTTCTGGGTGTTTTAATTTGTGTTTAGTCACGAGGACAGAGATATGCCATTTTTGGTTTTTTAGGGTTTCATTTTAGGTCTTTTTGCTACAGGTGAAATTGGCCAAAAAGGAGATCACCATTGGATTCAGGAAGCAAAACCAAGTCGTACCCTGGCCCTGTCTTGGATTTATTGTTGTTATCTTGCGTTTTTTGAAATTTCAGGTGCTATGGCTATGGAGGTTCAACCGTGGGTAAAAGTCCATCTAAAACGACGGCCAAAGGTTGAGGATGATGGCGTGTCACCTTGCCATTGGCTGAATTCAAAATGAAGCGCGCGTTTTTGTTTGAAGACTGAACGGATTTCATGTGTTTGGTTCCACGTACATACCACGTGCTCTCACGCTTGCAGCCATCAGATCTCATTTAAGCTCTCATCCAACGCTCCTGAAAGCGCCAGTCCACCATAGACCATCAGCTTTGCCACACAGGATCATATATTAATATTTTCTTAATTAATTTGATTTTTCTTTGCATAATTAATTAAAAATACTTTCAAAAATCCAAAAATCATTTTAATTTCACTTTTAGGTTGATAAAATATTTAATTAATTTTTGACATGAAAATATTTTATTCTTCTTCATAATTAAAATATTTTGTTAATTAATTAGTATTTATGTGAATATTTGCTTTTTAATTATTATTCAACCTATAAAAAACTCCAAAAAAAATATTTTCTTTTTATATTTAGATTTATATTTGTATAATCTAATTTTAGAGATAAAAAGAATTATTTTTTCTTGTTAAGTTTAATTATTTGTATAATTATTTGTTTAATTAGCATTATTAATTAACTTAACTTCATCCAAAAAATCACAAAAAAATATATTCTCTTAGATTATTTTCTTTTGAATTTGATATTGTCATATAATATTTGTGTAAGTTTCATTTTGATTACCATTACACGTTGCTTGAATTTTCTTACTTCATCCGAGACTTCGAGATTATTTCTCTGTTGTCTTTTGGATTTGTCTGTTTTGTTTGGTCTTCCATTTGCTGTAGAAGTACTTAAACAATTATTGAATGATCATGGAATGCTGAAAGCTGTGAGTTTATTCGACATTCTTTTCTGCTGGTGAGGATGCTTAACATCTGTTGAAATCCTAATTTATTCCAAGCATACCACTTGAGGATCAAGGTAACACCTCAAACTCAGAAATCCAATTTTCTCATTCTTCGAGGTAAGCCTAAAACTCAATCAACTGTTTTCGCAACAGTAATCAATTCACTTTCAAAATCATTCAACTCATTTTCAAAACTGGGCCTCTCGAATATTAGAGAGTATAAGTCCCTTTCCTTTTCTTTGTACAGTTTTTCTTTAAACAGAAAACTTCTTTCAAAACAAAAACTTTCAAACTGTTTTCAAAACCTCGCGCTTTTAAACAAAACAACCAACCATGTTTTATGAAATAAAACAGGGGCCTCCACATAGGTATAAGTCCCATTCCTGTACATGAAATTAGGTATTTCATTGTGCACATACCTTTTTGTATATATCTCGTTCAATTTGTTTTTTTTAACTTCGAACAACAAATCAAAAAATGAAGGTTTTCTTTAAATCTTCCCAAAAATACCATGGGCCTCCATGTAGGTATAAGTCCCGAGCCCTTTTGTAAATACTTGTTTACATAGCTTTTGAATAAACTCAAGTGGGTCTCTCCCCGAGTATAAGTCCCGAGCCCCCGTGTTTACAAACGGATCATGCTTACAGGTATATTTCCTTCATAAACTCCATTGTATACACACACCTTGTCATATATATGTGCTTGTTCATACTTGTTCATATTTGTTCATGTACTTGTTCATATTTGTTCGTACTTGTTCATATTTGTGATTGTGTTATATATATGCTTGTTCAACTTAGTACAACACTAGGTTCCCCATAGCCTCCTATTGGGCTTCGTGCAAAGAATCTCCCTAGTTTAGGTTAGGACATAGAGTATGGTTTCCCGGTGAAATCGCTCTAAGAGCTCAAACCAACTATACCATGCCTCCCCTTGGGCTTCGTACAAACGACTTGTCCCTTCCATAGCCTCCTCTTGGGCTTACAATGCAAGGAACCTCGGTAGTCCCTCCCATAGCCTCCTCTTGGGCTTTCAATGCAAGGACCCCCGGATAGCCTCCTCTTGGGCTTCGTACAAGGACCCACGGGCTTCTTATAAGCATCCCCAATATCCAAATCAAATACCCTAGGAGATTAGACATTTATCATCTCTATGATAGGAGTATCTCTTCTATATCATCACAAATAATCAATCAATCAATCAACTTAACTTTTTTGCCACAAGGCTGGCTAATCAATCAAACTTTTTTTTTGCCACCATACTGGCTGATTAATCAAAGTTTTTGTCACAAGGCTGACTTCATTGAAACTTTTGCCACAAGGCTGGCTGATTAATCAAAACTTTTTGTCACAAGGCTGACTTCATTGAAAGTTTTTGCCACAAGGCTAGCTAAAAAAAAACATCTTTATCATTCTAAGCACCATAAGTGGCATGGCCCAGGGCTTATAATGAAAAGATTTTCAAACAAAAATCAAACAGATGTATGTGATGATATAGATTAGATACATCGAACATTAAGATGACATTTGTCTCTTATCCTTTGCTTCCACTAGCATAAGTGGGAACTACGATTGCGCTGACTTTCTCAACATCCCTTTGAGAATACGTAGGCACAAGGTCGTATCCTTGGCGAGCAAAACTTCTCCCTCAAACCACTCAAACCTTAGCACCCGTAGACCCCGAGCTACAGATGCTCTGATTCCCTCTAAGGGATATGTATGCAGAGGATCGCGATGATCTTTGCGAGCATAATCAAACAAACACCCTAGGTCCCACCTATCTCACAAGAACCTCTCCATAACATAGAATGAAACAAACATAACAAAGAAGCCTATAGAGTACTATAGATACGTTGGGTGCTAATACCTTCCCTTCGTATAACCAACCCTCTTACCCAAGATCTCTCCCCCACTTTTTAGGTTATTGCAACTTTTTTCCTTTTCCTACTTTGGAAACAATAAAAAGTTTGGTCGAAACAAAAGAAAAATCATTTTTTTGAGCACTCGAGCCCAAAGAAGGCATCAGGTGTCTCATCCCAAAAAAAGATACGATTTTTCCCGCGACAATATGCAATGATGGGAATTTTGATTCCATTTGATCAATACCCTAGCCCTCGATTTTGCTTGATCTTAGGGGAAAAATCTGAGACAGAAATGAGCTCCAATTGGTTGGGAAGAGATTCCTTTGGTGATTCATCAATTTGCCATAAATTCCTAAATGTAATCATTACATAATCACATGCATTTGTTTTTGGGAATCTTCTCTAATCCTTATGCAATGATGAAATTGGGTGTATGGTGTGCTTGCAGATGTATTAAAGGTCGGGTAGCATCACTTAGAGAAGTCATTTGCACAAAATTGCAAAGTTTCAAATTGCACATGACCTATAATTTTCACTTCAAGTGCCTAACTTTGATCAATCATATCTCTTAGCTCAAAATGAATTTGGAGAAGGTTGAGCACAATTTGGAAAGCCCTTAATATGTAATTTGATTCATTAGTTTGGTGTTTGCCCAAATTCTTTAGGGGAATTAGTGAAAAAGTCCCATAAAGTTTGAAGAAAACTAGGGTTTTCTTGCATGTTTTGTGAAGGCAGCCACTTTGAAGCTCCATAACTCTTCAATGGTTGATTTTTAGCCAAAACATTATATGTGTCAAAGTTGTTTATTGGATCAGAATCTACAACTTTCATGTTGGAAGTTTTTTTCAGTTTGTAGGTGAAATTTTGAGAAAATCCCTTCCAAAGTTTGGCAAAAATCACTTGAAAACACTTAGAAAATTTTCTAAGTATGAAAAGTCAAACTTTTGACTTTTGATTCTTGATTGATTTTCTTGATTTTCCTTGATCAAATGACTTCAAATATCATATATTGATGATTTAAAACTTCAAAAGTCATGGTTGACCAATATTTCCAAAAAGTCAAAGGTGATCCTGTGCAGTTGACTTTTTCAGATGAAGTGAATTCTTGGACTTTTGTGATGAATCAAAATCTCCTCTTCAAATGAGTGATATGAATGGATTATATTGAGGTAATAGAAGCTCTTGAGTCATGCTTTGAGTTTTGGATCCATGTCCTGATTAAAAGTCAACTATCTTGGTGAATTAGGTCAAGAACCCTAATTGTCGACCAGATGAAATTGATGACTGTAGGCCTTGGATTGGGTTGTAATGCCCAATGGATATTGTCATATGAGCTATTTGAAGATGATTGATGCCTTTGAGTGATCCCCTGGAGTTTTCTAGGGTTTCCCAAATGTGATCCCTGATTTTAGTCCTTGATGGGGCTCAAAACCCTAGACTGGGTATCAGATGAACAAGTGACTGCTCTGAGTATCCATTTTGTCTTTAATGAAAAGCTTAAAAGATATGACATCTCAGGGGGTCAAAAATTAGGGTATGACAACTCCATGGCGGAAAGATTGCATATTGCTCCTTGACTCTTAGGTGCAAATGATAAGATCTTACAACCAACATCCTACTAAGTGAATAAATGATATTATTATTACATACCTCGCCAAATACTATACACCAGTTAAAATTATTGAATTAAAATTAGGGGACAACTTCTCTACCCATCACAAAAAGATGGGTAGTGTACCTTCCACCAATCAAATGACACCATTTAATTTTGATGTATTTAATTATTTATTATATAGAATAATTGTTTGATGTTTTCAATGTATTTTACACTAAAGGTAACCTTACCCAACTTTTTGAGTTGGGTAAATAAGAATTCACCTTAAAATTATTGAGTTAAAATTATAGACCAGTTAATATTATTATTACATACCTCGCCAAATATTATTATTACATTACACAGAATACACAGAATCAATTTCTATACTCAGGATTGAAATTATTGAATTATTTAAATGTTAATGAATACAAGTGGTAGTAAATCCGTGGCTTCACAAGCTGAGTAGGAGCATCATAGCTGAGTAAACATCAATATGTACACCTTCACATAGACTGAAGGGGTGGCCACGGATGAAATCTGCACCTTTGCTGTACGGCTCATAGACGGTGTTGAAGAAAAAAGTTGTTTATAGGCAGAGAAGGTTCTTGATATGCTGCTCAAGTGCATTGATATGCTCTCCGGAAGGATCATTGGCAACCTAGACCACACCATTCCCAAAATATATAGTTATAATAAAACCATTATGAATCATATTTTGATGTAGATTTTTGATGTAAAAATGACATCAAAATTGTAGAATTTTCCAGGAGGTATAAAAATGACATCATCCCATTTTGATGTAGAATTTTCCTGCAAAATTGTTCTATTATTAGTTTCAATTTTCAAATTAAGTTCCTTACATAGAAAAATTCCATTGACTTTCATCTTTAGTAGTAACATGACACTCACCTTCATTTCCTTTATTACACCCTCTAGACAGAGAGGCAACCTGAAAAAATAGATCATGTGTAAAGTCTATTGAACAGAAGCCTTTTCAAATGAATTTTCTAAATCCTCCTGTAAGAAATTCAAAATGCGAGGAACATAAAAATTTAGCTTCATTTATAAGTTATGACTATCTAAACTTAGGTAACTCAATGCAGGCACATTAACAACACCTTTCTGAAGAAGAGTGGACAATATCTCTTTGTCTGATTCTTCAATATCAAACTTCTGGACTGTAACCCACCAATATAGATGGCAAACCCTGTTATATAATCAAAGAAATGAAGAGGCATATCGTGATTTTCTTGGAAATCTATTCCATTTCTTATATAAGACATCTTACTGATCAAACAATAGGAAAAATATATATTAATCAAACATATGACACATATACATTACCTTAACATCAATTTCACTATATAGTACATACTCTCAAAGCATCTTTGACATCAGGGTGACAAAGATCCTGAAGACACAGATTAGTTTTAATTCAAATGAAGTAATTCTGGTTTAGCTTGAAAGCATAAGGATAAGGAAAAAGTCTTTGATTTTTGTTGACATGAAAACATGATGAAAAAAGTGAAAATGTTGTTTTCATCACCTCATCCATCTTGTGCTGAAATCCCATCCTGATTCAGCAGCAGATGCCAGTTGAGGGTAAAAATGTTGTTTTTATGAAACAGAAGAAAACTTGGAAGCAGATGCCAATAACATTAATATTTCATATAAAAAGATAATTTTTCAGAAATTGAAATCAATATGAGAGATACCTTTCTGGCTTTCTCCTATTCCTTTTTGTAGATCTCGTCTTCCTTTTTCGTGTTCTTGAGTTCACGCTTCAGTGCTCTGCAAACCAATAAACCATGAATTTAAAAATTAAAACATGAAAAATTTAAACAGTTGTTGTGATGGTGATGACAACAGCGATGATGAGTAGTGATTGTCGGAGAAGGAGAGGCGGCGGTCGACGGCGAGATCGCTCGAAATAAAAATCCAACCGATTCATTGTGACACTCGTGAGATGAGGAATACGAAAATGGGCTTAATATTTTCATTTAAGGTGGTGGTGGCCGGAGAAAAGGCCGACGACGGCTAGGGTTTAATGGAGAAGAGAGGGGAGACGAGAGAAAATGGAAGAGAGAGAGAGAGAGAGAGAGAGAGAGAGAGAGAGAGAGAGAGAGAGAGAGAGAGAGAGAGAGAAAATTAAAAAGGGATTGACCAGGTTGGAGGAAGAAAGATTAAGACCAATAAAAATTAAGCAGGTGTCAGTTGTTGTGAGGATAGTAGAAAAAGTTTTGGGTTAATTTGTTAATTACTGAATTTTCCATTGTGTAGTGTAATTTAATTTTGGTGAAAGGGCAAAATAGACAGTTTGTTCAATCCATTAATAATGGGTTGACTAGTCAGAGACCCGTGCTGCCGCAGGGGTGTAATAATTGTAGTGTAGTATTTTTTAAATGATATGAAAAATGTGAAGTAAAGAAGTTTGACCAAATTACATATATAAAATGGATAGTATCCAATTAATTTTTTTTACTAATAAGATATTAGTAGTATGAAAATTAGGTTCTAAGTTAAAATAATGATCCACAAAAAAAGTTTAAAATATGTCAAGAACACAATAGCAAAATAAGGTCAAGTATTGAATTAAATAATTTACAGCAAACTTAACAAATGATGTATTTCTCCATGTGAATTGTAAAACAAAACTTGTGACATGGAGAAAGAAAAAGAATTTAACATTTAAAAATAAGAATTTTGTTTTCAAATAAAGTTAATAATTTGATAGTGACTCGTAAGATAACAAGTTAGTTGTGTGAATGACTATATAGTATTATTCAATTTGATAAAATACATTTTTAATTTTATTGAAGTAAAAATAGATTAATTAAAATTTTAGTGATAATAAACAAATAGAATAGATTAAATATATCTTAAAGTAATTTTTAGGACATATTTAACTTAGTATTTTTTTAAGAGTGATACATTTGTGTATTTTTTAAGAGAGAATATAGCAGAAAAAAAAAGATAAAAAGGAGTGATACAATGTTAATTCATTTGTGTATTTTTTTAAGAGTGATACAATGACAAAATATATAATAAAAAAAAGATAGGTATTAAGTGAAAATAAGAAGTTACATACACTGAAATAGTAATGGCAAGCCTAAACTATAGGGATGACAATGCCACTTTACTTGTATTTAAATTTCATATTAATTAAGGAAGGATATCAGTCAGACTTCCATATACATGGTATAAATCAAAACATTAAAGGTTGAATTATACTAATCACGAAAAATAAAATCTCTATATGATCAAAATATCAGAGTATACACATTCCCGAAAAAAATAGTCAAACAAAAGGTTTATGTATTTTTTAGAAGAAAAAAAATTTAAACACAACAAAATTCTAAGAATTTTATTGCAGATTTAAACCAGTTCCAACAAAATTTGAAAATCGATCAAAGAGCAACTTTTATCCCTATTAAATCTTGTCTCTAATTCATAAAATAGACAATCAATGTGTAATTAGTGTATAATTATTGCCCTGTCATATAAATATAAAGGGACAATCAATGTTCCAATTGTATACAAAGACAACATATTTAACACAAAATCAAACTCTTTTGTTACTCCCCTTTCTTAATTTACAAAACTTCTTGCCTAAGGGAATGAAACCTGTTAGTAATTACAATTCATAATTGGACCATGGTAATTTTCTAGATAAAATACCAGAGGCAGAGAATTTATTTTCTTAAATCACAATAATGCATGTGAGCCAACCAGAACAAAATTCTAAGTTCTCCCAACTTTGAACCCACCAGTCAGCCCTATAACAAATTATCAAAACTTCACCAGCACCAAAATCAATTAAATCCTAGCTACTTACACATGGGCACAACTCTGCACCACTACAGAACAGCTCCTCGTTCCGACTTATCTATATATTCCAAATGCAAGCAAACCAAATAGTTTTCAAATTGAATAAAATTTTCCTGAGCCGAATTATGTAATACGGCAGACACAATCCTTTCAAAATGCCATCGATCTTGTTCTCTTCAATATCTGATGAACTGGTAACAATCCATATGAAGAATGCAAAATAAGAGTGACAAAAAAGAACTAATACAAAGAAAAACAACTGTAGGAGAAAAAATGAAGAAGAATGGCACACAGGGATAATCAAGTCTTCTATGTTACATAGAGTTGAGTTCACTCACCATCTCCTTCATTATACAGTGATGCAAAAGAATATGTGTCTTCATCACTGTTATAACCAATATAATCTATATTGTCAGATTCAAATGCATCTTGAGAGGATAGGTCATCATAATTATTGTCCAAAGTTTCTTTTGAAAACCTATGCTAGTATTGAACAAAAGAAACATATCAAACAACCAAAAGAGAAGACAAACAATATAAAAACACAATAAAAAGATCATAAGCACCGAATAAACTTATCAGTACATGTCATGTTTTTGTAAAGCCAAAGTTGAAGGGGTTCATTGAAAGTGTACACAAAAAACTACATAAAAATTACAAAAATTAAAAGTCCTCCTGGTTTTCACTAACCCCAGTGCACCTTACTTTTACAACACCATTATCCCCTGTGATGCTTTTCTTTGTAAGTCTCAGCTTTTTCATTTTAGTTTTATTTCTATGACAACTCTTTGACAGTTTTAACTCTCTGTAAAGAAGAAGAAAAAGAGGTGTTTTCCCATCTTAATATAAAATACAAAGTCAGACAAAACCAACAGTGTATCAACTATCAAGAAAGTAAAACATATACAAACATACACATAAATATATACCTTCACTACAATCGATGGATGCTAATTCTTAAGACTGTTAAGTTGAAAAAGGATTTCACTTCTGCTAGATCCCGTGGGCAAAAGAAGAAACACTCTGGATCCTTGCTTCATATCACTACAAGTAGCGATATTTAAGAAAACATGAAAATTTATCAAATATCACTCATGCCAATACACCAAAAAACCAATAAAATCAATAAATTTCAAACATCACAATGCAAATCAAAACATGTCTAATTCCATCCTCACTAATTTGGTGAAGGGCGACAACACCGACTTCCTGCAATTCAAAGCGATTATTATTATCAAACAAATTGTGCAGATAAAGAAGTTATCATCACTGTAGTGATGAAAATTCATGCATAAAATGCATAATCTACAAAAAATTATATATCAAAAGCATCAATATGAGACTGTCCTGTGCAGAGAATGAGCTGGTATAAAAACTTTGCATCAATATATTGTTCTTAAAATTTTACATATGATATTGCCAATCTAATTTCACATCTTTTTTGTTGAAAAATACTGTCTAATATTATTTAGAATTCACACTCCAATTTCATATACCTTCAAGTGATTTGTCTTTTATTTTTCTGAAATTGTAGCCCGATTTTTTCCTGGTGACAAATTTTCAAGACAGAGAATTCTTTTGAAGAAGCGATTTGAACTGTTACCAACCTAACATCCAAATCCAAAATATTGATCAATATTCATGCTTTAGCTATTACAATGTTGCATTCAGTGCTTATCAGTGTTATGATCTATAGCTAGTGTGAAGTAGTTTAGTCATTTATGATTATTTTTTGAATCAATTTAGTCAAAATCTTGCCCAAATGTTAAGATTGAAGCCAAGTGGAAAATGTTGAAGTACTGTGGAATGAATGATTTAGTATTGATGTTTAAACAACAAAAAGAAAATGAAGTAAATTATAGAAGAATTACACCAAATTACAACAGATTACAGCTTAAAAAATTACCTTCAAGTACCTTCATTTAAGCAATAAATGAAATAGATATGGGCAACCAGATAAATTGAAGATATGGGCAGCCACTTATAAGTGCTAATTCTGCAGTAAGAAAATGATGTCAATATTAGATATATTAAGTTAGCAAATAAACTTATTCAACTATGATGACAGAAAAAAAGAGTGAAAAATAGAGTGATATCACGTTTATTTCATCACCTCATCACAGTAAAAATATATATAAAATAAATAAACTGCAATTTTAAGAAGCGTTAGAAGTTTGAAGAACTCATGTCATTCAACTAAAGACTCATTCAATTGATTCATCAAACATATCAAACATATAGAAAATAGTTTAGATGCAAACTTAACATGTCAAACAAAGAGTAATTTTAATTGAAACATAATAGAATTGATATCTTATGGTAAGCTATAAACTGATTTCTAAAAGTTATCTAAAGAAAAATATATCAATTGAAGTAGAAAACTCAATACAAACCAAAGATTCTTTTTGATTTCAAAGTAGCTTTGGTTGCAACTGAATGGAGTTCTAAAATGTTAGGAAAATCATAGAATCATACATTCATTGAAACATATAGGGAACTGAATAAAGTCTTAAAGTCTAACCTTTGAGATATATGACCACATTTGCTTGAGCATCAACTCTAGTGTTAGGCTAATGCAAGTGGATCTAGTGTTTAGGCGTCTGTGTTGGGCTAATGCAAGTTCAATGGCATCCTCAATCTGTTTTGGGCTAGTGTTTAGGCGTCTGTGTTGAAACCAATATGAGAGATACCTTTCTGGCTTTCTCCTCTTCCTTTTTGTAGATCTCGTCGTCCTTTTTCGTGTATTTGAGTTCCCGCTTCAGTGCACTGCAAACCAATAAACGATGAATTTTAAAAATTAAAAGATGAAAAACTTAAACAGTTGTGGTGATGGTGATGACGACGACGATGATGAGAAGTGATTGTCGGAGAAGCAGAGGCGGCGGTCGACGGCGAGATCGCTCGAAATAAAAATCTAATCGGTTCATTGTGACACCCGTGAGACGAGAAATACGAAAATGGGCTTAATATTTCCATTTAAGGTGGTGGTGGCCGGAGAAACTGCCAACGGCAGATAGGGTTTAGCGGAGAAGAGAGGGGTGACGATAGAAAATGGAAGAGAGAGAGAATGAAAATGGTATTGAAGAGGTTGGATGGAGAAAACGTTTTAGAAGTGACCAATGAGAAGCACACAAATGGCATTGAGCAATATTTATTTTGTTAATTACTTAGATAGCCTTTTGTTAGTGTAAAAAATATTTGAAGGAAGGGTATATTAGTAAGATTGGGCAACATTATAGTATTGGGTAGATAGTTGATGATATTATATCAGAAAATAACAGAGTACATGGGATATTCGAACCCTAAAAAATATAAGGAAACTATTCATTTTTATAAGAGGAGAAGTGTATCAATCGTAATAACTATAAAAGCTGAAATTATTATAACGCAACTCCATCCATTTTCAAGACAACAAAGTAATGGAAGAGAAACATTAGTCCCTCTTTAAATAATATAGAATTACGCATTAATAAAATGTTTTAATTAGTGACTAACTATATAATATCAATAGAATTTCTAACAGAAAAACTCTTCACCTGTTTAATAGTTAACAAAATAAAAGAAGATTTATGAAAATTATGAATAACTTGATTACCATCCACTTATTTACCCATTCCCAAATTCGATTAGAATAAACAAAATTCTCAAAAAGATGAACATTATCTTCTGCCTCCCGAAAGAAAAGAACACAACAAAAATCACTAATACTGTTATAGGTGAGTATAGGCTAGACCGAGCTATGCTTGCTAAATTTAAGTTTGATCTGTTAAAAAATTTATTGGTTGTTTGGGAGTTAATTTTTTTAGGGTTTTGGAGAGGAATGCTTCGGAGGATTGCGTCTATATCTAAAAGTATGTTTGATATTTTTAAAAAGTTTAAGAAACAATATACTACATTAGCATATAATATCATATTGTTTTTTAAACTTTTTAAAAATATCAAACATATTTTTAGATATAGACGTAACCCTATGAAGCATTCCCCTACAAAACCCTCCAAAAACCAACTCTCAAACATCCCTTTAAAGTCTAAGTCTGACATGTGGTCTATCATAGACTTATTTTACAGAGCCTAAGTCTTCCTTTTCGAATGGCTCATTAGTCTATTAGCCTATTTAAAAAGCTTACATCATTTGAACATATATAAATAAACAATTCAACTGATGTTTAAATAAACTAGAGAATAAAAAATATAATGAGTTTAAATATTTGTTTGCATTTGGCTTATTCGAGCTTACATAGTAGTATAAGTTTTGTGGAATTATTTGATTGCGAAAACAAATTATAATATTATTCATAAGGTTTTTTCAACTTATTTTCACAAGTTCTTTAAGATAACTAAACTTTAATCTTGTATTTTAGTATAAATTACAAAATACAATATAAAAAATAATAAATTTATTCATATTTATTAAAGTAAGTCGGCTTGATAGACTTAAAAGGTCTTTCTTATGGGACCTAGCATATTTAACTAAATATGCTTATAAAAAAGTGTGGCTTGCCTTTGACCTGTGTAGGCTAGGTCGTATGCCTCTGTTAGTTGGTTTGGCCTATTCTCACCCTTATTTACAGTTGCACTTATAAGAGGCAACAATTCTTTCTTTGCTCGTGTTTTGTATTTTTAATTTATTTTAAAATAAAATATTTGAAATTTAAATTAATTTTGTTTATTGTAGTATATATATTCAACACGATTCTTTAACTAACTTATTTGTGATCCTTCCGATCCGAGAGATTAATTTATAGGGTTGCACTTACAGATATTCAATTTATATTAAAAAATACCAAAACTTAAGTAAGAAAGAATTTTATGTTGTAATATGTAAGGGTGTTTGTGGTGCGGTTTGGATCAGTTTTGAGGTAAAAATTTATTCGATCTAAAGATATTTTATTTGCAGATCGGTTCAGTTTTGATTGATGATTAAATAATACGATCTGATTTGATCCAATTTCATGCAGTTTAATTTAAATATGTTTTTAGATATCCAAATTACGAATTATATTTTTTATTAAGATTATAAAAATGCAAATAAATACTATATTTGATATAATATTTAACATATAGTATATAAAAAATTAATATTATCAAATGAGAATGATCGATTATGATTGAAACAAATTAAATAATAAAAATAAAAATATTTAACTAAACTAATAAATAATATTAAAAAGGTAAATATCATTGAATAATAAATTAATACAACATATCATATTAATAAAAATTAAATAAGTAAAAAAATATATACTCGCGGATTCGTTCGGTTTTGAACGATTTTAAAAAATCAATCTAAAATTCGATCTGAACTAAGCGGTTTTTACAAAATGACATCCCAACACATCCAATAATATTCGTTTTTTTTTTTTTTGCGATTTTCAATTTTTTGGGATCAGTTTGGATTTGAGCACCCCTACTCATATGTTTAGAGGTGTGTTAGGGTTTAAGACGAAAAAGTGAACAAACCAAGTTAAGGAAGATGATTTAAAGGAATGTAATACAAAAAAAGGTAAAAGGAGGATATAGAAGTTTCTCAATTGTCTCTGTAGTGTCGTTGGTCTATGATGAGTTAGTTCATGGACATGCTGACCAAAAAATCAGTGGAAAATGCTACATGCGAGGCTATTGTCACCAAGGAAAAGATCATGGAGATCAAAGAGATAGGTAGTGGCATGCGTAATTTGGAAGTGTTCAGACTGAGGAAGAAAAAGGTGGAGGAAGTAAGGTAATGGAAAGGAGGCTTAGGAAATATGAATGTCTGGAGTTCATTCTCTTAGAGAAGGAAATGGGAGAATATGATAGAAAAAAATTGGAAAATAAAAGGCGTTATGAAGATGGTAGGAAGAAGGATTAGTTTTAAGGCCCTTAAGAACATATTACAATAAACGTGGGCAAGGAAATGGATGATTGGTATTGTTGATATAGGGTATGAATACCACCTAATAACTTTCACAAGTGAAGAAGAACAACACATAACATTGATAGATGGTTCATGGTTAATTTATGATCATTATCTCTCTGTTAGGAAATAGAGTGCAAATTTTTGTCCCATGAATGATGGTATTAAATAGGTTGTTCTTTGAACCCGTTTCTCGGGGTTAGTGTTCTGGACCGGCCCAATCTAATCAATTGGGCCATTCCTGCCTTCGGCCCAAAATGCGTCAGATCACACGTGGCGGTTTCCGTCCGACCAGGCCGGGCAAACCTGCCAAGTAATCGATCATGAGGACCCCTCGTGCTCGGCAAACAACCAGTCCACGCGTCTCCTAAATATCCTCCCCAGAAGGAGGAGTCTAATCCGCTTAAAAAACATCCTATAAATAGCCCTCTACATACAGAGGGCGAGGTAATCTTTTCTTACCCCAAAACTCTCTCACTTTGTTGTACCTTGTGGAATACATACTTACTTTGGCATCGGAGTGCCTTGCAGGTACAACCCCTTTTTCTCACATCCATCATCCCGAACTTCAAGCATTCATTGTTGTTGGCCATCTGATCTGCTCAGTAAGATCAGTGGCGCTGTCTGTGGGAAAACTAGCTCCCCCGTTCCTCTTCTTGCACCTTCTTGATTCATTCTTGCCTCCTGCAAGAACCCAGAAACCAAAGCTTTAATCAAATCATTACTCATGGCCGACAATAACGAAGATCCCTCTTCATTAGACGCTGCAATACTCAAGAAAAACGACATCTCCTTCGTTCCCCCTTCCAGAAACACCGTCCGTCGAGACGGTGTCACGGCGTCCCCTTCTCCAAAAGATCTCCAAGGTGATCCATTTCATCGTTTTGAAGATACAAGCGGGAAGGACACCCACGAAGAAATTCTGGGCAACCCCTTCCTCTCCAAGGAACAGACTCCTCAAGACCAGACCATAAACGCTGTTCTAGCTGCTCTTGCCCAGACCAATGCGCTCATACAGCAACAAAGTGACCAGATCGGGGCCCTCGAACAGAGGCACAACTCAAAAACTCCCCCCGATCGCAAAGCTTATTCTCGACGCGACTTAGTCACCAAGAAACGCCCTCGTTCCCCCTCCTCCAGGGAGAATGCAGGCCCATCTTCCAAGAAAGGGTCGAGCGAGCAGCGTCCCCGACACCGCTCACCGTCCCCTCGGCCGAAAAGAAAGTCTAGATCACCCCCAGTAAGGCACAACGACAACCGGAGGCGACACAGGCGTAGCCAGAGCCGATCTTTTTCTCCGTCCGCCAGCGACGACGAAGAGGAGCGCCATGGTCCTCTATCCCAGGAAATTTTAGAGGCTCCCCTGCCAACCGGTCTCGAAAATCCCCCTCCACTGGGCACCTACGACGGGACAACCGATCCGGACGAGCATATCGTGAACATCGACACCCTTCTCGATTACAGAGGAGTGCCCGGTGCCATTAAATGCCGTTTGTTCCCGACCACCCTGCGCAAAGGAGCCATGACCTGGTATAAAAGTTTGCCCGACGAGTCCATCACATCATGGAAGGTGCTCGGAAAACTTTTCTCCAGACACTTCACGGCCTCCCGAAGACACCCCAAGTCAGAAGCCTCCTTGGAAACCATTATCCAAGGAAAGGACGAGTCTCTACGGGCTTACATAGAAAGATTTAACAAAGAGGCCGTACAAGTATCAACGACAGCCCATATGAAGAAATTCCTGCTCGAACGAGGTCTCCGGGCACGTTCAGACTTTGCTAAAGCCGTCGGAATCGAAACACCCGCTACCCTGGACGAATTCTTTCTCAAAGCCCAAGCCTACTTACAGTATGAAAAGAAAGAAGCAGCCCACGCAGTCCGCAATTCCAGGCACGAAGAGAGCAATAAAAATACACGCCAAGATGAGTCTCGCCGAGGAACTGACAAAAAGAAATATGATAAGACTTGGGACCCTAAGGACTACAAAACCCCCGCGGGGAAATTCCGAGAGTACACCCCGCTGAACGCTTCGAGGGAGCGCATCTTAAACGAATGCGCAAACGCCGAGTTTCAGACGGGCAAGGTCCGACTCTCGAAGAGCATGCCCGCCCGGCCAAACATGGATAAATCAAAATTTTATAGATTCCACAAAGGTCACGGGCACAACACTGAAGACTCCATCCACCTAAAGGACGCAATAGAGATATTAATCAGGGAAGGGCACCTAAAACAAACGCAAAAAAGCAGGAGGCTACCAAAGAGGCTAAACCAATCACCGAGGAAAAACCGGCGGAGGACACGCCCGCCATGCAAGTGGCGATGAGCGGCAACCACCAACTCCTCCTACAACGCCTGGGAGATGTTCCCGTCCGCAATGGTTATATCCGGCGGGGGATTCAGCAAACTGACCGTCGGATCCGTGAAATGCAAATTCAACGAGCTAATCTCGGCCAACGCGAACATAGCTTCGACCTTCGACCACGCCAAAGGCAGTTCTTCCTCAATATCTTTTTACAAAGAAGAGTTGCCTGGAGGAGCACCTAACGCGACCATCCCACTCCTCATCCGAGCTCGGATGGCTAGTTTTGATGTGCAATGCATATTGGTTGACCAAGGAAGTTCAGTGGACATCATGTACTTGTGGTGTCGTTTTTTTTTTTACCTCCCCGTTTCACTTGGGAGGACGGCACGCTAGACCCTTCACGCGAAATTTGGAAGGAGAATGCGCCCGGGATGGGATGAATTTTGTTTCAGTTCTTCCTACGATATCCCACGAACTTTCTTATTGTCCTACGAATAGGAAAGGGAAAAAAAGATCTCAACTAAACCCTAGGAGTTTGCTAAGTGTGGGGATTCACCTAGACTATAAATTCTGGAGTTCGGGGGGTCGGTTATACATAGGGAAGAGTTTAAGCACCCTACATATCCGTAGTACTCTACGGGAACCTTCTCTGTGTCATTGTGATTGTGTTTACTGCTAATGATTGGGAAAGTTTCTCCTTTGTGTTAGGAGAGAGAATTGAATTGATTTTAAAAAGACAGACAAACAGACAAACAAACTGACTATTTTTGTTATTTTATTAGCTCGCTGAGATTCCTTGTGAAACTCATGCCTACATATCCCTAGTGGAAGTCAGAGCTTGATGTAGTTCGGGGAACTAACTAGGGAAATTAAAAGATTTTTGGTGCCTTGCTTGAAGCTCAAGGTTGAAGCTTTGAATTAAATCTCTGTTTACAATAAAGAGACATGGAATCATCTTTACAGAGAGGTATTTCTACTATTCCACCACAAACATTAAAAGAGTGACAGAATAACTGAATTCATTTCATTAAGAGAGTGACCTTACTTGTGTGTTTGCAAGTTTGCTAGTATCTCTTAAATGAAAGAAAAATACTCGTCCAAATTAGGGAAAGGGGTACAAGTCTGGGTTTGTTTGCCTCAGAGCATGCCTTTCAGAGTCCTAAATGGGAGACTTTGATTGAAATTGAAATGTGTAATGTTTGTTTGTTTGAATGTGGTGAGATAGAAGAAAGATCTCTCTATAGAGATAAGCTATGTCTATCTATTGTACAAAAGATTTGATTTTTGGCTGGCTTGAATGAGGCCCAAGCTTGAGGCTTTTGATTGATTTATTGACTTATTGAAAGGTAACTCTATTGGGGAGAATTTTAATTAAGGAGTTTTTGTGTTCTGTACAAAGCCCAGAATTGAGGCTGACTCTAGTTGGAGAGTGTTTATTTGAGGGATTTTATTTGGTGTTCTGTACAAAGCCCAGAATTGTGACTGAATCTTTTTAGGGAGACTCTATTTATATGCCTTGTACAAAGCCCAAGGTTGTGGCTAACTGCTGAGGATAACTGAGTTTTTTAAGACTATGGATGACTCTATTTGTGTGCCTTGTACAAAGCCCAAGGTTGTGGCTGACTCTTAACTGAGGAAATTATTAATTTGTGCCTTGTATGAAGCCCAAGGTTGTGGCTACTCTAGCTAGGTAAAGATTATTTTCTGCCTTGTATAAAGCCCAAGGTTGTGGCGGACTTTTAAAGAAACTGATTATGGAAGACTCTATGGGGAAAAGATCCTTGAGATTAGGAATCTTTGACACAGGGAAATATGGTTTATCCGCCTTGTACAAAGCCCAAGGTTGTGGCTACTAAAAAAGAAAGACTCACTGGGGGAGTTTTATTTTGCTAGAGGTTTTAACAAACTAATTATTTTTATGTTTTTTGGAAGCTAATCCTTTCCAGGGATTTTGACTCAACTGGAGAAATAGTCTATTAAAAGGCTGGATTTTTATCATGTTTTTTGGGGCTGACCCTTTCTAGGGGTTTTGACTCTTTTGGGGGATTTATTTTTTTAAAAGAAATGAATCTTTGGATTTGAAGGAGTGATTTTGGAAGCTGACCCTTTCCAAGGGTTTTTGTTAAAATGAAAGAATGTGTGGAGGCTAACCCTTTCCAGGGGTTTTTGTTAAAATGAAAGAATGTGTGGAGGCTAACCCTTTCCAGGGGTTTTGTTAAAATGAATGGTAGAAAGATTATCTAGTGGAGACTTCTTGTTTTAAAGCCCAAGATTAAGGCTGACTCTTACTGAGGATAAGCAAACATGGATCCTAGACTCTGCTAAGGAAGATTGATGAAGATAAGGGTGACAGAGACTGTCCATGTCTCTCATTCCAAAAAGTGTACTCAATATGAAATTGAGACAATCTTAGCTTGTTTAAAGTCTGGTTTAAAGAAAGGAAGATGTAAATACAAGGTCACATTCACAAAGAAGTTTTTGATCCATTGCAAACTCCACAAGCAAACAAACAACAAGGCTTAAGCAAAAGAACTCAAGGAAATGCTAGGTTGGCTATTCAAGACAAATCAGGTCGACCTGCAATATATCTAGGCCGACTCAAAACTAAGAAAACAAGAAAGATTCAGAAATACCACAAGTAGGTCGACCTAACCACACTCCCAGGTCGACCTAAACTGAAGAGTTTTTCTCATATCACTGTTAGGTCGACCCACTCACATCCACAGGTCGACCTAATCTGAAGAAATCTTCAAAAAGCTGAATTAACTGATTCTAGGTCGACCTAACCCACAAATGGGTCGACCCAACTGGCAACAAATTCATTTTGACTCATTCTTACCTCTGTTAGGTCGACCTAAGCACCAAGGTAGGTCGACCTATCTGCTAAAAACTTCCCAAATCATGTGTTCACTCTGCTCCAACATACCAGCTCTCATATATATTGTCCAAGGTTCAATTATTGAAAACAACACCAACGACTGAAAGATACACAAAGGCTTCTCATCTTCGTTCTTCGTCATCTCCAACACAATTACACATAATCATTCTTGCGTTGAGGGTTAGTGATCGAGTTTGATAACGTCCATGGAACGGAATTGAAGATTCCTAGTGGGTGAAGATTTGTGGGGTTTTTGGTGAATAAAATCCGAGGGTTTTGTCCTCCAAGATAGGTGTTTCTTGGGGGTTTTTATCAAGAGGTTTCATCGAGGATCCATCTGAGTGTGAAGATTGAAGAACAAGGGTTCAAGGCAATTCAAGACACTGCAGAAAAGGGATCAAGTGAAGCTCTTGGATCACCTTGATCTGGCTCAAGATTAAGGGGGAAGAAGATTCAAAGGATTGACAAATTCGGTTTATTGTTTATCGCTTTGTTTTCTTCTTTGTATATACTACTTTCAACATTAATGGAAGATTTCCCAATTTCAATTTGGAATTGGGGGCAGACGTAGTCGTAGCGAGGACGATCGACGAACTGCCTGAACAAATATCGTGTTCTTGTCGCTTTTATCTTTTCATTTACGTTCTGTTCATATTTGGTCATAATTGCAAAATTGATTAACGATTCAAGTGTTAAAATTGTGAATTAAGGTTCTGCATAAACATCACAATTCACCACATCTTGAATCATCATCAATTTGAACATTATCACCAAGTGTTTGTCTTTTTGCTTATTCCATTATTACTGCATTGCAAATCAAAGTTTGTGAATTTAGAAGTTAATTGATTTTCAGCTGTGAAACGTATTGATTCGATAACGTATCACTTCATCGTTAATCTCAATTATTTTGTGGTTTTGTCACATATACGACCCTTGCAATAACGGTCCGGAATAGACGCAAGTCGATTCAGAACCGCTTTCGCTTTAGTTCGAAATCTATTCACCCCCCTCTATTCACCCCCCCTCTAGATCCTCAGGCCAGCGTCTAACAAGTGGTATCAGAGCCTGGTTTATTCCGTGCTACGTGAAACACTTATTGGAAAGATGGCTTCCGGACCTAAAGGGGCTCACAATAGAGCTCCAGTTTTCAACGGTGAAAACTATGGCTATTGGAAGGATTGTATGTGTGTCCACATCAATGCAATTGATAGGAACATCTGGACAACTATTGTCAATGGTCCCTTTCAGATCACCATGACAAATGCAGCTGGTGCAGTTGTTCCAAAACATGAAAATACTTGGGATGCTGAAGATGAAAAGAGATATGCATACGATTGGAAAGCGAGAAACATTCTAATCTCAGCTCTAGGAGTTGATGAATACTATCGCGTTTCCCATTGTAGATCTGCTAAAGCTATGTGGGACACATTGCAAGTTGCCCACGAGGGAACGGATGATGTCAAACTAGCTAGGATCAATACGCTAACTCAAGAGTTCGAACTCTTCCACATGGAAGATGGTGAATCCATCGAAAACATGCAGAAGAGATTCGTTCACTTGAAAAATCGGTTAAATTCTCTTGATAGACCTGTTTCCAATGCAGTTGCTACTAACAAAATCTTAAGATGCTTGAACAGGGAATGGCAACCCAAGGTTATAGCAATAAAGGAAGCAAATGATCTAAACACCTTAGACATTACCACTCTCTTTGGTAAACTAGAGGAACATGAACAACACCTTAAATGCCTTGACATGCATGAGAAAAGGGCAAAGAAAGAAAAGAACATGGAGAAAGAGGTAGAGAAGAAGTCAATAGCTCTAAAAGCTTCAAGCTCCAAGACCTCAAGACAAGAGCTAGAGGATAGTGATACAAGTAATGACGAAGACTCCGATGATGAGGAAATGGGACTGTTTGTGCGAAGATACAACAAATATCTAAAGAAAAATGGAGCAAAACATTCTGACAAAGGCTTGATCAACTATAGAAAGCAATCAAACAAGTTCAAACAAGATGACGACAACAAAGGAAAAATCAAAGGCCCTTGCTTTAATTGTGGGAAAGCCGGTCACTACAAACCGGATTGTCCATACCTTAAGAAGGAAAAAGAGAAGAACCAAAGCAAAGGTCATAACAAATCTAAGAGAGCCTACATAGCATGGGAAAGTGATTCATCTAGTGAAAGCTCATCAAGCGATGAAGAAGAATCAGCAAACTTATGCCTTATGGCTCATCAACACAAGAAAAAGAAAGCTGTAAGTCATCTTAAACCTGAACTCGTAGATAAGGTATCTCATTCTCAACTAAAACTTGCTTTTGAAGAATTACATAGAGATGCAATTAAAGCTTTCAAACTTTTGGCCTCAAATAAGAAAATCTTTTCATATCTTGAATCAAAAGTTGAGAAAACCGAAAAGGATATGGAAGCTTTAAAACAATCTATGCTAAACATTCAAAAGGATAAAGTTGAAATAGATCCTACATCATGGTTTGGTTGTGAGACATGTCACATTTGGCAAAAAGAAGTAAGAGATCTAAAAGCCAAGTTAGACAAGGCTCTACAACCAAAAGTGACTTTTGCGGTTGATCCAAATAAGTTCAAAAGATCGTATACTCCTTTATATAGTAAATACACTTTTGTACCAAAAGTATCAACTAGCAAAACAGCATATTCTCATCATATTACCTGTCATTATTATTGCAAAAAGGGACATACCATTGAAAAATGCAAATTTAGGAGAATTTTAGTTCCTAAAGGAGTATTTCAATGGGTGCCTAAGTGCAACAACTTCTGTACTCACCACCTAGGACCCAATGAAGATTGGGGACCTTCCATTCTAAATTAATTTTGCAGGAAAAGTGTCTTGACATCGCCGAAAGGTGGTGGTTCCTTGATAGCTGATGCTCAAGACACATAAAGGGAGACATATCACTTTTTGGTATGTCATCTATGAAGAACTATTCTTGGTAAAGGAAATGTAGGTGACCTGGCCACCACTAATGTATAAGATACATCACAAATACAAGTTAACCCGAAAAACACAAAGGACACATTACTTGATATGCAATTGGCAAGTTGCATTGCAAGGAAATTTAAACCTATTCTAAGCAGAATAATGTTTGGGACCCTGTCCCGCATCCGGGAGAACATCAAGTAATCGATACTAGATGAGTTTTTCGCAAAATCAAGCAATCAAGTCATGAAACATTCTATCAAGACAATTCATCATCAAATCTAGGAGTATGGCACACTGACAAGAGGATTCCACACAATGATGACAAAACACCTACACATTGAGAAAGCGGTAACATGTTTATTGTTCACTTCCAAAAATTTTATTGATACTATAATATGCTATCAATTAACATGCTTATAGTGACTTCATGTATGTTTATCCATATATCTCAATTACATATATGTGTCTATCATCTCCATTCGTAACATATCATGTTTTGGGCATACAAGCAAGTAACTAAGCATAAATGCATCATATAGTAACATCCCTAAGGCATTTCAAACATTTGAAGCAACTTAGGTCGACCTACCTTGCATCTGAGTCGACCTACAGAAGAAAACTTTCAGCAGAAACAAAAAATGCTCAGTTACGTCGACCTACCCATATTTTAGGTCGACCTAAATTGATCCTTTTTCTCACTGCTTCTGTCAGGTCGACCCAGCCTTCATTTAGGTCGACCTACTGCTGTAAAAATTCCCAAAATTGGGTCTGGTGGTCGACCCGACCCATCCCCATTCACTCATAATCATTCCTCTTTTCTTTCCCACTCATTCTCACATCATTGTGTACGGCCAACCCTAATTCCTCAAACTCAAAGAGTGTCAAAAATATCCCTCTCACACAAATCATCAACAACCATGCCTCCAAAATCAAGAAAGGGAAAGGAAATCGCATCTGGATCATCCTCTCAACCGGTAAGTGCTGTAGCCCTTGTTCATCCTTATTGCAAAGAAAATTTTGAAAAATGGCAAATGAAGAGGAAGGTAGTTAAGCAATATATCTATAATCAACATGTTGCTAAGCACATGCACATTCCTGATGTTGTCAGTCTTGTTCAGCATCAAAATGTTCACCCCCTTTTGGAGTGTGCCACACCGTATTGTGAAAACACTGTTAGGGCTTTCTATGCAGGGTTCACAAGAGAGGAAGGTTGTAATTTTAGGTTTAAGATGGGGTCGAGATCCCATATTATTGACAAACGAGCCTGGATAAGTATTTTTGGTCTTACACTCTTGGGAGATGAAGTTCGTATAGAAGACGGTGACTTTCCGGCCAACTATGATCATGTCGCCTACATGAAATCTATTCTCAAAGACCCTGCCGTCTTTGACAAGCAAAATGAATCCATCATAGCCGGTCACCTAAAAAGAGATCCTAGGCTCCTCAACTGGATAATCTCAAGAGTCATTCGACCACGAGCAGGCGGATTCTCAAGAATTGAACGAAATGAGGTTGTGTTAATGTACCTGATTCAAAATAGGACACGTGTGCACTGGCCACACTTTCTAACTGCCAAGTTTGAAGAGGTAAAGCAGAAGACTACTGCTCTATGCTATGGCTCAATCATTCAAACAATCGTGAACCATTTCGGCATGAAACTCGATGGATTGTCCTACATTCACATGAAACAGAATCAAGACTTCTCCCAAACAACCTTAACCCTCATGGGATACCATTGGGATCCAAATAAGAAAACCTAATATCTCATTCAAAAGGGAACCGGAAAGATCATCTACAACTATGATGATCCTACGGAATTTGGTCACATTGCAGGGAATGAAGAAGAAGGAAATGATCAAGAAATAGCAAATGATGAGGATCACTCCATGGAAGATGTAGCTCATGACACGGACTCAAATTTGCAATATGTACCTCCTCAAGAGGAAGAAATTCCTTGGGGATACACTGCTCCACCTCCGCCGGATCAGTCCAACATCATCTCCATGCTTGAAAATATGCAACTCCTACAACAACAACACTTCAACACACAACAGCTCCAATTCCAACAAATGCAACAGCTCCAACAAGATCGCTATGAAGAACAACAACGACAATATCAATCGTTGTACAACTTAGTTCAAGACCACAAAAGCGATTTTGAGACTTTTGCCTCCAACTCGACTCTAAGACAGAATCAGTTTGAGGAAACGGCATTGCATCGTCATGCCAACATAAGTCAAAGCTTCAATACTCTAAACCACTCCGTGCTCGATCTGTTGGAACAAGTTGAAGAAGATCGTCCTCAAACATTTCAAAGAGGAAGAGGAAGACGGGGGAGGTGTTAGGATGCATATCTTTTCATTCCATCATATCATTACATCTCATTCCATCATTGTCATGAATATTTACTAAAGATTTCTAAGTACTTAGTTTAGTTTTCTTTTAAATTTTTCTGAATATTATGTGTGCTTGGTTGTAACATTAAAAGTTTTTTTTTTGGATATTATGTCACCTCTACTTGCTTCTGCTAACGATTATGTGTGCTACGTTCCTGCCTTATCTATTTTATACTGTCTCTTGCCTCTATTACCCGTGCATTTCTGTTTTTTTTTTATGTTGACAAAGGGGGAGATAGAAGCTGAGAGTACGGGGGAGCTCAGCTATGGAAGCTGAGAGTATGGGGGAGCTTAGTTAGGGATGCTAAGAGTATGGGGGAGCAATCACTACATGTTCTGCTAGATATGTCACTGATTGTTTGCCATCATGAGATGTCATTGAGTGTTTGCCATCATAAAAAAAGGGGAGAATGTAAATACAAGGTCACATTCACAAAGAAGTTTTTGATCCATGGCAAACTCCACAAGCAAACAAACAACAAGGCTTAAGCAAAAGAACTCAAGGAAATGCTAGGTTGGCTATTCAAGACAAATCAGGTCGACCTGCAATATATCTAGGTCGACTCAAAACTAAGAAAACAAGAAAGATTCAGAAATACCACAAGTAGGTCGACCTAACCACACTCCCAGGTCGACCTAAACTGAAGAGTTTTTCTCATATCACTGTTAGGTCGACCCACTCACATCCACAGGTCGACCTAATCTGAAGAAATCTTCAAAAAGCTGAATTAACTGATTCTAGGTCGACCTAACCCACAAATGGGTCGACCCAACTGGCAACAAATTCATTTTGACTAATTCTTACCTCTGTTAGGTCGACCTAAGCACCAAGGTATGTCGACCTATCTGCTAAAAACTTCCCAAATCATGTGTTCACTCTGCTCCAACATACCAGCTCTCATATATATTGTCCAAGGTTCAATTATTGAAAACAACACCAACGACTGAAAGATACACAAAGGCTTCTCATCTTCGTTCTTCGTCATCTCCAACACAATTACACATAATCATTCTTGCGTTGAGGGTTAGTGATCGAGTTCGATAACGTCCATGGAACGGAATTGAAGATTCCTAGTGGGTGAAGATTTGTGGGGTTTTTGGTGAATAAAATCCGAGGGTTTTGTCCTCCAAGATAGGTGTTTCTTAGGGGTTTTTATCAAGAGGTTTCATCGAGGATCCATCTGAGTGTGAAGATTGAAGAACAAGGGTTCAAGGCAATTCAAGACACTGCAGAAAAGGGATCAAGTGAAGCTCTTGGATCACCTTGATCTGGCTCAAGATTAAGGGGGAAGAAGATTCAAAGGATCGACAAATTTGGTTTATTGTTTATCGCTTTGTTTTCTTCTTTGTATATACTACTTTCAACATTAATGGAAGATTTCCCAATTTCAATTTAGAATTGGGGGCAGACGTAGTCGTAGCGAGGACGATCGACGAACTGCCTGAACAAATATCGTGTTCTTGTCGCTTTTATCTTTTCATTTATGTTCTGTTCATATTTGGTCATAATTGCAAAATTGATTAACGATTCAAGTGTTAAAATTGTGAATTAAGGTTCTGCATAAACATCACAATTCACCACATCTTGAATCACCATCAATTTGAACATTATCACCAAGTGTTTGTCTTTTTGCTTATTCCATTATTACTACATTGCAAATCAAAGTTTGTCAATTTAGAAGTTAATTGATTTTCAGCTGTGAAACGTATTGATTCGATAACGTATCACTTCATCGTTAATCTCAATTAAATGACAAACAAGATGAATAAATGAATGATGATAGAGGGTTTTCAATCCTTTGATGATGCTGAACAAGATAGTATCGAGCTTTATCACAAAGAGTACTTAAATTAAAGAGGTGGAGTTCAAAAACTTACCTCTGAAAATGGAGGTCGTGAGGATGATGAGGAACACCTGGGCTTGTGTGTGTGATCCCAAAAGCTTCCTTGGGACTTAATGATGCTAACTGAATGCTTATTGTGGCCTCAATCCTTCTGAATTGCTCTACCCGACACCTTCGATTTGAGCTTCAAGTAGACATGGAGGATGATGAATCTTCAGTTACAGATGAGCTGCAGCCATCTGAACAGCTTCACTATGCCCTAAGGAATGTGTCTGGCTGCTTGGCTTTGCTTGAAACCTCCTGAATTGCTATATGGACCTCCAACTGCAACAGCTCCAAAGTGAATGCAACAATGGTGTTCCTCCACCTACAGAAGTGATCCAGGTGCTTGGATCACCTCAAATGAGCCCCCTTGAGATGTTAGAATGCTTACTTTCCAAAGAGAAGCTCTGGTTTGAAGAAAACGATTCTTCTTGCCAAAGAACTTCGAAAAACCATAAGCATGAGGAGAGAAAGAGAAAGCAAGGAATAGGGTTGCTTTGGTGTGAATTGTATGAAGGATAACACTTGTATTTATAGGCAAATGATTCAGTATAGTTGCAGAGGAGTGAGCTTGCTTAGTGAAGTCATTTTGGTTTCTTAAGCATGAAGAAAGTTTGAAAATATCACATATGCAATGATGGGAATTTTGATTCCATTTGATCAATCCCCTAGCCCTCGATTTTGCTTGATCTTAGGTGTAACACCCTTCTAATACCCCGCATAATATTAAACAAATATCAGAGTAAAACATGAATAAGGGCATTACAACTTCCATATAATTAAAATAATACTCATGTCATGCCATAAAAAGGAACGTTAAACTCAAATATCGTTCAGATCGTCATGTCAACACAGCGGAAATATATTTAACATCTGAACAATGCAACATCCAAAGTCATAGACTTAAAACGCCACCATAATAAAATACTGAAATAAAAAGAGTTCCACAAATAACTCTAAACAACGCCCCCAGTGTTACACGACCAGAGCATGACACAGACCCAACTGACTCTAACGAACTACTTGACGAGCTAATCCTCACCAAGTACAAGTGCTACTCCTCAATCTGAAAATAACAACAGTAAGGGTGAGTCTCATTCACATTTAACTAATGTTATAAGATATAGATAATAAAATATCATTTCACATGCCATTCACCCAATCACAGTTACGATCAGATTCAAACCATACAATCAGTAAGCAAACAACCAATCAATACATATTATAACATTGGACAATCTTCCATTCATGTTATAATAGCACAAACAGCCTAATGCAATGCAACTACATGCATGTGGTACCAAAATCTGGGATAACCCAACTCACCTTCCCACCATCGTCAAGGATACGGTAACACCCACTCACTAATTCCACACAATGGGAATTAGCTACCACTGATCCACCATCGTCAAGGACCAGCCACAAAATGATTATGAATGCATGCATCAACCATAACATTCTCATCACCCACATAAATCGACCAAGTGTCATAATCATCAATTATCATAATAAACAGCCACACACAATCATACTATTCCTCAACCATAGTAAAACACATATTTTACACCAACAATACATGTATAACAAACACCGCTTACAACCACAACATTATACATGTAAAACATTCATTAGTGTACCTATAAGCATAAACCACCACAACCAATGAAAATCGAGTATTTTAAATAATTTCGAGTCACAACTCAAAACACCATTTTATTATGTAAATTATCTGATTAGCTTCACCATGCTCGAAACGGCACCAAAATCCGGTTTACGGTTTAAAAGTTACACATTTTTAAACTTTCAAAATGGCCTGTCACCAACAGCACGCGGCGCCAACCTTGGTTCGCGGCGGGAACTGAGCGAGTCAAAAATCCCCAACATTCTGCCAAGCACTTCGTGGCGCAAATATGTGTTCGCGGTGCGAAACGAGAAAAGAAGTACGCCTTCGTGGCGCAGCCATATGCTCGCGGCGCGTACTGAACACAACAAAACTTCCTGGCTTTCTGCCAAGCAGTTCGCGGCGCCAACTCCTGGACGCGGCGCGAACTGGCAATTTCCAGAACTCCGAATCGCAGAAGACAACCTGCGATTTTGTCCCTCTTTCACCGAATCACTACCAAACCAATTCCATTTCAACCAGATTTTACGTACAGCAAACAAGCACATATTATAACACATTTACAATACATTCAACCATCCAATTAACACCATACATGATCAATACAATCATCATAAATCAATTTTCCCAAAAACCTAACATTTCTACAATCTAAGCATAACCCAATTGATACGAATAACACGATCAAATTCTATCATACTACCTATAATCCCATAATAGAAGATAAACGGAAGAGTCCTCCCTTACCTGAAGGTTGATTCTTCGCTCTTCCTCGTGTCGCACTTCCTTGCTTCTCTGCTCTTCCACGTTCAGACTTCTCTTCTCCCTTTTGGTTCTCTTCCCACAATTCCTTTTTTTTTCTTTCTATTTTATGAAAATAAGCTTATCATTAGTAATGGGCTTCACAACTGACACCCCCCTTCTACTAAAAGCGAAACTGGCCCATTAGCCTCATTATTTCCATTTTTCTCAGTTAACTCAAATAATTTTAATATTTAATCCAAAAATTAATTAAATTAAATAAAGAATTTTATGGGGTGTTACAACTCTCCCCCACTAGAAAAGTTTTCGTCCTCGAAAACATACCTTAGGCAAAGAGTTCCGGGTAGGAGTCCCTCATCTGGCTCTCCAATTCCCACGTAACACTTCCACGGGCTGGTCCTCCCCAAGCTACTCTGACCAACGCTATCTCCTTGCCACGTAATTGTTTCACCTTCCGATCTTCAATCCTCATAGGCAAAGTTTCAACTGTCAGATTATCCTTTACCTGTACATCATCTACTTGGATCACATGAGATGGATCAACAATGTATTTCCTCAACTGCGACACATGGAATACATCATGCAGATTCGCAAGCGTCGGTGGCAACGCAATACGATACGCCACTTCTCCAACCCTCTCCGTAATCTGAAACGGACCAATGAAATGCGGAGTCAACTTCCTTGATTTCAGTGCTCTACCAACACTAGTTGTAGGAGTCACCCTCAAGAACACATGATCCCCTTCTTGAAATTCAAGTGTCCTTCTTCTTTTATCATGATGACTCTTCTGACGACTCTGAGAAGTCTTCATCTTCTCCTGAATCATCTTAATCCTTTCTATTGTCTCCTGAACAATTTCCGGCCCAATCACAGCACTTTCGCCAGATTCGTACCAACATAAAGGCGTTCTAAACCTCCGAACATACAAAGCTTCAAACGGAGCCATACCAATACTCGAGTGAAAACTATTATTGTAAGTAAATTCGATCAAGGGTAGATAACTATCCTAAGCACCACCTTTTTCTAACACACAAGCACGCAACAAATCTTCTAGCGATTGAATAGTTCTTTCCGTCTGTCCATCCGTCTGCGGATGATAAGCAGAACTCAATCTCAGCTTAGTACCCAAGGCCTTCTGCAAACCTTCCCAGAATCTGGATGTAAACCTTGGATCTCTATCTGATACGATACTCGAAGGAATACCATGTAAACTCACTATCTTCTCAATATACAATTGAGCCAGCTTCTCCATTGGGTAATCCATTCTCATTGGTATAAAATGAGCAGACGTTGTCAACCTGTCCACAATAACCCAAATAGCTTCACAATTCTTCACCGTCCTCGGCAAACCTGAAACAAAATTCATAGATATACTATCCCACTTCCATTCCAGAATAAATAACGGTTGCATAGCTCCATACGGTTTCTGATGCTCAATCTTCGACTTCTGACAAGTCAAACAAGCATAGACAAATTCAGCTATCTCCTTTTTCATTCCAGGCCACCAAAACAGCTTCTTTAAGTCATGATACATCTTGGTAGCACCAGGATGAATACTCAATCCGCTACGATGTCCCTCCTCAAGAATGCTTCTCCTCAACTCGGCAACATCAGGAACACAAACACGATTACCAAACCTCATTATACCATTCTCGTCGATTCTGAATTCACCTCCTCTATCTTGGTTAATCAGAGTCAACTTATCAACCAACTCTACATCAGTCTTCTGACCCTCTCGGATTTCCTCAAGAATACCACTAGTCAGCTTCAGCATACCCAATTTAACACTGGTAGGAGTGTCTTCACATACTAAGCTCAAATCTCGGAATTGTTCAATTAAATCCAATTCTCTCACCATAAGCATAGACATATGCAGGGACTTCCTACTCAATGCATCGGCAACAACATTTGCTTTACCCGGATGATAATTCAGTTCAAAATCATAATCCTTGAGAAATTCTAACCATCTTCTTTGTCTCATATTCAGCTCTTTTTGGTCAAAGAGATACTTCAAACTCTTGTGATCACTAAACACTTCAAACCTTGAACCATATAGATAATGCCTCCACAATTTCAACACAAATACCACTGCCGCCAACTCTAAGTCATGAGTCGGATAGTTTCTCTCATGCACTTTGAGTTGTCTCGACGCATAAGCGACTACCTGTTGATTCTGCATTAGTACACCTCCTAATCCCAACAACGAAGCATCACAATATACAACAAAGGATTCCGCCGGATTCGGCAAAATCAAGATCGGCGCACTAGTCAACCTCTTCTTCAACTCTTGGAATCCTTCCTCACATTCCGAATCCCAGACGAATGCTTGACCCTTCTTAGTCAACTTAGTTAACGGCAACGCTAACTTTGAAAAACCTTCAATGAACTTTCTATAGTAACCCGCAAGACCAAGGAAACTACGGATTTCGGAAACTGACTTCGGAGCTTCCCATTGAGATACTGCTTCTACTTTCGTTGGGTCAACGGCAATACCATCTTTAGAAATTACATGTCCAAGAAAGCTTACTTCACTTAGCCAGAACTCACACTTTGACAGTTTTGCATAAAGTTTCTTTTCCTTCAATAGTTCCAATACCACTCTAAGATGATCTGCATGCTCTTCTTCACTTTTAGAATATATTAGAATATCATCGATAAATACTACTACGAACTGGTCGAGATAGGGATGAAAAATCCTATTCATATATTCCATGAAAACCCCCGGCGCATTAGTTACTCCAAATGGCATCACTGTATATTCGTAATGACCATACCTTGTTCTAAATGCCGTCTTTTGAATATCGTCCGTCTTCACCCGAATCTGATGATACCCCGACCTCAAGTCAATTTTGCTGAACACGCTCGCACCAACTAGTTGATCCATTAAATCATCAATCCTCGGCAATGGATACCGATTCTTGATAGTAACTTTATTCAGTTGCCTGTAATCCACACACAGCCTCATTGAGTCTTCTTTCTTCTTCACTAGTAACACCGGCGCATCCCACGGTGAGACACTAGGACGAACAAACTTCTTCTCAAGTAACTCTTCCAATTGACTCTTTAACTCAGTCAATTCCGATGCCGACATACGATAAGGTGCCATCGATACAGGACTAGTTCCAAGAATTAATTCAATAGAAAAAGCTACCTCCCTCTCTAGCGGTAATTCTCTTACATCTTCTGGGAAAACTTCCGGAAATTCGCATACTACCGGTAAGTCACTACTCACCGCTTTCTTTTTCACTTCCATGGATGCAATCAACATAAACACATCAGCCCCGTCCTTCATTGCTTCATCCACTTGTCTAGCCGTCATCGCTAAATCCTCAACACTGACATCTTCAGGAAAAATAACCGTCTTCGTGAAACAGTTGATATGAACCCGATTAAATTGCAACCAATTCATGCCCAGGATAACATCAAGTTGTTCCAACGGAAGGCACACTAAGTCCATTCCGAATTCTCTACCAAAAATATCAATTGGACAGTTCAAAAAAGCAAACGAAGTAGTCACTGAACCCGACGCAGGAGTGTCAATGATCATACTTCCATTAATATCAGATATTTCCAAATTCAGGCGTTTAGCACAATCCAATGAAATAAACGAGTGGGTTGCTCTAGTATCTATTATTGCAATTAAAGGAGTGCCATGGATAAAACACGTACCTTTAATCAACCGATCCTCTGGAGTAGTCTCTGAACCAGATAAGGCGAACACCTTACCACCAGCTTGATTCTTCCTCGGCTTAGGACACTTAGGACTAATATGACCTTCTTCTCCGCAGTTGAAACAAGTTACAGTGTTCCCTTTGCATTCGATAGCAATGTGACCTGCTTTTCCACATCTATAGCACTTCTTTTCCTCACTTTTGCACTCGTGAATGCGATGTCCAGGTTCTCCACACTTGAAGCACTTAATAGGGGCACTAGAGTCTCCCCCACTAGGCTTCTTCCAGCCTCCAGCTTTCTGGTTACCCTTACCATATGGCTTACCACGATCCATATGCTTTTTCCCTTTCCTGTCGACTAACTCGCGAGAGTGTGACGACTTCAGCTTAATATTGTCCTCTTCAAAGATTCGGCTGCAGTCAACCAAATCAACAAACCTGCGAATCCTCTGGTATCTGATACCCTGTTTAATCTCGTCACGGAGACCATTTTCAAACTTAACACACTTCGATAACTCGCTAGCCTCATCATTATTGTAGTGGACATAATACTTTGCCAGTTCAACAAACTTGGACGCATACTCTGGCACGGTCATGTTACCTTGTGTCAGCTCCAAAAATTCAATCTCTTTCCTGCCTCTAACATCCTCAGGAAAGTACCTCCGCAAGAATTCTCTCTTGAACACAGCCCAAGTGATTGCAACACCTGCAGCTTGCAGTTCGTCCCTACTAGCCATCCACCAATCATCAGCTTCTTCAGACAGCATGTGAGTACCATATCTCACCTTCAGATTTTCGTCACAATCAATCACCCGGAAGATCCTTTCAATTTCCTTTAGCCACTTCTGGGCGCCTTCGGGATCGTGAGTGCCTTTGAACAACGGAGGGTTTTTCCTCTGAAAACTGTTCAGCTGCCTGTCAGCATCAATACCAGCTCCATTGGCATTCCCTCCTAACACACCAGCAATCATACCGAGAGCCTCAGCAATCGCATCGTCGTTTCTTCCTCCTCTTCCGGCCATTGTTCTGCTAAGTATAAAACAATATTTATTAGAACAAGAAGTATCGACAGTGTCAATCTTACACTAATCGCATACGAGGGATTAACCGACACGAAGACTCTGACTCAAACGACCAACTATGTGTAGCAACCTGCCCTAAAAATTAGACTTTTAGAGTCGCCACCTATTCTACTAAGGCGAATAGGAAACCTTACGTAGTTGAGAGATCAGGGTAAGATACTATATTCAGGTCGAGGGAAGGTGTTAGGCACCCTCAACCCTTTCCTAAAGGTTAACATTGCAAAGATAAGGGTTTATGGCAAAAGATAAAGAAAGATGACAGACAGTAAATAGAGTTAAAGGCTAATTATTTGAACATGATTAGAGTTTGGAAGAGGGGGACTCGCCTTGTTGCCAAGTGCCTACGTATCTCCTTATGGAGAATCAGAGTCAACGTAGTTCGGGAAAGGGTTGTACGCCCTTAGGATTAGAATCTGATTTGATATGGTTTGAAGGCTTTTTGAATGGCCTATCGTAGTTTTGAATAAGGATGAAAATCCGTAGTTTGATTTGAAGTGCTTTGAATATTTTAGAATTTGGGCGTACAACCCTGATTTAATTTGTTACCATTAGTCGCGATAATCAATAGGTTTGATTACCATGGCTAACGGATTAAAGGGAGGATTGCTAACCACTATAATCGATAGATTCAATTATCGCGAATAGCAAATGTGCGTATTTTAATTATCGTTACCCCTCATAATCGATAGATTCGATTACAAATAATAACGAATTTGATAGAGGGAAAATGCTAATCATCGTAACCAATAGCTTTGGTTAAAACCATTTAGCAGAATAGGTTTATTTGAATTATATAATTAAATAATTAGATAATCGATTATTACCCATCGCGATCAATAAATTTAATCGAAACGAATAATAAATTGAATTTTAATGTTTATTATATTTTGATTTAATTAAAAAACATAAATATAATTAACAATTAAAACTTAGTTATATAATTATTTATAATAATAAAACAAAATAACTATAACTATATGCCTTTGATTCAGTGTGTTTAGAATTAGTTTAATTGTTTAAGGATAATTGTTAATTGAACTTCTAAAAATTAAACTAACTAATTTGAATTATAAAAAAACTATTTTATTCTATATTTTTCACCAAAGATCTGGTAGTTAGTAAGGAAAACAAAACGTGAAGACAGAGAGCCAAACGTGTGATCTTCGTATCCTCAAACCATGTTAACAATTTGACTTTTCAACCACCCCATATCCCAATAGCATGGTGACACTTATTATTAGCAATTAGAATTAGAAGAAAAAAAAAATAAATAAAAGCAAAGTCACACATTATATACAGATTCACATAGACAGCAAACATATTCTGCCTCTTCAAATGGCATTCACACAAAAAAATATGACTAAACCAACATACCTTCAAGATCCAGTGTCAGAATAAAATACGAATTAGCAAAAAGAAATACTCAGATCTACGGCAGTCGTCGGAAAGTGCTTCGAAGGCGAAGGAGAACGAGTCAGTTTTGCGATGATGAAAGGGGTCGGTGCGAGGTAGTGGTTCGCGGCTGAAGCAGGGATCATCGGCGTTGATCGTGGATTCTCCGAAGGCGGTGGCGTCCAATTCAGGGCGGCTTCAGATGTGAGCCTGATTTGAATCGGTGAATCACTTGTTTGTTATGATTCCGATTCGAAGTTGTTGTGATTGTTGCCGTTGATGAGCGTTGCTTGCTCTTCTTCCACCGCTTCTCTGCATAAACAAAAGAGTAGCACTATATACAGTACTGTGTTAATGAGTTTCAATCAATGTTTCTTTACTAATTCAAAAATTTCACACAGGTTATGTTATACGGTGAATGGACTTGTGGTTATAGTTTGACTAGAGATTTGACCCTAAAAACAAATAAAAAATTTATGTACATAATAACAACCAAATAAAACGTTAGTGTCTGAACATTTTGTGAGAGGAATCAAGATTAGCAAATTGTTCTCTGCAAGTTTTGTACCGTGAACCGGTGGTAAGGGTTAATAGTTAGTGGATATCTACGTGGGAGGAGGGTTTTGTTAGTGCAAATTGGCCTCCCCCGTGTAATAGGGTTAGTCCTTCTATTTATATTGGTTTTTTAGGTTAAGTTAAAAACTACAATAATTAAAATAAGATCAGGACAATAAACACCCAAAATTAACATAAATATATTTTTTGATTTTTTCTAAAAGTAGAGGAAATCAAATCAAATATTTAAATGATAATTGACTTGGATTAAAAAAAGGAATGAAAAACTAATGTTATATTTTTTGATTTTTTTGGCTAAAAAAAAGCATAAAAATGACAAAAAGTAAAAAATAAATATTTTTTAAAAATGTTTAATTAAATAATACGAAAATTAAAAAATTAAATGATAAAAAATACAACTTTTTGATGTTTTATGATTTTTTGAATAAATGTAAAAATAAAGAGAAAGGAATAAAGTTAGAAACAATTAAAAGTAAAAATGTTAGAAGTGAGATTCGAACCCGTGACTTTATACCTGCAAGCCTTACACTCTTACCAAATGTGCTATGTCACTCATTTGAAATAAAATGACATTGTCAAATATATGAGGGCAAATTTTGGGGTATGACACTATGCTCTGATACCACTATTGTAACACCCTTCTAATACCCCGCATAATATTAAACAAATATCAGAGTAAAACATGAATAAGGGCATTACAACTTCCATATAATTAAAATAATACTCATGTCATGCCATAAAAAGGAACGTTAAACTCAAATATCGTTCAGATCGTCATGTCAACACAGCGGAAATATATTTAACATCTGAACAATGCAACATCCAAAGTCATAGACTTAAAACGCCACCATAATAAAATACTGAAATAAAAAGAGTTCCACAAATAACTCTAAACAACGCCCCCAGTGTTACACGACCAGAGCATGACACAGACCCAACTGACTCTAACGAACTACTTGACGAGCTAATCCTCACCAAGTACAAGTGCTACTCCTCAATCTGAAAATAACAACAGTAAGGGTGAGTCTCATTCACATTTAACTAATGTTATAAGATATAGATAATAAAATATCACTTCACATGCCATTCACCCAATCACAGTTACGATCAGATTCAAACCATACAATCAGTAAGCAAACAACCAATCAATACATATTATAACATTGGACAATCTTCCATTCATGTTATAATAGCACAAACAGCCTAATGCAATGCAACTACATGCATGTGGTACCAAAATCTGGGATAACCCAACTCACCGACCCACCATCGTCAAGGATACGGTAACACCCACTCACTAATTCCACACAATGGGAATTAGCTACCACTGATCCACCATCGTCAAGGACCAGCCACAAAATGATTATGAATGCATGCATCAACCATAACATGCTCATCACCCACATAAATCGACCAAATGTCATAATCATCAATTATCATAATAAACAGCCACACACAATCATACTATTCCTCAACCATAGTAAAACACATATTTTACACCAACAATACATGTATAACAAACACCGGTTACAACCACAACATTATACATGTAAAACATTCATTAGTGTACCTATAAGCATAAACCACCACAACCAATGAAAATCGAGTATTTTAAATAATTTCGAGTCACAACTCAAAACACCATTTTATTATGTAAATTATCTGATTAGCTTCACCATGCTCGAAACGGCACCAAAATCCGGTTTACGGTTTAAAAGTTACACATTTTTAAACTTTCAAAATGGCCTGTCACCAACAGTACGCGGCGCCAACCTTGGTTCGCGGCGAGAATTGAGCGAGTCAAAAATCCCCAACATTCTGCCAAGCACTTCGCGGCGCAAATATGTGTTCGCAGCGCGAAATGAGAAAAGAAGTACGCCTTCGCGGCGCAGCCATATGCTCGCGGCGCGTACTGAACACAACAAAACTTCCTGGCTTTCTGCCAAGCAGTTCGCGGCGCCAACTCCTGGACACGGCGCGAACTGGCGATTTCCAGAACTCCGAATCGCAGAAGACAACCTGCGATTTTGTTCCTCTTTCACCGAATCACTACCAAACAAATTCCATTTCAACCAGATTTTACGTACAGCAAACAAGCACATATTATAACACATTTATAATACATTCAACCATCCAATTAACACCATACATGATCAATACAATCATCATAAATCAATTTTCCCAAAAACCTAACATTTCTACAATCTAAGCATAACCCAATTGATACGAATAACATGATCAAATTCTATCATACTACATATAATCCCATAATAGAAGATAAACGGAAGAGTCCCCCCTTACCTGAAGGTTGATTCTTCGCTCTTCCTCGTGTCGCACTTCCTCGCTTCTCTGCTCTTCCACGTTCAGACTTCTCTTCTCCCTTTTGGTTCTCTTCCCACAATTCCTTTTTTTTCTATTTTATGAAAATAAGCTTATCATTAGTAATGGGCTTCACAACTGACACCCCCTTCTACTAAAAGCGACACTGGCCCATTAGCCTCATTATTTCCATTTTTCTCAGTTAACTCAAATAATTCTAATATTTAATCCAAAAATTAATTAAATTAAATAAAGAATTTTATGGGGTGTTACATTAGGGGACAAATCTGAGACAGAAATGAGCTCCAATTGGTTGGGAAGAGATTCCTTTGGTGATTCATCAATTTGCCATAAATTCCTAAATGTAATCATTACATAATCACATGCCTTTGTTTTTGGGAATCTTCTCTAATCCTTATGCAATGATGAAATTGGATGTATGGTGTGCTTGCAGATGTATTAGAGGTCGGGTAGTGATCGCGACTTTACGTGTCTATTAGTCGGGATAACTGCAAGTGCACAGTACTGTCGTGTAGTTTTAAAAGATATCGAATCCACAGGGACTATAAATCGACCTACCATTATCTATAGTTACTATGTAAAGCTAAGGCTAATGATTTTTGGGTTTTTTATAAATGGGGAAACTAAAATCTTAAATCTAGGTAAAATATAATAACAAACGGATATCAGTATGTATTTCATCTAACTTAGGTGATCCGAAGTTCCATTGGCCAGATTCTAATTAAATCAAAGATCTTTACTAACTATGTTATTTAAAAGTCCTCCTCTCAAACTCTCGCTCTATTGATTCAGACTACGATCCTAACTGTTAATGTACGCTTTCGCCATCCCACCAGCTTTAGAAACGCTTTTTGAAAACAACGTAATTAATAAAATGCTTGTTTTATGAAGTCGTTATCTACTTAAATCTCCTAATCTCAAACTCTCGCTCTGTTGACTCGGAACATGCTAATATCCCTAACGTACGCTTTCGCCATCCCGCTCGGGTGTAAAAACACTTTTTGGAAATAAATAAGTTCTAATTAGTTTTAATACGCTTTCGCCATCCTTAAAACTAATGTCCTATGTCTACTATCCAGTTAAAGATCTCAAACTTTCGCTCTATTGATTTTAACCTTTGACCGTCTTAACCCCTCAAACTTTCGCTCTATTGGTTTTAAGACTTACTAATTAAATTAGACATACAAACCAAAAGCAAGTGACATTTAATAAAACATAATTAAGCCAATTTATTTCGGATCCCTACGGTTAAATTACTTTACATACCGACATCTAAATAAATTAGCCAGACATACTTAAAGGAACAAACATGAAATTATAATTACTAAGCATGAAATTATAATTATTAAACATAAAATTATAATTACTAACCATGAACATGTGCGTAACTAGATTTGTAATGATAAAACAATATTATAAGAACAAGAAACTAAAATAATTGCAAATAAATAAACCTGGAAGTAAAGCAGACGAAATAAACTTGAATTAAATTGCGAACAAAACAAATCTTGAAACTTGAATGAAGCTTTGAAATAATGTCGGCAAGATTGTGATCCAAGAGTACATAAATTGTAGGCCTAAAACTAATGGTGTGGTAGTTCCTCAATGTGAGAAACTACCACTTTTACAAAGTGATAATTTATGCCTAAAACTATGAACAGCGCTTCCGCGCCTAAAACTTGGATACTCTCAAATGAATGCTCAGCCTCTATTTATAGTGAATGGAAATGGAAGTTCCTTTCAGCATCATGTGAGAAGTAGTGGAGATCATGCGTGGGAAGTTGAGAAAATATAGGAAGACTTGGAATTGCCCACTAAATTAATGGAGAAAGTGGCGGGGTCCACGTACTTTTGGAGACGGGCGTCTCTTAGTGGGCTTGGAGCTTGGAGACGTGGCAGTGGACGTGGGTGAACTTGGGAGACAGACGTCTCTTTTGATGACGTGGCCCTTGGACTTTGGAGACGGGCGTCTCCATGCAATTGGGCTCTAAGACGAGCGTCTCAGCTTCTTCATAGTAGGAGCTTCAGCTCCTTCGTGGGCTGGGCTTCCAAACTTGGTCCATCCTATTTGCACCCCTTTCTTACTTCAGCACCCTTTTTTCATCTTTTAGGCATAAATAGCAATGAATTTAGCTCCATTTCTTTCCTTTTCACAAATAGTCCTCAAAACGAACATAAAACCTGAAACAATGAAAATACCAGCATAATACCGACATAAAGCAACATAATTAAGATAAAATAGGGAAATAATATATGTAAATCAAGCCAAATATGTGATACATTTTCGTGTTATCAGGTAGCATCACTTAGAGAAGTCATTTGCACAAAATTGCAAAGTTTCAAATTGCACATGACCTATAATTTTCACTTCAAGTGCCTAACTTTGATCAATCATATCTCTTAGCTCAAAATGAATTTGGAGAAGGTTGAGCACAATTTGGAAAGCCCTTAATTTGTACTTTGATTCATTAGTTTGGTGTTTGCCCAAATTCTTTAGGGGAATTAGTGAAAAAGTCCCATAAAGTTTGAAGAAAACTAGGGTTTTCTTGCATGTTTTGTGAAGGCAGCCACTTTGAAGCTCCATAACTCTTCAATGGTTGATTTTTAGCCAAAACATTATATGTGTCAAAGTTGTTTATTGGATCAAAATATACAACTTCCATGTTGGAAGTTTTTTTCAGTTTGTAGGTGAAATTTTGAGAAAATCCCTTCCAAAGTTTGGCAAAAATCACTTGAAAACACTTAGAAAATTTTCTAAGTATGAAAAGTCAAACTTTTGACTTTTGATTCTTGATTGATTTTCTTGATTTTCCTTGATCAAATGACTTTAAATATCATATATTGATGATTTAAAACTTCAAAAGTCATGGTTGACCAATATTTCCAAAAAGTCAAAGGTGATCCTGTGCAGTTGACTTTTTCAAATGAAGTGAATTCTTGGACTTTTGTGATGAATCACAATCTCCTCTTCAAATGAGTGATATGAATGGATTATATTGAGGTAATAGAAGCTCTTGAGTCATGCTTTTAGTTTTGGATCCATGTCTTGATTAAAAGTCAACTATCTTGGTGAATTAGGTCAAGAACCCTAATTGTCGACCAGATGAAATTGATGACTATAGGCCTTGGATTGGGTTGTAATGCCCAATGGATATTGTCATATGAGCTATTTGAAGATGATTGATGCCTTTGAGTGATCCCCTGGAGTTTTCTAGGGTTTCCCAAATGTGATCCCTGATTTTAGTCCTTGATGGGGCTCAAAACCCTAGACTGGGTATCAGATGAACAAGTGACTGCTCTGAGTATCCATTTTGTCTTTAATGAAAAGTTTAAAAGATATGACATCTCAGGGGGTCAAAAATTAGGGTATGACAGATGCCCCTATTTAAGTTTCTTTCATCTGGAGGGAGAGAGATTAATATCTCGATTGCTTCAGAGTGAAAGAGACTTAAATACCAAAGAATGCCCGAATTTTGGGCGTTCCTGAGATGTTGTAGTGATAAAATCTTTGCTTGACTTGATCCCGTTGTCACACTTGGCGGGGGATAGGGAGACAAACTCCTGTAGAAACATGTTATGTGGATTCCAGCGAATGGATGGCAAAATAACATGCGCAATCCATCTTCTTTAACTAAGCGTTGACACTTAGAAAAAGGCAAGCAACCTCCCCTCGTTTCAGATGTCCGTATCACGAAACTGGTCTCAGTTGTGATAACTTCCCCTCGATCCGGATGTCTGTATCTCGGAACTGGTCTCAGTTATAATGACGATAAACAACCTCCCCTCGTTTCGGATGTCCATATCTCGAAACTGGTCTCAGTTGTGATAACCTCCCCTCGATCCAGATGTCTGTATCGCGGAACTGGTGTCAGTTATAATGATGATAAACAACCTCCCCTCGTTTCGGATGTCCATATCTCGAAACTGGTCTCAGTTGTGATAACCTCCCCTCGATCCGGATGTCTGTATCGCGGAACTGGTCTCAGTTATAATGATGATAAACAACATCCCCTCGTTTCAGATGTCCATATCTCGAAACTGGTCTCAGTTGTGATAACCTCCCCTCGATCCGGATGTCTGTATCTCGGAACTGGTCTCAGTTATGATAACCTCCCCTCGATCCAGATGTCTGTATCGCGGAACTGGTCTCAGTTATAATGATGATAAACAACCTCCCCTCGTTTCGGATGTCCATATCTCGGAACTGGTCTCAGTTATGATAACCTCCCCTCGATCCGGATATCTGTATCTCGGAACTGGTCTCTGTTATGATAACCTCCCCTCGATCCGGATGTCTGTATCGCGGAACTGGTCTCAGTTATAATGATGATAAACAACCTCCCCTCGTTTCGGATGTCCATATCTCGAAACTGGTCTCAGTTGTGATAACCTCCCCTCGATCCGGATGTCTGTATCGCGGAACTGGTCTCAGTTATAATGATGATAAACAACCTCCCCTCGTTTCGGATGTCCATATCTCGAAACTGGTCTCAGTTGTGATAACCTCCCCTCGATCCAGATGTCTGTATCGCGGAACTGGTCTCAGTTATAACGATGATAAACAACCTCCCCTCGTTTCGGATGTCCATATCTCGAAACTGGTCTCAGTTGTGATAACCTCCCCTCGATCCGGATGTCTGTATCGCGGAACTGGTCTCAGTTATATTTGGACAATATCTCAGATAAAGAGAAAATTTCCAAAGGTTTGTTTCTTTACCAAACTTCTCACCAGCGCTTGTTGGAGAGACGCTATTTGATAATTGATAAGAAACTCCATCATGCTTTTAATTCAAAGTTCTTGAATGAATGCCATATGATCATTTGTCCTTTTGAGGGGCTAATGACTTCGCTTAAAAGCGGACGAACTGTTTTCGGGACGAAAACCATCATTCGTCGACTTATGCCGGGGAATTAACAAACTGTTTTCCTAGGAGGAAAACTGCCATTTGTCGACTGCCAGGGGAATCAAACTGTCTTCTACTGGGAGAGACTGCCATTTGTTGACTCTGCTGTGAAAAGAAACGAGTGAACTGTCTTCTGCTGAAAGAGACTGTCATTCACTGATTCCGCTGGGGATCATTTGTCGATCCGTTGGGGTGGAAACAAATCGTTTTATGAGGTGAAAAACCGTCGTTCATCGACTCGCACTGAGGAATCTGAACTATCTTTTTTTTGAAGAAGATTATCATTTACTGACTCCGCTGGGGATTTGTTGAAGCATCTCCCTGGGAGAAAACTTGTCGCTTGTCAACTTTGCCGAGGAATCAGAGTGATTTTCCTGATGAAAACTGTCATCTATTGACCTTGCTGGGGATATTCAATGACTCTGTGAGGAAGGCAAATGCGAAACAAACTATCTTATTTGGAGGAAAATGTCGAGTGTCGCTATGCGGGAGAATCTCAGCTGGGGAACTCCAAAAGTGAACAAACTATCCCTTTAAAGGAGATTGCCATTTGTTGACTTGCTCGGGGAGATCCTTGTGTATGAACCATCATCTTGAAGAAGAAAGTTCCTCCACAACTTGCAGGGGAAACTCGAGTACATGTCCGAGTGACTTGGGCATTAACACGATCGAAGTCTAACTAGACTATGCTAATTACGTAATTATGATGTGATGTATGCATGAATATCATGATAATTATAAAATGTAAAGTGAATGTGAATAGAATTGTCACGGATGTGAAATCCTGGGATACGACTTTGAATCTTATGATGATCAGAAGATGTCTTCTTTGCAATGCACTCCATTGGGGATATCTGGTTATCAATTGCCCGCTGTTTGGAAGTGAGTGACATGATTTAAAGTGAAGATTCGTCATCGGGAGATGTTCGCAAAGCGACCTCATGGGGAAATCTGGGTTCCCGGAGTCTCAACCGTTCTTGGAGCAACTGTCTCCATTCTTCCTATTGTAAGTAAACCTTAGAAAGAAATTTCACCTTTATTTTTTTTTTGCAAGTAAATTCATTTTATTTTATGAAAATGTTTTGTTTCAAGAAAATGACTGTTTAAACTTAAAATGCATTTCAAGAAACTGAATAAGACTAGATTGCAAAGGAAGGCACAAGGCTCAAATTATTATTTATGGAATGGTAATCAGCCAAATGCTTGATTCCATGGAGTATTTACAAAGTTGGAAATTGGTAATTTTCGGAAAAAGGGCTACGATGAAACGTGACGACCATTATCTTTCCCTTCCACTCTGAATTGCGCTGCATGCGTGCTTCGTAGAAGATGACCTACTGATGATGAATACTCCGCTATGGATTTCGAATGATCAAGTTTGTCTTGAACACAGTTACTTGCCATATATCCCTAACTTTCGCGTAAACTACCCCTTTCGGGTTTTAAGTCTACCGGGATTGATTATTATATTCTTTTTTATGTCTCTAACTTTTGCCTGAATCGCCCTTTCGGGTTTTCGATTCACCGAGATGCTCTTTTTTGCCTAAGCCGCTCTTTGCGAGTTTTCAACTTAGCAAGCTGTTCTTTTTGTTTATTTAGGCGAAGTATTTCTTGACTGCGTCGACGTTCACAGGACGGGTGAATTCTTCTCCATCCATAGTCGTGAGTATTAAGGCTCCTCTTGAGAAAGCTCTCTTGACCACGTATGGGCCGTCATAATTGGGAGTCCATTTCCCTCTCGAATATGTAGGAAAAGATTGAATCTTTTTGAGTACAAGGTCGCCTTCTTTGATTGTGCGAGGCCGAACCTTTTTGTCGAAAGCTTTCTTCATTCTTTGTTGATATAGCTGTCCGTGGCATAAAGCTGTCATGCGCTTTTCTTCGATTAAGTTCAATTCATCGAATCTGCTTTGACACCACTCGGCTTCTGTTAATTTTTCCTCCATCAAGACTCTCATTGATGGAATCTCAACCTCTATTGGTAGGACTGCCTCCATACCATATACAAGGGAGAAAGGAGTTGCTCCAGTCGAAGTACGTACAGATGTACGGTAACCATGAAGAGCAAATGGGAGCATTTCATGCCAATCTTTGTAAGTGATGACCATCTTCTGAATGATTTTCTTGATATTCTTGTTAGCTGCTTCTACAGCTCCATTCATCTTTGGTTTGTAAGTAGATGAGTTGTGATGCTCAATCTTGAATTTTTCACAAAGCTCCTTCATCATTTTATTATTCAAATTTGACCCATTGTCAGTGATTATCCTGCTAGGAATGCCGTAGCGACATATGATGTGATTCTTGATAAACCTGACGACAACTTGTCTTGTGACGTTTGCATACGAAGCTGCTTCAACCCACTTGGTGAAATAGTCTATGGCTACCAAGATGAAGCGATGTCTGTTGGACGCTTTCGGCTCAATCATTCCAATCATGTCGATTCCCCACTTGGAGAAAGGCCAAGGGGAAGAGAGTATGTTGAGAAGAGATGGTGGCACGTGAATTCTATCGGCGTAGATCTGACATTTGTGACACCTCTTTGCATACTGGTAGCAATCTGACTCCATTGTCAGCCAATAATATCCTGCTCTCAGTATTTTCCTTGTCATGGTGTGTCCATTGGTGTGAGTACCAAAGGAACCTTCATGTATTTATCTCATGAGTGTTTTTGCTTCTTTCTTGTCAACGCATCTGAGCAGAACCATGTCGAAATTTCTCTTGTACAGAACATCTTCATTCAGGAAGAATCTGCCAGCTAACTTTCTCAAAGTCTTTCTATCTTTCTTTGATGCCCCAAGAGGGTACTCTTGTCTTTAAAGAAAGTTTTTGATGTCGTGATACCACGGTTTGTCGTCGATGATTTCTTCTACTGTGAAAACATGAGCGGGCCTATCCAGGCGCATAACATCGATCTGAGGAATATCATTCCAATGATTTATCCTAATCATGGAAGAGAGTGTGGCTAATGCATCAGCCAAGTTATTTTCTTCACGAGGAATGTGATGAAAATCTACCCTGTCGAAGAATGGTAACAATCTTCTCGCGTAGTCTTTGTAAGGGATTAGCCCAAGCTGGCGTGTTTCCCATTCTCCTTTGATCTGATTGATGACTAAAGCAGAATCTCCATATACATCCAAGTGTTTGATTCTTAGATCCATGGCTTCTTCGAGACCCATGATGCAAGCTTCATATTCGGCCTCATTGTTTGTGCATTTGAAAGTTAATCTGGCGGTAAATGGAATATGGGTACCCTGAGGTGTAACAATGATTGCCCCAATTCCTCGTCCATAAGCATTGACAGCTCCGTCAAAGATCAAGCCCCACTGGGATCCTATCTCAGGTCCTTCGTCTGGTAGTGGCTCGTCGTAGTCTTTCATCTTGAGGTACATAACGTCCTCGTCCGGAAAGTCAAAACTGGTTGATTCATGACCATTGAGTGGGTGGTGAGCTAGGTGCTCAGCTAGGATGCTTCCTTTCACAGCTTTCTGTGCGTGATACTCAATGTCATATTCTGATAACAACATCTGCCAACGGGCAATTCTCCCGGTTAAGGCGGGTGTGGTGGTCGTTTTTTTTACCTCCCCGTTTCACTTGGGAGGACGGCACGCTAGACCCTTCACGCGAAATTTGGAAGGAGAATGCGCCCGTGGTGGGATGAATTTTGTTTCAGTTCTTCCTACGATATCACACGAACTTTCTTATTGTCCTACGAGTAGGAAAGGGGAAAAAAGATCTCAACTAAACCCTAGGAGTTTGCTAAGTGTGGGGATTTCACCTAGACTAGAAATTTTGGAGTCCGGGGGGTCGGTTATACATAGGGAAGTGTTTAAACACCCTACATATCTGTAGTACTCTACAGGAACCTTCTCCGTGTCTAAATGTGTTTGTGCTGCTAATGATTATTGGGAAAGTTTCTCCTTTGTATTAGGAGAAGGAATTTGAATTGAATAAAAGAAAGACAGACAGACAGACAGACTATTTTTGGTATTTTATTAGCTCGCTGAGATTCCTTGTGAACCTCATGCCTACATATCCCTAATGGAAGTCAGAGCTTAATGTAGTTCGGGGAACTAATTAATTATTAATTATTTTTGGGTGCCTTGCTTGAAGCTCAAGGTTGAAGCTTGAATTAAATCTTTGTTTACAGTAAAGAGGCATGAAATCATCTTTACAGAGAGGTATTTGTACTATTCTACCACAAACATTTAAAAGAGTGACAGAATAACTAAATTCATTTCATTCAAGAAGGGGACCTTACTTGTGTATGTGCAAGTATACCAGTCAAATGCCTCTTAGATGAAAGAAAGATGCTCATCCAAATTAGGGAAAGTTACCACATGTCTGGGTTTTACTGCCAGCTCATGCCTTTTAAAATCCTAAATGGGAGACTTGATTAAAATTGAAATTGAAATGTTTGTTTGTTTGAATGTGGTAGAGTAGTAAAAATATCTTTATATAGAGATAAACCATGTCTATCTACTGTATAAAAGATTTGACTTTAGCTGGCTTGTATGAGGCCCAAGCTTGAGGCTTTTTGATTGATTAATTAATATATTGACTCTGGGAGATGACTCCACTGGGGATTAATTACAGGGTATTTTTGTGTTCTGTACAAAGCCCAGAATTGAGGCTGACTCTATTTGGAGAGTGTTTATTTGATGGATTTTTATTTGGTGTTCTGTACAAAGCCCAGAATTGAGGCTGACTCTACTTAGGGAGACTATATTTGTGTGCCTTGTACAAAGCCCAAGGTTGTGGCTGACTGCTGAAGATAACCGAATTTTTGAGACTATGAATGACTCTATTTTGTGTGCGTTATACAAAGCCCAAGGTTATGGCTGACTCTAAATAGGGAAAACATTATTTTCTGCCTTGTACAAAGCCCAAGGTTGTGGCATACTCTTTTAAACGGATGGAGTATGGATGACTCTATGGGAAAAGATCCTAGATGTTAGGAATCTTTGACACATGAAAGGTATGGTTTAAACTGCCTTTGTACAAAGCCCAAGGTTGTGGCTACTGAATGATGAAGAACTCACCGGGGGAGACTCTATTATCTGCCTTGTACAATGCCCAAGGTTGAGGCTGACTCTTGACATGGGAGTTTTATTGTTTGGTGCCTTGTATGAAGCCCAAGGTTGAGGCTAACTGTTTTTGTTGGGTTTTGACTCTATTGAGGAGATTTTATTTATTAAAAGACTGTTTTTTGATTGAAGCTAACCCTTTCCAGGGGTTTTGACTCAGGTGATGAATTTGTCTGTTAAAAGACTGACTTTATCATGTTTTTGGAGGCTGACCCTTTCCAGGGATTTTGACTCTTTTGGGGAAATTATCTCCTAAGAGAATGAATTAATTGGTTTTTTTGACATTTTTTTTATTAATTGACTTTGGAGGCTAACCCTTTCCAGGGGTTTTTGACTGAAATGATAGATTGATTTTAATTGACTTTGGAGGCTAACCCTTTCCAGGGGTTTTTGACTGAAATGATAGATTGATTTTAATTGACTTTGGAGGCTAACCCTTTCCAGGGGTTTTTGTTAAAATGATGGCAGAAACATTATCTAGTGGAGACTTCTTGTTTAAAGCCCAAGATGAAGGCTGACACATGCTAAGGATGATCAAACATGGATCCTAGGCTCTGCTAAGGAAAATTGATGAAGATAAGGGTGACAGAGACTGTCCATGTCTCTCATTCCAAAAGGGGTACTCAATGTAAAATTGAGACAATCTTAGCTTGTTTAAAGTCTGGTTTAAATTGGAAGAAACTCACCAGGGTAGGCTAAAAGGTGACTAAAGACCTGTTCCTATGTTTATAAGAAACCTGATGGGTCCTTGTATACAAGCTCAAGAGGAAGCTGGAAATGCTTTTAGGAAGCCTGTGGGTCCTTGTACTTAGCCCAACAGGAGGCTAATCGAGGGTCCTTGTTATAGCACAAGAGAAAGCTATGTAGTTTTGAACTTATTTTGGCTCTAAGCAAATGGGTAAGAGGTTTCACCGGGAATAATTCCTCTTTGGGTGGATGTGTCCTATTTTTTTGGATTCTAAGGTTTTTGCCAAGATGTTTCACCGGGAATAATTCATCTTGGGGGTTTGAACTACAGATCTCTAATTAGGAAAGAGCCTTCACCGGGAAGACATTCTCAATCCTAGGCCATATTCCTATAATATATATATAGTTTAACTGTCCCAGGGTTTATACTCAAACGTAGTTCTGAACTAATATATATGCACAGTTTATATTTGACAATAATTTAAATAAAGACTGTAAATTGAAAGCTTGTAAAGCCTAACCTGGATGGAGTGGAGGCCTTTGAAGAAGTATATACAGAGCCTCAACAGTAATTGGTGGATAACAGTTGAATATATATATGATAAACAGTTAAGGGTTTTTGAAAACAGAAGAAGTGAAGATGGACAAAGGTCACATAGGTATCTGAAGAGTTTCACCGGGAATAATGCCCTTCAAATACCAGAAGAATGTTTTGAAAACAGAATGGAGATTTTGAAAATACAGTTTTGAAAACAAGCTAAGAAGAGAAGGTGTTTGGGACTTACACTCTATTAGAGGCCCATTTGAAAAATGATTTATTGTTTATGAGAAACAGTTGAAAATGATTTGCAATTTGAAATGATTACTGCTGTGAAAACAGTTTAAGAGTTTTAGGCTTACCTCGAAGAATGAGAAATTGAATTTCTGAGTTTGAGGTGTTACCTTGATCCTCAAGTGATATGCTTGGAATAAATTAGGATCTTTACAGATGTTAAGCATCCACACCAGCAAAATAGAACGTCGAATAAGCTCACAGCTTACATCATTCTATGACCTTCCAGTAATTGTTTAAGGACTTCTACAGCAAATGGAAGACCAAACAAACAGACAAATCCAAAAGACAACAGAGAAATAATCTCTAAGTCTTGGATGAAGTGAGAAAATTCAAGTAATATGCAACAGTTATCAAATAAAAATTTAAATGATTAACTATACAAAATAATATGAAAATATCAAATTCGAATAAAAATTAATTCTAAGAGAAGATATTTTTGTAGTTTTATGTGAAAATATTTAGAAAACATAAAATATGTATCTAATATATATTTTGGTATTTTAATAAAGATTAGAAAAATTAAACTATATCTTATATTAAAATAAAATACTAAATCTTTTTTATAAAACTCTTTAAAAGAAAATTAAAGAAATGAATAATAATAAAAAAAAAGAAACTTAGTAATGGGCAGGGGTGTAAATCCGGATTGAGGGTGTAGCCCAATTACTGAAAGCTGCATAATAAAATAAAAAGAAAGGTTGGGCCGGACCGGGTCGGGTCAGTGTGACCCGAATCCGCCTCTTCTCTCTTGATGCAAGGTTGGGTTAAAAAAACCCTAAGGAACACAAACAAGAGGCAGAACGAACTCCTCTCTCTCATGCTTCTGAAAAAAACAAACTTAGGAGAAGAACCTTCTCCTTTTTCGCATCAAACAGTAACAACAAAACCCCTTCAGCTTCCTCTTCTCACGGCAAACAACGACAACGTCTTCTCTATCGAGCTCACAGTCTCAATCGCTCACTCTCGCCGTAAACAACAAACAGCGATTCTCTCGCTCGTTTTCTCGCTGAAACGGAAAACAACAACAGCGAGGTTCTCTCTCGATCGGGTTTTTTATCTCTTACGAGGAACAACGATAGCAACAACTTCTCAGAGTGCTCTCGGTTCTCTCTTGTTCATGGTAATACGAATCACTTTTTACAACTCCTTTAAATCAGTTCGTTTTTCAATTTGTGACCATGGCTCATTTGATAGCTTACTCTTTGTTTCGATTTTGCAGTGAACAAAGACAAACTTCTTCTGGCCTCTTTTGATGGAAGACAAACTCAAGGTTTGTTCTTCAATTTCGTTCTCATGGTGCCAAGAGGTTTTTATGACATGGCAATAATAACATATGCTCTCTGTTTTCGGTTTTGAATATTTTGCAGGTACAATAACAATTAACAGTAAAATTGAGAACAGAGGTGGAAACGACTTACCTACGGAAAGGAGGTCTTTGCCGGATTCTGTTGAAGGTATGTCCTTGATTACTTTCTGAAATTCTGATGCAAGTAGTGGTAACTATTGCTGTACTTCTGAGTTCGCAATTGTCGCTGTTGTGTTGATGTTGTTGAACTGCTGCAGGTACAACAATGATTAGCGAAAATATTGAGAGTGAAGGAAGAAATACTTACCTGCAGAGAGGATGTTGAAGAGTCATCTATGGAGGCTCAAAGGTTAGAGCCATCATCGAAAGCTGCCAGCAAGCAAACAAGCAAGGTATGAAAGTTTCTCTTCTCCTTCTTCCTTCTGTATTTTCTCTGTAACATAGAAGTTACAGACCTCTTCTCCTCTCCCTTTTCCCCTCTTGTCATAATTGGTTTGCCTCTCTTCTATATATAGAGGAAAAAATGAAGGACAATTTTGGTCATTTTGGAACCAAAGCTTAGTCTTTAAGCTCACTTAGTTACTAAGTTTTCATCATTGCAAAGAATATTCTTTCCAAAATAATCATTGCAAAAATTCCTTGAATGCTAAGTTTGCTTAATAGCCAAGTTCCACAAATTTGTGCACATGGGAGAATATGCACATGGGATGGAAAGATTTTCTTCACAACTCTTGTAGTGAAAGTTCCACGACAAGCTTTCTCTTATGTTAGTAACTTCTATGTGGTAGTTATAACATAATATATATATTTCTTTGACTTCCTTTGACTTTTTCTTTTTTCTTTTTTTTTTCTTCTTTTTTTTTGAAAAATATAGCTTCCATGTGGGCTTTTGGGCTTTTTGAATTATTTATTTGACTTTTGCTAATTTCACCCTTTTATGTTTCTTTTTCATGTCACATGAGGACTTTTGAAGAAAGCATGGAGAAACTTGAATGAAGACTGGAAACTTGAAGATTGAAGAATTCAAGAAAGCATTGGATTTTCTTTTATTCTTTGTAATCCAATTTTATTCCACTTTAGAATTGTTTGAACTTTGTATGAATGGAATGATGTAATTCTTGGATTTTGGATGAAACCTTGTAATTTGTTTAGAAATTAGAACTTGTTTCATGTAAAAGAATATCATTTGTAATGCTTGAATCTCCCTTAGAATCTTGAATGAAAATTGTTATCCAAACATGATGTTTGAATATTCTTGAGTGAAATTGTCTTGAAACATATTCTTGCCACCATGAACTGTTGAATATTGAACTTGAAATCTTTGAATTCATGATTTTAAATAATCACTTGAAATAATCTTTCAACCAAAGGACTAAAAAGATATTCCTTGCAAATTTGATAAAATTCCCATGAATTGTTTCAAACTTCTACCATCTTCCAAATAATCAATATGAACCAATCTTCTTCACCATGATAAGTCCATAGGCCAACAATCTTGAAACAACTTCCAAGAAAATCTCTTAAATCGAACCAAATGGCAATGGCGCATGAAAACCTCCATGAGCATGAAATTTTCTTTCAAAGAATAAGTGAACGAATGAAATCTTAATCACGGCTTCCAAACCGATCAAGAAACATTTTTGAATTTGATGTCAATGATGTGACATCTCAGGGGGGTCAAAATTAGGGTATGACAGCAGGCTTCTCAAAGATGTACTTGATTGGATCCATATGGGAGATCAAACAAGTAGTATGTCGAATCATGTACTGGCGGAGACGCTTGGCAGCCCAGGCCAAAGCACAACAGGTTTTCTCAAGCATGGAGTAGCGGGATTCACAGTCAGTGAATTTCTTGCTCAAGTAGTAGATGGCATTCTCTTTTCTCTTTGTCTCGTCTTGTTGTCCAAGGACACAACCCATGGAATCTTCTAAAACGGTTAAGTACATTATCAAAGGTCTTCCTTCCACTGGAGGAGACAAGATGGGTGGTTCGAGCAGATATTCCTTAATGCTGTCGGACGCTTTCTGACAATCGTCTGTCCAGACGCAACTCTGATTTTTCCGTAGAAGTTTGAAAATTGGAGCACAAGTTCCAGTCATGAGATATATAAATCTCGAGATGTAATTCAGACGTCCAAGAAATCCTCTAACTTGTTTCTCGGTTCTGGGTGAAGGCATTTCTTGAATTGCCTTGACTTTGTCTGGATCCACTTCAATTCCTCGTTTGCTGACGATGAAACCAAGGAGTTTTCCTAAGTAGACACCAAAGGTACACTTGTTGGGATTCAGGCGAAGCTGAAACTTCCGTAAGCGTTGAAATAACTTTGTCAGATTCTGTATGTGATCTTCCTCATTCCCTGACTTGGCAATCATGTCGTCCATGTAGACTTCCTCTTCCTTATGCATCATGTCGTGGAAAAGTGTAGTCATGGCTCTTTGATAAGTTGCCCCTGCGTTCTTTAGTCCAAAAGGCATAACACGGTAGCAGAACGTGCCCCAGGGGGTGATGAAAGCTGTTTTCTCCATGTCTTCAGGTGCCATCTTGATCTGGTTGTATCCCGAAAATCCATCCATGAACGAGAAAACTTTGGATTTTGTTGTACTGTCCACCAACATGTCAATATGTGGTAAAGGAAAATCATCCTTAGGGCTAGCTTTGTTCAAATCTCTGTAGTCGACGCACATGTGAACTTTTCCGTCTTTCTTAGGAACGGGAACAATGTTAGCTAACCACTGAGGGTATTCTGAAGTGAAGAGGAAACCAGCGTTGATCTGCTTTTGAACTTCCTCTTTGATTTTCATAGCCATCTCCGGATGAGTTCTCCTCAATTTTTGCTTGACCGGAGGGCATTCTGCTTTTAATGGTAAGTGATGCTCCACTATACTGGTATCCAACCCTGGCATATCCTGATAAGACCAAGCGAAGACATCTGAGAATTCTCTAAGCAGCTGTATCAAACTCTCTCTGACCTCTGAACTGAGCGAAGCTCCAATCTTAACCTCTTTTCTGTTTCCATCGGAACCAAGGTTAATGATCTCTAGAGGCTCATTGTAGGGCTGAATGGCCTCTTCCTTTTGTTGAAGTAACCGTGAAATTTCCTTTGATATTTCTTCGTCTTCTTCTTCCTCTACCTCGAATACAGGAAACCCAAAGCTTGGAGAAGTCATACGGTCGTACGTTTCAACGGGGTATTTTATGATTAATCTGCATATGTGTGATAAGTTTTATTTAGACAACGAGGGAAGACTCGGTGTATGCAGTTAATGATTTTTTGACGTTTTTTAGGGTGTTTTTTAGGATTACCAATTTCCGAAAAAAGAAAAGGGAAAAACTAACGAAGGAACAAAATGACATTTTATTTATTGACAGTCATTTCTTGAAACAAAGACCCTATAAAACAAAACTCTATTGCTTTGGGCGAAGCAAAGAGGGAAATTTTCCTAAGAAATAGTAAAATGCAAAGCCCTATGAAACATCTCTTCACCCTGGGCTATGGTGAGAGGACAAAATAACGGTGAAAGTTCCTACTTAGGAGTGCGAACAACAGTTGAAACTTCAACAGCTGTCCAATAGTGGCGAACCCCTTTGTGCACTAAGTAATCTGGAACCTTAGGCTTAAGCTGGCCTGTGGTAGGTCTTGATTTACCAACCACTGTCTTTGCAACACTCAGACGATCTTCTTCTACTTCAGCAGACTGAGCAGTGTGAGCATACCCATTCCCAAGTGGAGTATGTCGGTTTTTCTTTTGAGGAAACTTCCAATCTTCTGAATGGAGAGACTCGTTGTCGGAGACACTTTCGAGATCATCCTCTTCTGTATTTTGGTCTTGCTCTTCTCCCAAGATGGCATTGATTAGGTATGTGAATTCTAAGTCAGTAGCCTCGTAATGTGACTTGGGGATATAATCCTCAATTATGACTTCACCAGATGCTGATGATGAATGGCAAGGGTTATACATCTCTTTTGGTTGAGAGAGGTACTCGTAATCAATGCTCCATCCAGTTGGAACAATGTCTTCAAGAGAGATTCTTGAACTTTCAAGAGCGGAGTATTTCACCATGTAGTCGAATTTTCCGCTTGGTTCTCCTAATGTATCCCAAGTTTCTTCGGGGATAGGAGGAACTTCTTCTGATGAACCATGACTTCTGGTGGTGAAGCTGTTAGTAACTTCTTCACTGATTAGTTGAGTCTTACTTTCAGATCCTTTAGTTGGATAACAGCAAGGTGAATCAGACTCTGGTAGGGAGATGTATCCTGCTCTGTTAAGATAGGATAGCCATTCCTCCTCATCGGTGTTTTCCGTACCGATGGTATTGACTGTTTGTTGAACAGGTTGAAGAAAACCTCCATTGCGGAAAGTTTCTTGAATTGGAAGAACTACCTCCATTCTTGGAATAGCTTTTGATGATGTTGGAAAGAATCCAACTCCTGTTCTGTCCTTGTTGTTGGTAGGAATATTAATGTGCCCCCAACCACTGGTAGTGCCATCCTTTACAACTTGGATTGCATCTTTGTACGAAGAAATAGACGCTGCTTTCTCCTTTCCTTTTTCCTTATCCAAGGAAAGTGCTTGGAACTTAGTTCCAACGACTTCTTTTGGTTCTATGTCGGAGAATGATGACAGGTTACTGACGATCAAAGCTTGTTCTCCACATACGGTTACCAATTTGTCATCTCTTATGAACTTCAGTTTCTGATGAAGTGTTGAAGTAATTGCCCCAGCCTCATGAATCCATGGGCGACCTAGCAAACAACTGTATTGTGCCGGGATATCCATAACTTGGAAAGTGATTTTGAACGTCTGAGGTCCAATAGTTATGGGAAGATCCTCTTCTCCAAAAACTGACTTCCTTGATCCATCAAATGCTTTGACGATGACGTGATTGTCCCTCAATGGGTAATCTTTGAAGGATAATCTTGACAATGTTGATTTAGGCATGACGTTGAGAGAGGATCCGTTGTCTATTAGGACTCCTGTGAGTACATCACCCATGCAGCCAACTGAGATGTGGAGTGGAAGGTTATGGTCCAACCCTTCTTCAGGAAGATCTTCATCACAGAAACTCAGGCTAGTTCCCGCGGAAATGTTGGCAATGATACTGTTGAATTGTCCTACAGTAACACTTGGTTCTACAAAAGCTTGTTCCAAAACTTTCTGTAGAGCTTCCCTATGAGCTTCAGAACTCAATAGTAGGGAGAGAACAGATATCCTAGACGGAGTATGTAGCAGCTGGTGTACAATGTTGTATTCACTCCTCTGGATTAATTTCAAGATCTCATCATTTTCTTTTGCTTGAACGGCATTGGTCGGATGATTGTCTTGCCTATGTGGGGCTTCTTCCGAAGGCTTTTCCACATTTTCTGTTGCTCTGTTGAAGACTCGTCCACTTCTGGTGACTCGACTAATGTCAGCAATGTTGACAACAGATGGTAATGGCATTTCCTTACCATTTTCAAATGAATGTAGCATTGTACTTGTATGGTATAGCCTTTCTGGACTCATACGGTATAGGACCTGGTAAGTAGATGACTAATGGAGCAATTGCTGTTTTCCTGCTGTCATACTCGACTTGCATTGGTTCAACTTGATTGATTTGAGGAGATACGGTAAAGACTTCGTCATCTTCTCTGTTGGCAAGAACTGTAATGGTATTTTCATCCATCAGTTTCTGAATGTCGTTGCGAACGCGCAAACAACCTCGTGAATTTCTTTGACAGATTCTGCATCTACTGTAAGGATGGAAATCCGTTCCAAAGTAGGCAAGTCCATTTAAAGTCTTATGGAACCTGACTACGGATCCTTCGAGATCTTCAACTTTGTAGATTTTATATTCTCTTGGACATCCTTGAACCATGTTGACGTCGTGCTCAGTTTTAACTCGAATGTGTTGAATCCATCCTAAGTCCATTTGTTCTTGTAATGCAGCTTGAACTACAACACATGCTTGATTATTCTTTGGACAAATTTCGCATGTGAAGTAGTTGTGACCATATCCAGCTTGTCTAGCGTGCATCTTGACAAGATTTTCCCCTATCTGACGAATGTCGTAGATTTGAATGATATTGGGGTGCTGATCTATCAGATTTACTGAAGCTTCTTTATGCTGCGGCAAAGGATTTTCCTGGACGTTAGGATTAGTATCTTTGAAGGATAGCATTCCGCTCTTTACTAATCTTTGAATGTCGGCCTTGAAATTGAGACATCTCTCAATGTTGTGACCTGGTGCCCCCTGATGATAGGGACAAGATTGGTCAGCCTTGAACCAATGTGACGATTCATTTGCAGGATTTGGAGGGCTCTTTGTCTGAATGAGTCCTTTCGCCAGTAGAGTTGGAAACAAATCCGCATGAGACATCGGCACGGGGTCAAAAGGAGGATGCCTTGAAACCCGATTGTTGTTGAAATTTGGAGGTCGAACCTGCTACTGAGGTTGTTGTGACCCTTGCTAAAATGGTTGTTGCGAAACCTGAGGTTGATAAGCTGGCGCTGAGTTAACAACTGGAGTTACTGTAGCAACCTGAGGTTGAAACCTCTTTCTGATTTTGTGCAAGACATTGCTGACATCTTGATCCTTTTTCTTCTGGAAAGAACTTCCATACTTCCTTGGACCAATAGAAGATTCTGGTTCTTTGTTCAAGCGCCCTTCTCGAACTGCTTCTTCTAAGCGTGCACCCATGTTTACCATCTCGGTAAAGTCACTTGGTGCACTTGCAACCATTCGTCCGTATTAAAATGGACTCAAAGTTTTGAGATAGATTTTTGTCATTTCTTTCTCTTCAAGTGGTGGACAAATTTGAGCAGCAACTTCACGCCATCTCTGAGCGTATTCCTTGAAGCTTTCTCTATCCTTTTGAGTCATGGCCTGGAGTTGATCTCTGTCGGGAGCCATATCCATATTGTACTTATATTGTTTGACGAAGGCCTCTCCGAGGTCTCGAAAAGTACGAATCTCTGAACTGTCCAAGTTCATGTACCATTTGAGTGCAGCACCAAGCTGCCTGTCTTGGAAATAATGAATGAGCAATTGTTGATTATCAGTCTGAGTTGACATTCTTCGAGCGTACATCACGAGATGACTTTGTGGGCATGAATTCCCTTTGTATTTATCGAACTCTGGTACTTTGAATTTGTGAGGAATCTTAACATTTGGAACCAGACAGAGGTCTGCAGCATTCTTTCCAAATAGATCTTGTCCTCGGAGAGTCTTGAGTTCCTTCTGCATTTGCAGAAACTGTTCCTGGAACTCGTCCAATCTTTCATACACGTCAGCATCCTCACTTGGAGCGTGATGATATACTTGTCCACCCGGTGGAGGAAAAGTATGCATAATAGGTCGTGGAGAAGCCATGACAACAGATCTTGGTATCTCAGCATTTTGTTGAGTGACACCCATTGCCGTTGCTCTTGGAACTTCAATTTCCAGAGGTTTGTAACCCTCCGGTGGACGCATATCCATGGTAACTCTTGGAACTTCAGAAACTGGAGGTATGTACCCTTCTGGAGTAAAGTTATACGGCATGCCCCAAGGTCGATCGGGCGGCATGGTATACTGAGGAATGGGAGTAGAAACAATCTCGGAAACCACAGTCCTTTGCGGTTCTTCTGGCGTTGGTCGATTCTGCGCAACTACCAGGGCTTCTACCATACTATGGAGTCTTTCAACAGTACCCTTGAGAGTATTAATCTCTTCTCTGAGTTCTTCATTCTCTTGTTCAAAGTCTTCCATTCTTTTCTTGCGACTTGAACGAGTGTTGTATGGATGAGACAGCTTGAAAGTCTTGGTTCACCTCCTTCTCCTCCTCTCTTTCTGGAGAAAGGAAAGTGACTATTGGATCCGCGACAATTCTCGTGTCAGTGCGTACGACTAAAGCGATGCATGATATGTAATTAAGTTATTATTTTTCAAGGAAACACCATAATTACGTTATGAAACATCAAACTTTTATTAATTAAGCAAAAATGCTGTTTTTTTTACACACTTTGAAAAAGGGAAATACAGAGAAACTGAGAGAAAGGACTCTAAATCTTTGATGAGGAGCCGACTTCACGTTCTAACATTTTCTTCTGTTTCTTGAGCTGAGCATTCTCTGACGTGAGTTGATCGATGATCCAGGAAGCAGGAGGGATATGATGAGAAAGTGACGATTGTGTCACCTGGCAATCGAGCACTTCAAGTAACTCATCCTTCCTTTTTAGGATGTTTTGAATCTCAACATTTTCCGTGTTGACGATTCGATACTTGTTCCTCCAGGCATTCCTTTCTTGGCATACCTTGTTTAACGCCGCTTGTAATTTTTCAACATCAGTGGAGAAAAGGTAAATTGGTTCCCTTAGGGGAATAGGTTCTTGATGTTGATATGGCAGCTTGAGCTTGAATGCTCTGACGCGTACCCATTGAAGGTAAGGATCCAAAGAGATGCAAAGATGTTTTCCTAACAATCTTCTCCCTTTTGTGTGATCAAGACGCCAGGCTTGGACAATTTCCTTCTTCAGCATGTTACCATGATCGTCGATGTTCTTTAAGAACAGACCCTCCAATTGAATACTACTTGGAATATTTTTCATGGGATAGCCGTATTGACGACGGGCTAAAGCTGGATTATAACTGATTCCTCCCTTAGTTCCAATAAGGGGTACGTTGGGATAACTTCCACAACTGAAGGTGATCTTGGTTTCGTCGTTGTCAGGACTACACCAATCAATGTCTGTATGAGTGAGAGACATGATTTTCTGTGACCAGTAAAGGCCATCCCTCATGTTCCAGAAAGTGCTAGACTTTGGCAGGTGCGAGACGAACCATTCATATAGCAACGGTACGCAGCATGTGATTAATCCTCCTCGCTGCAGGTTTCTTGAATGCACAGAGTGATAAGCTTCCGCAAGCAAGGTTGGAACTGGATTTCCAATCAAAAAGATCTTAATTGCGTTGATGTCGACGAAATCGTTAATGTTAGGAAACAAAAACAATCTGTAGATAAGCAATGCCAAGATTTCCTCAAATGCGCCTATATCTTAGATGCTGACGAAGTACCGAGCTTGATCTAACAAGAACTTGGAGGGTAATCCTTGAATTCCTCCTCTACTCACCATATGATTTCTGATGTCGACTACGTTCAAAGGAGTAGTTGCTGCAATGATAATGTCGTCAGGATTCTTTTCCAAACCGGAGTACGGATCTTGCGCGTACACGGGTATTCCAATCAGACGAGAGTACTCCTCCAACGTGGGCATGAGTTGATAATCTGGAAAGTTAAAGCAGTGATACGTTGGGTCGTAAAACTGCACCAATGTGGGAAGGATCCCATCCACAATGTCAGTGCTGAGAAGAGGCAGAAGTTTTCCATACTTCTCCTTGAAAGCCTAGGGGTTGACCACTAGTTTTCCGAGCTTTTCCAATTCCTCTACCTTAGGAATCTTGAATGTGTATTTCCTAGCTCTCTTTCTTCCGTAATCCATGGTATAGATCCTTAAGTCCTTTCTCCGTTTCTCTCTTTCTCTGAAGTTCAAAACGTTCGTTATTTAGTTTCCTTGAAAAACGACTCGAAAAAGACTCTTTTTGGTTTTAATTATTATGAATGAATGAATGCATGAATGCACACACAAGAGTTTTTAAACAAACATGACGTAGAAGGGTATAGTGGTCATGAAGTCACAACGCAAACCTCGCCCCAATGGTAAACTAAGGATAAGGACTTTTGTACCTGTAGAACGGGTTCTAGGGGTCTCAGAGTTTTTGCTCAACCTTAAAGATACGTTGACTGGTATCTATAAGAGAGTTTTCTTTGAGTGTAGTATCTGCGTGACAATTACTTCCGTAATCACCGCTCTACGTCCTAAAAAAGGCTTTAAGTTGGGTTAATGTGTTTCTAGGTCCTCCTGGTACAAATCAGTCTCGGAATGCATTGGCGCAGTTAATCACAACCAGCCAAGCAAATCCCAAGAGTAGATTTGGAAACCAAGATTAGAGGACCTTCACCGAGAAGACATCCTCCATCCTATCTTATGTTGCACTCAAATTCGGGTATAGGATTTCTCACCTCAAGGGGGAATCAAGCCCTTTCCCGATACAGAATAAACAAAATAAACAAATATATATGCAGCAAACACATGATATGACACAGAGGTTAGGCAGGACCTCTCTTGTTTGAGGGGGAATTTGGCATCCCTAATTCCTCATTGGGGCTGGACCAGCAACAGGTCAACCATTGGTTTGGATGAAAAACCAAGGTTTTTAACACTTATATCCCCAGCAGAGTCGCCATTTTTCTATGGTGTCGTTTTTTTTTACCTCCCCGTTTCACTTGGGAGGACGGCACGCTAAACCCCTCACGCGAAATTTGGAAGGAGAATGCGCCCGGGATGGGATGAATTTTGTTTCAGTTCTTCCTACGATATCACACGAACTTTCTTATTGTCCTACGAATAGGAAAGGGAAAAAAAGATCTCAACTAAACCCTAGGAGTTTGCTAAGTGTGGAGATTCACCTAGACTATAAATTCTGGAGTTCGGGAGGTCGGTTATACATAGGGAAGAGTTTAAGCACCCTACATATCCGTAGTACTCTACGGGAACCTTCTCTGTGTCATTGTGATTGTGTTTACTGCTAATGATTGGGAAAGTTTCTCCTTTGTGTTAGGAGAGAGAATTGAATTGATTTTAAAAAGACAGACAGACAAACAAACTGACTATTTTTGGTATTTTATTATCTCGCTGAGATTCCTTGTGAACCTCATGCCTACATATCCCTAGTGGAAGTCAGAGCTTGATGTAGTTCGGGGAACTAACTAGGGAAATTAAAAGATTTTTGGTGCCTTGCTTGAAGCTCAAGGTTGAAGCTTTGAATTAAATCTCTGTTTACAATAAAGAGACATGGAATCATCTTTACAGAGAGGTATTTCTACTATTCCACCACAAACATTAAAAGAGTGACAGAATAACTGAATTCATTTCATTAAGAGAGTGACCTTACTTGTGTGTTTGCAAGTTTGCTAGTATCTCTTAAATAAAAGAAAGATGTTCGTCCAAATTAGGGAAAGGGGTACAAGTCTGGGTTTGTTTGCCTCAGAGCATGCCTTTCAGAGTCCTAAATAGGAGACTTTGATTGAAATTGAAATGTGTAATGTTTGTTTGTTTGAATGTGGTGAGATAGAAGAAAGATCTCTCTATAGAGATAAGCTATGTCTATCTATTGTACAAAAGATTTGATTTTTAGCTGGCTTGAATGAGGCCCAAGCTTGAGGCTTTTGATTGATTTATTGACTTATTGACTTATTGAAAGGTAACTCTACTGGGGAGAATTTTAATTAAGGAGTTTTTGTGTTCTGTACAAAGCCCAGAATTGAGGCTGACTCTAGTTGGAGAGTGTTTATTTGAGGGATTTTATTTAGTGTTCTGTACAAAGCCCAGAATTGTGGCTGACTCTTTTTAGGGAGACTCTATTTATGTGCCTTGTACAAAGCCCAAGGTTGTGGCTAACTGCTGAGGATAACTGAGTTTTTTAAGACTATGGATGACTCTATTTGTGTGCCTTGTATAAAGCCCAAGGTTGTGGCTGACTCTTAACTGAGGAAATTATTAATTTGTGCCTTGTATGAAGCCCAAGGTTGTGGCTACTCTAGCTAGGTAAAGATTATTTTCTGCCTTGTATAAAGCCCAAGGTTGTGGCAGACTTTTAAAGAAACTGATTATGGAAGACTCTATGGGGAAAAGATCCTTGAGATTAGGAATCTTTGACACAGGGAAATATGGTTTATCTGCCTTGTACAAAGCCCAAGGTTGTGGCTACTAAAAAAGAAAGACTCACTGGGGGAGTTTTATTTTGCTAGAGGTTTTACCAAACTAATTATTTTTATGTTTTTTGGAAGCTAACCCTTTCCAGGGATTTTGACTCAGCTGGAGAAATAGTCTATTAAAAGGCTGGATTTTTATCATGTTTTTTGGAGGCTGACCCTTTCCAGGGGTTTTGACTCTTTTGGGGGATTTATTTTTTTAAAAGAAATGAATCTTTGGATTTGAAGGAGTGATTTTGGAGGCTGACCCTTTCCAGGGGTTTTTGTTAAAATGAAAGAATGTGTGGAGGCTAACCCTTTTCAGGGGTTTTTGTTAAAATGAAAGAATGTGTGGAGGCTAACCCTTTCCAGGGGTTTTGTTAAAATGAATGGCAGAAAGATTATCTAGTGGAGACTTCTTGTTTTAAAGCCCAAGATTAAGGCTGACTCTTATTGAGGATAAGCAAACATGGATCCTAGACTCTACTAAGGAAGATTGATGAAGATAAGGGTGACAGAGACTGTCCATGTCTCTCATTCCAAAATGTGTACTCAATATGAAATTGAGACAATCTTAGCTTGTTTAAAGTCTGGTTTAAATAAAGGAAGAAACTCACCAGGATAGGCTAAAAGGTAACTAAAGACATGATCCTATGTTTATAAGAAACCTGATGGGTCCTTGTATACAAGCTCAAGAGGAAGTTGGAAATGCTTTTAAGAAGCCTGTGGGTCCTTGTACAAAGCCCAAGAGGAGGCTAATCGAGGGTCCTTATTATAGCACAAGAGGAAGCTATGTGGTTTTGAACTTATTTTGGCTATAAGCAAATGGGTAAGAGGTTTCACCGGGAATAATTCCTCTTTGGGTGGATGTGTCCTATTTTGGGTTCTAAGGCTTTTACCAAGATGTTTCACCGGGAATAATTCATCTTGGGGGTTTGAACTACAGATCTCTAATTAGGAAAGAGCCTTCACCGAGAAGCGTTCTCAATCCTAGGCCATATTCCTATTGTAATACGGTGAACTGACTTTTATATCAAAAATGTCGCGGTTAAGCATGAGTCGCCACCGACTTTTATTTTATCCAATTAGGAAAGGCAAAAAGAACAGGAAAGACCTTTGAAAGATTTTGAGTTCAGGGGTAGGTTATACAAAGGGAAGGTGTAAGGCACCCTTTGCATCCATGGTTATCCATGGGCTCTTAATTGCTTAGCTCACTTGTTTGTTTAAATTGTTTGAAAAGTGTCGTGTATGAATAGCAAAAAGATTTCGTTAAGGACTTTAGCTTGTAAATAAGCGTGGCCTTGTTTGAAAGTATTTGAAAAGGAGGTGTGAAAAGTAGTTTGAATTTGATTTGAATATGAGCAAGCAATTAATAGCTACCTACCCTACGTTGTCTTTCTTGTTCTTTAAGTCTTTCGGGCGAAAGGATCTATCCATACCATGAGAGGGCAGGAAGTCTTTCAATTGGATGTGCGGGTCATCGAGAGAAGTATCTTTCGCCATAAGACTGTCCCTTGCCATAAAGAGGGCAGGTAGTCTAAGGGAAGGATATAATAGTCATTTAGGCAACAATAAGGATACCTTAGCAATCGAAGGGACTATCACCATTTAATCGAGGAAACATCGATGGACAAGATCATTTTGTTCGTAGGCAACTCGAAGGGACTATGATCTTTTATTCCGAGGGACTATGATGATTTGAATTCGTAGGCAGCAAGCTAAGGTATCCCTATATTCGAAGGGACTTGACTATTTGATCGAGAAGGCAACAGGCAACAAGAGGGGAAACCTTAGAGGTGGGTGTGTGTAGCAATCACGTGGTTCGAATTCAGTTATGTTATCTTGATTTAGGTGAGCTATATTCGATTACTTGTTGTCACTCCCTATTTTACTAACCACGTAGTTAATATATTTACAGAAAAAATAAAGTGCGGAAATTAAATCCTACATTATTACATGGCTTCGGGATTGGGGGATACATAATGAAAACCGGGGGATGCGGAAAGTAAAGTGCGGAAAGTATAAAGGCCATAATTACTATTACATCAAAATCGAATAGGCAACCTATACACCTTCTAATATTTAAATAATAGAAATTAAATAAAATAAATAAATAGATGTCATAATTAAATAAAGGCAAAATTAAAATAAAGGCACGCGACAATCATAGAGTGTGGGATGAGAGGAGAAATTCGTAAATAAATTAAGTTAGAAAAATCAGGGTTAACAAACCTAAACCTTTAAAAAACCAATGATATTAAATTAATAATTACGGTAAAAACCCTAATCAAGGTTTATTTAAGAAAACTTACTGTGACCTAAAAAGGTTTGTAAGGTTGGAAAATTGTGTTAATGGGCAATACCTACCTGAGGGTTTTTGAAATTTTAGGGTAATTACTAAACCTAATAAAACAGTGAATTAACTAAATAAATCTAATTAGCCTAAATTACCTAATTAAATTAAATTAGTCTAAGTTTAAAAATTAATTTAAACCTAAAATTAAGTTAATTGATCTAAATTAAATTTGAATTAGTTTATTCTATTATTAAAGAAAAAGAAGTTTGATTTTGACTAAAAGGTATGTAATTTCAAAGAATAAAAAGAAAAGAATAGAATTAATTATATAAATAAATATAAAACAATTAAAAAAACATGGGGGTTTAATCTAGTGTGGCACGACCCTGAGGGTGTATCATGCGATGTTCCATCTACAGCCTTCAGATCTGAACGTCCTGGGGATCCAATGGCTGATCCATGCTGGCACACCATAGACCAAACTTGGGCGCGAGCATTAGAACCTCTGGCCAACTGTGCTGTTTTTCTTTTTTGACAATAATACCATTCACATAAAATAAATAATAAAAAGAGACAGAATGGGAAAAGTCAAAGCCACTCAGCCTGGCCCCACACGCGAACCAGTTGTAATTGGAGAGAAGATGTTGAGAATTTGACCGGCAAATAGCAGCCTCCCACGCGTGATCCCAGTGCCCCACGCACTATTCATCATCTTCAACACCATATACCTGCGGATTTTCTTATGATTCTAGCTGCGAATCTTCCTGCGATTTTCCATAGGTTTTTATCTCTTCCTCCTTGTACTTCGAAACCTGCCATGAACAACGTTAGACAATCTCAATAATTACCCAGATCCACTATTTGGGATGTTTTGAATCCGTTCATGGCATCGTATGAGGCTGATACGGCTTGGATCAAGGAGAACGACAACTTGCACCATTGAAACCCTAACCATGGCAACTGGTGTTTTAGCCTTCCAAGATCGTGATTAATGGCCCTGTTCTTATCTAAAACATCTTACAAACTCAAAGAAATCATCAAATCTCATTTAAAAATAGCCATATGCCGAAAACCAAATTCAAGAAGTTATGAAAACGTGATGAACATGGTATACGAATGATGGATGCTTTCATATGCTATAAACCACGTGCACTTACCTTTTGTTACCTTAGGAGGTGAATGAAACAATTGTTTGGCTTTGATAGTGACTAAATTTGAGAAAACGAAAATTGCACCATGTTTGTAAAAGTTGGAACTTTGGAAACCCTTGCCTCTCTTCCACTTTTTTTTCGTCTCTGAATGAATTAGACTCTTTATATGGGACCTATTAGGTCAACACTTTAGGAAATAACTCATGTGATTGGAGAGATTTAAACTTTGATTAAAAGAAATCAAATCTTTTCTATTTTTGGATTAACATACTCCCCACCTCTTTTCACGTGTTATTTCCCTTTCAATATTGATTTTGGATTGATTGAATACTTAATGAGTGAATCACATAATTTGTTTCATTTAAATATGATTTTATTTGATTTACTTTGAATTTTAATAAATAAAATCAAAGATAAATAAATTAAAATCATAAAACAAACAACATATGACCAATGGGCCTCTTATGAACTTGAATTCATGTGGTTAACTTGAGATTAGAGGCCCAATACTCAAAAACTCCAATTTTCTCTATTAGAGTTTCATGGATGTTTCCAAATTTTACCCAACTCGCACCAACCATAACTCTTTAAATTTCAATCATATGAGGGTTCTATAAGACATTTTAGAAAGCTTAAAGAGTCCTCTAAGAGCTCCTTTTGGTTTCATCTCAATTGAGTCTACCATTTTCAAGTTACGAGCTTTGAGAAAAAATGCCTTTTGGCGATCTTTTAGAAGGACATGTAATGTATTAGCTCATATCTCTCAAATGAAGCATTTCTGGACTTGGCATGTGAGAGACAAAGTTGTAGAGAATTCAATTTCCTTCAAAATGAGCTTTGGATGGGAAATTTTTGATGTTCCATGTGAAAGTTATGGCTGGTCAAAGTTGGGTTGACTTTCTCCTTAAAAACCCTGATTTAGAAACTTTAGGTTTTGTTGATTTCTGATCTTTTCTTGATGAATCATGATCAAACCTTGATCAAATGATGAATGATACTTCATAATGAGGATGTTGACCAAAAATCAGAAGTTTTGACTGTGGTTTGACCATAGTTTGACTTTTAGGTTAACTAGTCGATTATTGATCGTTTGAGCAGTTGACTGAACAATCCTATGAAATGGAGCTTGCAACTTGGCCCGAGGGTACTTTGAATCATATGAGAGATCATGGAATCCACTTGAGGTATCAGAAGTTCAAGTTCCTTGATTAAATCAGAAACCCTAGTTTGAGGCATTTGTTTTAGGAGATGGGTAGCTTTGAGCAATTGGAGATCTTTGAGCATTTTAAAAGGTACAATAAGATGGGAAAATTTTGGGGTATGACAGCTGCTCCTGTTCAATTATCTTAAACCTAAAGATGTAGAGTGGTTTGTATGCCAGTCGGTATCTGAAGGTGGAAGATGATTGAACACTAGAATACCAAGAAATTTGCCCTAGCTGAAGTTGGGACTTTTGTCGGAGATGGGCTTGAAGATGCCATCGAGCTTGATAGAATTGAGAACCAGAATACGTCGTACATTAGATCATTTCTGGAGAATAGATTGAGTCATGCGTTAGTCTGAATTTAGTTTGCATCAGCAGATGATGTCTGGAAAACCGTGCGTTAGGCTCGAAGGATGAGTCGTGCGTTAGACTATATCCAATTTGCATCCGTAGATGTCTGGAAAACCGTGTGTTAGGTTGAAACTGAGCTTAGTATGTTGAGAAATGTTTGTTGGAGATTGATCGTGTCAGCACCGTTCGTAGTAACTGAATTAGATCTTGGAAAGATGATCGTGTCTACACCGTTCGTGATGATAGAATTAGATCCTTGAGAGTTGGTCGTGTGAGCACCGTTCGTAGTAACTGAATTAGACTTTGGAAAGTTGATCGTGTCTACACCATTCGTGATGATAGAATTAGATCTTTTGTCGTGTCAGTACCGTTTGTAGTAACTGAATTAGATCTTAGGAAATAGTTGATTGTTTAAGGAACCGTCCGAGGTATCGACTTAAATTTGAAGGTAGATTGTTTAAGGAACCGTCCGAGGTATCTACTTAAATCTGAGAGTAGATTGTTTAAGGAACCGTCTGAGGTATCGACTTAAATCTGAGGGTAGATCATTTAAGGAACCGTCCAAGGTATCGACTTAGATCCAAAGGTAGATCATTAAGGAACCGTCCAAGGTATCGACTTAGATCCAAAGGTAGATCATTAAGGAACCGTCTAAGGTATCGACTTAGATCCGAAGGTAGATCATTAAGGAACCGTCCAAGGTATCGATTTAGATCCAAAGGTAGATCATTAAAGAACTGTCCAAGGTATCGACTTAGATCCGATGGTAGATCATTTAGGAACCGTCCAAGGTATCGACTTAGATCCAAAGGTAGATCATTAAGGAACCGTCCAAGGTATCGACTTAGATCTGAAAGGTTTTGAAGTTGTTTATTTGACTGCAGCAGTAACCTGAAAAAGGCAAAGTTAGTTTTTTATGCCATGTCGTGATGCATGTAATGCGTTTATGTGACGGGACTCTCAAAATAAATGAGGACCTTGCATGTTATGTACGCATTTGTCGTGATGCATTATGTATTATATATGAACATGTATGCAATTGTATGAATATGTTTATGATTTATGACGTTTGGAGTGTTTCGAGAAAATAAATCTCTGTATCATTGTGACTTGGATATTTGATCTTGTTTTGAAGATGTGTAGCTGGGGATTTATGATTTCTGCTTGGGGACGATCCGTAACTTGATGTACCCTGATTGGGGATTAGAGATATTAATAAACCATGTTGGAGAAGAGCAAAGTCTTGGAGAACCGGCAGTGTTGAAGATGTAAACTCTGTTGGGGAGTCATGTCTTTGTCGGGACGAGTATGTTTGAAGATATCTTCTTGAGAATTGCTCTGTGTGAATATGATCTTGTGAACCCGGCTCTGTGGGGAGACATGGGTGTTTTGAAAGTTGCCCTTGGTACTATAGTAACTACCATTCCTGGATTTGATTAAGACACACCACTGAATATTGATCAAAATGTCAAAACTGGACTTGCATAGATTTGCTCCTGCTAGTACGGACTTTGGAAAGATTTGCCTCGCGAGGACTTTATGAGATGTGCACTATGGGCGACATGCCCCTGGTACTTAGTATGATGCCCCTGACTGATCGGGAAGTAGCTTCAAACCCACTTGGGTGCATGCCCCTGATTGTTTGATACTTCTGAGAGAATTTTGAAACTCGACCTGATTGCCCCCAGATTGACTGGGCAAACGTGCCATGCCCCTTGTATACATAGGAGACATTCCTTCTTTGGAGTAATCTTGTCTGTCGGGATAACTTTCAGTTATTAGTTGTACCCTGTTGCAAGTTCTTTCTATTGCTAACATTTGAAATTATGTAGCAGAATATGTTTAATAATGAATTCATGAGATGCAATGCATACGTCTGTCTTGAGTTTTTGGAAAACACTAAAACAAAAGATGTAAAAGCGTGATATTTGTAAAAACATGCTATTTTTGTAGAAGCGAAATATCGACTCAGCATTTTAGTAAACCTTAAGGAGTCGGGATACCTTTTTGCTGACAGTATGCTTTCGAACTAACCATGCTTCAATTAGGACTTTCAAGGGTTGTAACGTGGCTTGGTTCACGGTTTTAAGAAACAAAGGATAAAGACTCAAAGTTTATTTGTACCCACCCCTCTTCGTGATGATCTTCAGTCCTAAGTTCAGTTAATTCATCTTGTGCATTCAGGTTCCAAGAGACTTTTGGATTTGCACCTCTGATAATAATGATAGTTCACAAGCAAAGAGAACTTTTGAGATGGCAGTCACTTCTTCCTTTTGGTAGTCACAACATTGTGTTGTTCAGGAACTTATTGGCTTCTCTTCTTTCATCTTTTTGATATCCCTAACTTTTGCCTGAACTGTCTATTTTGAGCTTACAGTCAGCGGGATGCCTTGATTTTTGCCTAAGTCTTCTTTTGATTTTTGACTTAGCAGGCTTTTCTTTGTATATATGTTTTTTCATTTTTTTGTTTGAAAGGATATTGACACTGCCTTGCTTAATGATTGATGAACCATCATTGGCTTTTGATTGACATCTCCAACACTTCTTTGATGTGTGCGGATGAACGCTTGTGATTGAAACCTTTGTTGGAAGGTGTACTGAATGATTCTCTTAAAATAGAATGCTAAGCCAAATTAACTGAGAACTACCCTGCCCCAGGTTATGATCAAAGGTTTTGAATTATTCAAGAAAGAAAACTCCTACAACTTAGGCTCAAAAAGGGGTGGACGAGGGATTATCATCCTTATATCTCCACTGTTTAGGAATTGAAACAATGCCTGTACATCGTCAGCATAGTCCGCTCAAAAGCATACTGTATGAGGTTGTGGTATCGTTTTCGTCATCCTCCTTCAAAAGGCATACAGCTTTAGCAGGAGTCGAGTATCACAAAAACATATGCAAAGTAAAAACAAAGTTTAAATATGAGTGATAGCGAAATGATTAATTCAAGACAAACATATGCAATGCACTAATGATGATTATTAAAACATATAATGTCTATCATGAGCCGAATGTTTAAACAAATAGAAAAGAAACTTGCAAATGAGAGTAGATCTAATGATCCAAAAATTCGTCCGTCTAGACGTCAATTAGTCTTGTCATGACTAGGCATAGGAGCGGTGATCACCATAGGAGTTTTCATGAGGGTTGAATTTGATTTCCCCGTCATCAATCATATCTTGAATCTTATTCTCCAACGTCTAGCAATTGTTTGTGTGATATCCAGGAATGTTGGAATGGTACACGCACCTCGCGTTGAGTTCATAGCCAGGAGTGGAGGTGTTAAAATTCTTAAGAGGGTCCCTCAGAGTAATCAATCTGATCTTCAACAGATGTTGTAATGCTTGAGCCGACGATATATTGATTTTGGTGAATTGACACTTAGGTGCATCTGGCTTGCGTCGTTGTTGTGGAACTGGTGTAGAGATTCAGAGTATCCGGGGTTCGAGCTTCTGGAATGTGTATCTGATAGGAATGTTTCAGAATGTCCGGGGTTCGAGCTTCCGGAATGTATATCTGATTGGAATGTTTTAGAAGTCTGGGGGTCAAGCTTCCAGAATGTTCATCTGATTGGAACTTTCAGAATGTCCGGGGTTCGAGCTTCCGGAATGTATATCTGATTGGAATGTTTCAGAAGTCTGGGGGTCAAGCTTCCAGAATGTTCATCTGATTGGAACTTTCAGAATGTCCGGGGTTCGAGCTTCCGGAATGTATATCTGATTGGAATGTTTCAGAAGTATGGGGGTCAAGCTTCCAGAATGTTCATCTGATTAGGATTGATTTGTTGATGGTATTTGTCTGACTAGTTGGTCGACCTGAAAGGAAAAGTTAGTTTTATGTGATGTTTATGAATGCAAATGCAATCTTTTCAAGGATCTTCAGGAATTTAGTTAGCAACATTAGAAAATGGTTTGGTTGCGTCTTTGTCTGAAGAATTCTGACTTTTGTCTTTGAATGTCTTTCTTTGAGAATCAAGCTCACCATATCCAGTGGGTCATAGCCTCTGATTCGGGATGCCTCTGAATTTGAGGATACATGGCTAGAGGAAAATAAATCCTCTTGCCCCTCGATAGGTATTGTGTCTTTGAATTGGAAGGCATACGGCCAAAGGAAAATATATCCCTTTGCCCCTTGAGAGGTACGGTGTCTTTGAACTGGGAGACATTTGGCCAGAGGAAAATAAATCCTCTTGCCCCTTGATGACAATTTAGTCCTTTGATAAGGGCATCTGAAATTGTGCGCCCTAATTTCCTAAGATCCTTGAAAAGGTTAGTTAACATGTGATGTTATGATGTTATGATGTCATGCAGATGCAATGCATTAAGTAAAGCATAAGGTCATAAGGACGAGATGTCCTACAGGAAAATCCTGCAAGGAAATAAAAAGTTAAAGCATCAGGTAATGAGGACGTAATGTCCTACGAGCAAATCTTGCAAGGAAATAGAAAGGTTAGATAACAAACAAGTCACACAAGAGTCCTTAAGTTTAAAGGTTTGCATGAAGTATGACCAGGTAACTACCCTTCCCCAAAGGTACCTCTAAGGATAACGATGATATCAGCAACGGGTTCTACCAAGTTACTCAGAATTGTTAGCCCCTCCAAAGCACCCTCGAACATGGTACATGCATACCACGCAATGATACTTTGAGAGAGAACCTATCTGAATTGTAGTATCAAGTAGCGACTATGCCCTTAACATGCATCAAGAGTAGTCCCCCCACTATGTTCCTAAAGGTTAAGATGGGTTAAAGGTGACTAAAGGTCCTTGAGCTCTGACGCACCCAAAGATACATGCGTAAACCCCTCTCATGCAAAAGAGGTACACAATAACCAGTGGAGGCCTAACTCAAGCGCGAACTTCATTTTGACCAACCCCAAGCATGCACAAGGGGGGTCTCCATGACTACGCCGCTCCTAATCTTAAGTGTTCTTGAATCCGGGAATAGGATTCGTCCTTCATTTATTTCCCAAAACAGCCCTGAAAAATAAAATAAGCAAAGCAAACAATAGAAAACATTTAAAGTGTTCCTAAACTTTTAAGGTAACCCCTCTTTTATTCGAAAGTATCCCCAGCAGAGTCGCCAGTTCTGTAATACGGTGAACTGACTTTTATATCGAAAATGTCGCGGTTAAGCATGAGTCGCCTCTGTCATACCCCAATTTTTGACCCTAAGATCATACATCAATTGCATTCAATCATCAATCAAAAGCACCATTGTGAGGCTTTGTCTTTGATACTGTGATTATCTCTGAGGGGAATCATCAAGCACTTTTAGATTTTTATTTGTTTAGTGCTAACCAAAAATCAAAAAAATATGTGTTTTGTCTCTTTTGTTTATATTTTACAGGTGAAAGATCGGGCAAAAGTCAAAACAGTGCAAGAAAACAATTTTTGAAAATTTGAAGGTGGAAATCGATTTACCCCTGTGGGAAATCGATTTCCTGTGCGCAAAATTCAAAAAAATATAAGGAGGGAAGCTTGACATCATTTTGGCACCTTTTTATTTGATCATTTTACCAATTTTCCACCTCATCAAAATTAACTCCTTCATTAAACCCACTTAAACATCATTTTACCATTTAAATCCCACTTTAATTACCAATTAACCAGAAATTAATTACCAAACACAAAAAGACCAATTTGCCACTACTCTTGCTCCAATTCTATAAATAGAGACCTCTACTCTCTTATTTCTCAAGCTTTGAGAGCCAAAAAACCCCTTGCAATTTCTCTCCTCATCCCTACCAAATTCATCAAAGCTCTTTATTCTTTCATAAAGTTTGTGAGTCACACCTTGAACCTCACAAACTTTGAGCTAAGCCACCTTTCACTTCACTCTTTTTCTTCAATTGTTGAGAGATCAAGATTTGTGTTGGTGATTGTTGAAGTGGATCTAAGTTTTGTTCAAGAATTGGTAATTTTCATCATCCTTTTCCATCTACCATAATGTGATTCTTTGTTGCTTGTGTTCAATGCATCTTTGATGCTATATTGGTCCTATTTGATGGTGATTTGATGGAAAATTCGTGCTCCAATGGATATGTGATCATAAGGTGTTTGTATGTTTGCCTAAATCAAGTTTCAAAGTTCATAATGCTGTTTTTTTGAAAACTGTGCGCAGGAAATCGATTTCCTACAGAGGGAAATCGATTTCCACTCTGTTTTTTGCGCCAGATCTGAATTCTGCATGCAGGAAATCGATTTCCTACAGAGGTAAATCGATTTCCAGTGAGGCAGAATGCTTGTTTTTGCTATTTTTAACTTGTTTTTGGTTCTAACTCTTCTTCTACTCCTTTCTTTTGATATTTTCTTTGAATCACAAATTAAAGGCCTAATTTCTCTCTAATTTCAATGGACTTAGGGCGTCGATAGGATGAGAATCCAAATCCGCAATATTAAGTGATTGAAATTATGGATGAAAGGAGCTTTTAATGTGGTTCCATCTTTGCTTCTCTTTATTTTGATCGATGAAAGTCTTAATACTTTGAGAATTCTTATGGATTCTTAATAAAGACTAGATCACTAAACATTTTCTTTTCGTGCGGTATTGCTTTCGGAGAATGATCTACATATCATTTCTCTCGCATGCATTAGCAAATAAAGTTTTGACCGGCCTCGTTGTAGGGTGATTTCTACATAAATCACTTGGCGATCTGCTTAACATAGCGCAATATTTCGTGTCCCGAAAAAAAAAAGATCAAACATGGAAGAGAATTGTATGCGGTTGATTTCGGACTTATGGAAATTTATCGTGTAGTCGCTATGATTCTATCAAGCTTCTGTTAAGTTCCCATTGAATCTAAATCCGAGAACATCCTTCACTGACCATCGATCTTTCTTACTAACTTTGATAACATACTTGACAAGTTTCAAGATGGTTATCTTTAACATCTAACAACTAACTTTAATTTCCGCAATTTATTATATTGCTCTTTATATTTCTTGCTTTACCGCTTTATTTTATCATTTCATCATGTTTATGTTTCCGCCATTTTCTCTTTGTCCATTTGGACGTTTATATTCCGCTACTTTTTCTTTGTCCATTTGGACGCTATGTTTATGTTTCCGCTATTTTTTCTTTGTCCACTTGGACCATACTTTATTTTTACGCTAAAACATTAATAAATAACGAAAATCTAAAAAACACTTAAGGCTCTCTTTTGGACTATTGGTTACTATCCCTAGCATTTTGGAGATTCGGACTTATGGACTTAGTACCTCTGGACTCTCATTCTGTTATTACTCTGTGATTGTTCTGTCTGTCTGGCATTGGATTGTTGTCTGTTTATGTGTGCAGGTATTTCCTTGAAAGCCCTTGATGGTTAATGCGAAGTGGTGCTAAGATAATATGTTCATCTGGATCCCCAAGTGGTAATGTGATGGTTTAGTATTGATATTCCAAAGGATGGGAAATCTACCTTGACTCATAATGTCAAGTGTTGGCTTCTTATTTCGGTTAGACCATTTCTTTCCTTAGCTTTTATTTTACGCAATAGGATAGCCTCTTCATCTCCTCTCATTCTTAAATTTTCAAAATCTTCTCCCTTTTTCAAAAAACCTTCTTATGTTTGTAAAACCTTTTTAAAACCTTTTCTTTTTAAATATCTTTTTCCCTTAGTGGCTTTTTCTTCAAAATTCTAGACACTATTAATTGTCGAAACGAGTGGTTATACCCCATGATTTTGAAATTGATCGATATAATGAGATCTTTCCCGCGTGAGAGAGCTAGTGGCATACTCGTTGATTTTATCCGAGTTGGAGCCCTTCTTTCATTAGCGATGCAAAGAACTCATTTGTTCTCATGCTCAAGATCAATGGCTGAGTATTTCTCTCCAACGACGATAAAGTGTTTATTCGTTTTTTTTAAAACCGTTTTTCCCTTTAAGCGGAACTACATTAGCTCTGACTTCTCCATTGCACCGAGGAGGTATGTAGGCACAAGGCTTAATGTCTTGCCGAGCTTATTTTAAAAATAAAACAAACCGTTTTTTAGCACACACGACACAGATTTTCAAAAAGGTTCCTGTGGAGTACCACAGATATGAGGGGTGCTTTAAACCTTCCCCTCATATAATCAACACCCGAACCTGAGTTCTCTTTCTTGTTTTAAAAACAAAACTTTGGGTTTTTCGTTCTTTTCCCTTTTCCTTTGAAAAAATAAAGCGCGGTGGCGATTTCAAATGAAATATTGATTCGAGTCAATCCCATGGCTTCGATATCAGATTTTCCCCACTACAGCCACCGACTTTTATTTTGTCCAATTAGGAAAGGCAAAAAGAACAGGAAAGACCTTTGAAGATTTTGAGTTCGGGGGTAGGTTATACAAAGGGAAGGTGTAAGGCACCCTTTGCATCCATGGTTATCCATGGGCTCTTAATTGCTTAGCTCACTTGTTTGTTTAAATTGTTTGAAAAGTGTCGTGTATGAATAGAAAAAAGATTTCGTTAAGGACTTTAGCTTGTAAATAAGCGTGGCCTTGTTTGAAAGTATTTGAAAAGGAGGTGTGAAAAGTAGTTTGAATTTGATTTGAATATGAGCAAGCAATTAATAGCTACCTACCCTACGTTGTCTTTCTTGTTCTTTAAGTCTTTCGGGCGAAAGGATTTATCCATACCATGAGAGGGCAGGAAGTCTTTCAATTGGATGTGCGGGTCATCGAGAGAAGTATCTTTCGCCATAAGACTGTCCCTTGCCATAAAGAGGGCAGGTAGTCTAAGGGAAGGATATAATAGTCATTTAGGCAACAGTAAGGATACCTTAGCAATCGAAGGGACTATCACCATTTAATCGAGGGACAAGATCATTTTGTTCGTAGGCAACTCGAAGGGACTATGATCTTTTATTCCGAGGGACTATGATGATTTGAATTCGTAGGCAGCAAGCTAAGGTATCCCTATATTCGAAGGGACTTGACTATTTGATCGAGAAGGCAACAGGCAACAAGAGGGGAAACCTTAGAGGTGGGTGTGTGTAGCAATCACGTGGTTCGAATTCAGTTATGTTATCTTGATTTAGGTGAGCTATATTCGATTACAACAAAATCGAATAGGCAACCTATACACCTTCTAATATTTAAATAACAGAAATTAAATAAAATAAATAAATAGATGTCATAATTAAATAAAGGAAAAATTAAAATAAAGGCACGCGACAATCATAGAGTGTGGGATGAGAGGAGAAATTCGTAAATAAATTAAGTTAGAAAAATCAGGGTTAACAAACCTAAACCTTTAAAAAACCAATGATATTAAATTAATTATTACGGTAAAAACCCTAATCAAGGTTTATTTAAGAAAACTTACTGTGACCTAAAAAGGTTTGTGAGGTTGGAAAATTGTGTTAATGGGCAATACCTACCTGAGGGTTTTTGAAATTTGAGGGTAATTACTAAACCTAATAAAACATGGAATTAACTAAATAAATCTAATTAGCCTAAATTACCTAATTAAATTAAATTAGCCTAAGTTTAAAAATTAATTATTAGTTAAACCTAAAATTAAGTTAATTGATCTAAATTAAATTTGAATTAGTTTATTCTATTATTAAATAAAAAGAGGTTTGATTTTGACTAAAAGGTATGTAATTTCAAAGAATAAAAAGAAAAGAATAGAATTAATTATATAAATAAATATAAAACAATTAAAAAAACCTGGGGGTTTAATCTAGTGTGGCACGACCCTGAGGGTGTATCATGCGACGTTCCATCTACAGCCTTCAGATCTGAACGTCCTGGGGATCCAATGGCTGATCCATGCTGGCACACCATAGACCAAACTTGGGCGCGAGCATTGGAACCTCTGGCCAACTGTGCTGTTTTTCTTTTTTGACAATAATACCATTCACATAAAATAAATATTAAAAAGAGACAGAATGGGAAAAGTCAAAGCCACTCAGCCTGGCCCCACACGCGAACCAGTTGTAATTGGAGAGAAGATGTTGAGAATTTGACCGGCAAATAGCAGCCTCCCACGCGTGATCCCAGTGCCCCACGCACTATTCATCATCTTCAACACCATATACCTGCGGATTTTCTTATGATTCTAGCTGCGAATCGTCCTGCGATTTTCCATAGGTTTTTATCTCTTCCTCCTTGTACTTCGAAACCTGCCATGAACAACGTTAGACAATCTCAATAATTACCCAGATCCACTATTTGGGATGTTTTGAATCCGTTCATGGCATCGTATGAGGCTGATACGGCTTGGATCAAGGAGAACGACGACTTGCACCATTGAAACCCTAACCATGGCAACTGGTGTTTTAGCCTTCCAAGATCGTGATTAATGGCCCTGTTCTTATCTAAAACATCTTACAAACTCAAAGAAATCATCAAATCTCATTTAAAAATATCCATATGCCGAAAACCAAATTCAAGAAGTTATGAAAACGTGATGAACATGGTATACGAATGATGGATGCTTTCATATGCTATAAACCACGTGCACTTATCTTTTGTTACCTTAGGAGGAGAATGAAACAATTGTTTGGCTTTGATAGTGACTAAATTTGAGAAAACGAAAATTGCACCATGTTTGTAAAAGTTGGAACTTTGGAAACGCTTGCCTCTCTTCCACTTTTTTTTTTCGTCTCTGAATGAATTAGACTCTTTATATGGGACCTATTAGGTCAACACTTTAGGAAATAACTCATGTGATTGGAGAGATTTAAACTTTGATTAAAAGAAATCAAATCTTTTCTATTTTTGGATTAACATACTCCCCACCTCTTTTCACGTGTTGTTTCCCTTTCAATATTGATTTTGGATTGATTGAATACTTAATGAGTGAATCACATAATTTGTTTCATTTAAATATGATTTTATTTGATTTACTTTGCATTTTAATAAATAAAATCAAAGATAAATAAATTAAAATCATAAAACAAACAATATATGACCAATGGGCCTCTTATGAACTTGAATTCATGTGGTTAACTTGAGATTAGAGGCCCAATACTCAAAATCTCCAAATTTCTCTATTAGAGTTTCATGGATGTTTCCAAAATTTACCCAACTCGCACCAACCACAACTCTTTAAATTTCAATCATATGAGGGTTCTATAAGACTTTTTAGAAAGCTTAAAGAGTCCTCTAAGAGCTCCTTTTGGTTTCATCTCAATTGAGTCTACCATTTTCAAGTTACGAGCTTTGAGAAAAAATGCCTTTTGGTGATCTTTTAGAAGGACATGTAATGTATTAGCTCATATCTCTCAAATGAAGCATTTATGGACTTGGCATGTGGGTGACAAAGTTGTAGAGAATTCAATTTCCTTCAAAATGAGCTTTGGATGGGAACTTTCTGATGTTCCATGTGAAAGTTATGGCTGGTCAAAGTTGGGTTGACTTTCTCCTTAAAAACCCTTATTTAGAAACTTTAGGTTTTGTTGATTTTTGATCTTTTCTTGATGAATCATGATCAACCCTTGATCAAATGATGAATGATACTTCATAATGAGGATGTTGACCAAAAATTAGAAGTTTTGACTGTGGTTTGACCATAGTTTGACTTTTAGGTTAACCAGTCGATTGTTGATCGTTTGAGCAGTTGACAGAACAATCCTATGAACTGGAGCTTGCAACTTGGCCCGAGGGTAGTTTGAATCATATGAGAGATCATGGAATCCACTTGAGGTATCAGAAGTTCAAGTTCCTTGATTAAATCAGAAACCCTAGTTTGAGGCATTCGTTTTAGGAGATGGGTAGCTTTGAGCAATTGGAGATCTTTGAGCATTTTAAAAGCTACAATAAGATGGGCAAATTTTGGGGTATGACACCTATAATATATATATATATATATATATATATATATATATAGTTTAACTGTCCTAGGGTTTACACTCAAACATAGTTCTAAACAAATATATAAACAGTTCTATATTTGACAGTAATTTAAATAAAGACTGTAAATTGAAAGCTTGTAAAGCCTAACCTGGATGGAGTGGAGGCCTTTGAAGATGTATGTACAAAGCCTTACCAGCAGTTTTTTGTTGTTTTGTTGATAACAGTTGAATATTTATTATAAACAGTTAAAGGTTTTGAAAACAGAAGAAGTGAAGATGGACAAAGGTCACATAGGTATCTGAAGAGTTTCACCGGGAATAATGCACTTCAAATACCAGAAGAATGTTTTGAAAACAGAAAGGAGATTTTGTAAATACAGTTTTTGAAAACAAACTAAGAAAAGAAAAAGGTGCTGGGACTTACACTCTATTAGAGGCCCACTTGAAAATGATTTACTGCTTATGAAAACAGTTGGAAAATAATTGAAATGACATAAGGTTTTGTTGTTTGAAAACCTTAATCATTCGTTTAATCGGAGATTGAAAACAGTTTTGAAAATTGACAAAAGTCAACTTAATTAAGGTAAAGACAAAATCTATACCTAATTAAGACCTAAATGATTAGGGTTTTATCATAAAATTATTCACAAAGTAGTTAGGTCAAAACAAAATAAAAATGTATATTTAAAGTATTTTAAGAAAACACTTAAAACATATTATTTTAAACCTAATAAAAACACATGAAATAAATAATATATTTATGATTTTTTGATTATCCACAAAAATAGATATACTAAATGGCAAGTGTGTAAAAAATGAAGTCAAAATGAATTAATTTAATAGTTTAATTAATTGGTTAAATTTGTGAAGGAAATAAATGAGAAAAGTGATAAAAATAAGGTTTTTGTCACCTAGAGGGATTGAACTCACGCCCTCCAAGTCACTAACTCAAAATAACACCACTGGGCCAACGCGCGCTTGGTGTTTATAACACACACCCAGTTCATTATGTTTCCAAACAAGTGGTAAATCATTGAAAAATAAAAGAAACAAAAAGTCTGGGGCGAGGGGGATTCGAACCCAAGACTTGAGGCATGAGGAGACTAAGGGCGTATGTGAGGCCACTAGGGCAAACGATGAATTCGTTTATAAAACGCATACCATTCAAAATAAAATAAACCTAGCCCATGGATTTGAATTTCGCGCGCCACCATAGTCATCTTCTTCCTCGAGCTCAAAGATTTTCAAATTTCTAACTCTCTGGTTTCTCAACTAAATGGCATGATGTAAACATCAATCTTGCTCTAAATTTCCTCACGAATCCAGATATGTAACTAACATTTATTTATATTAACTATAGCTACCTAATTTCTCAGAAAATATGAAGAATATATGAACCCTAAATTTAAGATTAAATGACAAACAAGATGAATAAATGAATGATGATAGAGGGTTTTCAATCCTCTGATGATGCTGAACAAGATAGTATCGAGCTTTATCACAAAGAGTACTTAAATTAAAGAGGTGGAGTTCAAAAACTTACCTCTGAAAATGGAGGTCGTGAGGATGATGAGGAACACCAGGGCTTGTGTGAGTGATCCCAAAAGCTTCCTTGGGACTTAATGATGCTAACTGAATGCTTATTGTGGCCTCAATCCTTCTGAATTGCTCTACCCGACACCTTTGATTTGAGCTTCAAGTAGACATGGAGGATGATGAATCTTCAGTTACAGATGAGCTGCAGCCATCTGAACAGCTTCACTATGCCCTAAGGAATGTGTCTGGATGCTTGGCTTTGCTTGAAACCTTCTGAATTGCTCTATGGACCTCCAACTACAATAGCTCCAAAGTGAATGCAACAATGGTGTTCCTCCACCTACAGAAGTGATCCAGGTGCTTGGATCACCTCAAATGAGCCCCCTTGAGATGTTAGAATGCTTACTTTCCAAAGAGAAGCTCTGGTTTGAAGAAAACGATTCTTCTTGCCAAAGAACTTTGAAAAACCATAAGCATGAGGAGAGAAAGAGAAAGCAAGGAATAGGGTTGCTTTGGTGTGAATTGTATGAAGTATAGCACTTGTATTTATAGGCAAATGGTTCAGTATAGTTGCAGAGGAGTGAGCTTGCTTAGTGAAGTAATTTTGGTTTCTTAAGCATGAAGAAAGTTTGAAAATATCACATATGCAATGATGGGAATTTTGATTCCATTTGATCAATCCCCTAGCCCTCGATTTTGCTTGATCTTAGGGGACAAATCTGAGACAGAAATGAGCTCCAATTGGTTGGGAAGAGATTCCTTTGGTGATTCATCAATTTGCCATAAATTCCTAAATGTAATCATTACATAATCACATGCCTTTGTTTTTGGGAATCTTCTCTAATCCTTATGCAATAATGAAATTGGATGTATGGTGTGCTTGCAGATGTATTAGAGGTCGGGTAGCATCACTTAGAGAAGTCATTTGCATAAAATTGCAAAGTTTCAAATTGCACATGACCTGTAATTTTCACTTCAAGTGCCTAACTTTGATCAATCATATCTCTTAGCTCAAAATGAATTTGGAGAAGGTTGAGCACAATTTGGAAAGCCCTTAATATGTACTTTGATTCATTAGTTTTGTGTTTGCCCAAATTCTTTAGGGGAATTAGTGAAAAAGTCCCATAAAGTTTGAAGAAAACTAGGGTTTTCTTGCATGTTTTGTGAAGGCAGCCACTTTGAAGCTCCATAACTCTTCAATGGTTGATTTTTAGCCAAAACATTATATGTGTCAAAGTTGTTTATTGGATCAAAATCTATAACTTCCATGTTGGAAGTTTTTTTCAGTTTGTAGGTGAAATTTTGAGAAAATCCCTTCCAAAGTTTCGCAAAAATCACTTGAAAACACTTAGAAAATTTTCTAAGTATGAAAAGTCAAACTTTTGACTTTTGATTGATTTTCTTGATTTTCCTTGATCAAATGACTTCAAATATCATATATTGATGATTTAAAACTTCAAAAGTCATGGTTGACCAATATTTCCAAAAAGTCAAAGGTGATCCTGTGCAGTTGACTTTTTCAGATGAAGTGAATTCTTGGACTTTTGTGATGAATCAAAATCTCCTCTTCAAATGAGTGATATGAATGAATTATATTGAGGTAATATAAGATCTTGAGTCATGCTTTGAGTTTTGGATCCATGTCCTGATTAAAAGTCAACTATCTTGGTGAATTAGGTCAAGAACCCTAATTGTCGACCAGATGAAATTGATGACTGTAGGCCTTGGATTGGGTTGTAATGCCCAATGGATATTGTCATATGAGATATTTGAAGATGATTGATGCCTTTGAGTGATCCCCTGGAGTTTTCTAGGGTTTCCCAACTGTGATCCCTGATTTTAGTCCTTGATGGGGCTCAAAACCCTAGACTGGGTATCAGATGAACAAGTGACTGCTCTGAGTATCCATTTTGTCTTTAATGAAAAGTTTAAAAGATATGACATCTCAGGGGGTAAAAAATTAGGGTATGACAGTACTCACAACTATTCAAAACACTGCAGCTGAACGACAGTCACCTTACCCCATACGTAGGTTCGGATTTACAAGGATTCAACGGCACGGTAACCAAGCCATGGGGGTTCGTGGAACTCATAGTTTCGATCGGATCGACAGAAGCCACAAGGGCAGTAAAAGTCCAATTCCTAGTCATCGACTTCCCATCAATATACCAGTGCATCCTCGGACGCCCCACGCTGGCCGAATTAATCGCGGTCCCCTCAACCGTGCACCACAAGCTTAAATACTATACGACTAAAGGACAAGTTGCAACAATTAATGGTGATATCGAAGCTGCCAGGAGATGCTTCGAAGCATCTGCCAAAGGCCTATGCACGTTGAAAACACCAGCTCAAGATAAAGGGGCAACCAGCGTAATCTCCGAGACCAACAAGTTAATGCCCCACATCGACAATGTCGACCTGGACAGTCGTTTTCTGGGAGACCCCGAGCAGAGCATAAACCCAAGAACAGCAGAAGGGATCCTCCGACCAATCCCCGACAGAGACTTCGAACTCGTGCCCATCGGAGCAGATCCGACCAAAGGAGTAAAAATCGGAGCAGATCTACCGGACCTGGCCAAGAGACAACTCAAAGCTTGCCTCCGCGAAAATGCCGACCTATTCGCATGGAGCGCCGCCGAGATGTCGGGACTCGATCCAGAAGTGGTCTGCCATCACCTGACTATCGACCCCACCTGCAAGGCCGTCGCTCAGAGAAGAAGAAAACAATCACCAGAGAAAACGGCAGCAGCCGAACTAGCTGTAAAAGACCTCCTAGAGGCCAATTTTATATCTGAAGCCAAGTACACCACTTGGCTCTCTAATATTGTACTTGTTAAAAAATCAATTGGAAAATGGCGCATGTGCACTGAATACACAGATCTTAGTAGGGCTTGCCCAAAATATGCTTATCCTCTGCCCAATATATATAAACTAGTAGATAATTCCGCCAGTTTTAAATTACTTTCATTTATGGACGCATATTCCGGGTACAATCAAAATCCCATTTACTTCACAAGCAAAGCACTCCAAGGCCCCGAGATCAGATATCAACAGATCGAAAAGGTTGGACTCGCGTTAATAACCGCGGCCCGAAGACTCAGACATAATTTCCTAGCACATACCTGTCGCGGGCGAAAAATCGTTTATCCTTTTTTTTCGGGATGAGACACCTGGTGCCTTCTTTGGGCTCGAGTGCTCATAAAAAATGATTTTTCTTTTGTTCCGACCAAACTTTTTATTATTTCCAAAGGAGGAAAAGGAAAAAAGCTGCAATAACCTAAAAAGTGGGGGAGAGATCTTGGGTAAGAGGGTTGGTTATACGAAGGGAAGGTATTAGCACCCAACGTATCTATAGTACTCTATAGGATTCTTTATTGTTTTTCATTCTATGTTATGGTGGAGGTTCTGTTGTGAAATAGGTGGGACCTAAGGTGTTTGTTTGATTATGCTCGCAAAGATCATCGCGATCCTCTGCAAACATATCCCCTATATGGAATCAGAGCATCTGTAGCTCGGGGTCTACGCGTGCTAAGGTTTGAGTGGTTTGAGAGAGAAGTTTTGCTCGCCAAGGATACGACCTTGTGCCTACGTATTCTCAAAGGGATGTTGAGAAAGTCAGAGCAATCGTAGTTCCCACTTATGCTAGTGGAAGCATAGGAAAAGAGACAAATGTCATCTAAATGTTCGATGTATCTAATCTATATCATCACATACATCTGTTTGATTTTTGTTTGAAAATCTTTTCATTATAAGCCCTGGGCCATGCCACTTATGGTGCTTAGAATGATAAAGATGTTTTTTAGCCAGCCTTGTGGCAAAAACTTTCAATAAAGTCAGCCTTGTGACAAAAACTTTGATTAATCAGCCGGTACGGTGGCAAAAAGGTTTGATTGATTAGCCAGCCTTGTGGCAAAAAAGAGTTATTTGATTGATTTATTGTTTGTGATGATATAGATGAGATACTCCTATCATAGAGATGATAAATGTCTAATCTCCTAGGGTATTTGTTTTGGATATTGGGGATGCTTATAAGAAGCCCGTGGGTCCTTGTACGAAGCCCAAGAGGAGGCTATCCGGGGGTCCTTGCATTGTAAGCCCAAGAGGAGGCTATGGGAGGGACAATTCAGGGTCCTTGCATTGTAAGCCCAAGAGGAGGCTATGGGAGGGTCACTCGTTTGTACAAAGCCCAAGGGGAGGCATGGTATAGTTGGCTTGAGCTCTTAGAGCGATTTCACCGGGAAACCATACTCTATGTCCTAACCTAAACTAGGGAGATTCTTTGCACGAAGCCCAATAGGAGGCTATGGGGAACCTAGTGTTGTACTAAGTTGAACAAGCACACATATCACACATATGAACAAACATGAACAAGTATGAACAAACATGAACAGGTATGAACAATTATATATATGACAAAGTGTATGTATATAATGGAGTTTATGAAGGAAATATACCTGTAAGCATGATCCATTTGTATACACGGGGGCTCGGGACTTATACTCGAGGAGAGGTCCACTTGAATTTATTCAAAGCTATGTAAACAGTTATTCATAAAAGGGCTTGGGACTTATACCTACATGGAGGCCCATGTTTTATTTGCAAAACATGGTTGATTGTTTTATTTACAGATGCGTCGTTTGAAAAAAACCGTTTGAAAGTTGTTTTGAAAGAAGTTTTCTGTTTGAAGAAACTGAAACTGTACAAAGGCAAAGGTATGTACAAAAGGGGCTTGGGACTTGTACCTACATGGAGGCCCATGGTATATTGAAAAGTTTTGTTTCTTTGAAGTTTTGTTGTTTTGAAAATGATTTGAAAATTGTTTGAAAAGGTTTTATTTTGAAGAAGTTTTATTGTTTTGAAAAAAACTGTACAAAAAGAAAAGAAATGGGACTTACACTCTCTAATATTCGAGAGGCCCCACTTCATTTTGAAAATCAATTGATCAATCAAAAAAAGATTTAATCAATAGTTCTTTTGAAAAGAAATGGTTATCGTTTTGAAAAGAATCGTGATCGCTTGTTTTAAAACGATTTTGAATTTAAAAGAAATCAACTTAATTAAGTTAAAACATGTTTTAATGCTTAATTAAGACCTAAGTGATTAGGGTTTGATCACAAAAAATATTTACAAGTGATTATGTTTGAAAAAATCAAATAAAACAATATTTAAAGTATTTAAAAATACCTAAAAAACATGTCATTTTAAACCTAATTAAAAATATATTAAATAAATCTTTTTTGATGATTTTTTTTGGTATTCATAAAATATATATATTAAACAAAGAGTGTGCAAAAAATGAAGTGAAAATAATGAATTTTGATTGGTTAAATTAATTGATGAAGTTAGGAAGAAAAATAAGAAAAATAGTGATAAAAATTGGGTTTTGTCTCCACAAGGACTTGAACCCACGCCCTCATGCTTGCCAATCAAAACAATGACCAACTGAGCTGCGCGCGCAGCTTGTTATACGTATGCCTCCATTTAATTATATTAAAAACAAACATTTGAAATTTATGAACAAAAAATGGCGCCAAGAACACATCCCCAATTCAAATTTGAAAATTCTGAAAACTGAATTGTTTGGATCAAGTAAGGGGTCTATTTCACTCGATTTTCCATAAGGAACATGATGGTGATCTTTAATTTCATTTATTTCCACTCTAAGGTCATCAATTTTCTGGAAATCGTGAAGAACCCTAATTCTGAGATTGATCATGAAATTGTGTATGTGCAAGATAAATTGCAATTGATTGAGGGTTAATGATCCTCATGTGTGCAGAAACAAGATGGTATGTTCATATTTTATTTATGATGCATGGAGAATAGAGTTTGAAGTTCATGAGCACTCACCTTAAAAATGGCAAAACTGAGAATCGAATTCTGCAAATGAGGAGTTCCAGTTGTTGTTTCTTGATCTGGACAGCATCAATGGACCTTATGGAACATGTTTGAATGCTTGGAACAGTTTGAATTCACTTGAGCAAGGCCATGGAACCCGATCTGCAGAAGCTTCAAGTATGGATCGAGCTTGATGATTATGAGGTTACAGGTTGATGGTGAGTGTTTGGATAGTTCATATGAAGTATATGGATGGTGTTTGAAGTGTTAGTTTGGACAGAAATAGCCTGGAATTGATTTTGGCATGATAAGGCTTATTATGTGCATATATGGAAGTGAGGTAGTGATTTTGAGATTTGAGGTGTTTTGGGGTGTGTGAATGGATCAAACACATCCCATATGATGTTTATGAGATGTTAGAACCATCACTTTGGCCATAACTTTAATGGTTTGGAGGTTGAGTTTTCTACCTCTTTGAAAACTATGAAACTTGCAATTCAAGAAAGAAGAGAGAAAACCTATAATTGTGAGGTTTTGGTGTGAATTTGAATGAAGTTTGGACCTCTATTTATAGGCCAAGAGTTCTGAACTCAGACCTTTGCAAGTTGATCAAGAAGTGATGATTTGGCTTAAGAGATAAAAAGGAATCTTTTACATTTAATGCAAAATGGTTAAAGTAACTTAACCATGGTTATTCTTCCAAGCTTCTTATCCTCTTCCATTCTGATCTCAAACCAGAAAAATATCTTCCAATTATTGCATTGGTGTGTCATCACTTGAATTATAGGTCATATAGTATTGAACTTAGTGAAAATGGCTTGTAATTTCATGCATAATGACCTCTAATGACAAAATTCAAAACCATAGCTAGGCTCCATATTTTTTCATGCTCTTGGACATTTTGGAAAGATCATATTACATACTTCAAAACCCTAGTTGAAAGTTTCTTCAAGACCTTTAAGGAAATGGGTGAAAAAGATCCATGAACTTTGAAGAAAATGAAGTTTTAAGTGAAATTTTCAAAAGATACCAACTTTGAAGCTCCATATCTCTTAAATGGTTGATCTTTTGGAAAAAAATTATATGTGACAAAGTTGTTCATTGGACCAAAATCTACAACTTTCATGTTGGAAGTTTTTTTCAGTTTGTAGGTGAAATTTTGAGAAATTCCCTTCCAAAGTTTGGAAAAAACCATTGAAAAACAGAATTTTTCTAAGTATGGAAAGTCAAACTTTTGACTTTTTGATTCTTGATTGATTTTCTTGATTTTTCTTGATCAAATGACTTCATATATCATATATTAATGATTCAAAACTTCAAAAGTCATGGTTGACCAAAATTCCCCAAAAGTCAATGGTGATCTTATACAGTTGACTTTTTCAGACGAATCGCATTTTTGGAGATTTCCAATGAACCAGGCTATCCTCATCAAATGAATGGTATGAATGGATCATATTGAGGCATTAGAGGATATTGAGCCATGATTTGAGTTGTGGCACCATGTCCTGATTAAAAAGGCAGTTGTTCAGTGAATTAGGTCAAAAACCCTAATTGTCGACCTGATGAAATTGATGACTGTGGATCTTGAATTGAGATGTAATTTCCATTGGATGTTGTCATAGGGATTATTTGAAGATGATTGAAACCTTTGATTGACTTCCTGGGGATTTTTAGGGTTTCCCAAATGTGATCCCTGATTTTAGTCCTTGATAGTTCAAAACCCTAATCTGAGGATTTGTTTGATCAATCTCTGGGTGAGGGATGTCTTGATCCAATAAATTAGGTCAAGATAATGCACTTGGGGTCTTGATGTCATTTCCCAAGCCATAATGTCAAATCCTGAGCCAAAAATTCAAGAGTATGCTGTCTTCAGTCAAAACCCTAATTTGGTCGATTCAAAGTTGTTGAGCTTGTTGAAGTAAATCTCTGAGGACCAAATGTTGCTTGTTGATGAAGATAGTTCTTTTGAGATGAAGGGAGAACAAAACCCTAATTGATTGTTACTTGTACTGATGAGTGATTTCTTGATTAAATCCTGCTGAGTCACAAGTAACAAACACAGGCTATGCAATTTGTTAGAGATGCAAAAGATGCATATGCTATGATATGAGGTGGTATCTTAGGTCAAAAATTGGGGTATGACAATACCATAGTCGTGCAAACCGAGCAACCCGTGAAACAATTGCTTGCACGCCCCGACATGGCCGGAAGGATGCTCCATTGGTCGTTGGAACTTGCGAAGTTTGACATCAAATACGAAGGAAGAAAGGCCCTTAAAGCACAGGTCTTGGCACATTTCGTGGCCGAAATGGCCTTCCCCGAAACAACAAACAACAACGCCCGAAGATGGACCTTATACGTGGACGGTGCTTCAAGCTCAACTGGCAGCGGAGTAGTGATCATTCTGGAAAATGGAAAAGGGACCCTCATAGAGGTATATCTCTCACTATCATTCCCAACGTCCAACAACCAAGCCGAATATGAGGCCCTGCTGGCCGGGCTACGCCTCGCAAACGACTTAGAAGCCGAAGACATTGAGGTGTTCACCGACTCTCAACTGGTCACATCCCACATCTCAGGCGAATATCAGGTCAAAAGCGAAGCCCTCGCCGAATACTTGGCCCTCGTAAAAGAAAGACTGACCCGATTCAGGAGCGCCAAAGTAAAACATATCCCAAGGGAACACATCTCTCGGGCAGAATTCCTATCAAAACTGGCGAGCACGAGAAAGAAGGGAGGTAACAAATCCGTAATCCAGGAAGTATTGCCAAAACCCAGTACCGAGACCTCATCTTCACTATCACTCGTAAGCGCAATTGGGGACGCGTCCTGTTGGATGACCCCCGCAATTGGGGTATGACAGATGCCCCTATTTAAGTTTCTTCAACCTGAGACATGAAGATTGAAAATCTTCGTTTTGATAGGGTGGAAGAGACTTAAATATCAGAAGACGCAAATTTTGGACCTAAGATACCAAAATTGCGAATGATGCAAGGATATCTTTACCAAGGGGATATCAAGAACTGACTCCGCTGGGGAAAAGAGATTGGGAAGGATGTCTCAATCCGTTTTAGGAAGAGAATCCGTTTTTTCTCTTCGGGAAAGCAAGTGTATGCTTCGCCGGGGAATGATAGCTTTGTGAGAAAAGCTTACCTATCGACATTATCGACTATCAGCATGGGGATAGACTTTTTTAATAATGCGAAGGTGAAAGGTATGAAACTGTATTACCGACTATCAGCATGGTGATAGACTTGACATGGTAAAAAGAGTTTCAAAGGTTCGGTTAATATTACCGACTATCAGCATGGTGATAGACATGTTTAATAATATAACCAGAACAAAAAGGTTACCGACTACCAGCCCCGTGATAGTGGTTCTGAAGACATGATCAATTATCAGCCGAGTGATAAAAATGATTCTGGAGACTTTGCTAGGGAAATTACTGGTTATTCAGCCTTGTGAACAGTAATAAGGCCCTGATTGTCACATGGTCTTCATGATTGATTTCTTTGAGAGGAAAAATCTTCTGAAAGAGACATTAGCTGCTCGGATGATGAGGCTATTGCTTATTGTTTGTTTTTCACGACTCTATTTGAGGAATCGGAATTTGAATCTCTGGTAAAGACAGGGTTCTATCCATGAATGAATTGGAAAGAAACAGTCAAACAAGACTTTGTACCCATGAGGAATGAACTCAACTGGGGATTTTCTCCTTTGTTTTGAGAGGAGAAAACTAAAGCAACCTTCTTCCACGAGGAATGATCTCAATGGGGAACTGGAGAAAGAAGATGTTCTTTCTGCTTATGGGTGACAACCTACTTGAGAGATGACACGCCCGTACCTGTTTCTTGTTTCTTCTTCTTTTTTCTTTTTTTTTTGCTTTTTCTCTCTCTTTTTTTTGTGATAGATATATCCTGAAAAAGTGATTTTAAGCAGACATTTGAAAAATGCAATGATGCATAAATGATGCAAATATGTATGAATGATGAATGTCATGAATGTCGCTTGCATGCTAACAATACTGACAGACAAAGAAGTATACTGGAGAGGGACCGACGTCTCAATACAACCAGATACTTGGCAAATGTTCTTCAACACGGTGTAGATAACACGGGTGATGAATGGTATTGCATGTTTTAAACTTCTCTGGGGATGATAAGCATCTTTTCTTATTGAGATGGAAGAACTTCTTCATTGGAGATAGAAAATCTTCGTCACTGGGGATAAAAGACCTTCTTCATTGGGAATAGAAGAGCTTCTTTACTGGGGATAGAAGAGCTTTTCCTATCATAATCTTTGATTCATCCTATGGAGATAGCTGTTGATGTTCCTTCGGTTGTTCACAACTTAAAGGAAAGTTTCGCTTTTATTTTGAAAAAGAAAAGTAAATTCATTTAAAACTTCTTTTTTTCCTTTTTTTTTCTTTCAAAAGTGAATAACACAATTAAAGCGTCATTTTGCATGCTAAAGGAAATTAGAGATTGCAAACAAATGGGCACAAGGCTCAAATTTATTTGATAGGATGGTAATCAGCTAAAGGCGTGATTCCATAGAGTATTTACAAAAGTTGGAAATGGTAATTATGCGGAAAAGGCTACATTGAAAGCAATAACCTCTATTTCCCCTAACAACTTTGAGTTCCAACTGTGCTTGTCGCTTCAGATTGGCGATGATTTGATCGTAGATCCTTTGATGGAAAAGACGATTCAGGTGACGAAGTACGGACTGATGCAGTTACTTTGTCATAAATCCTTAATTTTTGCCTAGATTGCCCTTTCAGGTTTTCAATCTACCAGGATGCATTTTTTCTGTTTATTGTCTCTAATTTTTGCCTAGATTGCCCTTTCAGGTTTTCAATCTACCAAGACGCTCATTTTTGCCTAAGTCGCCCTTTGCGGGTTTTCGACTTACCGAGCTGTTCTTTTGTATTTTTTAGACAAAGTATTTCTTGACTGCATCAGCATTCACAAGATGCGGGAGTTCATCACCATCCATGGTTGCAAGAGTCAGCCAAAGAGGCATTCACAGGATGTGTGTTGACTATCTTGGGTTTCATTGTCAGCCAAAGAGGTATCGAAGTAGATCCCGACAAAGTCAGAGCTATTCAAGAGATGCCTGCACCAAAAACTGAAAAGCAAGTAAGAGGATTTCTTGGACGATTAAACTATATCTCCAGATTTATCTCTCAAATGACTGCTTGACGATCTATTGGAGAAAGATCCAAAAGATGAGACTCTATACAACGGACTCGATATGCAGAATGATGTATGCAAAAAGAAATTTATGATTTTTTCCAAATATTTTAAAGATTATTTCCTTGCAAACATTTGAACACAAACTATTCTTTTATTGAATAAATGGGAAATGTTACAACATTGGAGCGTAGCTCCTTACAGAAGCAAATGATAAATAAAAAGCTAAACAATCCTAAGCATCTTCATCAGATGAAGAACCAAATGCATTGTGCAGCTTGAGCTTCATGATTTCTTTCCCATAGTGAGCTTTCAATTCGGCCTTTTCAGCTCTCAGCTTGTCAACAACATTCTTCCAATCATCAGGAGTCGGAGCGTTGCTTGTTGAGCCTTCCAGATTTTTCTTGCTTTCTTTGATGTACCTCTTGATTGCAGCGTCTTTCTGACGAATCTTCTCATCTTTGCTCATGAGCCATCCATCTTGGCAATAGAGAGTTTCTTCGTGATCTTTCACTCTTTTCTTCAACTTTCTATTTTCCACATCAGTTCTACGAAACTTTTCTTCCCAAGCGTCTTTCTCTATCCTCATCTTGGCTAAAGTGTCTTGGTGATCCTCCATAGCGGGAATGTTGGATCGTTGAGATACTGCAGGAAACATGGGTTTTTCATAAGCATAAGGCATTTGGAACTCCTTTGCTCTTTTCTTTACCCAGCAGGTGTAGGCGTCCATGGCAATGCAATTTCTTTCCTCACCTTTTTCTTTCCATCGGACGTCGTACCAAGCTCTCACCATTCTCGCTTTCAACCTTTTAGGATTATCCCCTTCTCGGTAGAAGTAACCTTCCACTGAGGGACCAACAAGTTTAACTGAATTTGCATACCCGAGTTGTCGTCGGGCTAGGACCGGATTGTAGTTAATTCCTCCTTGCGTACCAATGAGGGGTACGTTGGCGAACTCCCCACAACTATCAATGGTTTCCGTACCACAGCGAGCCAAGGTATACCAATGAATATCATTATTAGTAAGAGACATAAGTCTTCGAGGCCAACGCAAGCCTTCTCGGTTTTCTGTGAAAATAGGAGACTCAGGTAAGTGTGAAACAATCCATTTGAACAACAAAGGTGCACAACATACAATGATTCCACCGCCTTGGCGATTCCTATTATGGACAGAAAAATACATGTCACCAAGCAAAGTCGGAACAGGATTTCCAATCAGAAAGATCTTTATGGCATTGATATCAACAAAGTTGTCGACATTGGGAAACAGAACCAACCCATAGATGAGCAAGGCTAGTATAGCTTCAAAAGCTATCATGCTACCAGTTTCGATGAAATCAAAGGCTTTCTTTATTAGGAAGTGTGAAGTTAAACCCGGGAGGTTTCCTTTGGTAGTCCAATTACTTTGTACTTCAGACTTTTTCATGTGGATACTTGCTGCAATGACGTGTGACTTAGGAATGGCTTCCAAACCATTGAAGGGTATCTTGTCAGACACAGGAATACCTAAAAGATTGGCATATTTTTCCAAGGTCGGTACCAACTGGTAGTCTGGAAAGGTGAAACACCGGTAGACGGGATCATAGAACTGAACCAGAGTTTTGAGAAGTCCTTCATCAACATGAGTGTTCAGGATAGGCAAAAGCTTTCCATAACTTTTCCTAAAATTACAAGGATCTTGTACAGAAGATGCTAACTCTATCAGTCTTTCTACATCAGGTGCTTTGAAACTGTACTTTTTGGTATACCTTTTCTCCATAACTTAATCCTATAATGTTTGCAAAGAAAATTCTCTAAATTTTTTTGGAAAAGTCATGTTTTTTATGGAAAAAGATGGGTTTTCTAATGAATGTATGCATGCGTGGATGCATGGATGCCACATATTCAAACATGGTAAAGCAAACATGGTAGTTCAAACATGGTAACACTAACATGGTACTACAAATATGGTACACAAACATGGTAACGCAAACATGGTAACGCAAACATGGTAACGCATAAGTTCAAAGGTCCAAAGTCACGAGCATGAGGTCAGAGAACCAAAAATGAGATAGTTCTAGTTAATCACCTGCACAACATGTTCTACTGATACGTCAGAGTCTACATTTTTCTTTCGGATATTACCGGCTTTCCACAATTAAACTCATGAGCCAGCAATATTCTCAAGAAAAACTCATCTGAGTGTGGTTCTCCGCATGACAACTAATCCAAGTCTTCACCTGAATAGTTTCTGCACCACAACCTAATAAGGCCAGGATGGGTTGGGGTTCTACGACCAACTCAGCTTCTACAGTTCAATGAAAGTAATAATGTCTTCGCTACGAAACATGCTAAACATATATTACCAACAAGGAACCTCCACTGAGCGGAAGGATTCTCACGTACGCCTGCACATGACTATACCCTCCACCTAATTTCTTATGTGTACTTAATCCGGGTTAGGATTTGTCCATAATGTATCACTTGTAACAGAACCACGCAAGTAACAGAACCAGAACCACACATAAAATGAAATGAAAAATAAAGCAAATAGAATTAACCCTTCCTTTGGAAACAATAAAAAGATGGTCCCCAGTGAAGTCGCCATTTTTCTGTCGCGGGCGAAAAATCGTTTTGTTCCTCTTTTTTTGTGGGATGAGACACCTGATGCCTTCTTTGGGCTCGAGTGCTCAAAAAATGATTTTTCTTTTGTACCGACCAAACTTTTTATTATTTCCAAAAGAGGAAAAGGAAAAAAGCTGCAATAACCTAAAAGTGGGGGAGAGATCTTTGGGTAAGAGGGTTGGTTATATGAAGGGAAGGTATTAGCACCCAACGTATCTATAGTACTCTATAGGTTTCTTTGCTTTGTTTTTCATTCCATGTTACGGTGGAGGTTCTGTTGTGAAATAGGTGGGACCTAAGGTGTTTGTTTGATTATGCTCGCAAAGATCATCGCGATCCTCTGCATACATATCCCTTAGAGGGAATCAGAGCATCTGTAGCTCGGGGTCTACGGGTGCTAAGGTTTGAATGGTTTGAGGGAGAAGTTTTGCTCGCCAAGGATCGACCTTGTGCCTACGTATTCTCAAAGGGATGTTGAGAAAGTCAGAGCAATCGTAGTTCCCACTTATGCTAGTGGAAGCAAAGGAAAAAAGACAAATGTCATCTAAATGTTCGATGTATCTAATCTATATCATCATATACATCTGTTTGATTTTTGTTTGAAAATCTTTTCATTATAAGCCCGGGGCCATGCCACTTAGGGTGCTTTAGAATGATAAAGATGTTTTTGTTGTTTAACCAGCCTTGTGGCAAAAACTTTCAATGAAGTCAGCCTTGTGACAAAAAGTTTTGATTAATCAGCCAGCCTTGTGGCAAAAGTTTCAATGAAGTCAGCCTTGTGACAAAAACTTTGATTAATCAGCCAGTACGGTGGCAAAACGGTTTGATTGATTAGCCAGCCTTGTGGCAAAAAAAGTTTGATTGATTAGCCAGCCTTGTGGCAAAAAAAGTTTGATTGATTAGCCAGCCTTGTGGCAAAAAAAGTTTGATTGATTGATTGTTTGTGATGATATAGAAGAGATACTCCTATCATAGAGATGATAAATGTCTAATCTCCTAGGGTATTTGATTTGGATATTGGGGATGCTTATAAGAAGCCCGTGGGTCCTTGTACGAAGCCCAAGAGGAGGCTATCCGAGGGTCCTTGCATTGTAAGCCCAAGAGGAGGCTATGGGAGGGACAATCCAGGGTCCCTGCATTGTAAGCCCAAGAGGAGGCTATGGGAGGGTCACTCGTTTGTACAAAGCCCAAGGGGAGGCATGGTATAGTTGGTTTGAGTTCTTAGAGCGATTTCACCGGGAAACCATACTCTATGTCCTATCCTAAACTAAGGGAGATTCTTTGCACGAAGCCCAATAGGAGGCTATGGGGAACCTAGTGTTGTACTAAGTTGAACAAGCACACATATCACACATATGAACAAACATGAACAAGTATGAACAAACATGAACAGGTATGAACAATTATATATATATGACAGAGTGTGTGTATATAATGGAGTTTATGAAGGAAATATACCTGTAAGCATGATCCATTTGTATACACAGGGCTCGGGACTCACACTCGGGGAGAAGTCCACTTGAGTTTACTCAAAAACTATGTAAACAGGTATTTACAAAGGGCTTGGGACTTATACCTACATGGAGGCCCATGGTATTTTTTTGGGAAGATTTTAAAGAAACCTTCATTTTTGGTTTGTTATTCAAAGTTAAAAAAACAGATTGAGATATGTACAAAAATGTATGTGTACAATGAAATACCTAATTTCATGTACAGGAATGGGTATGTACAAAAGGGGCTTGGGACTTATACCTACGTGGAGGCCCGTGTTTTATTTTATAAAACATGGTTGATTGTTTATTTACAGACGCGTTGTTTGAAAAACTGTTTGAAAGTTTGTTTCGAAAGAAAGTTTATTGTTTAAAGAAAAAAAACTGTATAAAAGGAAAAAGGAGTGGGTCTTATACTCTCTAATATTCGAGAGGCCCCACATCGCTTTGAAAATCAATTGATCAATTAAAAAGATTTAATCAATAGTTTTCTTTGAAAAATCAAAAAGAAATGGTTTATCGTTTTTTTTCGAAAAAAAATCGCGATTGCTCGTTTTAAAATGATTCGAATTTGACAAAAGTCAACTTAATTAAGTTAAAATCAAATTTTAATGCTTAATTAAGACCTAAGTGGTTATGGTTTGATCACAAAGCTATTTACAAGTGATTAGGTTTGAAAATTAGATGAAAAACAATATTTAAAGTATTTAAAAGTACTTAAAAATGTATCATTTTAAACCTAATTAAAAACATATTAAATAAATCCTTTTTTGTGATTTTTTTTGATATTGTCAAAATATGTATATTAAATAAGAGGTGTGTAAAAAATGAATGAAAAATGAATTGATTTGATTGGTTAAATTAAATGATGAAGTTTGTTAAAAAATGAAAGAAAAATAGTGTCAAAAAAAATTGGTTTTGGTCCTACCAGGGTTTGAACCCACGCACCCACGCTTGCTGACCAAAACATGGACCAACTGAGCCACGCTCGTGGCTTGTTAAACATACGCGTTTTGTAAAATATATTTTAAATCAAGAATTTGAATTTTCCAAACCAAATCTGGCGCCAAGAACACAATCCTAACTGATTTTTGAATTTCTTCAAATCTGTGTTGTTTTGATCGATCAAAGGGTCTATCTCACTCGGTTTTGGACGAGGAACATGATGATGACCTTTAATTTCATTTATTTTTGCTCTAAGATGATTAATTCTCTGATGAACACGAAGAACCCTAATATGGCAAATCTTTGTGAAATCGTGTATGATCATGATATGATGCAATTGATTGAGGGTTATTATTCAGTGATGGTGCAGAAACAAGATGGTAACTCAGTTTTTCATTTATGATGCATGTATGATAGAGTTTGAAGTTCATGAGCACTTACCTCAAAAACGGCCAAGCTGGAGATTGAATTTTGCAAAGGAGGTGTTACAGATGTTGTTGCTCAATCTGGACAGCTTCAATGAACCTTATGGAAGGTATCTGGATGCTTGGAGTGAATTGAAAACACCTGGAGCAGTTGGAGGTACCCGATCTGCAGTTAAGCCTAAGTGTGAATCGAGCTCGATGATTCTGATGTTTCAGGTTGATGATGAGTGTTTGGATAGCTCATATGTGATATATGTGAGGTGTGGGAAGTGTTAATTTGGACAGAAATGATCTGGAATGAAAATTGGCATGATAAGGCTCTTCATGTGTTCATATGGAGGTTGAAGAGTGAATCTGAGTTTTGGGGTGATTTGGGGTGTGTGAGTGGTTCAAACACATCCCATATGATGTTTATGAGTTGCTAGAACCATCACTTTGGCCATAACTTCAAGGGTTTGGAGGTTGAGTTTTGTACCTCTTAGAAACTTAAGAAACTTGCATTCTAAGAAAGAAAGAGAAAGCCTATAATTTGTGAAGCTTTGGTGTCATTTTGAATGGAATTTGGACCTCTATTTATAGGCCAAAGAGTCTGAACTCAGAGCTTTGCAACTTGCTTCAAAGTTTGATGATTTGGCTTAAGGGATAGAAAGGAATCTTTCACATTTAATGCATATGGTTAAAAGTAACTAAACCATGGTTACTTCTCTAAGCTTCTTATCTCTTTCCATTCTGATCTCAAACCAGAAATATCTTTCAATTATTGCCTCTATGTGTCATCAATTGGATCATTTGGTAGAATAGTGCATAACTTTGGTAAAAATGGCATGAAATTCTAAGTGAAAAGTTCACTAATGTCAAAATTCAAAACCATGGCTACACTCCATATTTTTCCATGCTCTTGGACATTTTGGAAAGCTCATATTACACACTTCAAAACCCTAGTTGAAAGCTTCTTCAATATCTTTAAGGAAGTGGGTGAAAAAGATCCATGAACTTTGAGAAAAATGAAGTTTTAAGTGAAGTTTTCAAAAAGTACCAACTTTGAAGCTCCATATCTCTTAAATGGTTGATCTTATGAAAAAACATTATATGTGTCAAAGTTGTTCATTGGATCAAAATCTACAACTTTCATATTGGAAGTTTTTTTCAGTTTGTAGGTGAAATTTTGAGTTATTCCCTTCCAAAGTTTGGAAAAAACCATGAAAAAACACTTAGAAATTTTTCTAAGTATGGAAAGTCAAACTTTTGACTTTTGATTCTTGGCTGATTTTCTTGATTTTTCTTGATCAAATGACTTCATATATCATATATTGATGATTCAAAACTTCAAAAGTCATGGTTGACCAAAATTCTCCAAAAGTCAATGGTTATCTTGTACAGTTGACTTTTTCAGACGAATCGCGTTTCTGGAGATTTCAAATGAAACAGGCTATCCTCACCAAATGAATGGCATGAATGGATCACATTGAAGCATTAGAGGTTATTGAGCCATGGTTTGAGTTGTGGCACCATGTCCTGATTAAAAGGTCAGTTGTTCAGTGAATTAGGTCAAAAACCCTAATTGTCGACCTGATGAAATTGATGACTGTGGATCTTGAATTGAGATGCAATTTCCATTGGATGTTGTCATAGGGATTATTTGAGGATGATTGAAACCTTTGATTGACTTCCTGGGGATTTTTAGGGTTTCCCAAATGTGATCCCTGATTTCAGTCCCTGATAGTTCAAAACCCTAATCTGATGATTTGAAATTTCTCTGTTGATCAATCCTTGTGTAGGAGATGTCTTGAGCCAATGGATTAGGTCAAAATGATATACTTGGGGTCTTGAGGTCATGTCCCAAGTCATTGGGTCAAATCCTGAGCAAAAGTTAGGAGTATGCTATCTTCAGTCAAAACCCTAATTTGGTTGATTCAGTGCTTTTGTGCTTGTTGAAATGAATCTTTGGGGACCAAATGTTGATTGTTGATGAAGATGGTTCATTTGAGATGAAGGGAGAACAAAACCCTAATTTATTGTTGCTTGTACTGATGAGTGATTTCTTGTTTAAATCCTGCTGAGTCACAAGTAGCAAACACAAGCTATGCAATTTGTTAGAGATGCAAATGATGCATATGCAAATGATATGAGGTGGTATCTTAGGTCAAAAATTGGGGTATGACAATTATTTCCTTGCAAACATTTGAACACAAACTATTCTTTTATTGAATAAATGGGAAATGTTACAACATTGGAGCGTAGCTCCTTACAAAAGCAAATGATAAATAAAAAGCTAAACAATCCTAAGCATCTTCATCAGACGAAGAACCAAATGCATTGTGCAGCTTGAGCTTCATGATTTCTTTCCCATAATAAGCTTTCAACTTGGCCTTTTCGGTCCTCAGCTTGTCAATCACATTCTTCCAGTCGTCAGGAGTTGGAGCGTTGCTTGTTGAGCCTTCAAGCTTTTTCTTGCTTTCTTTGATGTACCTCTTGATTGCAGCGTCTTTCTGACAGATCTTCTCATCTTTGCTCATGAGCCATCCATCTTGACAATAAAGAGTTTCTTCGTGATGTTTCACTCGTTTCTTCAACTTTCTATTTTCCACATCAGTTCTACGAAACTTTTCTTCCCAAGCGTCTTTTTCTATCCTCATCTTAGCCAAAGTGTCTTGGTATTCCTCCATAGTGGGAATGTTGGGTCGTTGAGACACTGTAGGAAACATGGGTTTTTCATAATCATAAGGCATTTGAAACTCCTTTGCTCTTTTCTTTACCCAGCAGGTGTAGGTGTCCACGGCAATGCAATTTCTCGCCTCACCTTTTTCTTTCCATCGGACGTCGTACCAAGCTCTCACCATTCTTGTTTTCAACCTTTGAGGATCATCCCCTTCTTTGTAAAAGTATCATTCCACTGCGAGACCAAAGGGTTTAGCTGAATTTGCATACCCGAGTTGTCGTCGGGCTAAGATCGGATTGTAGTTAATTCCTCCTTGTGTACCAATGAGGGGTACGTTGGCGAACTTTCCGCAACTGTCAATGGTTTCTGTACCACAGCGAGCCAAGGTATACCAATGAATATCATGATTAGTAAGAGACATAAGTCTTCGAGGCCAACGCAAGCCTTCTCGGTTTTCCGTGAAGATAGGAGACTCAGGTAAGTGTGAAACAATCCATTTGAACAACAGAGGTGCACAACATACAATGATTCCACCGCCTTGGCGATTCCTATGATGGACAGAGAAATACATGTCACCAAGCAAAGTCAGAACAGGATTTCCAATCAGAAAGATCTTTATGGTGTTGATATCAACAAAGTTGTCGACCTTGGGAAACAGAACTAACCCATAGATGAGCAAGGCTAGTATAGCTTCAAAAGCTATCATGCTACCAGTTTCGATGAAATCAAAGGCTTTCTTTATTAAGAAGTGTGAAGTTAAACCCGGGAGGTTTCCTTTGGTAGTCCAATTACTCTCTACTTCAGACTTCTTCAAGTGGATACTTGCTGCAATGACGTGTGACTTAGGAATGGTTTCCAAACCATTGAAGGTATTTTATCAGACACAGGAATACCCAAAAGATTGGCATATTCTTCCAAGGTCGGTACCAACTGGTAGTCTGGAAAGGTAAAACATCGGTAGACGGGATCATAGAACTGAACCAGAGTTTTGAGAAGTCCTTCATCAACATGAGTGTTCAGGATAGGCAAAAGCTTTCCATAACTTTTCCTAAAATCGGAAGGATCTTGTACAGAAGATGCTAACTCTCTTAGTTTTTCCACATCAGGCGCTTTGAAACCGTATTTATTGGTATGCCTCTTTACCTCTTCCATAACTTAATCCTAATGTTTGCAAAGAAAATTTCTCTAAATCTTTGGAAAAATCATGTTTTTTTTTTTATGGAAAAAAGATGGTTTTTTTTTTAATGAATGTATGAATGCGTGGATGCATGAATGCCACATATTCAAACATAGTAAAACAAACATGGTAATACGAACATGGTAACGCAAACATGGTACACAAACATGGTAACACAAACATGGCACACATAGGTTCAAAGGTCCAGCGTCACGAGCATGAGGTCAGAGAACCAAAAATGGGATAGTTCTAGTTAATCACCTGCACAACATGTTCTACTGATACGTTAGAGTCTACATTTTTCTTTCGGATATTACCGGCCTTCCACAATTAAACTCATGAGCCAGCAATATTCTCAAGAAAAGCTCGTCTGAGTGTGGTTCTCCGCATGACAACTATCCAAGTCTTCACCTGGATCGTTTCTGCACCACGTCCTAATAAGGCCAGGATGGGTTGGGGTTCTACGGCCAACTCAGCTTCTACAGTTCAATGCAGCAATAATGTTTTCGCTACGAAACATGCTAAACATATATTACCAACAAGGAACCTCCACTGAGCGGAAGGATTCTCACGTACGCCTGTACATGACTATACCCTCCGCCTAATTCTTATGTGTACTTAATCCGGGTTAGGAGTTGTCCATAATGTATCACTTGTAACAGAACCACACAAGTAACAGAACCAAAGAATCACACATGTAACAAGAATTGAAAAACAATAATTAGAAATAACCCTTCCTTTGGAAACAATAAAAAGATTGTCCCCAGTGACGTCGCCATTTTTCTGTCGCGGGCGAAAAATCGTTTATCCTTTTTTTTTCGGGATGAGACACCTGGTGCCTTCTTTGGGCTCGAGTGCTCATAAAAAATGATTTTTCTTTTGTTCCGACCAAACTTTTTATTATTTCCAAAGGAGGAAAAGGAAAAAAGCTGCAATAACCTAAAAAGTGGAGGAGAGATCTTGGGTAAGAGGGTTGGTTATACGAAGGGAAGGTATTAGCACCCAACGTATCTATAGTACTCTATAGGATTCTTTATTGTTTTTCATTCTATGTTATGGTGGAGGTTCTGTTGTGAAATAGGTGGGACCTAAGGTGTTTGTTTGATTATGCTCGCAAAGATCATCGCGATCCTCTGCATACATATCCCCTATAGGGAATCAGAGCATCTGTAGCTCGGGGTCTACGGGTGCTAAGGTTTGAGTGGTTTGAGAGAGAATTTTTGCTTGCCAAGGATACGACCTTGTGCCTACATATTCTCAAAGGGATGTTGAGAAAGTCAGAGCAATCGTAGTTCCCACTTATGCTAGTGGAAGCAAAGGAAAAGAGACAAATGTCATCTAAATGTTCGATGTATCTAATCTATATCATCACATACATCTGTTTGATTTTTGTTTGAAAATCTTTTCATTATAAGCCCTGGGCCATGCCACTTATGGTGCTTAGAATGATAAAGATGTTTTTTAGCCAGCCTTGTGGCAAAAACTTTCAATGAAGTCAGCCTTGTGACAAAAAGTTTTGATTAATCAGCCAGCCTTGTGGCAAAAGTTTCAATGAAGTCATCCTTGTGACAAAAACTTTGATTAATCAGCCGGTACGGTGGCAAAAAGGTTTGATTGATTAGCCAGCCTTGTGGCAAAAAAGAGTTATTTGATTGATTGATTGTTTGTGATGATATAGATGAGATACTCCTATCATAGAGATGATAAATGTCTAATCTCCTAGGGTATTTGTTTTGGATATTGGGGATGCTTATAAGAAGCCCGTGGGTCCTTGTACGAAGCCCAAGAGGAGGCTATCCGGGGGTCCTTGCATTGTAAGCCCAAGAGGAGGCTATGGGAGGGACAATTCAGGGTCCTTGCATTGTAAGCCCAAGAGGAGGCTATGGGAGGGACAATTCAGGGTCCTTGCATTGTAAGCCCAAGAGGAGGCTATGGGAGGGTCACTCGTTTGTACAAAGCCCAAGGGGAGGCATGGTATAGTTGGCTTGAGCTCTTAGAGCGATTTCACCGGGAAACCATACTCTATGTCCTAACCTAAACTAGGGAGATTCTTTGCACGAAGCCCAATAGGAGGCTATGGGGAACCTAGTGTTGTACTAAGTTGAACAAGCACACATATCACACATATGAACAAACATGAACAAGTATGAACAAACATGAACAGGTATGAACAATTATATATATGACAAAGTGTGTGTATATAATGGAGTTTATGAAGGAAATATACCTGTAAGCATGATCCATTTGTATACACGGGGGCTCGGGACTTATACTCGAGGAGAGGTCCACTTGAATTTATTCAAAGCTATGTAAACAAGTATTCACAAAAGGGCTTGGGACTTATACCTACATGGAGGCCCATGTTTTATTTGCAAAACATGGTTGATTGTTTTATTTACAGACGCGTCGTTTGGAAAAAACCGTTTGAAAGTTGTTTTGAAAGAAGTTTTCTGTTTGAAGAAACTGAAACTGTACAAAGGCAAAGGTATGTACAAAAGGGGCTTGGGACTTGTACCTACATGGAGGCCCATGGTATATTGAAAAGTTTTGTTGCTTTGAAGTTTTGTTGATTTTAAAATGATTTGAAAATTGTTTGAAAAGGTTTTATTTTGAAGAAGTTTTATTGTTTTGAAAAAAACTGTACAAAAAGAAAAGAAATGGGACTTACACTCTCTAATATTCGAGAGGCCCCACTTCGTTTTGAAAATCAATTGATCAATCAAAAAAAGATTTAACCAATAGTTCTTTTGAAAAGAAAAATAAAAAAGAAATGGTTATCGTTTTGAAAAGAATCGTGATCGCTTGTTTTAAAACGATTTTGAATTTAAAAGAAATCAACTTAATTAAGTTAAAACAAGTTTTAATGCTTAATTAAGACCTAAGTGATTAGGGTTTGATCACAAAAAATATTTACAAGTGATTATGTTTGAAAAAATCAAATAAAACAATATTTAAAGTATTTAAAAATACCTAAAAAACATGTCATTTTAAACCTAATTAAAAATGTATTAAATAAATCTTTTTTGATGATTTTTTTTGGTATTCATAAAATATGTATATTAAACAAAGAGTGTGCAAAAAATGAAGTGAAAATAATGAATTTTGATTGGTTAAATTAATTGATGAAGTTATGAAGAAAAATAAGAAAAATAGTGATAAAAATTGGGTTTTGTCTCCACAAGGACTTGAACCCACGCCCTCATGCTTGCCAATCAAAACAATGACCAACTGAGCTGTGTCATACCCCAAATTTGTCCTACCCTTTCTAATTCTAACTGGCTGAAGCTTCATATGTCATTTGCATATTTCCATTAGGGCAATAACATGACTCATGCATTCATTAACCAATAATCTAGCATGGGATCTGTAAGTTTAAGAGAGCGCCTAAGAGGGGGGGGGGGGGTGAATTAGGTTTTCAAAGATTTATCCGGTTTTTAGAATACTTGTACTTATTTTTTGGTTAAGTGTTTGAAGGTTTTTGAATGGTTCTTTTCTTTTCTTGGTAATAGTGATGAAAGCGGTAAAATGCGGAAAAGTAAAGAACACAATGATGTATACTGGTTCCCCTCACAATCCGAGAGTACTCCAGTCCCCTTTCAACATGAAAGAGATTTTACTATTGTTAGATCTTTGTACAAGCCTACACCAAGACTCCTCCTACAATCTTCTAACAAAACCACCAAGAACAATCCTCTTGGATTTTTCACTAACTTGTTTCCAACAATCCTGGACAACAAGATCTCAATTACCAAGAACAATCCTCTTGGATTTACTATCTTGATTATGAGAACAATCTTCTCACTAATCAAGAACCCTTGCTTTCAACAATCCTGAATAGCAAGTCAATAATAATGAATATATTTGAGTAGAAATGTTAATGAACATATATCAATCTATAAGATTGATCTTCTCTTTCAAGCAAGACAATTTACAATGATATAATAGTGCTCAAGTGTTTATGTATGAATGAGAAACTTTTCTAACAATGTGTAGAAAAAGTTTCAATGAAAGTTAAAGTATGAAACACTTGTATCAAAATATATGATGAAAATATATGATCAAAAAGGTGGTAAATTGTAATGAAAGAGGTTGCATTTAAATCTGAAGTTTATGGTATTTATAGGTGACTATATGCCTCTTAGAATGGTTGCATATTGATAGAACAATGCAATGGTTAAAGGTTTGAAAGATAAATTGGTTTGGGACAGATTCAACATGAAAAGTTGCCACTGGTTCAGGTGTAACCGGTTACCTAAAGCATGTAACCGGTTACATGGTTACGTTACAGCCCAGAAATTCAAAAACACGATCATGTAACCGGTTACCTAAAATGATGTAACCGGTTACATCAAGTAAAAATGCCCAGAAATAGCTACTGCCAGCAATGTAACCGGTTACATGAATGTTGGTAACCGGTTACCTCAACTCAAAGGGTAAAAAAGCATGTTTTTCAAGATGGGAAACTTATGCCATGCATATATGAGTTTGGGCATGCATATGTATGAAAGTTTATATGATTTTTTGAGCACTAAGGAATATCAATGTAAAAGTATTTAACTTGTACCATTATGACTTGAAGATCAATCAACCAAAGCTATTCTTCATGAAAGTTGCAATCTTGATCCATAGCTTATTTGATCTTTTTGCTCATCCTTTATTGATGCATACTTATGATAGTTGTCTTCATCAAAACATAGTATTGTAGAAGCTTGCCTTCACATTCTCCCCCTTTTTGATGATGACAACCTTTGAAATATGAAGTGTAATGCTCTTATGTGAATGCTCCCCCTAAATTTGATAACTCCCCCTTGATCAAAGCTCTCCCTTGATTTTTGAGAATATTATTTCTTTATGGCTGCAAATGTTAGAGACAAGCAAGCATACACATATACACGAATGTTTTTTCCCATCCTTTTTGATAATGACAAAGGGGGAGAAGATATTTGTGTATATGTGTATGCTTGCTTGTCTCTAACATTTGCAGCCATAAAGAAATAATATTCTCAAAAATCAAGGGAGAGCTTTGATCAAGGGGGAGTTATCAAATTTAGGGGGAGCATTCACATAAGAGCATTACACTTCATATTTCAAAGGTTGTCATCATCAAAAAGGGGGAGAATGTGAAGGCAAGCTTCTACAATACTATGTTTTGATGAAGACAACTATCATAAGTATGCATCAATAAAGGATGAGCAAAAAGATCAAATAAGCTATGGATCAAGATTGCAACTTTCATGAAGAATAGCTTTGGTTGATTGATCTTCAAGTCATAATGGTACAAGTTAAATACTTTTACATTGATATTCCTTAGTGCTCAAAAAATCATATAAACTTTCATACATATGCATGCCCAAACTCATATATGCATGGCATAAGTTTTCCATCTTGAAAAACATGCTTTTTTACCCTTTGAGTTGAGGTAACCGGTTACCAACATTCATGTAACCGGTTACATTGCTGGCAGTAGCTATTTCTGGGCATTTTTACTTGATGTAACCGGTTACATCATTTTAGGTAACCGGTTACATGATCGTGTTTTTGAATTTCTGGGCTGTAACGTAACCATGTAACCGGTTACATGCTTTAGGTAACCGGTTACACCTGAACCAGTGGCAACTTTTCATGTTGAATCTGTCCCAAACGAATTTATCTTTCAAACCTTTAACCATTGCATTGTTCTATCAATATGCAACCATTCTAAGAGGCATATAGTCACCTATAAATACCATAAACTTCAGATTTAAATGCAACCTCTTTCATTACAATTTACCACCTTTTTGATCATATATTTTCATCATATATTTTGATACAAGTGTTTCATACTTTAACTTTCATTGAAACTTTTTCTACACATTGTTAGAAAAGTTTCTCATTCATACATAAACACTTGAGCACTATTATATCATTGTAAATTGTCTTGCTTGAAAGAGAAGATCAATCTTATAGATTGATATATGTTCATTAACATTTCTACTCAAATATATTCATTATTATTGACTTGCTATTCAGGATTGTTGAAAGCAAGGGTTCTTGATTAGTGAGAGGATTGTTCTCATAATCAAGATAGTAAATCCAAGAGGATTGTTCTTGGTAATTGAGATCTTGTTGTCCAGGATTGTTGGAAACAAGTTAGTGAAAAATCCAAGAGGATTGTTCTTGGTGGTTTTGTTAGAAGATTGTAGGAGGAGTCTTGGTGTAGGCTTGTACAAAGATCTAACAATAGTAAAATCTCTTTCATGTTGAAAGGGGACTGGAGTACTCTCGGATTGTGAGGGGAACCAGTATACATCATTGTGTTCTTTACTTTTCCGCATTTTACCGCTTTCATCACTATTACCAAGAAAAGAAAAGAACCATTCAAAAACCTTCAAACACTTAACCAAAAAATAAGTAAAAGTATTCTAAAAACCGGATAAATCTTTGAAAACCTAATTCACCCCCCCTCTTAGGCGCTCTCTTAAACTTACAATTGGCATCAGAGCAAGTTATAGGTAACTTGTTCCTAAAGATCCAGAATGGCTTCCGCAAATCAAAATCCAGTTTTCAAAGATGGTGGTTCTAACAACAAGCCTCCATTATTTTGTGGTGAATACTTTGACTTTTGGAAAATCCGAATGAAGGCTCACTTAGAAGCACAAGGAGAAGAAGTATGGGAAGCAGTCCCAAATGGTCCCTTTGTTCCTACAACTGTTGTCGATGGTGTTGAATCAAAAAAGCTTAAAGTTTCATGGAATGATGATGATAGAAAGAAGGTTCTTGCTGACAAAAAGGCGGTCAATCTTCTTCAAGGTGCTCTTAGTATGGATGAATTTTTCCGAGTATCGGCATGTACAACAGCAAAGGAAATATGGGATACTCTTGTAGAAACTCATGAAGGTACCACCGAAGTTAAAAGATCAAGATTGAATACCTTAAGTCAAGAATACGAACTGTTTAGAATGAAGCCCAGAGAAACTATTCTCGAATTGCAAAAACGATTCGTTCATTTGACAAATCACTTGAAGGCACTTGGTAAGACCCTCACTAGCGAAGAACTAAATCTAAAGGTGCTTAGATCTTTAACAAGAGAATGGCAACCGAAAGTAACGGCGATATCCGAGAAAAAGAATCTATCAAAGATGACTTCTGCAACATTGTTCGGTAAACTTCAAGAATATGAAACAGAACTCGGAAGACTTGAAATACATGAAATTCAAATAAAAGATTCAAAAGATATTGCCTTGAAGACAAGAGTCAAGCATCATGATAGCAATCAAGAGGATGAATCCACTAGTGAAGAAGATAATGAGTTTATCAAAAAGTTTGAAAAATTTCTAAGAAAAGAAAGGAAAAAGGAGATCATTAAAGAGGAAGCACCAACAAGGAAGATTAAGTGCTTTGAATGTGGAGAAAGAGGACATGTCAAAAGTGAATGCCCTAAACTTGAAAAGAAGAACAAATACTTCAAGAAAAATAAGGATAAAAAATCAAAGAAAGCATATGTAGCATGGGATGACAATGAAATAAGTTCATCTTCAGATGAAGAACATGTGAATCTTGCATTGGTAGCAACACACCATTCTGATGATGAAGACAATGAGGTTAGTAATGAATTTTCTCTTTTTGATAATGATGTTCAAGATGCTATAAATGAATTATTGAATGAATGCAAAATCTTGTATAAAACCGTATCAACTCAAAAGAAACAAATAAAAACTCTTGAAGAGAAAATGGATACCATGCAGAAAGATTTTGATGTTGAAAAGAAACAATATGTTGATAAAATAGAACAAAAATATATATGTAATAAATGTGAATCACTTTCTTTTCAAATTGTTCAATTAAAGAGAGTCCTTGAAAGGTATGAAAAAGGACAAATTGGGTTGGAAGGTGTCCTTAGGCAACAAAGATTCCCTAATGATAAAAGTGGTCTTGGATATGCAAAGTCTAACAAACCAAGTACTAGTAAAACTATCTTTGTGAAGGCAAGTGAACAATTCAACAAATTGGATAAAGCACAAAAGGTTCATCATCATCCTAAAAGGTTTCCTAAAAAGAAACCATATGTTCCTAGATATAAAAGCAATTTTGTTCCTACTTGTTTTTATTGTGGTATTGTTGGCCATACACCTAATGCCTGCTATGTAAGAAATTTCAGTGTGGCAAATGGTCATTATGTGTGGGTTAAGAAAGGAACTAACTATGATGGACCCAAAGCACATTGGGTACCAAATCAAACTTAATTTGTTTTGTAGGTTTGCTTGAGGACCACTTAAAATCTATGTTGTTTTTTGATAAGTGGTGGTTCTAAGCATTTGATGGAAGATCTAAACTAACTTTCAAATCTAGTTATAAAGTCCAAGGGTGATTTCACATATGGAGAATACCTTAAAGGAAGAATTCTTGGCATTGACGAAGTTGGATCACTAATTTTCATATCAATTGAAGATGTACTTTATGTTGAAAGACTAAAGCAAAATCTTCTAAGCAAAAGTCAACTTTGTGACAAAAAAGCTTCAAAATAATATTCACCAAAGATGAATGTTTGATGAAGTCACTCATGAGGTAAAACTCATAGGTAAAGAATTAATTGTGTTCATATTTTATAATAATTTATCTTTTTCCCATCCTTTTTGATAATGACAAAGGGGGAGAAGATATTTGTGTATATGTGTATGCTTGCTTGTCTCTAACATTTGCAGCCATAAAGAAATAATATTCTCAAAAATCAAGGGAGAGCTTTGATCAAGGGGGAGTTATCAAATTTAGGGGGAGCATTCACATAAGAGCATTACACTTCATATTTCAAAGGTTGTCATCATCAAAAAGGGGGAGAATGTGAAGGCAAGCTTCTACAATACTATGTTTTGATGAAGACAACTATCATAAGTATGCATCAATAAAGGATGAGCAAAAAGATCAAATAAGCTATGGATCAAGATTGCAACTTTCATGAAGAATAGCTTTGGTTGATTGATCTTCAAGTCATAATGGTACAAGTTAAATACTTTTACATTGATATTCCTTAGTGCTCAAAAAATCATATAAACTTTCATACATATGCATGCCCAAACTCATATATGCATGGCATAAGTTTCCCATCTTGAAAAACATGCTTTTTTACCCTTTGAGTTGAGGTAACCGGTTACCAACATTCATGTAACCGGTTACATTGCTGGCAGTAGCTATTTCTGGGCATTTTTACTTGATGTAACCGGTTACATCATTTTAGGTAACCGGTTACATGATCGTGTTTTTGAATTTCTGGGCTGTAACGTAACCATGTAACCGGTTACATGCTTTAGGTAACCGGTTACACCTGAACCAGTGGCAACTTTTCATGTTGAATCTGTCCCAAACCAATTTATCTTTCAAACCTTTAACCATTGCATTGTTCTATCAATATGCAACCATTCTAAGAGGCATATAGTCACCTATAAATACCATAAACTTCAGATTTAAATGCAACCTCTTTCATTACAATTTACCACCTTTTTGATCATATATTTTCATCATATATTTTGATACAAGTGTTTCATACTTTAACTTTCATTGAAACTTTTTCTACACATTGCTAGAAAAGTTTCTCATTCATACATAAACACTTGAGCACTATTATAGCATTGTAAATTGTCTTGCTTGAAAGAGACGATCAATCTTATAGATTGATATATGATCATTAACATTTCTACTCAAATATATTCATTATTATTGACTTGCTATTTAGGATTGTTGAAAGCAAGGGTTCTTGATTAGTGAGAGGATTGTTCTCATAATCAAGATAGTAAATCCAAGAGGATTGTTCTTGGTAATTGAGATCTTGTTGTCCAGGATTGTTGGAAACAAGTTAGTGAAAAATCCAAGAGGATTGTTCTTGGTGGTTTTGTTAGAAGATTGTAGGAGGAGTCTTGGTGTAGGCTTGTACAAAGATCTAACAATAGTAAAATCTCTTTCATGTTGAAAGGGGACTGGAGTACTCTCGGATTGTGAGGGGAACCAGTATACATCATTGTGTTCTTTACTTTTCCGCATTTTACCGCTTTCATCACTATTACCAAGAAAAGAAAAGAACCATTCAAAAACCTTCAAACACTTAACCAAAAAATAAGTACAAGTATTCTAAAAACCGGATAAATCTTTGAAAACCTAATTCACCCCCCCTCTTAGGCGCTCTCTTAAACTTACAAGATCAAGGATTTTGAAAGCTTAGGGCTTCCTAATCATATTGAGGTGTGCATGTCAATCAAATTTCTATTCTTCTGGCGTTTCAAGCGGTAGAGTGTGAGATTAGGGTTTATTTCCCTATGGTGGATCCAAGCTATGGTCTTCAGTTATTGTGATAGAGCCTAACAGAGCTTCCAACTGAGGATCATTGAATTAGGCTCTCTCATTCGTGACTTCTTCAGAACATTACTCTTATGTTGAGCACAAGGTGTTGAACTTAAAGGGGAAGTATGTTAATTTCTTGATGCACAAGTCCGAATTAGGATGATGACTCCAATAAAATTGGGTCCATTGAAGTTGCAAGTCGACTGGAACGTTATTCATCAAGATTCAAAGTGGGTTTGCATTCAAAGATAAGTGTGAGGTTCTTAAGTAGTTGCATGGGATGGTTGATGAAAGTTATAAGATTTAAGTCCACCATAATGCACTTGCAAGAGTTTACCATTAAATCAAGTTCCATTCATTTCATGAGCCATTGGTCTACAAAAGAGATTGAAGTTCTAATTGAAAGCGCATCTTTGATTCAAGGCCTATTCGAGCATTCATGGTTCAAGTGCTATTCAAGTGTATTCATGTTCAGACTTTTTATCAAAAAACCAAACCCAAGTCTTATTGCAAGTGAAGCTACAAACAAGGACAAAATGAGAGTACTACAAAAAGAAGATGGAAGTATAAAAAATTCATACTAAAAAAGGAGTCTCCATTGCAATTGTCCAACTCGTTACAAGAAATTCATTCAAAAGTCTCACCATTAGAATTCAATTCCAATTCACACCTCCATCCAAAACTTTGCCAAAAAAAGGGTTGCAAAAAGATTCAAACATCCAAACATCTCAAATACAATTCAAAATCCATTTACATTTCATTACAAAAATCCATTTTCATACAAGTTACATAACTTACAACAAAACTAATGTTTTTTGTTTAAGTCTTTTGTTCCTAATCCTAAACTTCCTTCTTCAAAACTTCAAGCCAATGCTCCTTCACTTTTCTGCATGCACCATGTATACATCCATAAGGTAACAAACAGACCTGCACCACAACAAAAATCAGTTCCAATCAGTTCATAAACCCAAATACTAACCTACATTACATTATTCAAACCAATTCATGTTAGAGAAAATCATTTCAGTTCACTAAATGCCACAGTCAAACACATTCAGCCCCATGCATTCAAACACATCCCACACAATACAGAAAACTAAGTTCAAACCACAAGCCACACAATAAGCCAGGCCAGTATGCATATGTTCACATCAATCAGCATGCTAACATCTAACAGCATATTCTACAAAACAAAACCAAAACAGAATCACATAACCATAGTCTAACCATATCTCAAACTAACTCCAACAGACTATATGCCAATCCACAACCTATAACCTTCCTTCTATTTTCCTAACATCCTAACAGTATAACTATTTCTTTTTACTAACATTCATAACTGACTTTCTAACAACACCATACCAATACAAAAACTTGCAGCCATACAAAGAAAAACTTAATTTCCTTAACAACCATTCAAACGTAAACTGTAGCATTCGAACCGTCGTGCTATACCAAAACAGCCAGCTACTTACAGAGTTTCCTAGTGCAGTCTTATTGTCTTTCCGGTCCTCTCACCGCTGCCAGGATCAAGCGGTTTTCGGTACCAAACCACGGGTTATTGCTATGAACTTCTTCATCATTCAAAACTTCATCATGTGCTGCAAGTGAACGTTATAGCCCTGTTTCAATCAATAGATCCAGCCCTGCACCAGTAAAGAAAAAGCATTCAAATCATGTAGCTGCATAACAGAATCTAAAGAAAACCACATAGAGAATCTAGACAGCAAAAAAGAGATCATCCATAAATTCATGGTTATATTGTACAGGAGCATTATTGAGTCAAAAAAATCAGGAAACAGAATCCAATTACCTCTATGTGATGCTGCAAGCTGCGCTCCTAGTCCCACATCCAAGAAATCGAAAAAACATGCTGCCAATCACATTCTAAGCTCCACATTCAAGAAATCATCTCTATTCATCGATCACTCATCATATATAAACATCCAATTCTCCACCATTTTCTCCACACAATCAACTTCATCTTCAATTCTCTCCCTTCATCCCAGCCATTCTTCAAACTTCATCACCACCTTCACATTCTTCATCCTCTCCACAATTCTGAATCCACACCATTCATCCACCATAACCTTCATCATCATCTTCTTCTCTCTACACTTTCCTCCAATCCTCAATCTCTTCACTCTTCTCAATCCCCTTCATCTTCCTCATCACACCACAATTCACAGATTTCAAACTGCATCATCTTCACTTCCCTCCACCAACCTTCATTACTCATCTCCACAACAACACACATAGGAATCAAGAGAAAATCAAAACAGAAGAGAAGAAGAAAGGAGATTCACAAAAAAGGAAACGAGAGAAATCAAGAACTCACCATTGAATCTTCTCCTTCGCGCTTCATTCTTCAATTCACAGGGCCCTCCAATCATCTTCAACCAATCTTCTTCATCAGCAAAACAACAGATTCAGAACGTAACAAGAATCGGGAAGAACCTCGAACTGAAAAACGTAACAAACCTCTCTTCGAGCTTCCTCTCTGAATTCACACATTCTTCAACCACCGGTCTTCTTCAATTCATCATCGCAAAACATCTTCAATTAACTTCTGAATCTCCATCTGCGATGCGCAACGGTATCATCTTCCTATCGCAAATCCACCATGTTCATCTATCATTCACTCTTGAACAATATTCATTCATCAAGAACAAGCTTCAGCAAAAAACTCTTCACAACCTCCAATCCGTGAATCTCCATTCGAGAAATTCCTCTCAATCTTCGATATCAGAAAATCTCCAGAGGCTTCAACTTCAATCTTCGCATATTACGGAGAGACGAGTGACGTGAAGGGATGAGCTGATGGAGTGTCCGGTCGTTCATGGAGGATAAGGGAGAGGCGAATCGGAGAGTCTGCCTTCGGCCGCCGTTGCGTTTCGCGAAGGGGAGGAAGCTTCTCAAAGAAGCTGATGCGCCACAAGTAACGAAACCCTAATCTCCTTTGTCATTTTTTCCTTTTATTATTATCATTTTTTATTAAATCTGAAAATTGAACAAACAAAACACCTGTTTGGAATTAACAAAAAAATCTGGTACTGGATCAATAAACTTTGGGCCAAACGAAGTTGCTAATCATTACCCCCTTAAGCCCACGCACCATTATTTTAGTCATGCTGAATCTGTAATAATAAAAAACCTGTTGGGCTATTGAATGGGCCCTGCGCCAATTACTGACTGCACCACTATTTTTAGTTAAACCTCCTGACTCTATTGTTTTTCATATTAGAATCTAGTCTTCTCTTGACATAGTTTTGTTTCTTTTTTTAGATGAAAACATGATAAAACCTTTAATATTTTGTTAGATTTCTAGGTGATCTTTGACATTAGAAAACTCATAAAAATAGTAGTTTTTTGTTGTTATTTTGCACTTAATTTTGATTTGTGTCTTATGTGCTTTTGTGCTAAATTTTGTATGTTTGTGTTTACATTGATTTTGGCCATACTTTAGGCCTATTTTGTTAATACAATCTTAATGCTCCCTTTAGAATTTTATCTAACTTTAGGCTAGATATCCCTTTGTAAATAATAACATAGAATTAGAAATTAGGAATAGTTCCCCATTTTTTTCATTCTTTTTCTTTTACAACCATAAAACATCTAAAAATACTTGAATAAATTCCCCATAAAAAATACAAAGAAAATACTTAAAACATTAATAAAAAAGTGAAAATCATTAAAAAGGGAATGGAAGCTTGGATCTCCCTTGCTTTAGGGAATCATTCGAGTGCCTAGATTTCCCTTGCTTTAGGGTTCCATTCGGGCGTAAGTTCCTAAATTCTAAAAGACACAAACCAAAGAGTAACTCGAGTTTCCCTTGCTTTAGGGATTTCCTCGAAACACTCAAACTCTCTCTCTCTTTCTCTCCTTTCTTAAGGGCATTGTTATCTCCGCTCTATTGCATCCTAGGCTGTCCCCTTATGCAAGAGCGCGAGCGTTAACTCCGCCCAACTAAAAAACACAGAAACAAACAGAAAATCTTGAGCCGAACTACGGCGCTCTGATTCCTGAAAAGAATACGTAGGCATCAAGTCGCGGGGCTTGAACGAGCACATTTGTAAATATTCCTTCTTTTCCCTGTATTTCTTTTGCATTCATTCGCATGTAGACATAGACATAGTACACACCCTTTAGATAGAAACAAACATAGGTGGATACCATCGAGTACGATGGGCGCGAGGGGTGCTAATACCTTCCCCTTGCGTAACCGACTCCCGTACCTTGATTCTCTGGTCGCAAGACCTTGTTCCTTCCTTTGTTAGGTTTTCTGATATTCCTTTCCCTTATGGGATAAATATATTGGTGGCGACTCTGTTCATTTTTCACGAGCGTGCGACAGCTGGCGACTCTGCTGGGGATACCTAAGCAAGTCGATCCTAGCCTTTGTTTGTTTTATTTTACTGGGTGTTTATTTGTCTTTTATGTCTATATCTTGCATATATGTTTGCATGTCTATTTCCTGCTTGCATATCATGTTTGTTTCTGCTTGCACATCATGCATCTGGACTATATTATGGGTCCCCGTGGGGACCACATATTTTTCTGCTTTGTTTTGCAGGTGGGGGGTTTTTGTGAGGTAAAAGGCCCACTACCCAGGCCAGTGACACATAGGATTAGCGTGGATGCTCATGTTGACTCCCGTGGCTCTTGCTACGATCGAGCTTGACATGGGGTACCACAACTGGGCGAGGTTCTTTCATGGAACACTGTGTCTGGCACGCTTGTTGCCTCAAACACTTTGTACCCCATGGGAACTGTAGACCCTAGTGACCATTAGGGACCACTTGTCCGTGTCTAGACTTCATACCCGTGAGACTGGGGTGGGACAGGAAACCTTGACTCCTACATACCATTGCTTCTTCAGAGTTGAGGTCGGACCTTTATTTGGTCTGTTCTCATGGTGCTTGATATTCTGGTATTGAAAAAGGCGTCGAACCTTTGATCCTGTGACATTTGGCCTGTATAGAGGTTTCACATCAGTTATTCAGAGGATTGTACAGATGCTACTAAGATTATATGGACCTTGATCCCATGCTTTTGCATTGCATAACATCATTGCTTTATCCACTTCATTTATGGGGGATCCTAAAGTCTATTTCCAAAAAAAAGAGAAAAAAGAAAAAGGAAATAGAAAAGCAGAAAAAAGAAAAGAAAATATACTCCATATAAAACAAAGCTTGGATTCCAAAAGAAAAAAGAAAAAGAAAAGTGTGAAAAGACTTTAGGATTCTCCATAAATGAAACATGCATCCATACTATCATGCATTTCATGGTTCTCTCAAAAGCATATGGGGCCCTTTCTACTCAGATTCTGACTTCAGCAACAAAATTGACTTCTCACCGCTATGTGCTTGAAAGTTAACAATGGAACCACTTCGTGGGGTTGACAAGAAGAATTGAGACAAGTTCCTCAGAGGCCGAATGTCAATGTTAATCTCATCCATGAGAAGGTCTTATTGTAACACCCTTCTAAACCCCCACGGAAATTAATAATTAAATCAGAGTAACATGCACAAGGGCGTCACAATTCATAAATAAAATAAACAACATCGGTCATATGTCATGCATTCACTAAGAGACATTTCATTATAACTCATAATTCATAATATATCATGTTGACACAGCGGAATAACATCCTCAAGTTACATCACATAATCGATTTATTAATCCTCAAATAAATTAAACAAAAATGAGTTATTATCATAAACTCAAAAACAACGTTTCCCCCAGTGTTACACCTATCAGAGCATGACCCGACGCTAAACAACATATTGACTCATGAGCTAATCCTCACCGAGTCGGAGCCGCTATCCTCAATCTGAAAATATAGTGTAAGGGTGAGTCTCATTCGCAATTAACAAATATTATTGCATTATAAATAACAACACATCAATAGTTATATTATTCACCCAATCCATCTATATTCAGATAATCCATCATCACGCAAAACACACAATACCAATCATAACAATGAAATACATCCAGCCACGTTATCAAATCCATGCATATGAATGCAACTGACACTATGCATGTGGTACCAAACATCACCAGTGGAATCATCCACCGACCGATCTATCATCAATTCAGAAACGGTCCTGCCAGCACCAATTCCACACAATGGGAATTCTGCCCCTCGATGAATCCTCTCATCATATAGGATTCAACTCATGTTTATGAATGCATGTAACATATATATAACATACTTTCATCATTACCAATCTATGAGTAGCATCAACTATACTCATTTCATCATCATCATCATCAATAACAAGCATGTTCATATATACATCACATCATTCAATACAATCAATCATCATCACCATCATTACAGAACATACATGTATTACACTAATCATCATCATCAAAAGTAAGAATATACATGTATTCACATCTTCCAAAACAATTCAATCATCATTGTACAATCCTCAACAATCATCACACAATCATGTTTTCAAAACACGTCTTATATTGTCACATCTCATCACATATGTCAACAATATATCATCCATCAAACGAACAAAGTATTCAAATCATACTCATATTATCACATGAAATATCTCATGAGTTCCATTACAAAATCAAACAGGATCATCATACGAATCATGTTTAAAACATAGCATGTATTGTCATATCTCATCATATATATGTACAATACATCATTCATCAAACAATAAATTCATAATTCAAAATTAATTGAAAGCTACACCTCATTTTATCATTTAAACTCATAGGTTATCTCATAAGGTTCATCATACTCGAAACAGCACTAAAAACGGAGTTACGGATCAAAAGTTACGCATCATTGAACTTTCGAAGAAAATCACAAAAACAGAATTTTTACACACAGAACCCATACGAGTATGGCACCTCCCATACGCTCCCATACGCGTATGGCCCAAACCCATACGCGTATCAGCCATCCCATACGCGAATCAACAGAACTAATTTTACACTGAGAATTTCCATACGAGTATGAACACATCCATACGCGTATGGCCCATCCCATACGCTCCCATACGCGTATCACCAGATCTCATACGCATTTCACCAGTTTTCTCCAAAAATATGCAATTTCGCACCAGTACGTTTTCCACTCGTTTTCACTCATAACAGGCTACGATTTTAAGTCCAAAACACCATCTTTTTACACATTAACATATGGTATTCATCCAATTTCATCAATCTATTATCCTATGTCAGTTTTACACATTAAAACCTAACTTTCTATCCAATTATTGGAAACCCATAACTCAGATTCAGTGTTTCATGGAAGAACACAGCAACACAACAACTGATACAATACCCACAACACAAACATCAATTAACATACAATTCTATATAGAATTCACAGAGGTATTCATCAATTATTCACTTCTATTAAAATTATCCCAAAACCTAACTCTGACATATGATCAAATTGACTCAACAACACAACTAAACATGCACTATCATCCATAATTACAATAAGAGATGGTAATTGGAAGAGTCCCCCCTTACCTTAGCCAAAGATTCTTGATTGGTCTTCTTCCTCTTTGGTTCCTCTTTACGTTCCTCATCTCTTCTCTTCCACTTCTCATTTTTCACGTTCTGACTCTATTTCCTTATTTTCTTTATTTTATGAAAACATAAAATATTTAGTAATGGGCTTACTCACTTAGCACCCCCATACTACTAATCTCACCATCCGGCCCAATGGCCCTTAATCCATAATTCTCCAATAATTCAACAAAATACTAAATAATTCTAAATAATAATTTAATTTCCGATTAAATTAAAATTAGAAAATATGGGGTGTTACACTTATGAATCAGAATGTTTGAAGTAGTGTTGAGATTCCTATTCTTGGTGAGGAGAATTCACATCATTGAAGTCTTCAAGTTTCCAAGTATTGAATTTGACAAAAGGTTTCACCTCTTGGAGAAAAGATTGAAATCCATAAAAAAGTCGTGACTCCACTGATTCAGATGTTGTTGGTTTGTGCCTAATTCCTGATATCAAGAAATGCAAGGATCATCCACTCTCACTCCTAATGCTGGACATGCAAGCCGAAGTGATAATCATCTCTTGCACATATGTGAAAATTGCTTGGGGCTCCCGCACGAGGGATAAGCAAGACGTACTCTTATCTTGAGCATCGCATCATTCGCATTGCTCGAATCCCTAAAAGCGTTACAAATTCCTGGATGACTTTGTCAAAATCTCTTTCCATGTGGTAATCAAGAGTGTTCTTCACAATGCTTCTCATTCTCAAGGTTCTACTTCATATATCAGTTGCCTTTTCTCAAGATCTCCTTCTCAGTGGCCTTGCTAGTTAACAGAGACAAGAAGAATATGAGAAACAAATTGATGTGATTGCCTTGTGCTCATTCGTTTCCTTGTTTGTTGGAATCACAATTGGTTAAGATTCTAGTATTGGGTCTTCTTCACCACAAGTGGCTCTCTTGAGTTGATGATCATACAAGATTCTTTCCATTTAGGATGATGATTAGTACTCTAGCAACTATGCTTGGGGCTCCCGATTGAGGGATAAGCAAGACGTACTCTTATCTTGAGCATTGCATCACTCGCATTGCTCGAATCCCTAAAGTAAGGCAAAAGTTTACAACTCATGGGTGACTTCGTTGGAGTTCTCTTTTGGAGTAATCTGAAGTGTTTGGAAAGAACTGCAAAAAGTATTCAAGATCAATAAGTCCAGACGGAGTCAAGTCTCCTCAACAATGGCAGCCATTAAGTTCTTCATTGCATTCTCATTCGTAACATTTCATTGTTTGTTTAAGCATTGATTGCATGTAAAAACTTGTTAATTTCTGAATAAAAATCATAATGCATTGTTTATGTTTGTCTTGAAGTAATCCATTCGTTATCACTCATAAAATGTTTTTGGCATTACGATACCAGCTTTACCAATCCCTTGCTCAGGCAAAAATCTGAGGGAGAATGATGAAAAATAAAAATGCAAAATCTCTAATCGTGTGTTTTTAAATAAAACCCAACTGAGGATGTACAGGCATTGTTTCAAATCCCCAAACACCAGAGATATAAGGGAGATAGACCCTCGTCAACCCCTTTGAGCCTTGAAGGAGGAGTTTCTTTTCTAATCATAAAAAACCCTTATTCTAACCTTGGGTCAGGGTAGTGTTCATTTAACTTGATCGAGTGTTCAAAACTCACCAAAAGGGTATGCATCTAAAGATACAACAATGGTTATCCTCTAAAAGGTTGAGGAATGACAAAACCGCAATGATTATCCTTATTCCATCAAGAGATCAAGAGATGACGATACCACAATGGTAATCCTTCATCAAATCAAAGGAGCGAGGCAGTCGCAATCACCTCCAACGAATCAAAGACTATGCGAGGTCACACGACTTGTTCAAAAAAAAAAAGAGCAAAAAAAAAATGGCAAAAAAAATATAAGAAATAAAAGATGAAAAGAAAATGGCAAAAGAAAAAGGATGATGAAATTGCCAAGCAAGAACAAAGTCGTGTGACAATGAATCGGAAGAATAAAAGGTGAGCGACCGCCATGTCCAAAGAACCTCATTGATTCCTCAATCATTTCAAAATTCCTTGTGAGGGATGAACACTCGTGTCCAGTTAACTGAATATAGGACTGGAGGACATCACGAAGGGGGTGGGTACAAATAATTTTGAGCCTAAAAATCCTTTGTTTTCTGAAAACCGTGAACCCGACCAAGTTACAACCCTTAAAAGTCCTAATTGAAGTTGGTTTATTTTGAAAGCGCACTCTGATGAGATAACGTTTAACTGACTCCCAATGAAGCGTGACTCATATCCATGTTGGTATCGTACGTTTGCTTCATCTTCCATATGCAAAAAAATCGAGGTTGTGTCAACTAGTGATTCGGTCACAAGAGGTCGCAACCTCATTTCACAAAAAAGTTTTACAACTTCAAGACTAACATAGGCTTTGCATTAGAATTATCATTCTTAAAATTAACATTCTTTTGCATACAAAACATCTGCTTGAACATAAAAAATTTTCAGGATGAGAATCAGTGAGTAACTTGATCATGTCAAAGTACAAGAGACTTGAGAACTCCGAGGAGGAAAAGCTAATCAACTCAAATGTTGACCATCAAGGGGCAAGTTATCCAAAAAACTCCGTTGGGCACGAACAGTTAATGCTTTCCTTGATTACCTTGAAGGGAAGAGTTTGAAGACTCCGTTGAGCGTGGTAAAGTTGTTTCCATGTTTGTTTGACTTCAAAACAATGAAGGCTTGAGGATTCTAGTAAGATGTACCTAATCAGAGGCAATTGAATAGAGGTTTGACCTCTCAAAGTCAGCATATTTGGGGCAATCATGTTGATAACCCTCTTCAAGCTTTGAACAATTTGGGGCAGTCATGTCGAGGAATATCTCTTGAGTTCGACCAATTTGGGGCAGTTACGCCGAGATTAGACAAATCTCTCCAAGGATTCTTTAGTGCAAATTCCTTCATGGGTCGTGAAGCTTGGGGCACAATCTCTTGAGTTATTTTGTTCTCTCCCCAATCATAGGAGTTTATTTCTCCTGGAAACTAGGTCTCTCCCCAAGCATAGGAGTTTATTTCTCCTAAGAGTTTGATCCAGTCCCCAATCATAGGAGTTTATTTCTCCTAGAAACTTGGTCTCTCCCCAAGCACGGAGTTTATTTCTCCCGAGAGTTTGTTCCATTCCTCAAGCATAGGAGTTTCTTTCTCCTAGGAGTTGTCCTACTTCCCTAATCAAGGCTCCTTATCTGGATTTCTCATCCCCAACATGGTGAATCAAGGGAATCTCCTTAAGCTGAAAATCCTCCAAGCAGTGGCACATGGTGAGAAGTCAGAAATCATTCTTGAAGTCAAAGAAAAGTGCATCTTACAAATCAAAGTCCAATATCTATTGGCACCTCCACATGGTCCTTAACACTAAGGGGATTCTCCCTGGTGTTTACCTCACCAATGCCTTTATGTGGCACTCTGCATATAGTGTTCATTGCATATAACATTGCATCCTCAAAAGCGTAGCATATCCGTCAAAACGGATCATTACGCCATAGAAAAATTCAAACATGCATACAAAGCATAAGCCAGATAATACAAATCATCACTCAATCAAGACAACGATACTTCCCCACATAAAAAGTCATCCTTACAAACTCCGATTGATATCTGCTAATACATTACAAATCTCCTCCATCCATGGTGCCGATACTTGGTTTTCTCAATCCCCAAAAAGAAATCTCTCCAATATGGATCGGATGCAATGTCTTTCTTCGTCAGAATCGTTGTCTCCGAGGCTATTTCCCATGTCTTGCGTGCATATTAGAGCGTGAATGAGGGTGGGCATTCAACCCATCTCATTTTTCAATCGTTTGAATAACCATACTTGGTGTGTGGCAATTCGAACGATTGCCGCTCTTGAAGAGTTACACCCCGCCTTTTGGCCTGAGGGATTAATGTAATTCTTATGCTTCGTAAGCATCGATATTCCCGTAATCCCTAGTGGTTACTATCATCTTCTTGTCGAGTCTAGTCGTCTCTAGTCTTGTCATGGTTATTTCCCGTGTGCTACGAGCATATTAGAGTGCGAATGAGGGTGGGCATTCAACCCATCTCATTGTTCAATCGTTTGAATAAACCATACTTGGTGTGTGGCGATTCGAACGATTGTCACTCTTGAAGAGTTACACCCCGCCTTTGGCCTGAGGGATTAATGTAATTCTTATGCTTCTTAAGCATCAATATCCCCGTAATCCCCCGTGGTTACTGTCATCTTATTGCCGAGCCTAGTCGTCCATAGTCTCCGTGATTCCTTCCCTCGTACGGGAAAATTTTTCAGATCCAACTCCCGTGTTGCGTATCCTTTGCCTTCCGTCCTGGCAAATAATTTCAAGACTAAATCCCAATCCCCAGTAAGTCCATCTACCAAGCTTCTCAAACACTCGTATGTGTCATTCTTTCGATACTCGTCTGTATCTCCTTTTGATGCTCGTATGTGTCATTCTTTCGATACTCGTCTGTATCTCCTTTTGATGCTCGTATGTGTCATTCTTTCGATACTCGTCGGTATCTCCTTTTGATGCTCGTATGTGTCATTCTTTCGATACTCGTCTGTATCTCTCCTTTTGATGCTCGTATGTGTCATTCTTTCGATACTCGTCTATATCTCCTTTTGATGCTCGTATGTGTCATTCTTTCGATACTCGTCTGTATCTCCTTTTGATGCTCGTATGTGTCATTCTTTTGGTACTCGTCTGTATCATCTTCCGATGCTCGTATGTGTCATTCTTTCGATACTCGTCTGTATCTCCTTTTGATGCTCGTATGTGTCATTTTTTCGATACTCGTCTGTATCTCCTTTTGATGCTCGTATGTGTCATTCTTTCGATACTCGTCTGTATCTCCTTTTGATGCTCGTATGTGTCATTCTTTCGATACTCGTTTGTATCTCCTTTTGATGCTCGTATGTGTCATTCTTTCGATACTCGTCTGTATCTCCTTTTGATGCTCGTATGTGTCATTCTTTCGATACTCGTCTGTATCTCCTTTTGATGCTCGTATGTGTCATTCTTTCGATACTCGTCTGTATCTCCTTTTGACGCTTGGATGTGTCATTCTTTCGATACTCGTCTGTATCTCCTTTTGATGCTCGTATGTGTCATTCTTTTGGTACTCGTCTGTATCATCTTCCGATGCTCGTATGTGTCATTCTCTCGATACTCGTCTGTATCTCCTTTTGATGCTCGTATGTGTCATTTTTTCGATACTCGTCTGTATCTCCTTTTGATGCTCGTATGTGTCATTCTTTCGATACTCGTCTGTATCTCCTTTTGATGCTCGTATGTGTCATTCTTTCGATACTCGTCTGTATCTCCTTTTGATGCTCGTATGTGTCATTCTTTCGATACTCGTCTGTATCTCCTTTTGATGCTCGTATGTGTCATTCTTTCGATACTCGTCTGTATCTCCTTTTGATGCTCGTATGTGTCATTCTGTCGATACTCGTCTATATCCCCATTAAAACACTTGTCTATCTTACCTTCCTACCAAAATACTTCTGCTCTAACCACTTCCATGAAATAAACATTTCCTTTGAGAACCTTGTATTGGCACCTTGGGCTACGTTACAAGCTCTCACCATTCATCCAATTACTCACTGTAAATATTCTCCATCAGAAAAAGAAAAACAAAATTCTCTTTCCCCAGCAGGTATCAAAAAATAAAGATAACACTCACACCATCTCTTCAGGACAAATTTCTAGTACTTTGATATTTAATCTTCTTCAACCTTCAATGTTCGAGAGGCTAGCGCTGATCTCACCTTCAGGTTTAAGACGATTAAATAGGGGCAGCTGTCATACCCCAAATTTGTCCTACCCTTTCTAATTCTAACTGGCTGAAGCTTCATATGTCATTTGCATATTTCCATTAGGGCATTAACATGACTCATGCATTCATTAACCAATAATCTAGCATGGGATCAAGGATTTTGAAAGCTTAGGGCTTCCTAATCATATTGAGGTGTGCATGTCAATCAAATTTCTATTCTTCTGGCGTTTCAAGCGGTAGAGTGTGAGATTAGGGTTTATTTCCCTATGGTGGATCCAAGCTATGGTCTTCAGTTATTGTGATAGAGCCTAACAGAGCTTCCAACTGAGGATCATTGAATTAGGCTCTCTCATTCGTGACTTCTTCAGAACATTACTCTTATGTTGAGCACAAGGTGTTGAACTTAAAGGGGAAGTATGTTAATTTCTTGATGCACAAGTCCGAATTAGGATGATGACTCCAATAAAATTGGGTCCATTGAAGTTGCAAGTCGACTGGAACGTTATTCATCAAGATTCAAAGTGGGTTTGCATTCAAAGATAAGTGTGAGGTTCTTAAGTAGTTGCATGGGATGGTTGATGAAAGTTATAAGATTTAAGTCCACCATAATGCGCTTGCAAGAGTTTACCATTAAATCAAGTTCCATTCATTTCATGAACCATTGGTCTACAAAAGAGATTGAAGTTCTAATTGAAAGCGCATCTTTGATTCAAGGCCTATTCGAGCATTCATGGTTCAAGTGCTATTCAAGTGTATTCATGTTCAGACTTTTTATCAAAAAACCAAACCCAAGTCTTATTGCAAGTGAAGCTACAAATAAGGACAAAATGAGAGTACTACAAAAAGAAGATGGAAGTATAAAAAATTCATACTAAAAAAGGAGTCTCCATTGCAATTGTCCAACTCGTTACAAGAAATTCATTCAAAAGTCTCACCATTAGAATTCAATTCCAATTCACACCTCCATCCAAAACTTTGCCAAAAAAAGGGTTGCAAAAAGATTCAAACATCCAAACATCTCAAATACAATTCAAAATCCATTTACATTTCATTACAAAAATCCATTTTCATACAAGTTACATAACTTACAACAAAACTAATGTTTTTTGTTTAAGTCTTTTGTTCCTAATCCTAAACTTCCTTCTTCAAAACTTCAAGCCAATGCTCCTTCACTTTTCTGCATGCACCATGTATACATCCATAAGGTAACAAACAGACCTGCACCACAACAAAAATCAGTTCCAATCAGTTCATAAACCCAAATACTAACCTACATTACATTATTCAAACCAATTCATGTTAGAGAAAATCATTTCAGTTCACTAAATGCCACAGTCAAACACATTCAGCCCCATGCATTCAAACACATCCCACACAATACAGAAAACTAAGTTCAAACCACAAGCCACACAATAAGCCAGGCCAGTATGCATATGTTCACATCAATCAGCATGCTAACATCTAACAGCATATTCTACAAAACAAAACCAAAACAGAATCACATAACCATAGTCTAACCATATCTCAAACTAACTCCAACAGACTATATGCCAATCCACAACCTATAACCTTCCTTCTATTTTCCTAACATCCTAACAGTATAACTATTTCTTTTTACTAACATTCATAACTGACTTTCTAACAACACCATACCAATACAAAAACTTGCAGCCATACAAAGAAAAACTTAATTTCCCTAACAACCATTCAAACGTAAACTGTAGCATTCGAACCGTCGTGCTATACCAAAACAGCCAGCTACTTACAGAGTTTCCTAGTGCAGTCTTATTGTCTTTCCGGTCCTCTCACCGCTGCCAGGATCAAGCGGTTCTCGGTACCAAACCACGGGTTATTGCTATGAACTTCTTCATCATTCAAAACTTCATCATGTGCTGCAAGTGAACGTTATAGCCCTGTTTCAATCAATAGATCCAGCCCTGCACCAGTAAAGAAAAAGCATTCAAATCATGTAGCTGCATAACAGAATCTAAAGAAAACCACATAGAGAAATTGGAAAGCAAAAAAGAGATCATCCATAAATTCATGGTTATATTGTACAGGAGCATTATTGAGTCAAAAAAATCAGGAAACAGAATCCAATTACCTCTATGTGATGCTGCAAGCTGCGCTCCTAGTCCCACATCCAAGAAATCGAAAAAACATGCTGCCAATCACATTCTAAGCTCCACATTCAAGAAATCATCTCTATTCATCGATCACTCATCATATATAAACATCCAACTCTCCACCATTTTCTCCACACAATCAACTTCATCTTCAATTCTCTCCCTTCATCCCAGCCATTCTTCAAACTTCATCACCACCTTCACATTCTTCATCCTCTCCACAATTCTGAATCCACACCATTTATCCACCATAACCTTCATCATCATTTTCTTCTCTCTACACTTTCCTCCAATCCTCACTCTCTTCACTCTTCTCAATCCCCTTCATCTTCCTCATAACACCACAATTCACAGAATTCAAACTGCATCATCTTCACTTCCCTCCACCAACCTTCATTACTCATCTCCACAACAACACACATAGGAATCAAGAGAAAATCAAAACAGAAGAGGAAGAAGAAAGGAGATTCACAAAAAAGGAAACGAGAGAAATCAAGAACTCACCATTGAATCTTCTCCTTCGCGCTTCAATCTTCAATTCACAGGGCCCTCCAATCATCTTCAACCAATCTTCTTCATCAGCAAAACAACAGATTCAGAACGTAACAAGAATCGGGAAGAACCTCGAACTGAAAAACGTAACAAACCTCTCTTCGAGATTCCTCTCTGAATTCACACATTCTTCAACCACCGGTCTTCTTCAATTCATCATCGCAAAACATCTTCAATTAACTTCTGAATCTCCATCTGCGATGCGCAACGGTATCATCTTCCTATCGCAAATCCACCATGTTCATCTATCATTCACTCTTGAACAATATTCATTCATCAAGAACAAGCTTCAGCAAAAAACTCTTCACAACCTCCAATCCGTGAATCTCCATTCGAGAAATTCCTCTCAATCTTCGATATCAGAAAATCTCCAGAGGCTTCAACTTCAATCTTCGCATATCACGGAGAGACGAGTGACGTGAAGGGATGAGCTGATGGCGTGTCCGGTCGTTCATGGCGGATAAGGGAGAGGCGAATCGGAGAGTCTGCCTTCGGCCGCCGTTGCGTTTCGCGAAGGGGAGGAAGCTTCTCAAAGAAGCTGATGCGCCACAAGTAACGAAACCCTAATCTCCTTTGTCATTTTTTCCTTTTATTATTATCATTTTTTATTAAATCTGAAAATTGAACAAACAAAACACCTGTTTGGAATTAACAAAAAAATCTGGTACTGGATCAATAAACTTTGGGCCAAACGAAGTTGCTAATCATTACCCCCTTAAGCCCACGCACCATTATTTTAGTCATGTTGAATCTGTAATAATAAAAAACCTGTTGGGCTATTGAATGGGCCCTGCGCCAATTACTGACTGCACCACTATTTTTAGTTAAACCTCCTGACTCTATTGTTTTTCATATTAGAATCTAGTCTTCTCTTGACATAGTTTTGTTTCTTTTTTTAGATGAAAACATGATAAAACCTTTAATATTTTGTTAGATTTCTAGGTGATCTTTGACATTAGAAAACTCATAAAAATAGTAGTTTTTTGTTGTTATTTTGCACTTAATTTTGATTTGTGTCTTATGTGCTTTTGTGCTAAATTTTGTATGTTTGTGTTTACATTGATTTTGGCCATACTTTAGGCCTATTTTGTTAATACAATCTTAATGCTCCCTTTAGAATTTTATCTAACTTTAGGCTAGATATCCCTTTGTAAATAATAACATAGAATTAGAAATTAGGAATAGTTCCCCATTTTTTTCATTCTTTTTCTTTTACAACCATAAAACATCTAAAAATACTTGAATAAATTCCCCATAAAAAATACAAAGAAAATACTTAAAACATTAATAAAAAAGTGAAAATCATTAAAAAGGGAATGGAAGCTTGGATCTCCCTTGCTTTAGGGAATCATTCGAGTGCCTGGATTTCCCTTGCTTTAGGGTTCCATTCGGGCGTAAGTTCCTAAATTCTAAAAGACACAAACCAAAGAGTAACTCGAGTTTCCCTTGCTTTAGGGATTTCCTCGAAACACTCAAACTCTCTCTCTCTCTCTTTCTCTCCTTTCTTAAGGGCATTGTTATCTCCGCTCTATTGCATCCTAGGCTGTCCCCTTATGCAAGAGCGCGAGCGTTAACTCCGCCCAACTTAAAAACACAGAAACAAACAGAAAATCTTGAGCCGAACTACGGCGCTCTGATTCCTGAAAAGGATACGTAGGCATCAAGTCGCGGGGCTTGAACGAGCACATTTGTAAATATTCCTTCTTTTCCCCGTATTTCTTTTGCATTCATTCGCATGTAGACATAGACATAGTACACACCCTTTAGATAGAAACAAACATAGGTGGATACCATCGAGTACGATGGGCGCGAGGGGTGCTAATACCTTCCCCTTGCGTAACCGACTCCCGTACCTTGATTCTCTGGTCGCAAGACCTTGTTCCTTCCTTTGTTAGGTTTTCTGATATTCCTTTCCCTTATGGGATAAATATATTGGTGGCGACTCTGTTCATTTTTCGCGAGCGTGCGACAAGCTGCGCGCGCTGCTTGTTATACATATGCCTCCATTTAATTATATTAAAAACAAACATTTGAAATTTATGAACAAAAAATGGCGCCAAGAACACATCCCCAATTCAAATTTGAAAATTCTGAAAACTGAATTGTTTGGATCAAGTAAGGGGTCTATTTCACTCGATTTTCCATAAGGAACATGATGGTGATCTTTAATTTCATTTATTTCCACTCTAAGGTCATCAATTTTCTGGAAATCGTGAAGAACCCTAATTCTGAGATTGATCATGAAAGAAGAGAGAAACCCTAATTCTGAAATCGTTAGAACCATCACTTTGGACATAACTTCAATGGTTTGGAGGTTGAGTTTTCTACCTCTTTGAAAACTATGAAACTTGCAATTCAAGAAAGAAGAGAGAAAACCTATAATTGTGAGGTTTTGGTGTGAATTTGAATGAAGTTTGGACCTCTATTTATAGGCCAAGAGTTCTGAACTCAGACCTTTGCAAGTTGATCAAGAAGTGATGATTTGGCTTAAGAGATAAAAAGGAATCTTTTACATTTAATGCAAAATGGTTAAAGTAACTTAACCATGGTCATTCTTCCAAGCTTCTTATCCTCTTCCATTCTGATCTCAAACCAGAAAATATCTTCCAATTATTGCATTGGTGTGTCATCACTTGAATTATAGGTCATATAGTATTGAACTTAGTGAAAATGGCTTGTAATTTCATGCATAATGACCTCTAATGACAAAATTCAAAACCATAGCTAGGCTCCATATTTTTTCATGCTCTTGGACATTTTGGAAAGATCATATTACATACTTCAAAACCCTAGTTGAAAGTTTCTTCAAGACCTTTAAGGAAATGGGTGAAAAAGATCCATGAACTTTGAAGAAAATGAAGTTTTAAGTGAAATTTTCAAAAGATACCAACTTTGAAGCTCCATATCTCTTAAATGGTTGATCTTTTGGAAAAAAATTATATGTGACAAAGTTGTTCATTGGACCAAAATCTACAACTTTCATGTTGGAAGTTTTTTTCACTTTGTAGGTGAAATTTTGAGAAATTCCCTTCCAAAGTTTGGAAAAAACCATTGAAAAACACTTAGAATTTTTCTAAGTATGGAAAGTCAAACTTTTGACTTTTTGATTCTTGATTGATTTTCTTGATTTTTCTTGATCAAATGACTTCATATATCATATATTAATGATTCAAAACTTCAAAAGTCATGGTTGACCAAAATTCCCCAAAAGTCAATGGTGATCTTGTACAGTTGACTTTTTCAGACGAATCGCATTTTTGGAGATTTCCAATGAACCAGGCTATCCTCATCAAATGAATGGTATGAATGGATCATATTGAGGCATTAGAGGATATTGAGCCATGATTTGAGTTGTGGCACCATGTCCTGATTAAAAAGGCAGTTGTTCAGTGAATTAGGTCAAAAACCCTAATTGTCGACCTGATGAAATTGATGACTGTGGATCTTGAATTGAGATGTAATTTCCATTGGATGTTGTCATAGGGATTATTTGAAGATGATTGAAACCTTTGATTGACTTCCTGGGGATTTTTAGGGTTTCCCAAATGTGATCCCTGATTTTAGTCCTTGATAGTTCAAAACCCTAATCTGAGGATTTGTTTGATCAATCTCTGGGTGAGGGATGTCTTGATCCAATAAATTAGGTCAAGATAATGCACTTGGGGTCTTGATGTCATGTCCCAAGCCATAATGTCAAATCCTGAGCCAAAAATTCAAGAGTATGCTGTCTTCAGTCAAAACCCTAATTTGGTCGATTCAAAGCTGTTGAGCTTGTTGAAGTAAATCTCTGAGGACCAAATGTTGCTTGTTGATGAAGATAGTTCTTTTGAGATGAAGGGAGAACAAAACCCTAATTGATTGTTACTTGTACTGATGAGTGATTTCTTGATTAAATCCTGCTGAGTCACAAGTAACAAACACAGGCTATGCAATTTGTTAGAGATGCAAATGATGCATATGCTATGATATGAGGTGGTATCTTAGGTCAAAAATTGGGGTATGACAATACCATAGTCGTGCAAACCGAGCAACCCGTGAAACACAGGTCTTGGCACATTTCGTGGCCGAAATGGCCTTCCCCGAAACAACAAACAACAACGCCCGAAGATGGACCTTATACGTGGACGGTGCTTCAAGCTCAACTGGCAGCGGAGTAGTGATCATTCTGGAAAATGGAAAAGGGACCCTCATAGAGGTATATCTCTCACTATCATTCCCAACGTCTAACAACCAAGCCGAATATGAGGCCCTGCTGGCCGGGCTACGCCTCGCAAACGACTTAGAAGCCGAAGACATTGAGGTGTTCACTGACTCTCAACTGGTCGCATCCCACATCTCAGGCGAATATCAGGTCAAAAGCGAAGCCCTCGCCGAATACTTGGCCCTCGTAAAAGAAAGACTGACCCGATTCAGGAGCGCCAAAGTAAAACATATCCCAAGGGAACACAACTCTCGGGCAGACGTCCTATCAAAACTGGCGAGCACGAGAAAGAAGGGAGGTAACAAATCCGTAATCCAGGAAGTATTGCCAAAACCCAGTACCGAGACCTCATCTTCACTATCACTCGTAAGCGCAATTGGGGATGCGTCCTGTTGGATGACCCCCGTATACAACTACCTAACAAGTGACCTTTTGCCCGCTGATCCGAAAGAGGCCTCCACCATCCGAAGGAGAGCCTGCTCGTACGTCTTAGTCGAAAATCACCTCTACCGGCGAGGATTTTCCATACCCCTCCTCAAATGTATAGACGAGGGCACGGTTCCCCACATACTCCGAGAGATACACGAAGGAATCAATTCCCAACATCTAGGAGGAAGATCACTCGCTCGAAAAGCCCTCCGAGCAGGCTACTATTGGCCGCTAATGCAAGACGACGCCAAAGAATACGTGAAGAAATGCGACAAATGCCAACGTTTCAGGGACATGCACCTCGCACCCCCCAACGAACTCAAGTCCTTATCATCTCCCTAGTCGTTCGCGTGGTGGGGGATGTATCTCCTCGGTCCATTCATGACCGGAAGCAATCAGAACAAGTACCTAATAATTGCGGTTGACTATTTCACCAAGTGGATCGAGGCCGAGCCATTGGCCAAAATCACATCCTTGAACGTACTCCACTTCTACAAAAGAAACATCCTTGCCCGGTTCGGGTTACCATTGGCTATTGTGAATACAAGATCACACTCACAAAGATGTTTTTGATTCATGGCAAACTCAACAAGCATACAAGCAACAAGGTACAAGCATAAGAACTCAAAGAAAAGCAAGCTTTGGTCACTCATAACAGAGCAGGTCGACCTACTATGCATACAGGTCGACTCAACACAAGCAAAATAAGAGGAACTCAGAAAATCAGCTGCCAGGTCGACCTACTCCCAACACAGGTCGACCTAAAATGAAGAAATTTACATATCATTCTGCTAGGTCGACCTACACAACAACTAGGTCGACCTAATCTGAGAAAATATCCCCAAAACGCATCTGAAGTGGATTCGGGTCGACCTACTTCTTTGACAGGTCGACCTAACTGGGAACAAATGACATCCAAAGGATATGCAGCTCTGTTAGGTCGACCCAGCCCTAAATTAGGTCGACCTATTTGATCAAAACTGACATCCAAAGGATATGCAGCTCTGTTAGGTCGACCCAGCCCTAAATTAGGTCGACCTATCTGATCAAAACTGCCAAAATTTCTGGTTTTCTCTGCATCAACTGAATAGCTCTCATATATATTGTCCAAGGTTAAATTATTGAAAACAACACCAACGACTGAAAGATACACAAAGGCTTCTCATCTTCGTTCTTCGTCATCTCCAACACAATTACACATAATCATTCTTGCGTTGAGGGTTAGTGATCGAGCTCGATAACGTCCATGGAACGGAATTGAAGATTCCTAGTGGGTGAAGATTTGTGGGGTTTTTGGTGAATAAAATCTGAGGGTTTTTTCCTCCAAGATAGGTGTTTCTTGGGGGTTTTTATCAAGAGGTTTCATCGAGGATCCATCTGAGTGTGAAGATTGAAGAACAAGGGTTCAAGGCAATTCAAGACACTGCAGAAAAGGGATTAAGTGAAGCTCTTGGATCACCTTGATCTGACTCAAGATTAAGGGGGAAGAAGATTCAAAGGATCGACAAATTCAGTTTATTGTTTATCGCTTTGTTTTCTTCTTTGTATATACTACTTTCAACATTAATGGAAGATTTCCCAATTTCAATTTGGAATTGGGGGCAGACGTAGTCGTAGCGAGGACGATCGACGAACTGCCTGAACAAATATCGTGTTCTTGTCGCTTTTATCTTTTCATTTACGTTCTGTTCACATTTGGTCATAATTGCAAAATTGATTAACGATTCAAGTGTTAAAATTGTGAATTAAGGTTCTGCATAAACATCACAATTCACCACATCTTGAATCATCATCAATTTGAACATTATCACCAAGTGTTTGTCTTATTGCTTATTCCATTATTACTGCATTGCAAATCAAAGTTTGTCAATTTAGAAGTTAATTGATTTTCAGCTGTGAAACGTATTGATTCGATAACATATCACTTCATCGTTAATCTCAATTATCTTGTGGTTTTGTCACATATACGACCCTTGCAATAACGGTCCGGAATAGACGCAAGTCGATTCAGAACCGCTTTCGCTTTAGTTCGAAATAATTCCGAAAAACTCTGTGAGATCTATTCACCCCCCTCTAGATCCTCAGGCCAGCGTCTAACAAGTGGCATCAAGAGCTCTGGTTTATTCCGTGCTACGTGAAACACTTATTGGAAAGATGGCTTCCGGACCTAAAGGGGCTCACAATAGAGCTCCAGTTTTCAACGGTGAAAACTATGGCTATTGGAAGGATTGTATGTGTTTCCACATCAATGCAATTGATAGGAACATCTAGACAGCTATTGTCAATGGTCCCTTTCAGATCACCATGACAAATGCAGCTGGTGCAGTTGTTCCAAACCCAGAAAATACTTGGGATGTTGAAGATGAAAAGAGATATGCATACGATTGGAAAGCGAGAAACATTCTAATCTCAGCTCTAGGAGTTGATGAATACTATCGCGTTTCCCATTGTAGATCCGCTAAAGCTATGTGGGACATATTGCAAGTTGCCCACGAGGGAACGGATGATGTCAAACTAGCTAGGATCAATACGTTAACTCAAGAGTTCGAACTCTTCCACATGGAAGATGGTGAATCCATCGAAAACATGCAGAAGAGATTCGTTCACCTGAAAAATCGGTTAAATTCTCTTGATAGACCTGTTTCCAATGCAGTTGCTACTAACAAAATCTTAAGATGCTTGAACAGGGAATGGCAACCCAAGGTTACAGCAATAAAGGAAGCAAATGATCTAAACACCTTAGACATTACCACTCTCTTTGGTAAACTAGAGGAACATGAACAACACCTTAAATGCCTTGACATGCATGAGAAAAGGGCAAAGAAAGAAAAGAACATGGAGAAAGAGGTAGAGAAGAAGTCAATAGCTCTAAAAGCTTCAAGCTCCAAGACCTCAAGACAAGAGCTAGAGGATAGTGATACAAGTGATGACGAAGACTCCGATGATGAGGAAATGGGACTGTTTGTGCGAAGATACAACAAATATCTAAAGAAAAATGGAGCAAAACATTCTGACAAAGGCTTGATCAACTATAGAAAGCAATCAAACAAGTTCAAACAAGATGACGACAACAAAGGAAAAATCAAAGGCCCTTGCTTTAATTGTGGGAAAGCCGGTCACTACAAACCGGATTGTCCATACCTTAAGAAGGAAAAAGAGAAGAACCAAAGCAAAGGTCATAACAAATCTAAGAGAGCCTACATAGCATGGGAAAGTGATTCATCTAGTGAAAGCTCATCAAGCGATGAAGAAGAATCAGCAAACTTATGCCTTATGGCTCATCAACACAAGAAAAAGAAAGCTGTAAGTCATCTTAAACCTGAACTCATAGATAAGGTATCTCACTCTCAACTAAAACTTGCTTTTGAAGAATTACATAGAGATGCAATTGAAGCTTTCAAACTTTTGGCCTCAAATAAGAAAATCTTTTCATATCTTGAATCAAAAGTTGAGAAAACCGAAAAGGATATGGAAGCTTTAAAACAATCTATGCTAGACATTCAAAAGGATAAAGTTGAAATAGATCCTACATCATGGTTTGGTTGTGAGACATGTCACATTTGGCAAAAAGAAGTAAGAGATCTAAAAGCCAAGTTAGACAAGGCTCTACAACCAAAAGTGACTTTTGCGGTTGATCCAAATAAGTTCAAAAGATCGTATACTCCTTTATATAGTAAATACACTTTTGTACCAAAAGTATCAACTAGCAAAACAGCATATTCTCATCATATTACCTGTCATTATTGTTGCAAAAAGGGACATACCATTGAAAAATGCAAATTTAGGAGAATTTTAGTTCCTAAAGGAGTATTTCAATGGTTGCCTAAGTGCAACAAAATGTGTACTCACTACCAAGGACCCAATGAAAATTGGGGACCTCCTTCTCTAAATTAATCTTGCAGGAAAAGTGTCTTGACATTGCCGAAAGGTTGTGGTTCCTTGATAGCGGATGTTCAAGACACATGACGGGAGACCTATCTCTTTTCGTTGAGTTTCAAGCAAAGAAAAAGGGGTATGTCACCTATGGAGATAACAATCGGGGAGCCATACTTGGTAAAGGAAGTGTAGGTAACCCTTCTACCACTACTATAACTGATGTGCTGCTAGTAGAAGGCCTTAAACATAATCTTTTAAGTATAAGTCAATTGTGTGACAAAGATTTTAAAGTAATGTTTACAAATTATGGCTGCACAATAGAACATACTAAGAAAAGAGACATTACGTTTAAGGGCTTAAGAGTAAACAACATCTACATGCTAAACTTGGATGAGGTATCTAAGTCTAGTACCAAGTGTCTAATTGCTCTAGGCGAAGACTCATGGCTTTGGCATAGACGTCTCGCCCACATAAATTTTGACTTACTTAATAAAGTTGTCACAAAAGATTTAGTAATCGGCTTACCTAAAATGAAGTTTTCAAAAGATCATCTATGTGATGCTTGTCAAAAGGGAAAGCAAACAAAAATCTCTTTTAAATCAAAGAACGTGGTTTCAACATCACGCCCTCTTGAACTACTTCATATGGATCTCTTTGGCCCTTCAAGGACTAAAAGCATAGGTGGAAACACCTATGGTTTTGTCATTGTCGATGATTACTCTAGATTTTGTTGGACAATCTTTCTACCTAGTAAGGATCAAACTTTTCCAGCTTTCACACAATTTGCAAGATTATGTCAAAACAAAATGAACAACAAAATAGTTGCAATTCGAAGTGATCACGGTGGAGAGTTTGAAAACTATCTTTTTGAAAAATACTGTGATAAACATGGAATTGAGCATAAATTTTCAGCTCCTAGAACACCTCAACAAAACGGAGTAGTTGAACGTAAAAATCGGGTTCTAGAGGAGCTGGCAAGAACAATGCTGAATGAGGGTAATCTACCCAAGTATTTCTGGGCTGACGCGATTAGTACCGCATGTTATGTTTTGAATAGGATAATAATACGTCCTATACTGAACAAAACTCCCTATGAATTACTAAAAGGTAGAAAACCAAATGTATCTCATCTCCATGTATTCGGTTGCAAGTGTTTTGTCTTGAACAATGGTAAGGATAATCTTGGTAAATTCGATGCTAAAGCTGATGAGGGCATATTCCTTGGTTACTCACAATCTAGCAAAGCATATCGGGTATATAATAAGAGATTACTTATAGTAGAAGAGTCAGTACACGTGTCTTTTGATGAATCTTATACAAAATATATCGAGAAAGGTCTTTCGTTTAATGGTGCAGGTCCATCCACTGAAGACATTGTCAAAGATAAGGAAGACGAGCATGAAAGTATTGTAAAGGAAGATGCTGAGAGAGAGAAAGATGAGTCTCATGATGAAAATGAAAAAGAAAGCATCCCAAACAATGAAGAACTTCCTAAGGCCTGGACAAATGTGAAAGACCATCCAATTGACAATATAATAGGAGACATCTCAAGGGGCGCTACAACACGCTCAAAGATAAGTAACTTCTGTCATCATTTTGCTTTTGTTTCACAAGTTGAGCCGAAAAACGCTAAGGATGCATTACTTGATGATCATTGGCTAATGGCCATGCAAGAAGAATTAAACCAATTTAAACGGAATGATGTTTGGGACTTAGTCCCTCATCCGGGAGATCATCAAGTAATAGGCACTAGATGGGTTTTTCGTAACAAACTTGATGAAAACGGCGTTATTACTAGAAACAAAGCTAGATTAGTTGCCCAAGGTTATAATCAAGAGGAAGGTATTGATTATGAAGAGACATACGCTCCTGTAGCACGTCTCGAAGCTATTTGTCTCTTACTTGCCTATGCGTGTTCTAAAGACTTCAAACTATTCCAAATGGATGTTAAAAGTGCCTTTCTAAATGGCTATATAAATGAAGAAGTCTATGTTGCTCAGCCACCCGGCTTTGAGAATTACATGTACCCAACTCATGTTTATAAGCTGAAACGTGCTCTATACGGTCTTAAACAAGCCCCTCGGGCTTGGTACGAACGTTTGAGCAAATTTCTTCTTAGTCAAGGGTACTCTAGGGGTAAAGTTGACACTACTCTTTTTATTAAAAGAAAAGATAAAGATGTTCTCTTAGTCCAAGTTTATGTAGATGATATTATATTTGGGTCGACTAATGCAAAACTTGTCAAAGATTTTTCTAAGCTTATGCAGAGTGAATTTGAGATGAGTCTCATGGGTGAGCTAAATTTCTTCCTTGGCCTACAAATCAAGCAACTCAGTCATGGAACGTTTGTGAATCAAACTAAATACTGTACGGAGCTGCTCAAAAGATTTGGAATGAGTGAAGCGAAGGAAATTGACACACCTATGGCAACAAATACTAATCTAGACAAAGATGAGAAAGGTAAAGAGGTTGACGTGAAATTGTACCGAGGTATGATAGGTTCACTATTGTATCTTACTGCCTCAAGACCAGACATTATGTTTAGTATGTGTATGTGTGCAAGATATCAATCTTGTCCAAAAGAATCTCACTTAAAAGCTGTCAAAAGAATTCTGCGATACTTACGTGGAACTACTACATATGGCCTATGGTATCCAAAGGGAAATGAGTGCCATTTGGTAGGATTCTCCGATTCAGATTTTGCTGGCTGCAAATCCGATAGAAAAAGCACCAGTGGAACATGTCATCTATTCTCAAATTCATTGATAAGTTGGCATAGCAAGAAACAAGTATCGGTTGCATTATCTACTGCTGAGGCAGAATATGTAGCTGCTGGAAGCTGCTGTGCACAAATATTATGGCTCAAGCAACAACTTCTTGACTTTGGTATTAAGCTTGATCGTATACCTATCATGTGCGACAACACAAGTGCCATAAACTTGAGTAAAAATCCTGTCTTACACTCACGCACCAAGCATATTGAAATAAGACATCACTTCCTACGAGATCATGTAGAGAAAGGAGATGTTACATTTGAACATGTAGAAAGCAAGAAGCAACTAGCCGACATCTTCACCAAACCTCTAGCAACGGAGCAATACTTCAACATTCGTAGGGAATTAGGGATACTCGATATCTCTAATTTGGGCTAATTACGTTTGTTCTCTCTTAATTTTATTCCTTTACTTTATATATATATATATATATATATATTTTTCTGCTAACATTTCTCTTAGCGTAAAGGTAGTTCATTATCAAGCCAGGCGTCATTCCACATTGACTAAAGGCTGCCACTAAAGTTGACACCTACATATTGAGAAAGCGGTAACGTAATTGTTGATCACTTCCAAAAATATTATTGATACTATAATATGCTATCAATTAACATGCTTATAGTGACTTCATACATATATCTCTCTTGCTCGTATATATGTCTCATCTTTAATACACCTTTAAACATATTTGGCTCTCATGCTATCACTATCTACCTTTTATCTACTATACTATGAATGCTAGCGTTTTATCTATGTTTCTCTCGTTACTCTCCTCTTCTATTTTTCTTGTATCTCTTTTGATGTTGTCAAAGGGGGAGATAGATGCTGAGTGTACGGGGGAGCTCAGCTTAGTAAATAGATGCTGAGTGTACGGGGGAGCTTTTACCACTTATTGCCAAAGCTTCCACTACCGGTTTTCCATCATCAAAAAGGAGGAGTATGTGAATACAAGATCACACTCACAAAGATGTTTTTGATTCATGGCAAACTCAACAAGCATACAAGCAACAATGTACAAGAAGAAGAAATCAAAGAAAAGCAAGCTTTGGTCACTCATAACAGAGCAGGTCGACCTACTATGCATACAGGTCGACTCAACACAAGCAAAATAAGAGGAACTCAGAAAATCAGCAGTCAGGTCGACCTACTCCCAACACAGGTCGACCTAAAATGAAGAAATTTACATATCATTCTGCTAGGTCGACCTACACAACAACTAGGTCGACCTAATCTGAGAAAATATCCCCAAAGCGCATCTGAAGTGGATTCTGGTCGACCTACTTCTTTGACAGGTCGACCTAACTGGGAACAAATGACATCCAAAGGATATGCAGCTCTGTTAGGTCGACCCAGCCCTAAATTAGGTCGACCTATTTGATCAAAACTGACATCCAAAGGATATGCAGCTCTGTTAGGTCGACCCAACCCTAAATTAGGTCGACCTATCTGATCAAAACTGCCAAAATTTCTGGTTTTCTGTGCATCAACTGAAAAGCTCTCATATATATTGTCCAAGGTTCAATTATTGAAAACAACACCAACGACAGAAAGATACACAAAGGCTTCTCATCTTCGTTCTTCGTCATCTCCAACACAATTACACATAATCATTCTTGCGTTGAGGGTTAGTGATCGAGCTCGATAACGTCCATGGAACGGAATTGAATATTCCTAGTGGGTGAAGATTTGTGGGGGTTTTGGTGAATAAAATCCGAGGGTTTTGTCCTCCAAGATAGGTGTTTCTTGGGGGTTTTTATCAAGAGGTTTCATCGAGGATCCATCTGAGTGTGAAGATTGAAGAACAAGGGTTCAAGGCAATTCAAGACACTGCAGAAAAGGGATTAAGTGAAGCTCTTGGATCACCTTGATCTGACTCAAGATTAAGGGGGAAGAAGATTCAAAGGATCGACAAATTCGGTTTATTGTTTATCGCTTTGTTTTCTTCTTTGTATATACTACTTTCAACATTAATGGAAGATTTCCCAATTTCAATTTGGAATTGGGGGCAGACGTAGTCGTAGCGAGGACGATCGACGAACTGCCTGAACATATATCGTGTTCTTGTCGCTTTTATCTTTTCATTTACGTTCTGTTCATGTTTGGTCAAAATTGCAAAATTGATTAACGATTCAAGTGTTAAAATTGTGAATTAAGGTTCTGCATAAACATCACAATTCACCACATCTTGAATCATCATCAATTTGAACATTATCACCAAGTGTTTGTCTTTTTGCTTATTCCATTATTACTGCATTGCAAATCAAAGTTTGTCAATTTAGAAGTTAATTGATTTTCAGCTGTGAAACGTATTGATTCAATAACATATCACTTCATCTTTAATCTCAATTATCTTGTGGTTTTGTCACATATACGACCCTTGCAATAACGGTCCGGAATAGACGCAAGTCGATTCAGAACCGCTTTCGCTTTAGTTCGAAATAATTCCGAAAAACTCTGTGAGATCTATTCACCCCCTCCCTCTAGATCCTCAGGCCAGCGTCTAACAGCTTTCATCACCGACAACGGCACACAGTTCACCGACGGACGCTTCCAAGAGTTCGTCACAAAATTGGGAATGAAGCAACATTTCGCGTCGGTCGAACACCCACAAACAAACGGGCAAGCAGAGGCTGCTAACCGAGTAATTATAAGGGGCCTCAAAAGAAGACTAGACGAGATAAAAAGAGGATGGGTAGAAGAGCTGCACAGCGTCCTGTGGGCCTATCACACCACCCCACAATCCACTACCGGGGAGACCCCCTTCCGACTGACGTACGGAACGGAGGCCGTGATCCCCTTCAAAATACATGTGCCCTCGAGACGCATCGAAGAGCCACTCGAGATAGAATGCAACATCGAGGCAATCAGGGAAGAGCTCGACCTGGTCGAGGATGTAGCAACCTGCCCTAAATTTAAAGCTTTTAGAGTCGCCACCTATTCTGAAGGGCGAATAGGAAACCCCACGCAGTATAGAGATCAGGGTAAGATACTATATTCAGGTCGAGGGAAGGTGTTAGGCACCCTTAACCCTTTCCTAAGGTTTGCATTGTAATGGTAAGGTTTGTGGCAAAAGATAAAGAAAGGCTACAGACAGACAATAGGGTTAATGGCAAGATTACTAATATTAAATATTTATGATTTTGGAAATAAAATCGGGAAAAATGAGATTTAGAGGGAAGGGGACTCGCCTTGTTGCCAAGTGCCTACGTATCTCCTTAGGGAGAATCAGAGTCAACGTAGTTCAGGGAAGGGTTGTACGCCCTTAGAGTTGTAATTTGATTTGATTGGGTTTTGGAGGCTTTTGAGTGGCCTATCGTAGTTTTGAATAAGGATGAAAATCCGTAGTTTGATATTGTAATTTGAAAAGGTTTGGGAAGTGTTTTAGGATTTGGGCGTACAACCCTGATTTTAGTATGTACTATTAACCGCAATAATCGATTGATTCAATTACCATAGTTAACAGATTAGTAGTTGTATCGTTACCAATTTTAATCAATTGATTTGATTATCACTAATAACGAATAAGAATATTTTTTAGGAAATTTAATAATTTAAGTTGTGCCATTATCCCTCGTAATCGATCGATTCGATTAAAAAGAATAATGAATTGAAGTGAGAAAAAGAAAAGTTAATCATCACAACTAATAAAATAGTTGTAACCATTTAACCAAATAGAAATTAATTATATTTTAATTAAATAACATTTTAATTAAAATTTATTATTGACCATAGCGATTAATTGATTTAATCGGAACGAACAACAAATTAGAACTTTTAATATAAATATCATATAATAATTTATTTTAAAAAAAACAATTATTATTATATTAATAAATGTATTTAAAAGTATTTTAATTTAAACAAATAAATAATTAAAATTATGTAGTTTATTAGGGTTATGATTCAATAAGGTTGGTTTGAGGGTTCATGATATAGAGATTTGATCAGGGGCGCTGGATTAGACCTTAGTGGGGTTCCATGGCTCAGATCTGAGGGACTATGGTGAGGCTTATGATATGAAGGGCATGGGATCAAGAATGCATATTTAGAGAAAAATAATAGAAAGGGCCAGGGATCGAACCCTGGACCCCAAGGACAAACACAACGCGCGTTCACCACCTCGACTAACGTGGTTAGTTGTTCAAACGCTACAACCAATACACTATATGCGTAATTAAAACAACACACAGCAAAACGGGTGCGAAATTCAAATGGGCCAGTGGCCAGTTGCCACGTTACCATCTTCTTCCCCAGACCTGCAATTTTAAGAACGAATAGCTACGAAATTGCTACGTTCTTTTTCGTAGCATACCAACCTGCAAAAATAGCGAATAACCCATATGTATATATAAACGTTTCGCGACCTGTTCAATCCCTTCGTTTCTATCATACGAATCCAATCATACAACTATTATAGTCTAATTTTACCCTAATCGAAAACCCCCAATTATGATCCCTAGAGCTTGACTCGGCCTTCAATGGCCGATCACGTATACACGCACAACAATCCAATTAACATTCCAGAAATCATCACAACAATCAATCAAAGCAAATCATGCAATTAAATCATCATGGAGATGCCTATATCATGCTAATTGATCCAAGTTTCAGAGCGGTTTACCTTGGCTTATTGGAGGATTTTCTGGGAGTGTTGATGCTATGCAACGATCCAAACACGTTCAGAATCGCTTGAGGAAGCTTTTGAAACCTTTAAATCTCTACGAAAGTCTCCAATTCTTTGAAATCGAATCTTGGTTTTGAGTGAGTTTTTTGAGTTCTTGAGCTTGTGCCTCTGATCCAGGTTTTCAACCCCTATTCGTGTGGTATGCTTTAGGTACTTATAGGCAACGAATTAGGTCAATAAAAATAATCCAAAACCTCTTTGAATCCAATCTTGCAAGTTTGAGAAAATTGAGTTTATTCTTGAATATAATCTTGCTATTTTTGACAAATATTGTATCAATCTTCTCCATTTGATTTATGCACGAAAATTAGATTATATTTAGTCATTAATGTTGATTGGAATCAATCCATATGTACCTCTTTAACAAAATATTTGATTTTCCACTTAATGAAATCATTAAAAATGAAATAAAAAATCATATTAAATCAAATAAAATGTTAAATTTCGTGGCATATGGTTTTGGGCATGCTAATGACTTGTGGGCCAAGATTGCATCATAATACCATAGGCCCATTTGCAAAATTTTCCAATTTGAACCTTCTTATTTCACATTTTGCCTCCAAAAATTACCCAACTTTGATCAAGCATATCTCACTCAATTTTTAAGCTATGAAGGAGTTCTAGGGCTTTTTGGAAACCTCAAGATGTCCTGTATAAGCCACTTTGGAACATATTTTTCATTTGGAACTTTTATCTTGATCATATCTTCTTTGACAATAACTGATTTTGAAGGATGCTTGAAAATGACCTGTAATCTTTTGCATCATACCTCTCAAATGAAGCATTTCTGGCCTTGGCTTGTGAGAGACAAAGTTGTAGAGAATCCAATTTCCTTCAAAATAGGCTTTGATTGGGGAATTTTTGATGTTCCATGTGAAAGTTATGCCCAGTCAAAGTTGGGTTGACTTTCTCCTAAGAAACCCTAATTTGAACCTTTTTGTATTTGTTCATCTCTGAGTTTCTATTAATGGAATCATGATCAACCTTTGATCAAATGATGGATATACTTTAATTCACATGATCTTGACCCAAAATTGAGAGGTTTTGACTGTGCTTTGATTATGGTTGACTTTTAGGTCAAACCAGTTGACTGTGGATCATCTGGACCATTGAATGAAATATGGAAGGCAAATTTTGGGGTATGACAGCTGCCCCTGTTCAATCTTCTTAAACCTGAAGAATCAGATAGGCATGTCTGCCTATCGTGATCTAAAGGTGGAAGATGATTGGACACTGAAATGCCCTGAAATTTGCTTGCGTAGGGAAGGAGTTCCGTGGGAGATGGGCTTATAGATGCCACCCATTTGCCTGGCAGGGTACTTGTCTAAAGCATATGCTTTTCAGACCTAGATCATTTGATTGTATCTGAGGAGAGAGATACATAAGACTACCTGAAGAGGTTCCTGAATAGGGTATACCAAAGGATGATGTGAAGAAGCTTAAGCTTTGAACAAAGCTTAGGAAGAATGTCTTGGAGAAGACTAACTACAGAATTCTTCAAAAGAACTAGGTATGTCTTAGAAAAGATTGGATGAACATTTTAAGGAGGCTACCTAGAAAGGCATGATATGTCTTAAATAAGACTCACCTATAAAGGCTCCTGAAAAGATATGAAACTTGGAGAGGTTCTTTGGAAAGGATATGGAATGTCTTAAACGGGACTACCTACATAGGTTAGGATACGTATTACACAAGACTAACCTAGAAAGGTTCCCGGGAATGATATGATACGCCATAAATAAGACTATAAGGTTAACTTAGATATGTCTCACACGAGAGTGACCTAAAAAGGCTCCTGAAGAGGATAAGGAGGGATTGGATATATGTTTGAAGAAGATTACCTAGAAAGGTAAGATATGTCCTAAACAAGACTAACCTAGAAAAGTTGTTTGGAAAGGATGTGATACGTCTTGCACGAGACTCACCTGGAAAGGCTCTTAGACAGGATACGATACGTTTTAAACAAAACTACCTAGAAAGATTCCTATAAAGGGCACGATATGTTTTAAACAAAACTACCTAGACAGGTTCCTATAAAGGACATGGAACGTCTTAGACAAGACTACCTAGAAAGGATAGGATACATCTTAAAAAGATTGCCTAGAAAGGTTAGAATACATCTTACACAAGATTTCCTAGAAAGGTTAGGATACGTCTTAAACAAGACTGCTTGGGAAGGTTGATAATCGTTTTGGATAAGATTACCTGGAAAGGTAAGAAATTGTTTGATCACTTTTGGATTGCCTTTGAAGAAAGACTTGGAATGAGGTATTAGAATTGTATATGTTGAGATCGAATCGTTGATACGATCGTATTTGCGCTGTAATTTGATGATAACATCCTTTTGATTATGAAGTGACCTGAAAAGGCAGTGTTAGTTTTATGCAATGTCATGATGCATGTGTCATGTAATGAGATTCTCAAAATAAATGAGAATTATGCATGTATGCCGATCCCACACTGCGGGACGTAAATAGTACAGGCGTGGGAAGATCAATTACGCAACAATGCTCCTTTTGTGATACTAGTGTGACTTCCCGAATATCAGAAATTTTGAGAGACATGCCCCTTAATCTGAAGGAAGCACCTTTAGAGAGAACTCGAGTTTCGCCATGTCTTGCCTGATATGCATTGCCCCAGTGTTTGAATTCTTGAAAGATATGCCCCTAGTCAATAGGATCCTTGATTGTATGCCCCTGTTTTAGGAAAACCCTCTGAACGTGGTTTCCCCATTCAAGAGTCTTTATCAGAAATGATCGCCTTTGATTAAACCAATTTCGAGGTCTCCTTGATGCTAAGTGTTGATTTGAATGTGAAGCAGATGTTTTTCAGAGTGAGTCATGCGTTTCGATCGCATCCGACGGACAGTGATTTGCTGAGTACTCAGAATGAGATGATGTTTTCTATAAGATTACCTGAAGAGGTCCTTGGAAAGAATGGGAAATTGTCTTAAACAAGACCATGCTTTTAAAAAGATCAGAGGGACCTGTTTGTGAAGAGGGTCAAAAAGATTCCTATAGAGGATGGAGACTGTTTTTGTGGCGTTTTAAACAAAACTTAGGAAAAGACATCTTGAAGAAGATTAACCTAGAAAGGATATGAGACTGTCTTATAGAAGACTCTGTACTTTAGACAAAGTTTGACAAGGTTCTTGGAAGCATAAGAGGAGTTTGAATATGTCTTAAAAAACTAACTGGAAAGATCGATGAGTATCTTGAAGAAGATTACTTAGAAAGGAATATGTCTTAGAGAAGACTATCTGAAAAGATTCCTGAAAATGGAGATACCTGAAAAGGCTCGTAGAAAGGATAAGGAGATGTGTCTTTAAAAGACTATCTGAAAAAGGCTCCTAGAAAGGGTAAGAAATATTTGAACATGTCTTAAAGAAGGCTACATGGACAGATTGGGAGAGGTCCTATGAAGGTTCCTGGAAAGGGTGTGAGAGTGGTATTGACCTCATCTGATACTGAGTGACCTTTGCAACATGCCCCCAAGTAATGGGCTTGCCCCACGGGCTATTCAGCGTCCTTGAGAGATTCTATGGATCTTGATCAGATTGCCCCATGTAAATGGTATAATGACGAGTTATGCCATGTGTACACATTAGCCATCCCAGTCATGCGTAAGAGATGTTTCTTCTTTTGACGAGTTTTTAAAGCTACTTCGTCAGTCAGTAGGATTTTTAGCCATTAGCCATGCCCCATGCAACTTCTCCCTGATGTTTAAACATTTTAATCCCCATAGACAAGTGTACTTTATAATGAAATTCATAAGATGCGAATGCATATGTCTGTCTTGAAAGTTTAAAAACATTTTTTTGAGTAAAACGAAGTTTTTTTTTTGTAAGAAAGTGATATCAACTCAAGAGTTATAGTAGACCATAAGGAGTCGGGATACCTTTTGGTAACGGTATTCTTTCGAGCTAACCATGTTTCAGTTAGGGCTTTTAAGGGTTGTAACGTGGCCTGGTTCACGGTTTTAAGAAACAAAGGATAGTGGCTCAAAGTTTATTTGTACCCATCCCTATCTTCGTGATGTTCTCTAGTCCTATGCGCAGTTAACTATGTGTTTAAGCTCCAAAAGACTTTGGGAACACTGATATTCATGATGGTTTAAAAATCAAAGGTTTATTTGCAAAGGCAGTCATCTTCCTTTCTTGTAATATTTTCCTTTTGTCGAGGGTATATAGTGACCTCTTTTCAACTTTGTTATCCCTAACTTTTGCCTGAATTGTTCGTTTTAAAACTACAGTCAGCGGGATGCCTCAATTTTGCCTAAGTCTCCTTAATAGGTTTTGACTTAGCAGGCCCTTGCATTGCTTTCTCTTTTTTTTGCGGATATTGACTGCCGGACTTAATGATGACGGGGAACCATCAGTGATTATGTTCAAAGGAACAGTTTGGAGTAATTGAGTTAACTAAGCATCTACCCTACCCTAGGTTATGTATTAAGGGTTTTATTTCATATGAAGGAAAACTCCTACTTCTTTAGGCTCAAAGGGGTTGACGAGGGATTAACATCCTTATATCTCCCTTATTTAGGAATTGAACAAATGCATGTACATCGTCAACACGGTCTGTTCGAAAGCGTAATGTATGAAATTATGGTATCGTTTTCGTCATTATCCCTCTAAAGGTGTACAACTTTTAACGAAAGTTGAATATCACAAATGAGAAAACCGAGTAAAAACACGGTTTTAAATATAGTGAGAACACTAGGAATAAATAAAGACAAACGTAAGCAATGCATTAATGATTATTGTAAAGTACACAGCATATGTCGTAAGACTAATGTTTAAACAAACGGAAAGAAATTGCGAATGAAAACAAAACTAATGAGCCCTTCTTCAATCAAATCTTGGATCTTGTGCTTCAATGTCCCACAATCCTCTGTATCATGGCCAGGACTATCCGAATGATAAGCGCACCTAGCATGATGCTTATACCCAGGAGCGGGGTTAGCTGGAGCTGAGTATGGAGGTAGCAGAGTTACCAAGTTCTGACTGAGCAGACGTTGCAAAGCTTGAGACAGTGGCATGTATAACGGGGTGAATGATCGTTTTGGCTTGGACCTCCAGGTGCGTTGGCCACCCTGTTGCTTTTGCTGATCCCTTTGCTGTGATACTGGGGTCTGATTACCCATGATTGCCCCCAAAGTGTTGGATTCCTTTTTTCCGTCATATGACTTCTTTGTGTGATAGGAACCTGAGGGTGCCCCTTGTATCTTCCCATTTTTGATTCCATCTTCAATTCTCTCACCAATGACTACCAAGTCTGAGAACCCTGAAGATATGCTTCCGACCATCTTGTCGTAGTACGGTCCTTGCAAAGTGCTCATAAATATGTCCACCATTTCTTTTTCCATTAGGGGAGGTTGGACTCGAGAAGCCATTTCCCTCCACCTTTGGGCATACTCCTTGAATGATTCATCCTTCTTCTGTGACATATTTTGTAATTGCATCCGATTGGGTGCCATGTCCAGGTTGTACTTGTATTGCTTCAAAAATGTGTTAGCCAGATCATTCCAGCTTTTGATATAGGATTTCTCTAGTTGCATGTACCAGTCAATAGATGCTCCGCTTAAACTCTCTTGGAAGAAGTGTATCATCAGCTTTTGATCGTGAGCATAAGCAGCCATTTTTTGCATATACATGCACAAGTGATTCCTTGGACACGTGAGCCCTTTGTATTTCTCGAAGTCTGGAATCTTGAATTTGTGTGGGATAGTCAAGTCTGAGACTAAGCTCATTTCGAAGGTATCCACGTCAAAGACATCGTATCCTTCTACCACTTTTAGTCTATCTTCTAGCGCCTTGATTTGTTCATTATCCTTGGAGTCTTCCCTAGAGTTGGGATTAGACTGTTGCGTCTGAGGTGCTTGGTCTGTGTTGTCCACCTCTTGTACTCCGTATTGTAGATCCAGGTAATCTTCGTCCTTAGGGACATTGTTAGCAGGAATGCGAACTGTGCGGGTTGTCCCTTTCGTTTGTGGAGTGGGGACAAATCCTTCTTGGGAGGTCTCTCCTTTCTCTTGGAATTGGATAGCTCTCCTGACAGATCGGACCTGAGGTTTGTCCTTAGCCGGGCCAAAGCCTGAAACAAATCCTAGCAGCGGGTTTTCGTCGTTAGGGATCTCATCCTAGACCAGGGTATCCCCAGACTGAACCTCTTTTGCCTTGTCTTGTTTATCTAGAAGGGCCTTCATGAATCCTAGCATCTGAGCCATACCTCCTTTAACCTCTTCCATACTAACCTTCAGTTGATCCACTTCCTCACGAAGGGCGGCTTGATTCTGTTCTAGTTGATCCATTGATTTCTTTTGCTGAAATCTTGTTTGATAAGACGGTCGGGATGTTAGGTTATCCTTCCCAATGGTCCCTTGTTCTGGAGATAGAAGAGAAATCTTCTATCAATGCCAAGAAAATGATATGCATGCCATGAATGATATGCTTTGTTCGTATTTATGTCTTATCCACATTTATGGATTAAATATAATAAATCTTTTTTTCTCTCTTTTTTTGAATAAGACATGATGCAAGAATGCACCTGATGCATGATGAATGGAAAAAATAAAATAAAAAAAATAACAAACAAATAATAAACAACATATATATGTAGTACATGCCCTAGGTTCATAGGTTCGACGTAGCAGCTCTAGGGAGCCTACCTTTTTATGGGGGGTTCTAGAAGGTCTCATGGGGTCGTTCGTAGCCTCCGAGACTTTTTGTCTCTTCGGACTTTAGAACAACTCATTTTATCCAATGAGGTTCGAATTTTTGGGGTAGGTTCTCGGAGAGATCAGCTGACTACCAAGTCCTGCCCTCAACAAGGTCAAGCCTCGTATTGGAAATTTCCGGATATTCAACCCACTCCGAGTGGAGTTATCAATGAGACTCGTAGGCGATTCAAGTCCCCCCTGATCTCAAGGATAACTCCCACACTTAGTTTTTAACACAACATAATATACCCAACAGTGCATATAAAAATATAACAACCAGGCAATTAAATATAAATATATTAACATAAACAATTAAATATTTTTAGACAAAAATAAACAAATAAACAGATTTTTAAAAAAATAAAAAATAATTACAAACCTTAAAAATGGCAAATTAGCCAAACCCTAAAAAGTTGCCAAACCTAAACCCTGCCAAATCCTAAAACCTATAGGAGCATAGTATTCACCATTTAAGTTATCCCCAGCAGAGTCGCCAACTGTAGCAACCTGCCCTAAATTTAAAGCTTTTAGAGTCGCCACCTATTCTGAAGGGCGAATAGGAAACCCCACGCAGTATAGAGATCAGGGTAAGATACTATATTCAGGTCGAGGGAAGGTGTTAGGCACCCTTAACCCTTTCCTAAGGTTTGCATTGTAATGGTAAGGTTTGTGGCAAAAGATAAAGAAAGGCTACAGACAGACAATAGGGTTAATGGCAAGATTACTAATATTAAAGATTTATGATTTAGGAAATAAAATCGGGAAAAATGAGATTTAGAGGGAAGGGGACTCGTCTTGTTGCCAAGTGCCAACGTATCTCCTTAGGGAGAATCAGAGTCAACGTAGTTCGGGGAAGGGTTGTACGCCCTTAGAGTTGTAATTTGATTTGATTGGGTTTTGGAGGCTTTTGAGTGGCCTATCGTAGTTTTGAATAAGGATGAAAATCCGTAGTTTGATATTGTAATTTGAAAAGGTTTGGGAAGTGTTTTAGGATTTGGGCGTACAACCCTGATTTTAGTATGTACTATTAACTGCAATAATCGATTGATTCAATTACCATAGTTAACAGATTAGTAGTTGTATCGTTACCAATTTTAATCAATTGATTTGATTATCACTAATAACGAATAAGAATATTTTTTAGGAAATTTAATAATTTAATTTGTGCCATTATCCCTCGTAATCGATCGATTCGATTAAAAAGAATAATGAATTGAAGTGAGAAAAAGAAAAGTTAATCATCACAACTAATAAAATAGTTGCAACCATTTAACCAAATAGAAATTAATTATATTTTAATTAAATAACATTTTAATTAAAATTCATTATTGACCATAGCGATTAATTGATTTAATCGGAACGAACAACAAATTAGAACTTTTAATATAAATATCATATAATAATTTATTTTTAAAAAAACAATTATTATTATATTAATAAATGTATTTAAAAGTATTTTAATTTAAACAAATAAATAATTAAAATTATTTAGTTTATTAGGGTTATGATTCAATAAGGTTGGTTTGAGGGTTCATGATATAGAGATTTGATCAGGGGCGCTGGATTAGACCTTAGTGGGGTTCTATGGCTCAGATCTGAGGGACTATGGTGAGGCTTATGATATGAAGCGCATGGGATCAAGAATGCAAATTTAGAGAAAAATAATAGAAAGGGCCAGGGATCGAACCCTGGACCCCAAGGACAAACACAACGCGCGTTCACCACCTCGACTAACGTGGTTAGTTGTTCAAACGCTACAACCAATACACTCTATGCGTAATTAAAACAACACACAACAAAACGGGCGCGGAATTCAAACGGGCCAGTGGCCCGTTGCCACGTTACCATCTTCTTCCCCAGACCTGCAATTTTAAGAACGAATAGCTACGAAATTGCTACGTTCTTTTTCGTAGCATACCAACCTGCGAAAATAGCGAATAGCCCATATGTATATATAAACGTTTCGCGACCTGTTCAATCCCTTCGTTTCTATCATACGAATCCAATAATACAACTATTATAGTCTAATTTTACCCTAACAGAAAACCCCCAATTATGAACCCTAGAGCTTGACTCGGCCTTCAATGGCCGATCACATAAACACGCACAAAAATCCAATTAACATTCCAGAAATCATCACACCAATCAATCAAAGCAAATCATGCAATTAAATCATCATGGAGATGCCTATATCATGCTAATCGATCCAAGTTTCAGAGCGGTTTACCTTGGCTTATTGGAAGATTTTCTGGGAGTGTTGATGATATGCAACGATCCAAACACGTTCAGAATCACTTGAGGAAGCTTTTGAAACCTTTAAATCTCTTCAAAAATCTCCAATTCTTTGAGACCGAATCTTGGTTTTGAGTGAGTTTTTTGAGTTCTTGAGCTTGTGCCTCTGATCCAGGTTTTCAACCCCTATTCGTGTGGTATGCTTTAGGTACTTATAGGCAACGAATTAGGTCAATAAAAACAGTCCAAAACCTCTTTGAATCCAATCTTGCAAGCTTGAGAAAATTGACTTTATTCTTGAATATAATCTTGCTATTTTTGATAAATATTGTATCAATCTTCTCCATTTGATTTATGCACGAAAATTAGATTATATTTAGTCATTAATGTTGATTGGAATCAATCCATATGCACCTCTTTAACAAAATATTTGATTTTCCACTTAATTAAATCATTAAAAATGAAATAAAAAATCATATTAAATCAAATAAAGTGTTAAATTCCGTGGCATATGGTTTTGGGCATGCTAATGACTTGTGGGCCAAGATTTCATCATAATACCATAGGCCCATTTGCAAAATTTTCCAATTTGAACCTTCTTATTTCACATTTTGCCTCCAAAAATTACCCAACTTTGATCAAGCATATCTCACTCAATTTTTAAGCTATGAAGGAGTTCTAGAGCTTTTTGGAAACCTCAAGATGTCCTCTATAAGCCACTTTGGAACATATTTTGCATTTGGAGCTTTTATCTTGATCATATCTTCTTTGACAAAAACTGCTTTTGAAGGATGCCTGAAAATGACCTGTAATCTTATGCATCATACCTCTCAAATGAAGCATTTCTGGCCTTGGCTTGTGAGAGACAAAGTTGTAGAGAATCCAATTTCCTTCAAAATAGGCTTTGAGTGGGGAATTTTTGATGTTCCATGTGAAAGTTATGCCCAGTCAAAGTTGGGTTGACTTTCTCCTAAGAAACCCTAATTTGAACCTTTTTGTATTTGTTCATCTCTGAGTTTCTATTAATGGAATCATGATCAACCTTTGATCAAATGATGGATATACTTTAATTCACTTGATCTTGACCCAAAATTGAGAGGTTTTGACTGCGCTTTGATTATGGTTGACTTTTAGGTCAAACCAGTTGAATGTGGATCATCTGGACCATTGAATGAACTATGGAAGGCAAATTTTGGGGTATGACAGAGGAAATTCGCACCGGGGCCGCTCTGCGCGAAGCTTCACTCAAGCAAAAAATCGCCCTACGACATGACGCGAAGGTCATTAAACGGGAATTTAAAGTAGACAGCTTAGTGCTAAAAAGAAACCACAAAGATTCCCGAGAAGGCAAACTGGCTGCGAATTGGGAAGGCCCCTATCGTGTCCGAGCAAGGACGGAAAACGGGGCATACTACGTAGAGAATTTTCAAGGAGAAGAACTCGCTCGACCTTGGAACGCTGAAAAACTTAAACAATATTACAGTTAAAAACACAGGTGCGGCTTGGTACGCGCCGAGCACCTATAAATGTAACAAAACGACCGAAGCCTGCTCTCTTAATCGAACAGACTCCTTGTCCTTAGGGGGGCCCGAATACCGAGCATCCCAGTCGTAATCATGTACCACAAAGGCAGAACGCCCCGCTCGCGAGGGGACCGTTCACGCTATGAGCCCCGGAGCTCAGCACAACGAAATCTGATACTCACCGAACGCCAAGCACATGTCCCTGGCAATCGACCACAGTTCCACACATTGGGCGACCAGTACATTATAAGTCGAGCAAACCTTCATAAAATGCAAAATAAACACACAAAAGAACAGCAACGGTATTTTATTCATCGTTCATGAAAATTACAAAACAAACATCAATTGAAAGGAAAACGCTTCACTCCTCCCGATTGGCAAATTCCTCCGAGTGAATATACTGATATCAATCTTCATCCCACTCGGTCTCAGAACCATTCGTGCCAACCACGACTCTCACACCAGTCGCCTGAAGACGAGCATCTGAACTAAGAGAGCCATGAGAACGAGAAGCAGAGTCGGTCGAAGCCCCCTTCTTCTCCTTCACCTTTTTCACTCCACGTGAACACGAGGTTGAAGATACCTTCTTCCTGTTAGCTCCACCCATCCCTGCGAGAAATGAAGAAAGGGAGGTCCATAAGACCTCCTTTTATAGAGAAAGAAGAGGAACAGCAACATCGGGAAACAAACAAAGCCTTTAAGGAGTAAATACGTTGGGAACCGATAACACATCTCCCAAAAATGCATAACGCATGCGCACAAGTTCCAAAGAAACTAACATAAGCGTTAAAAACCAAGTACGTTTAAATAAAGACGGGCAAAAAACCCGAAAATGTGCCCAACTACGGCCATCTAGGCCGAGCTGGTGAATGTGCATACAAAATCAAAATGGGGGCATACCCCCCCAGAAAACAGCATTACAAAATACAGGCGCGCAGGCCCCACACTTAGACACTTAAAATATTCAAACACCTTCCTCGACTGGGACCTCCTCGGCTTCCTGCATCACGGGCTCCTCCCCGAAGGACGGAGAAACAATCTGGTCGCCTTCCACACGATAGTAAGGCCCGGTAACTTCGATCACCAACTCCACCCCCAGATTTTTCAATTTGAGCTGGGCCACAGTGGAGTGACAGGTATCCTCGGCAGCCGCCACACAGTCGCTCCCCAAGACTCTGATATATTGAATCAAGTCTGCCTGTGTTAAAAGAGCCTTCTCCTCTTCCGACTCATCCTCAGCAGGAGCCTGAGAATGGCAAAGAGAGGCCTCCCTAACCGGGGAAGACAGCATTGTTCCATACAGAGACCGGGAGAGCAAAGTGTATTGACCTTGCACGTCCACCAGAGCAGCCTCCTTTTCGTTCAGCCAAGCCTTCACAGCGTCCAGTTCCTCGCCCTGTTCCTTCAGTAGCTGGTCTTTCTCCTCCAAGGCAGAGGCCTTTATCTTGACCTGCTCCTGAAGAAACCTCGCTGCCTCTGCTGACAAAGGCGCCGAGCGAGCATAGAGAGTGGCCATCTCCAAAAGCCGAACCATTGCTAAAGCATCCTGCACAAGGAACCTTTGACGAACAGAAGGCTCCAAACCCTCAATTTGCAGAGATTCAGCACGTGGAATAGTCAAAGAGGGTCCACCTTCGAAGAATCTGGGCTGAAGAAAGCACGAAGGGAGGGTGAAGATGTCAGCAGCCTCCTCCTAAGTAAGGTCCACGGCTTCGGTTCTCTGGCACTTGCGGCGGACCAAGGCGTCCGGAACGGGCTGTGGGCGGAGAGGAGAAGGAAGCACCGTAATTGGCCTCAAAGATTCCCCTTGATCCGGAGTCCTAGAGGGGGAACCAGCAACACCAGCAGAAGAGGAGGAAGCACCTGAATCCGCAACCGGGGACGATTTGCATAGCTGTCAACCGAGGACCAGCACTCTCCTTTACAATCCCCTTCAGCTTGCTCGCCTGCCTGAGCATCCGGTCATGACGTGCCCGATCCATTGCTTCTGCAAAGAAAAAGAGAAAAGCATAAGAGGCCAGTCCATCAGGAAAATCACTATTAAAAAGGCTATGAGAAGCAATGAAAGAAAAAACAAAATATGGCATAAAAAGCAAAGGGGAAAATACCTAGATAGGTAAAAGCCCCCTCATCGGTTCCCTCAGCCAACAACTCCTTTATACTGATCACTCCCGGCTCCCGGATAGTTTGCCCATCTTCACCAACAACGGGTGCCTCGGACCGATCCACCTTAGCAACAGGAGGAAGCCCTTGCACAAACTTCTGGAGAACAGCATAATCTCCCCGAGCATCCGCATCCAAATCTGAGAGCTTGGTAATATATTGATCGGTAGGGTACTCAAAATGATCACGGGACCAAAAGAACCTGAAGCGATGCCGACGCGAGGTGACAGGCTCTCCGATATCGTTAAGCACAGGACGACCATCGACGTCCAAGGTTGGTACCCGAGCAAAGACGCTATCTCGAGCCTCCTGAGACTGAGGACGGATGAAGAAGAAACGAGGTTTAAAGTGCTTCAGAGAATCAGAGTAAGATTTGAATATCTTCTTGGACTGCTTCAAAGATACCCAACTGAAGCGATCTTCTCGCACCGTGCGTTGTACACAGAATATATGAAAGAACAGAGGGATAGTCGCCCCTATCTTCAAATGTGCACATACCAACTCAAATGCCCGAATGAAGGCAATCGAGTTGGGATGAAGCTGACCGGGGGCTACCTCTAAGTGGTTGAGAACGCCGATCTGGAACTCAGTAAAAGGGCTCGAAAACCCATCTCCCGGAATACGACCTCATACATAAGGAGCAGATCAGGAGTATACACGTCGCAGATGCGATCCCCTTCGGCCGGGATATGTACCGACCATCCGTCCCCGACCTCCGTAAAAACATATGAGTCGTCATCCACAAAGAAACTCTCGACGTCCAGCGCCTCTTGGTGCACCCAAGCCAATCGGGGCACCTCCTGTAACACCCCAAATTCTACCCGAAAATATCATGCGTGAAATCAGAGTATTTTAGAAACTATCAACAAGTATTTGGGATATCACATTTACTTCATATTAACAACTCATAAACAGATACATAGCACTTTAATCTCAGATAAGCACAAAACAACTTATAACAGCTCTTAGACAAACCAACTTCATTTTAATATGCAGCGGAATCATAACATTCAGCTTTATAAACAAATCATCTTATTTAATCAGAAACAAATTCAAACATCATAGTACTTCTCAATATCCAATTTGGAACTCAACAACTAAAACATGAACAACATAGAAACAACAATATAGACAACCCCCCGAGTGCTACGTATCAGAGCGACACACCAACCAGACACGGTGAATCTACAAACTTCCACAGCTATACTTGAGTACCTGCCCATTTCCCATGGTAGGGGAAACATCAGCAGAAGGGGTGAGATATCAAACATTATAAAGGAAAGTATGATAATACATATAGCAAAGATAAAATCATACACAATTCACCACTTCTCAATATAAGCAATTTGCATCACAACAATAATGTTAACTATCAACTATAACAATGTACTCAAGTTTACAAGTATGTCATTCAAGCACATAATAACATATACTTCCTAATCACAACGTAAATTAATACAACTATCAACAATGGCAAAACATGGTTCATATATTCCACATATATACATATATCATTAATACATATATATATATATATTTGCATTCTCATCATATACGTTTCATTTACATATATCACCAAAATCATGTATCAAACATCACCAAATTTAATTATCACATCTCATGCACACATAACAATCACCTAATCACATAATTACATATATTCAAACATCACATAACTCCAATGTAACTCAATGCAAGACATGTGACTCTATGCATGTGGTACCCAATATGGACCCAAAGTTCCACCGCTTCCGATTCATATAGAATCTAGCCACGCTTCAGATCCGGACAAGACCAAAGCCACCAAATGTAAACATATAGTTTACCGCTTTCAGATTCACTCTAGAATCCAAGCCACGCTTGTGTTTCAAAGCAATTCCACCTATGTTTCAAGGCACACTATGATATGAATGTATGTACAATCTCACAAATATATGCAATTAAGATCATCTCTACCATCTTAACTTTCCACATATCACAATAATTCAACTCTATGAATTATCCACCAATTGTACACAACATTCACAACACACACACATCATTCACATATGAGAGGCCAATTAATCAATTACGATTCACACAATCCAATTAACACTAGTAATCATACTATCTCATGTTAATTCTCATTTTTGTCAATTATACATGAACACACATTTTCAACATCAAGCAATTAATCATTAGAATTAATGCTAACCAACTAACCATAAAGAATCAATATCAAAACAACATCATTGGCATGACAATATATATTTCTCAACATACATATTCAAGCCAAAACACAATTACAAACAATTTCTCAAAATACCGTAATTTACCGATAAACCGAATAATTGGTCCAAGTCCAAGTATATTCCAATCACATAGACTTATTGGAATCAATTCAACTAATAATTTAACTATCCAATTAATAATTAAACTATATTAATTTCAATTCAACTATTATATTTCTATTCCATTATTTTCCAAGTCTATAACAAAACTCATTATTTCACTATCAATGGTTTACTCACAACAAACATAACAATCTAATACACATAGATTATCAATTGCACACAACTTATCACATTTATATCATCACATTCCAACAAATCATCAAATACCCAAAATTGCAACATAGAAGAACATGGATATCAAAGTATAGAATTAAACCCACTATAACATACTATCATACAACCCTTTAGCATGAAAGAACCCCACCCTTACCTTGGCAAATATGAACTCTTTCACCATAGCTCTAAGCTTTTCTCCAAAATAAATCCTTCAAACATAATTTGGAGACACACCTAAAAACCAGTTCGGAAATTAGCTTATCAGACGAACTTAAAACCCTCAAAATCAAAATCGCTCCGGTCAGAACTTACCTCTATGAGTCAGGAACGTTGTGTCAAAACCACGCGACGATCCAACGGTTGGATTGAGAGATACATCCGTTTTTCTAAGGTGACTTAATGCTGAAACTTGCTGCGAAAATGAGGTTTCTTCTAGCTTTTCTCTTCCACCATTGTTCTCTTCCCTTTTGCTTCTTTTCTCTTCTTCCTATCTTTTCCCCCAAATGAAAATAGTAACCTCTAAAACCCTAACCTTCTCTTACTATCTCACTTATGTCAATTGGGCTTAACCCACCAATCCATCCATTATGTTTCTATCACTTAGGCCCATTTAGTTATATCTCTCTAATAACTCAATTGAGTCAAATACAAACACTCACATAATTAAATACTTAAATAATTATTATATCACATAATAACTAAATAAATAAGTAATTATTAAAAACACCAAATAATATAATTACTAATATAATTAATAAAAATATTAATAAAAATCGGGATGTTACACCTCCTGCCGCGCTGGAGGAGTTAAAGACGACGAGCCTGATACCGTCGGGCAAATCTCATCGGCCATATTCACCTGAAACAAAGGGGAGAACAGTGAATTCGACAATTCAATCAAATCCACCCTTCCACCATCGTTCAGAGTGAAAGGGCACACCGACGGCCCAGAGACCAGATAAACCGCGTCTTTGCCCCCTCCAAAAATATAGATTTTCCCAGTATATGAAGCTCACGCTCGAGGATAGGGCCAAAACGCAATTCACACAATAAAAACTCACGATCTTAAGAGAAACACTAAAATCACAATCAACGATGGACCAGTACTCTCAGAAATTATCAGCGAAACAGAAAACTAATCGTTCATAAAGGGTTCAACCATAAACAGTCGTGAGTAATAGTCACCACCATACTTCACCCAACATCTTCATCTAAATCATCCTAAAAATCTACCCTAACCACATGCAAACGATTATAAACAGCGATCAAAGCATGAAACACGGGAAACAGAAGTTAAAAATAAACTTACGAGTATGATTCTGACGAAGAAGCTAAAGAATTGGAAGAAAACACCACAGCAAAAACTCACGGTCAACGGCAGAGGGAGAAGAACGAAGGAACAAAATTTGAAAAGTTTGGGGAAATTGACGGATACTTGTATTTATAGGCTGTCAAAGGCGTCACGCGCGCCGCACGTGAAAAACTGTGTAGACGCATGCTCATCATTAACCCTAAATGCCTAGGTATTAGGGTAGCCATCATTTCGCATTAAATACGACGCTCCCCCTTACCAACTTTTCTGAAACGACATGCTTCCCTACTCCCAGCCTGACCCTTCTTCTCCCCGGAAATGCACGAGCTACCTCTCTTGGATATATTAGGCTCGGACCCCTGAAAGACCCCCAGATCAACTTCCTATAAGTCATCACTCCTCTGACCGGAAGCAACGACTTGAGGGGATCCTGTTCTGGACCGGCCCAATCTAATCAATTGGGCCATTCCCGCCTTCGGCCCAAAATGCGTCAGATCACACGTGGCGGTTTCTGTCCGACCAGGCCAGGAAAACCTGCCAAGTAATCGATCACGAGGACCCCTCGTGCTCGACAAACAACTAGTCCACGCGTCTCCTAAATATCCGCCCCAGAAGGAGGAGTCTAATCCGCTCAAAAAAACATCCTATAAATAGCCCTCTACATACAGAGGGCGAGGTAATATTTTCTTACCCCAAAACTCTCTCACTTTGTTGTACCTTGTGGAATACATACTTACTTTGGCATCGGAGTGCCTTGCAGGTACAACCCCTTTTTCTCACATCCATCATCCCGAACTTCAAGCCTTCATTGTTGCTGGCCATCTGATCTGCTCGGTAAGATCAGTTAGTAATTGAGTATTATGATGCAAGAGTATTGTCTTTTATCGATGATCGAATAGGCATAATAATGAAGGTTGATAGAAATATGTTAGCAACAGAAAAAGGAAAAATTCTAAATTATGCATTCAAGTTTATTTGACTAAAACCCTGTTGGCAATGTTTTCAATCAAGGAATGCATTAAAAAGTGGAGTATGAAGAACTATATATTTTATGTCTTAGTTGTGGATATGTTGGAGACTATAAAGAAGGGTGCTCAGAGAAGAAGACGAATAGAGAAGAGAGAGCTATTGGAAGAGAGGTTGATGGGGTGGCGACAATGGTTTAACTAGAGTTGTCAAAACGGACTACTCGATGTTAAACGTACCTATCATAACAGACCTCAGGCTTTATAGGATCATACCAAAAAAACCCTGTTATTATATGAGTTCAAAATATATTACCCCAAACTCGTCCCAGCTAGACGGGTTGTCGCTTACTTAGCCCTAACAGACTTTCTATTTATTATTTATTATAAAAATATATATATAATAAAAAAATATCATAATATTTATTAAAAATTTATATGCTTCTTTAAATATAATACATTTTTTAAAAGATAAAAATATTATTTTATAAAAAAAAAATACAAAATTGGGTGGCTAGAACTAAACCAAACAAAGAAGAAAAAGAGAAAAAATAACAAATAAATAAATAAAAATAAATATAGAATTCAACAAATTACATGAATTTACTACTCTTTGATCCGGTGTTATGTAACCAAATTTCCCTTGATATGTTTTTCTTTGTTGTCTTAGAGATCACTGTTATAAAAGAATTTTCTTCTTTCTCATCCGTGTGAATTGCAAGCTTAATAGTTGTAGTATATTTATCAATCTAATACTTCAAAATATCCATATCATGAATAAAATTAGGGTTCATTTTTTTTGGTATCATAATTATGATGCATTTTAATTGTACTACTTTGTTGTTCCCTTATTAGTTTCATTTATGATTATTTTTTTATTCACAACCGTTTGAGAATTATGAATCTCACTTTCTTGGGGTACTTTTTGTCACTCTTCAATGTCATGATAATCCCTTTTCTAAACCTCTTGACATAAATATAATAAAAGAACTTGTATGTGTTTGATTAGTCTCCTATTATCTTCTGAATTTGTTTTGTATAATCTCATCCATAAGCGGGTATTTCTCCATAATGATTGTATACTTTTTTTAAGATCATCTACTAAGGTTGTAGTAATATTTTCAACCTGATATTTGATTTTATTAGAATATAAAGTGTCCTCTTTATTGTCTTTTTCTTTATCAGCATTGCAACATTTTTGGCACGATCATATTCTAATGAGTGGCCAATAATATGACAAAAATAACATAGCGAAGAGAGCTTTTCGTACTCAACATCAATATTAAAATCATAACCTTCACTTTCAACAAGAAAGAAATTGGGAAATAATTCTAACAAATCAATATCCACCAAAGTTCGAGTATAAAATCCAAAATAACTTCTGCTAGTTGCTTCATTTAAGGCTAGAGGAACACCAATACCTCTTGCAACCAAATAAAGAATTTGTGGTCTTCAATATTCAATAGGAAGATCATGTACTCTCCAACAGTAAATGTTAGTACTTTTAACCAAATCTAGATTGAAGTCTGGTGTCTAGATGAATACACAAAGGATACCCAGAGGCAGGTTCCACGATCCTATTGTCAAAACCCTCCTAAGATCCTTAATAGATGAAAATAAAATAAGAACTAACAAATAGGTGTGGGAGACCATTTGCCAAGAAAATTTCAAAGAGCGTTTAATTTTTCATGCAGTGCATCAATTGTTAAAGAAGGTTCTTCTTTATTCAATATTATTCTTCCATAAAGGAATCTTTTTCTATCAAGACCATCTACATATTCGTCTTATGTAACTTTTATGGCTATTGCATCTCCTTTAAAACAATGCATTGAGAGTTGTCTTAGGGAGGGGTATGTCACAAGTGTTCTTCAAAACTTGCTTAGATGTCTTCAAAATCGAATCGAAAGTCTTGATCAAAATCGTATTAGAAATATTTTGTTGAGTTTGTAAGAAAGACCACGAAAGGTTGTGACTTTCACCTCCCATTAACGTGAGATATCACATTGCACAACGAAGCACGTTAATTTGTAAAGAATTTGAGAATGAAATCCCTAAAAACATGGTTCATTAAGAACACGATATTTCTTCACACCTTGTTTTGACGATCCGAACAGTGAAAGTGTAGCACTATATATGTCTCACAAACTTTATGTATAAAAATTAGCTCGATCTAATGATTAACAAATATAGAATATCTCTTTTTTGAAATTGGTGTAAGAAAAACAAAAAATAGGATTTCTCACTTCTAAGGACATGAAATCCTAGTCTTTTACTAAAAAATACAACATCAAATAATACATATTTAAATACTATAGTTTTTTATAGTAATATAACATATTTTAAAATACAATACAAATTTTAAATTATTTAAAATAATACACAATAACAAAACTGTAGAAAATACGAAAAAGTTGTAAGTGTATACGTAAAATTATTTATTATTAATTTAATTATATTAACGTATAATATTTAACATAAAAAGATTGAATATAATATAAAAGATAAAATTTAGTGAAGTGTAAGATGTACTTATGCGGGCCAAAGAGAATACCTACGACCCATATGGGTTGACCTTATTGGGTGGTAGTTTTTCTTACTGGCCAAAAAAGTCCTTTCAAAATTTGGGCTCTAATTTTAAGCTCATTTTTACAATTATATGTTGAATCAAAGAATGTAGGAGTAGAGGTTGCAAGACCTTGGACGATGATTCATAAGACCTATCGGCCTTGTAAGGTGAAGTATACAGAAGGAGTGGAACCAGAGAGGAGTGAAACTAGGGCAAGGCGTCATTAATGCTCACCGGGGTAGCTTAAGGTGTATTGCTCTTAATGGGAATACTCTAGAAATATAAATTTTCATTCTAAAGGAACCTAAAAAAGGAAACTATGAATCATCCAATCATCGAGACTGACATAGGTCGGTAAATAAAAAGGAAATTTTTAATACACCAAAAATGAATCAACACGTGGAGGAAATGGAGGTATTCGAGAAAAGAATTCAAAAGAATCAAATGGGAAGAATGTAGTAAAGGGCTAAAGTCAAGGGAAGCATTGAGACGATGATAGAATAAAGGGTTATGAAGGAGGTGTTTATGGGTCGAAAATATGATGAGGTGAGGCAATGTGAAGAAATTAATTTGCAAATGAAATTATATGGTAGAGCAACGAGATTATTAAAGACTAAACTAGACTAACTGAACCAAAAAGTGATAAGTGCCCAAGGATCAAAAGAAGGAGCTGGAGAGCAACTGGTGAGATCTTCAAATCTTGACCAAAATATTTCATTGCTTAAAGTTAAAGATAAAAATGGTGAGAGTGAAGAGTTCGTTCATGCAGTAGACAATGGCATCTCTGAAGCAGAAGATCCGAATATGGAGGTTGTTGAAGAACCCCCAATTCACGGAAAATGTTTGGTACACCCCCCTTTAATCGTCTTTTATGGGTATACAACAACGCAAAATCTTTATGCGGAATTGTATATGAGCAGCAAGCAAAACGTTTTTCCTAGTTAGCAAACATTATGTGGTGGCAAACAAACTTGATATTATTATTATCATAGAAATCTAAGTTGAACCTAAAAACTTAAGACGAACTCTTAATTTGTTGGATTTTGATGGTTATGAGTACATGGAGGTAAGGAGATTTGAGGGAGGAATAACAATGACTTGGTTATCTAAGAAGGTGGAAATAGAGATAGTGAAGAAACACTTTCAATAAAACATTAATATTATCAAATGAGAATGATCGATAATGATTGAAACACATTAAATAATAAAAATAAATATATTTAACTAAACTAATAAATAATATTAAAAAGGTAAATATCATTGAATAATAAATTAATATAACATATCATATTAATAAAAATTAAATAAGTAAAAAAATATATACTCGCGGTTTGGTTCGGTTTTGAACGATTTTAAAAAATCAATCCAAAATCCGATCTGAACTAAGCGGTTTTTACAAAATGACATCCCAACACATCCAATAATATTCGTTTTTTTTTTTTTTTTTGCGATTTTCAATTTTTTGGGATCAGTTTGGATTTGAACACCCCTACTGATATGTTTAGAGGGGTGTTAGGGTTTAAGACGAAAAAGTGAACAAACCAAGTTGAGGAAGATGATTTAAAGGAATGTAATACAAAAAAGGTAAAAGGAGGATATAGAAGTTTCTCAATTGTCTCAGCAGTGTCGTTGGTCTATGATGATGAGTTAGTTCATGGACATGCTGACCAAAAAATCAGTGGAAAATGCTACATGCGAGGCTATTGTCACCAAGGAAAAGATCATGGAGATCGAAGAGATAGGTAGTGGCATGCATAATTTGGAAGTGTTCAGACTGAGGAAGAAAAAGATGGAGGAAGTAAGGTAATGGACAGGAGGCTTAGGGAATATGAATGTCTGGAGTTCATTCTCTTAGAGAAGGAAATAGGAGAATATGATAGAAAAACTTGGAAAATAAGAGGCGTTATAAAGATGCTAGGAAGAAGGATTAGTTTTAAGGCCCTTAAGAACATATTACAACAAACGTGGGCAAGGAAATGGATGATTGGTATTGTTGATATAGGGTATGAATACCACCTAATAACTTTCACAAGTGAAGAAGAACAACACATAACATTGATAGATGGTTCATGGTTAATTTATGATCATTATCTCTCTGTTAGGAAATAGAGTGCAGATTTGTGTCCCATGAATGATGGTATTAAACAGGTTGTTGTTTGAACCCATTTCTCGGGGTTAGTAATTGAGTATTATGATGCAAGAGTATTGTCTTTTATCGATGATCGAATAGGCATAATAATGAAGGTTGATAGAAATATGTTAGCAACAGAAAAAGGAAAATTTCCAAATTATGCATTCAAGTTGATTTGATTAAAACCATGTTGGCAATGTTTTCAATCAAGGAATGCATTACAAAGTGGAGTATGAAGAACTATATATTTTATGTCTTAGTTGTGAATATTTTGGAGACTATAAAGAAGGGTGCTTAGAGAAGAAGACGAATAGAGAAGAGAGAGCTATTGGAAGAGAGGTTGATGGGGTGGCGGCAATGATTTAACTAGAGTTGTCAAAACGGACTACCCGATGTTAAACGTGTCTATCATAAGAGACCTCGTGCCTATAATATTTTGTTCAAAATAATATTTTTTATTTTGAATAATTTTGACTAGTTTTAGAAAGACAATAAACACATCCTATTTATGAAATATCATATCTCATTTTGGATAATTTAGACTAGTTTTTGAAAGACAATAAACACATCCTTTTTATGAGATAAGAATAACCTAGCTCAATTTATTGATGATTTCGTTGTAGAAGAACCAATGACGTTTTTTTATGAGATTTAGTGACCAGACAACATAACATATAGGTGGACAAATGCAGTCAAATCGACTTCAAATGAAAGTTAATATTCACACCTACAATATCACAAATACACTCCTATCTAATTCAAAATAAAAAATGACAAAAAGATACAGTTTATTGTCCTTTTTTATTTTTATATAATCTCATATATATATATATATATATATATATATATATATATATATATATATATATATATATATATATATATATATATATATATATATATATATATATATATATATATATATATATATATATATATATATATATATATATATATATATATATATATATATATATATGGAAAAGCTAACATGTGCCCTAAGGGCACAAGTTAATGAGATATTTATAAAAAAAAAATCTTGGAACTTGTGCATTCAATGTATCGAAACTTTAAATATAACTTTATTGTATTTAATTATATTTAACTTTTTCTAATTATAGTATTCTTAACATGTGCCCTAAGGACACATGTTAGCATGACCCATATATATATATATATATATATATATATATATATATATATATATATATATATATATATATATATATATATATATATATATATATAACTTCCTACTCTAGCCCAAGTAACTTACATTGGTTTCATTAGTTTCTCCAACTCACTTTCTTTACTTGAATTCTTTAGATATAAGTTATTTTTATATTAAAAAAAATATAAAATAAAGTCAAACTATGTTTTAAATAAGCGAAAATTGTTTTCATGAACAATCCTGAAGAGCTTAGAGCATCTCCAATGGTGGTATTTTTCAATGAGTTCCCCAACTAGACATCAATATAATAATTAAATATTGAATCAAAATGCCATGTCATAGTAGAGTTGCATTGCAATGCAACTAGTAAAAAATTGTGGTACCCAATCAAATTAATTTATGAGGTAAAGTTATGAGGTAATTTATGAGTTAAGCTGAAAACAACTTATAGACATGTCCCCAAACAGTCTCATAAGTGTCTGTCACTAGTTAAGCTCAAATAAGTCAATGTAAATAGACATTTACTTAGTCCCTAAACACATTCCATGCTGAATGTGTTACTTTCTATAATTGGTAGAGGTTCATGTATTTGCCTGAAATATTATCCATCTCAACCTAATAAATAGCCATTTGAATACCACAGGTAGCAGAGAGGCAAGGTAAATATTTAGCAGGCTTATTAAACAAAGTAGGTAAAGCCAATGGAGGCCACGCAAACAGCATGAAAGACATGGACTTAGGGGGTCAGTTTGTTTACAAGCACTTAGGAAGCATGGCAACTGTTGGCAGTTACAAGGCTCTAGTAGACCTAAGACAAAACAAGGTGATTTTTATCATTCCTTAACCTTTTGGTGGTGCTTTTTTGGTTTTGCTTCATAGCACAAGTGAGAAAGAGGCCACCGGACTAATCTTTGCTCGGCCGAGTGGTCTTTAATTTTGTTATTTGTGCGTCGGATAACTTATAACAGTTTGATTCACTAACTTATCTCATACAAGAGGCAAAAGGATTGTCTCTAGCAGGTTTTATGAGTTGGATTGTTTGGCGTTCGGCATATCTAACTCGTGTCATTAGCTGGAGGAACAGATTCTATGTAGTTATTAACTGGGCTACAACTTTTGTTTTCGATCGTGATATAAGCAGAATATGAAAGTTTTAATGGTAAAAATACTTTCATAATGGTTATAGGACTAGGATTTGTTCCAATGAACTTAAACATTTTCAGTTTTATGACATTTTATTAAGATTTAGAATGCTAACATAATTTTCTTTATTGGTTTGCGTTGAAGGTTAATTATTAGAGGAATAAGTTATGAATTTCAGTTAGCTGAACAACAAGGGACTAAACTAGTTCATGATACTTGCTACATTGGTGAAAGGAGACCAAACAAAAGATGGCTTGAAGGGGAAGGCAATAAAATATGACAGTCTTTGGTCAATTATAATTGTAATCAATAGTGTTTTACAAAAAAAAAATTTAAATAACCATGTTTAAAAAAAAATTACAAAAAAAAAATAATCATGTTTTCATATTATTTACGAAAATGTCTAGGTTTGGGACACCGGAAAGGTGTATGCGCCAAATGAAATGGCGCATAAGTGTGTTTCTGGGGTGTATGCACCAAATGAAATGGCTAGCCCTAATTTTCTAATTGTATGCGCCAAATGGAATGATTCATTAGGTTATTTTTTTTTACCTTCAAGCCAAACCATTTGGCGCCTAAGTACAAGGGCTTTTTTTTAATATTTTTTTTAGTTTTTATAATTATCATTTAGAAACACCTATTAGGGAACAACGGGTCTATATAAAAAAATCGGAAATAACAGATTTCAATTATTTTAGGGAAACGATACATCGACAACAACTGATTAAAGAAAACAACAAAATGCCTAATGGTTTCCATCGCCAAGATAACCATTTGTTCCGCACGAAGGTCTTGTTATCAGACGTCTAGCGCGGGCGTTGACGCGGCCGCGAAGCCTAGCACCACCCCTACCCCCTTCGTACTTCTTGTTGTGTCTGTGTAGCTGGGTCTGGAAATGGGTTGTTCTGCTGGTCGCTGTCTATGAATTCGTCAACGCCACCATAATTTTCCGGAAACCGACTGTCGTAAAGTCGGTTACCCAAGCCCTTAAAAGTATTAAATGGTGGTGGGGGAGTGGGTTGGGATACGACTTCCGGTCTGTAGCACCCAGCACTAGAACTATCTTTATAAAATCCAAATTGGTTCGACGGTGTTGCATAGCCAAAAGGGGTGCCACGCTGAGATGATTCAACATGTGGACCATCGTCGGGACTTAGATGGAGGCTTGACGAACTGGTCTCAATGTTTTGGCCGAACAACCTTGTGGACCCTGTGTACGCTGAAAATCCAAGTGGTTGTGATTGGGTTTGATATTGGCTAGCGGAATGGTGTTGGTTTTCAGCTTCCTGGAAAGGTTGAGACTGTGTTTGGAAGAGATTTTGTTGGCGCGGTTGGAACGGGACGGAGTCTGGAACATATTTTGTTGTTGGTAGGTGTATTGATTATGTTCTTGTTCTCGTTGTTGTAGATGTTGTTGCTGTAGTTGTTGTCATTGTTGTCGTTGTTGTTGTCGTTGTTGTAGTTGTTGTAGTCATTGTTGTTGTTGTTGTTCCTCTTCAGGTTGTTGTTGTGGTAGGATATAGTTGTGAGCACGGGGGTCTATCAAGTAGAACGGATCTGCAATAAATAAATTAGGGGTGGTAACCGTACGGTACCAACTCATGTATTATGCGGACGGTTTCATCTCACGATCACTCACGGGGAAGTCGAGGACATATTGGCGACGGTCTTTCCACATCTGGCGCCATTCGGGTGCGAAATCCTTCCAGTTTTGATGATTCCACTGATGGTTGACTCGTCTGAGGTGCCACACTCCCAAGTCAACTGGAGGATCAGGTATACCTTGATGCATTCTGAACTGTAGTTTGACCCGGTCACTATGATGCATTTCGATGATGTTGTATCGGATCAGGCAAGTTCTTGCAGCCCAAATAGCTGCATCTGCACCTCTAGGCTCATGGTCGCATTCGAGATATGGTCTCCAGATAAACTTCATGCATAAGAGTTATACATTATTTCGGTCAAATATTTATAAAAAAGACAGTTATAAAAGAGAAAAAGATTAGAGATAATACATCCTCGGGTCGTAAGTGATCAATCAGCTGGCGGTACATCGTGATATTTTACTGCGGATTTTTCGTGAAGTCCATCTTTTTCACGTAAAATCTAAAACGCAAATTAAATGTGTCAGTTAGAGTAAATCATAATCAATTTATTTTGCATGAAAAATATGAATTAAAAAATTACCTCATTGCATACGGGAAGGTCCAGCTGGTTCTGTTAATCGGGGCCATTATAGGCATTCTCCACCACCCCCACACTTGCACCAACAGAGCGCATCCATAGAATGTACAAGAATCGTATTTTGCGTTCTTGCACAGGGATTGGTACAACGTAGCCAAGACAGCAGACCCCCAACTATATAGACTCACTCTAGTAAAATCCATTAACAAACGTAAATATATAAAATTTACGGTGTTACCGGTATTATCTGGAAACAAAACGTTTCCAAAGAGAAAGATCAGGTAACACCTGGTTTTCTGAAGTATAGTTTCTTGGGAAGAATCATCATCCAAACAAAATGTTGAATAATAGTCCTTTAACCTCTTAAGGTTAACACCCTGTCCCCTAGCACCAGTTTGTCCCTCTATCAAATCTATACCCAATGCCTGATGGCAAAGGGAATTTGCTTGCATTACTTAACCATTAATTTCCTTACCGTCTACTGGAAGGCCTAGCAACATGTGAACATCCTCCAGGGTTATGGTGCACTCCCCTGTTGGAAGATGGAAAGTGTGGGTCTCCGGCCTCCAGCGTTCTAACAAGGCTAGAACAAATTTGTGATCTATGGAAGCCTCAATGATGCTGCTAATGGGGCCGAAACCAGCAACTTTTAAGTATGGTTTTATGCGTTCGTCCGGAGTGACGATCGAGTGACTACGAGTCCGGAATCAGGAAGTATCCTGAAAATAATTATGTATGCATTAATATGCAGTTATAACATATTAGATACATGCAGTTATTAACGTAATAGTATAATTCTTACATAGGCAGCGATGTTTTCCACGGTTCCTCGGTGCGTATCACCCATGGTTAAGAGAGACATGGTTGAACACTGGAAATCTGGATTTTGAAAACAAAAAGATTTTTGTGAGAGTAAATGAGTGATGGTGATGAGAAATCTGCAGAAGCCAAGGTAGTATATATAGTGATAAGGTTGAAATGGTAACATGCCGTATGTTGGACACGTTAACACATTCAATGTTGCTAGGTGTTGCTTGTGCAGAAGTGGTTGGCATGCATGCAACATAGCTTTCGGTGACAAGACATGGGGAATGGCATGCAGAGCAGAAATAGGTGACAGATAGGGTTGCATGCATGCAATAGTAGGAGGAAATCGTTTCAGGAATCTTTTCAAGAATCGTTTCAGACGCATGGAAACTTGCAGGAATCGTTCCAGACGCATGCAACACACAGAAATTATTAAGACGCGAACAGGTGGGGACCATAGTCATGTACTGATTCGCCAATTGGAATGGCGCCTTCATAAAAAACAACACATATGCGCCAAACCATTTGGCGCCTTCCAGGAGACAAAAATAACCTATGTGCCATTTCAATTGGCGCATTAGTGCAAACCCTATTTTTTTTGAAAATTAGGGTTTCTATTTTGTCATGTAGTGGAAACCCTAATTGTGTTATGGACTATAAGATAGGCGTGCGTCCCTCTATAAATTAGGGTTTCTTGTGTGCATAAGACTACACACACGAATTAAAGATGAGATCTCGCATAAGGCCCGATAGCACGCACCGGAGCTCAGAGCCTCCACCACCTGTGAAGCGGTTCGACTATCAACCAGAGTATCGTCGAAGGAACGGGAATGTCATATTCTCTCCCGTCAAACCTCCAGTGCCGGTTATGTTTTGGAATATCCATTCCATGGACCAACTTAAGAGGATCATCCTGAGGTTTTTGGATGGGGAGTACAATCCCTACGAAGAAATCAGATCTATCAAGAGGCTTAGAACAAGGGGTGGTGTTTTTCTTGAAAGGCAGCGTTGGTGGGAGACTATGGAGGACGACATCCAATGCACTCAGATGATGGAGGATAGAGAAGACATTATTTTAACCGTTGTAATATCTTAGATGCCGCAATTTCTTTATCATTTCTATAACTTCTGTACCATTCAATCAAATGCTCAACGCATATTCTCTCCCGTCAAACCTCCCATGCCGGTTATGTTTCGGAATATCCATTCCATGGACCAACTTAAGAGGACCATCCTGAGGTTTTTGGATGGGGAGTACAATCCCGACGACGAAATCAGATCTATCAAGAGGCTTAGAACAAGGGGTGGTGTTTTTCTTGAAAGGCAGCGTTGGTGGGAGACTATGGAGGACGACATCCAATGCACTCGGATGATGGAGGATAGAGAAGACATTGTTTTAACCGTTGTAATATCTTAGATGCCGCAGTTTCTTAATCATTTCTGTAACTTCTGTACCGTTCAATCAAATGCTCAATGCATTTTTCAATGAATTGATATTTTATCGTTACGACGTCGCCAATAAATATTTAAGTTATAAATAATTAACAACAATATTTCCCGCCAAAAAATAAAATATTGTACAATATTTACCCGCTAAAAAATACTTGGTACAAGTGGTATGCTTTTCTATAAATAGAGGTGTGTGTATGGAGTTGAAGTATTAAATCTTTTTTTCTTCTTACTTCCAGTAGTTATAAATGGATTCAGTTTGGGGTGTAGTCTTTTTTGAGGAAGGTAGTCACATGAGGATTTGTCTGAACCCGCATTGGGATTTCAAGAGAATTGTTAGAGCCATCAACACCGGGTTTCGTCAACTGGATGGTCCAACCAGGAAAGTTAAACAAATAGATTATCATTTTCCATACATTACGTTGACGGATAATAACCCAGAAGGAACCTACATGTATTATTAGGATCATGTGAAAGACGATGTGGATGTGGATCTAATGTTTTGGACACACAGTGGAGAAGTTAATCGAGGCGTTGAAAATCCACTTGTTCTTGCAGGGTTACTTGAGTAGTTTAAATTGTGTATTGTGTATGATGTGGTCAGACACATCATACTTTAAAATCCTCTTATTTTGTTTTATTTTATTGTTGCAATGTAATTTCGTGTTCTACCAGTTGTTGTACTGTTTTCCAAGTACATGTTGCAAACGCTATTATGGTGTAATCAGTCCTTGGATCATTTAATTAAAATTGATGTGGTTGTTGTGTTAGTTGTGGTTGTTGCAAACATTAAGTAAGCTAACAGACATTTACCATTGTGTGTTTGTCTTTTACATTCAATTTGGAATCTTGAGAGAGACATAGATCAGCATGCGTCTGTCTAGTCTCGTCATGTTGGAATCTTGGGCAAACCTAGATCAGCGTGCGTCTGTCTAGTCTCGTCATGTTGGAATCTTGAGACAGACCTAGATCAGCGTGCGTCTGTCTAGTCGCATCATCCTGAGACAGACAAAGATCAGTGTGCGTCTGTATAGTCTCGTCATGTTGGAAATCTATTGACTAACTCTATATTACACAATGCAAGGCTGTAAGCATGTTGGTAAACATTGCGCAATATAGCATTATCCTATATAAGACAACCAATATTTCTAAACATTACAACACACACAAACAATATTTCCTATTATCACCTGATATTACAACACCCAAACACTAACCCGAAACAATGGCTTCATCTCCCCAATACTTGGTAAATGCCCATCTAAACGGTGAGACTTACTCACATGAAACAACCGGTTTTCTAATGAGAAACACTCAAGTTGTGCCATTTTTGTTAAGCAAAAGAGCCACCTTTACATCCTTCATTCAGCGACTTCAGGCTAAGATTACAATGGGTCCTATTGCAAACATTTTCTACCAGTGTCCTTCTTTCAATAACAACAACACCGTCAAGTTTTATGAGATGGAGAATGTAAATGACGAAGATCTCCAGGATATGTTTGCTAACCACAAATATTCTGGCTTGGATGCCATCGAGCTGTACGTTACTATACAGGTTGAGACACAAGAACCTCATATCGTTCAGTCTCAAGTTATTGACCCACCAGTCAACGAGCAAGAAGAGGTTGATGTCATAGACGAGGAAAAAGAAGATCTGGAAACTGAATTTGACGACATGGTCAACGAGGAATCCGAAGACGAGCAACACATGTCGGTGCCTCGACCTCATGTGTACGCACCTCCAGCACATATGAGTAACTTGAACCTGCAAGGTGACGAACCATCATCCGACATCTTCTTCACACCGTACATCCAAAATGACGATGAGTTAAAGGAAGGAGACAAGTTTCCTTCTAAGGAGGCATGTCTTAGAACAATAAAAAAATGGCACATGGCACTCAACGTTGATTTTGAAGTAGACCGTTCAAACCTGGAACGGTATGTAATCACTTGTAAAAATCCAGAGTGTGGCTTCAGACTGTTGGCTTCTTATAGGAAGAGAAGTAATGCATGGGTCATAGGGTCTATTATGCAACAACACACATGTGTCAACCCTAACACTTCCCAAGATCATACGAAACTCAGTGGTGATCTTATCTGTCAGGAGATCTTGCCTCTCATAAGCTCTGATCCATCTTTGAAGGTCAAAAATATTATCTCACATATCGTTACAGCCTACAACTACACTCCATCTTACAGAAATGCGTGGGTTGCAAAATAAAAGGAAATTGAAAAAGTCTACGGCAATTGGGAGGAGTCATACAAAAATCTTCCCCGCTACCTTACTGCGGTACAAACTTACGCACCTGGCACTGTTTCTATTCTAGAGACACTGCCCGCGCATGCCCCGGATGGAAACCCTGTCCAAGGAAACGAAATATTCTATCGCCTTTTTTGGGCGTTCAAACCTTGCGTACGAGGGTTTGCATATTGTAAACCCATACTTCAAATTGATGGAACATGGTTATACAGAAAATACAAGGGAACCATGCTTATGGCGGTTGCACAGGACGGGAACAACAATATATTTCCAGTGGCGTTCGCAATTGTTGAAAGTGAAACTGTCGCGGCTTGGAGTTTCTTTCTAAGAAATCTCCGAGAGCATATTGCTCCTCAGCCTGACCTCTGTTTAATCTCTGATAGGCACGCTTCCATTGAGACTTCTTATAATAATCCAGCAAATGAATGGCATGACCCACCATCAACTCACATCTATTGTATTCGCCACATCGCCCAGAACTTCATGCGGGAGATCAAGGATAGGCAGCTCAGGAAGGCCCTGGTCAATGCTGGTTATGCATTACCCCAACCTACATTCCAGCATTATCGGAGTGAGATTGTACTGACAAATCCAGATGCGGGAACTTGGATAGATAACCTTTCCAGGCAGAAATGGACACATGCTTATGACAAAGGCGTGCAATGAGGCCACATGACGACAAATCTGGTAGAATCCATGAATGGAGTTTTCAAAGGCATTCGTAACCTTCCTATCACTGCACCAGTGGAGGCAACCTACTTTAGGATGGCTTCGCTATTCTCAACGAGAGGCAGGAAGTGGGGTGATGTTAGACAATCGGGTCAATTGTTAAGTGATAGTTGCATGAAATTTATGCAAGAGGAATCGGCAAAAGCAAACACTCATCAAGTAACTGCTTTCGACCGCACCTTCAGTGTTCGTGAAACAATTGACCACAATGAGGGTTTACCAAGACAACAATATCGGGTTCTTCTAGACGACCATTGGTGCGACTGTGGAAGGGTTCAAGCTTTCCGTATGCCTTGCTCACATGTCATAGCAGCATGTGCATTTGCGCACCGCGACGCAATATCACTACTGTCTCCAATTTACAAGGCTCAGACATTGCTCCGAGTTTACAGTGCTGCGTTTCCAGTGGTAGCCAAGGAGGATTACTGGCCTGAGTATGATGGGGAGGTAGTTTGGCATAATGACGCAATGCGGCGAAAGAAAAAGGGTCGCCCTAATAGTATTCGGATTAGAACCGAAATGGACGTCCACGACAAAATGGAAAGAAAATGCAGCATTTGTCGTCAGGTGGGGCACAATAGAAAAAGATGTCCTAGTCGTGGCTCGACCTCGTCACAAGTTTAATCTACTTTGTATTTTTTTTTTACAACATTGTATCAATTTATTTACCACCTCTTGTAACCTTTCCTTAGTCTTTCATCAATAAAGTATGCTTTAGTAAAATACCAAAATCGACAACGCAAACATTATTTAGGGTTACTAAGAATTTTATGAACTCGATTTATCAGACATTTTTACGAAAATATAAGACCGGAATCAAAAACTTTGCGCGAAAATACACGAAAGGGATTATTTTTTTTAAAAAAATACCCCCAACACATAGGAGCCAAATGAAATGGCACCTATGTGTTGGATCCTTAACTCATGCACCAAATGGTATGGCAAGAAATTTTTTGCCCTAAAAATTAAGTGTTTGCGCCAAACCATTTGGCTTGCAACACATGAATGCGCCATTTCATTTGGCGCATACACCTTTCCGATGTCCCAAACCTAGACATTTTGGTAAATAATCTGAAAATATGGTTTTTTTTTGCAATTTTTTTTAAACATGATTATTTAATTTTTTTTTGTGTTTTACACGTTATGATTCAATTTTAGGCATTACGTATATTAGTTACTGAGCATCATGTTTATATAAAATTACAAAAAATGTTCTTCACCATTTGTGCATTCAAAATGATGTGTGAAACTCCATTTGGATACCTAAAGTTGTAGGAGATAGTTAGGTTGCTTCTCAAATTAAGAAATTGGCAACATCTCTAAAATGATAAATTGCCATTCAATTTAGTTATGTAATTCTATCTTTGAGTGGCTTTTTCATATGGCAAATAAACATGATATTCATAAATAATTTGTTTTTAGCAAAACTATTTTATTTTGTTTTTTTTTCTTGAGAAATATGAAGCAAATTAAGTTTGACTTAATGGAGTTGATATTTTATGAAGTCAGAAAACTTATTTAAAATAGTAAAAAAAACTATTAAAAAAGAATTCAGGTTCGAATCCCGCTAAATACAAATTGTTTATTAAAAAAATATCCAAAAAGAATATATTATTCAAATAGATAAGTTAAAATTTAAAATTAATGAATAATGATAATAAATTTCATGGAAATACAATTTAATTGATAGTTATGTAGATATATGACGTGTTGGAGTGCAAATTCAAACCTAAAATTATCCCCTTCTAGCTGCTTCTTATGTTTGATTCTTGCCACGTAGTTATATGAACACAACCTAGTTTCAAGTAAAAGAAATAATAATTAATAAAGCAAAGTAGTTTAACCCGAGATTATACATGAATCTATTGAGTTTAATTATTTTGAATTCAAACAAAAACAATAGTAAAATAAAGATAAATATTTTCATACCCTTAAATTTAATTATGTACTGATATTTTGTTCAATAAAACAATAATATTTAATATTATATTATATTTTAATATTATTTGATTTTAAATAAATTAAAAATTTAAATTTATTTACTAAGATGTTTGAAGACCAAAGAATTTACCTAAAAGAAAACATATGATTTGGATTGCAACATTGTAAATTTGAAGAATTTAAAAGTAATACTCCATATACAAACAGTACTATTAAACCAAATAAACATATATAACATATTTGTTCGAAAGCAAAAAAATAATGACATTTAATCTTAGATAAGTATACACATTACATCAAAACCTGCCTATTTAATTACTTGAAACATAAAATAACTGAATGAGTTTCTTTCTTCCTTTTTCATCAGTATCACTCTAACTTCAACTGAATACATCAAATTCAGATGGAGAACAAGCTTCATATAGTGATATTATGTTGTCAAGCTCTGTGAAAAAAACTTCATAATCCTCAACTGCAGTTAAAGCTTGTGCATAGGAACTGCTGTCACACTCAGAGGATGAATTAGGCATTGAGTTAGCAACTTCAAGACTTGTAGATGATTCATTATTAGGAACATTGTTTTGAACGGAAGTATCATCAGTAGTCAAAGGTTGTGCACTGGAGATGTTGTCACGCTCAATGGATGAATTAGGCATTGAGTTAACAACTTCAAGACTTGATATTGCTTCATTAGCAGCATTGTTTTGAACTGCAATATCAGTAGTCAAAGCTTGTGAATCAAGTTCATCCACCTTTGATTTTTTCTTCCCAACTTTAGGCTTTTTAATCTTAACATCTGTCTCTTCTGTTGATCTCTTCAAACAAAGTCTTAATTTCTGTCAAACATTAATGCAATCATAATGTGTTGGAAATTATGAGCTTTAATTTCATCAAGTTGTGTTCCAAAATGACAAAAGTGAAATAGTGTTAATTGGCAATAAATGCTTCATAAATAGTCCCATATAGAAAGTGGAGTAAACTTTAAAAGCATTTATAAAGTCCTTGGATCAATGTACTTTCCAAAGGAGCCAAAGAGGATAAAGTGCCACATAGACATATGTGGTGGTCCCGAGCCTTATGCCACTTGTCTCTACCAAAAACACCCTCGCTGGTGTCGCCACCGGCGACAATGGCTCCGGCTCCGAGGGCCTAGGCGTAGAGGCGCTAGTGGCGGCTTGTAGACGGCACTTGAGCACTTAGGCTATTCGCGGTGTTAATAAGGCGGCGCCGGTGGCGCTCCGGACAGCTTTCTTGCATTCGGGTTTCTTCACCGGTCTTGTGCAGACTCGAGTAAGGCTGAATTATCCTGGGTATTCAGGTCGTTCCAACTCTAAGACAATCGAGAGTGTGCTTGAAATACTTTTAAGGAATGTGACTCCATTCGCGATTCAGCCTGGATCCATTCGATTTTACCGAAATATCTAGCAATCTTAAAAGTATTTATACAATAGCTTCCAACGCTGCAGTTTCAAGCATCAAAGTTATGAACTAGGATCTTGTCAAATTGGATCACTTCGATGGAACCAACTATACCAGGTGGCAAGACAAGATGACATTCCTTCTGACTGCCCTGAAGGTTCACTATGTCTTAGATCTTGACTTAACGACAAGATGATGATTCTGAAGAAGTCAAGAAGGAACGCAAGAAACGTAAGGAGGACGAACTGTTGTGTCGTGGACATATTCTAAATACACTATCTGATCGTCTCTATGGCCTCTATACGGATAATCCCTCCGTAGTTGAGATATGGAAAGTCCTCGAGTTTAAGTTCAAGGCCGAAGAAGAAGGTACGAAAAAGTTTTTAATTTCTAAATATTTTGATTTTAAATTTATAGATTCCAAACCCATTCTTCCCCAAGTGCACGAATTGCAAGTCCTTGTGAACAAAATCAAAGCGGTGAAAATAGACATCCCTGAGACTTTTCAAGTTGGTGCAATCATTGCAAAGTTGCCACTTTCGTGGAAAGGCTATAGAAAGAAATTGCTGCACAGTTCTGAGGACTTTTCCTTGGAGAAAATCCAGAAACATCTTCGAATCGAGGAGGAATCGAAGGCAAGGGAAAAATCAGAATCTGCGGGTCTTTCCAAAGCCAATGCTGTGACCAACAAGGAAAGAAAGAAGCATGATGGCAACAAGCGTCATCTAGGACCAAAAAAGGAACACAACAAGTTCAAGAATCCTGGGGGTCAAAAGGGTCCAAAGAACGGGTGCTTTTTTTGTGGAAAACCTGGACACTATGCTCGAGATTGCAGGCACAACAAATCAAAAAATGAAATCAATGTTGTTCATGCAAATGATGACATAATTGCTACTGTGAGCGAAATCATGGCAATCAAGGGCAAAGTACAAGGTTGGTGGTATGATACATGTGCTACGGTGCATGTCTCCTATGACAGGGTTGCATTCAAAACCTATTCTGAGACAAATGATGGACAAGAAGTACAAATGGGAAATGAAGTACGATCTAAAGTTGTTGGAACTGGATCGGTCGAACTCAACTTTACTTCCGGAAAGAAAATTACTCTTGTCAATGTGCTTCATGTCCCCGACATGAATAGGAATCTTGTTAGTGGGGATTTATTGGGAAAACCTGGTATTAAATCTGTTTATGAATCGGGCAAACTTATATTGACCCGTAATGGTGTATTTGTTGGAAAAGGATATTCTGCTGAGGGAACGATCAAACTATGTATTACCGAGAATATGATTAATGAAATTTCTAATTTTGCTTACATGCTTGATTCTGTTTCTTCATGGCATAATAGATTAGCACATACTGGTATTAGTTCAATGAAGAGACTAATTAAATCTGGTATGATATCATGTAACATTAATGATTTCAACAAATGTGAATTATGCGCTAAATCAAAGATGATTAAAAAACCTTTCAAAAGTGTTGAAAGAAAGACAAATCTACTTGATCTTATACATTCAAATTTGTGCGAATTTAATGGCATGTTGACCCATGGGGGAAATAGATATTTCATCACATTCATTGATGATGCTTCTAGATACACATATGTATATCTCTTAAAGCATAAAGATGAAGCCTTTAATGCCTTTAAAATTTATAAAGCAGAAGTAGAAAATCAATTAAGTAGAAGTATAAAAGTCCTTAGGAGTGACAGGGGAGGTGAATACTTTTCTACTGAATTTGATGCATTTTGTGAAGAACATGGCATAATACATGAATGTTCGGCGCCTAGAACACCGCAACAAAATGGCATAGCCGAAAGAAAGAATCGAACATATCAAGCAATGATGAATGCCATGTTAATGCACTCAGAATTACCTTTCAATTTGTGGGGCGAGGCCTTACTATCCGCTTGTCACATAATTAATAGAATTCCTTTGAAGAAAACTGGTATTTCTCCATATGAGGTATGGAAAAGCATGGCACCAAATATCGGTTATTTCAAAGTGTGGGGGTGTGTGGCTTACTACAAAAATATGGATCCTAAGAGAACCAAGTTGGGTCCTCGAGGGATAAGATGTGCTTTTGTTGGATATGCACAAAATAGTAAAGCATATAGACTCTTAAATTTAGAGTCTAATGTCATTGTTGAATCCCGGGATGTAGAATTCTTTGAAAATCTTATCACTAAGGATAAAGAATCAGAGTCAGCCACAAATAAAGAATCTTGTGAGGAAGATTCTTCTCGGATTGTAGAAATACATCCTGAAGGCACTTCTCGAATCATTGAATCACAACCTGAACCTAGGATAAGCAAAAGAGTCCGAAAAACAAAGAATCTAGGACCAGAAGAAATTGATTCTCAATCCATTTCGTTTTATCTGGTCGAAGGAAATAGTACGAAATTCGTTCAAAGTATTCCGGTCATTCTTCAAGTAGGGGATGATCCTAAAACTTATACGGAAGCAATAACTTCCAAGGACTCCTCTTTTTGGAAGGACGCTATCAAAGATGAAATGGATTCAATTATGTCCAACCACACTTGGGAACTTGTCGACTTACCAAAGGGATCAAGGCCCATTGGATGCAAGTGGGTGTTTAAAAGGAAATATCATAGTGATGGTACCTTAAACACTTATAAAGCAAGATTAGTGGCAAAGGGATTCAGACAAAAGGAAGGTATATATTATTTTGACACTTATGCACCAGTAGCAAGGACAACCACAATTCGATTGTTGTTTGCTTTAGTCTCTTTGAATGATCTTATAGTTCATCAAATGGATGTTAAAACTGCGTTCCTAAACGGAGATCTTGACGAGGAAATCTATCTGGAACAACCAGAAGGCTATGTGCTTCCTAGAGATGAACTAAAGGTGTGCAAACTTGTCAAATCTCTATATGGCTTAAAAAAGCACCAAAACAATGGCATCAAAAATTTGATTCAACAATATTGTCAAATGGATTTATTCCTAATTCTTGTGACAAGTGCTTATATACAAAAATATACAACAACACTGTAATATTCTTGTGTCTCTATGTTGATGACATGCTAATAATTAGCAACAAAATGAATGGAATTTTAGAAATAAAGAAATTTCTAACTTCCACTTTCAAGATGAAAGATCTTGGACTTGTTGACACAATTTTAGGAATAAAAGTCAAGCGAAATAGTGGGGTTATGAACTTAATCAAACACATTATATTGAGAAAATGCTTGATAAGTTTAAACACCTGAAATTCAAGGAAGTGACTACTCCATTTGATCATGTAGTCAAACTTGAAAAGAATGATGGAAAAGCAGTGGCTCAACTAGAATATGCAAGTGCAATTGGATGTCTTATGTACTTAATGTAATGTACCAGACCTGATATATCATTTGCAGTCAGTAAAATGAGTAGATTTACTAGCAACCCGAGTAATGAACATTGAAAGGCAATCACGAGGATTTTTGGCTATTTACTGAAAACCAAAGATCTTGGCCTTCACTATGGTAGGTTTCCTGCCATATTAGAAGGATATACCGATGCGAGTTGGATATCAAATGTTGGAGATCATAAATCTACAACTGGTTGGATATTTACACTGGCTGGAGGAGCAATTTCTTGGAGGAGCAAGAAACAAACATGCATTACTCCTTCGACCATGGAATCAAAGTTTGTGGCTCTCGCTTCCGCTGGTCAAGAAGCAGAATGGTTGAGGGATCTCCTTTTGGAAGTTTCATTGGCTAAGGATAATGTTTCAAAGGTTATGATACACTGCGATAGCCAGGCCACTCTAGCAAGAGCATTCAGCAAAGTGTATAATGGAAAGTCTAGGCATATAGGGCTTAGACATTCGTTCGTGAGAAAATTGATTAAGGATGGAATCATTTCACTCACGTATATACGAATAAGCTATAATTTGGCTGATCCATTTACTAAGCCACTGGCCAGAGACTTAGTAAAAACAACCTCGAGAGGCATAGGGTTGAAACTCCTTGAGTAAGAGTTCCGACAGCGGCGGCAACCCAATCTTACGTTAACAGAACATTAACTTCAAGATTTTCAATGGGTAACAACAAGTCGTTGATTTGGATAATTGTCGAACATTTCGTGATAATGTTGACCTTAAACGAGGGTTGAGTTTTATTTTAAAAAACACTCTTAATGAAGTTCAATACCGAGGGTACGTGTCTTGTGGAAAAGGACACAATATGAACTTCACCTATGTGAATTTCGAGATGGTGCCGTCTTAAAGTGAGAGTTGGAGTTTCTCTCATGAAAAATTTATGAAACAGGATAGCACATGGCCATAAATAAGTGCTAAGCGAGTTATGCAGAGGAAGAACCTTTAAAGAGTGTGTGTAAGGCAACACCGGTCTAATCATATGGATTCACGGTTTAAAAGCTTTGCTACCTAATATTCCGATTAAACTCTGTGTTGTCCTCACTAAGGTTAAGTTTTAATCGAAAGATACCTAACTGTATTAACACTCTTTATATCTCATTTATGGAATTATTAACTTTGTCATTATTAGAACAAGTGGGGGATTGTTGGAAATTATGAGCTTTAATTTCATCAAGTTGTGTTCCAAAATGACAAAAGTGAAATAGTGTTAATTGGCAATAAATGCTTCATAAAATTTAAAAGCATTTATAAAGTCCTTGGATCAATGTACTTTCCAAAGGAGCCAAAGAGGATAAAGTGTCACATAGACATATGTGGTGGTCCCAAGCCTTATGCCACTTGTCTCTACCAAAAACACCCTCGCCGATGTCGCTACCGGCGACACCGGCTCTGGCTCCGGGACCGAGGGCGTGGGCGTATAGGCGCTAGTGGCGGCTTGTAGACGGCTCTTGAGCACTTATGAAACAAACACTTGCATGGTCTATAATGCTTCTTATTTCGGAATCAATACACAAAAATCATTAACCTCTAATATATTTTCTAGACAGCTTCCTTGCATTCGAGTTTCTTCACCGGTCTTGTGCGGACTCGAATAAGGGTGAATTATCCTAGGTATTCAGGTCATTCCAACTCTAAGATAATCGAGAGTGTGCTTGAAATACTTTTAAGGAAATATTTAACGTAATGTTAATTGTTTAACACCCATAATAATAACGAAGTAAAAAAGTCAATCAAATCACATTAATACAAACCTGTAGATGACTAGCAACTTGCTCCCTTGTCAAACCAGGCACATTCATGAGTTTAATAATCTTTCTTGGCTTTTCATCTAAAAAATATATCACACAAGTGAGCTTGTTGAAGTGTATACAAAGAAAGAAGAGAAAAATAATCAGGCAACATTTTCTTACCGTGAATGGCAAGTTGATTCACAACCCATAAAAATTGTTGATGCAATTCTTGTGACCATGACAAACGATACTTCATCGTTGAAGGTTGATAGTTATTAACATAATCATCACAAGAAGAAGTAGGTGCATAATAATCATCTCTTTCCCTTTTTTCAAACCTTTTGCATTCAACGTTTTAAGAACATGATCATTCTGATTATTTTCTTTCAGAACTTTTCTTACAACATGTTGCCACATGTTCTTGATTTGACCTTCACTCAAAGGCTTAATCCAATAACCACAAGCACCTTTTTCAACCGCCTTCATCACTAGACTTGGACTTGTTGATTGGTCAACACTCATCACTGCACATAAAATATATAAAATTATAACCTAACTAACACATGATAACATAATAAACCCATTCAACAAGAGTTTTTCGTTTTCTTACTGATGATTGGAATTTTGATTTGTTGTGCAACATGTTGCAAGAAATTGTTGGAATCCATGTCAGTCATCTGAGCTTCTATCAGGATCACATCATAAAGATTCTTTGTTTCTTTCAAAAGGTTCAATGCAAAAGAAGCATTACAGCATGTTGTAACTGAAACAAACAAACAAACAAACATTAATGTAAGACAAGTTTAGGGCACATTTCTGTATAATTAAGGTGTGAGAGAATAATTGACAAACCTTGATATTTGCATCGAACACACATTTCTGTGATAGAATTCAGGGACGGATCCAGAAATTTCAACAAATGGGGTCAAAATTATATATATATATATATATATATATATATATATATATATATATATATATATATATATATATATATATATATATATATATATATGCGTGTGTGTGCGCGCTTATTTAAAATTATGAAGACATTTTCATATTTAAAATTATAATTATATCTGTAGTATTTTGTATTTTAAAAGTATTGAAATTTTTTACCATCATTAAATATAACACTCTAATAAATAAATAAAGATTCAAATTAATCAAAAAATTATGTAAAATTTGTTTAAATAAATTAATATAAAATTTGTTTAAATAAATTAATATAAAGTATATTTAAATAAATTTATTTGACCTTCTCTTATAGCATAACTACTTTTGTGAAATTGTTTTACAAAAGAAAATTATTGAAAACAACTTAATTATAATATTTTTCATAAGGTTTTCTTAATTTATTTGTATAAGTTTACGATAATTTATATTATATATTGAAATAATTTAAATTTATTTAATCTTTTAATTATTTATATAAGTTTATAAAGAAACACTTAATTTAAAGCATTTAATGCAAAAAAACACTAAATCTCTTAACTTCAATTTATCACACAAATAAGAAAATTACAATATTTTAAAATACTGTGCTATATTCATATATATATATATATATATATATATATATATATATATATATATATATATATATATATATATATTGTAAGAAATTTAATTACAATATAATCATATAAATATTTCTACTATTATATTCAACAAAATAACGTTTTCACTGTATTGTAAAAATAAAGCATAAAGAGACCTGTGTGTCTCAATGGTGATGCCATGTAAAATGTGGGGGCATGAGTATATTTTTAGTGGGGTCAACCATTAAATTATTTAATTAATAGTTAAAATGATTTTAGGAATATGGGGTCAGTTGCCCCCATTTTACTATATGTAGATCCGTCCCTTATAGAATTAAGCATAGTTGTGTCATGATCAACTACAAGAACCCTTCAACCATGTGGAAATTGGTGAGGTAGCGATTTTATTTCCGGAAAAAAAAGTCATTGTAGAAAAGAAGAGTGAAATAGAGTTTGTGAAACCAAGAAGACAATAACACAATGATGATGTTGTAGTTTTTATGATAACTATTATTATCTATATAAAAGATTTGGCGAGAGATATACACCGACTTTATTAAAATTTTCTATTAAAAATTTGATTATATTATGTTAAAAAATAGTTAAGAAAAATTGAAAATACATTTGCTCTATAATTTATCCGTACAACTGTCCGTGACCTAGATATCTTAGTAATTAATGTCATAAATATATCTTTAACATTTAATGTTTACTTTTGTTAACATATATTGTATGGATTATAAAACTAAAATTTGCTTTTTAATTTACATTTTAAGTATTTTCATAGGACTGTCTTAAGTCCTAATCAATGTGATATAGATTTGAAAAGTAAATTAAAAAAATTCCCGAGTTTTTTATAATAAAATCGAAACCAACTAGAATTAAAGATATAGTAAAGAAAAGAAGAGTTAAATAGAGTTTGTGAAACCAAGAAGACAATAAGACAATGATGATGTTGTAGTTTTTATGATAATTATCATTATCTATATAAAAGATTTGGCGAGAGATATACACCGACTTTATTAAAATTTTCTATTAAAAATTTGATTATATTATGTTAAAAAATAGTTAAGAAAAATTGAAAATACATTTGCTCTATAATTTATCCGTACAAGTGTCCGTGACCTGGATATCTTAGTAATTAATGTCATAAATATATCTTTAACATTTAATGTTTAGTTTTGTTGACATATATTGTATGGATTGATAAAACTAAAATTTGCTTTTTAATTTACATTTTAAGTATTTTCATAGGACTGTCTTAAGTCCTAATCAATGTGATATAGTTTTGAAAAGTAAGTTAAAAAAATTCCGTATTTTTTTATAATAAAATCGAAACCAACTAGTATTACAGATATAGTAAAGAAAAGAAGGGTGAAATAGAGTTTGTGAAACCAAGAAGACAATAAGACAATGATGATGTTGTAGTTTTTATGATAACTATTATTATCTATATAAAAGATTTGGCGAGAGATATACACCGACTTTATTAAAATTTTCTATTAAAAATTTGATTATATTAGGTTAAAAAATAGTTAAGAAAAATTGAAAATACATTTGCTCTATAATTTATCCGTACAACTGTCCGTGATCTAGATATCTTAGTAATTAATGTCATAAATATATCTTTAACATTTAATGTTTAATTTTGTTAACATATATTGTATGGATTGATAAAACTAAAATTTTCTTTTTAATTTACATTTTAAGTATTTTCATAGGACTGTCTTAAGTCCTAATCAATGTGATATAGATTTGAAAAGTAAGTTAAAAAAATTCCGTATTTTTTTATAATAAAATCGAAACCAACTAGAATTACAGATATAGTAAAGAAAAGAAGGGTGAAATAGAGTTTGTGAAACCAAGAAGACAATAAGACAATGATGATGTTGTAGTTTTTATGATAACTATTATTATCTATATAAAAGATTTGGCGAGAGATATACACCGACTTTATTAAAATTTTCTATTAAAAATTTGATTATATTATGTTAAAAAATAGTTAAGAAAAATTGAAAATACATTTGCTCTATAATTTATCCGTACAACTGTCCGTGATCTAGATATCTTAGTAATTAATGTCATAAATATATGTTTAACTTTGTTAACATATATTGTATGGATTGATAAAACTAAAATTTTCTTTTTAATTTACATTTTAAGTTTTTTCATAGGACTGTCTTAAGTCCTAATCAATGTGATATAGATTTGAAAAGTATATTAAAAAAATTCCGGATTTTTTTATAAAAAAATCGAAACCAACTAGAATTACAGATATAGTAAAGAAAAGAAGAGTGAAATAGAGTTTGTGAAACCAAAAAGACAATAAGACAATGATGATGTTGTAGTTTTTATAATAACTATTATTATCTATATAAAAGATTTGGCGAGAGATATACACCGACTTTATTAAAATTTTCTATTAAAATTTTGATTATATTATGTTAAAAAATAGTTAAGAAAAATTGAAAATACATTTGCTCTATAATTTATTCGTACAACTGTCCGTGACCTAGATATCTTAGTAATTAATGTCATAAATATATCTTTAACATTTAATGTTTAGCTTTGTTAACATATATTGTATGGATTGATAAAACTAAAATTTGCTTTTTAATTTACATTTTAAGTTTTTTTCATAGGACTGTCTTAAGTCCTAATCAATGTGATATAGATTTGAAAAGTAAATTAAAAACTTCCGGATTTTTTTATAAAAAAATCGAAACCAACTAGAATTACAGATATAGTAAAGAAATTGAAATGAACATACTACATAGTTTAGAAGTAGTTCTAAGAGAAAATATTAGATAGTCATAAGAGACATATTGTATACATAGATTGTTGAAAAAAGGTTCATAAGTGTAAAATTATTTTACACTGTCAAACAATCACAACCTTAAATCAGAATAAATCACACTTTAATTTAAAAATTCTTTTAATGACAAGACACTTTATTAGTTTTCTATTAGATGACAGTGTAAAATGATTTTACACTGTCAGTGCATATAAATTAAACTCTAGATTGTTCACAAGCTAAGTTATTATATACAGTGAATTGCATTTAATTACAATAATTTAACTTTATCAATGTCTACAATTTCAACCCTTGGATGTGAAAAATCTTAATTTTCAAAAACTGCCAAAATAATAGTGGAAAGCCAAATTTAATAAGTGTTTTTTTATAATGTAATTCTATCTGATGTTAATTATTATTTTAGTTTTATTTCATTTTATTAAACACAAAATTTAAATAATATTTAAATTTTACAAATAAATATTAAAAAATTTATTATTAGACCATATCATTTATTATTAAACTTCTATGATAAAATAAAACATATATTTGATTTATCATTATTTTTATATAGAAAAATATAATATTTAATGTTATTTTATAATCATATAAATTTTTTAATAAAATTAATATTATTTTTAAATAAATTATGGTTAAGTATATATAAATGAAATTAATAGATTTAAAAGATTTTTGAACAAGATTAGTCGAGTCTACCTGAGTATTTTTAAGGTCTTATAATTATTCTAATTAGCTCGACTTTCTTCATGCTACTAGATCAACTCTACTAAAATATTAAAGCATTTAGAGGTTTATATGTATTATTTGCCCTGGGCCTCCAAAGCCCTGGCTACAGTCAAACCAAAAGCAACAACATTTCATCCTGCAATTCATTATCTTGCAAACACCATCAATGACAATGTGATAGTGACGAGAATTCACAATCTTTTTTCAAATCTAATTACGAATAATTTCTTTGACTTGCGTTTGCACATTTCGACTATCTTTGGTCTCAATATTGACCAACCTTCTTCAGTGTTCACAAATTAATATATAACTAGAGATAGAATTGGTATGGATGTTAGAGATATAAACTTCCTCAATCACTATAAAATGCCAATAGACACACATAAACATGTTACTATATCAAAAACTCTTTTGAGACAATTTCACTACAAGAAAATTGGCAAACGGTTACATTTGACTTACGACGGTTTGAACTGCCACAAATGGCAAGTCGCGACGGTTGTGTAACTGCAGCAAAAACATGTGTTGCTGGAGTGTATTGTGACGGTTACTAAATCCGCCACTCCAACTGTCATTATTTATTGCGACAGGTAGGAAACTGCCGTAAATTGCAAGTAGCGACGGTTACATACCGTTGTGAATATTAGTTTGAATTGTTGCGACAGTTTGTAACCGTCGTGAGTTGGGAGTCCTGACAATGCAAACCGTCATAATTTGATTTACAATATTCTATTCTTTATAATATTTTTTTTATAAATTATTATCATCTCAAATTTTTTTTATTTTTTGTATTTTTTGTAATATTACATTTTTATTTAAATTATTATTATTAATATTATTTTATTATTCTAATATCAAATATATGTGAAGGCAAAATCATGTTGTTCTTTGCTAGACATTGTTAGACTACCCCCGTCAACTCAACCTATGCCAAGTGCATAAAAAAGGTGGCAATTTAGAAAGTGAAGAAACCAAATGAAATGTGACACTCACCTATAGAGCTGGAAATGAGTCGAGTTGAGTTAAACTCGCCTCAGTTCAGTTCGACTCGTTAAGAATTTGTTGAGCTTGAGTTTGAGTTCATGTCGAACTTTTATTTCAGCTCAAACTCGACTCGTTAAGAATTTGCAGAGTTTGAGTTCGAGTTTATCACAAACTTTTTCAGCTCAAACTCAACTTGTTAGAAGTTCACTAACATTTCGGTTCCACTCGCTTATTTCAAGGACTTAAAATTTATTTTTTAAAATCTATACTTATATATATATATATATATATATATATATATATATATATATATATATATATATATATATATATGGTTAAATATGTTTTTGGTCCCTATAAATATACCAAAATTCACTTTTAGTCCCTCTAAATTTTTTCTTCAAACAATGGTCCTCATAAATTTTTCCATCCACAATTTTGGTCCCTGCTGTCAACTCTCATTAACGGAAGCTGACGTGTCATGCCACGTGGAAAACATTTTGTAAAAAATTTGAAAAGTTCCTAAGATTGCGGGGTTAAAAACCTCCTATAAACAAACCCAACAAATTGTATTACAATAAAACAAAGTTCTCATAGACATTTCATCAAACACCTTAGCTGCACTGTTTAAAATTGCAATATTGTTCTCAATCAAAGTTATTTCATCAACAACATTGTTCTCAATCACAGAGTTGTATGCTAGTAGACTATATTAAGTGATTATAAATAGTCTGTGACATTGTTCCTCAGAATGATAAAATATTATGATATATTTTAGTATAAAAAGGAAGACATTGGATGTAGTTGAAATGTCTAATTAATTAACATATCATTCTAAATCTCTCACTCAAGCATTACAAGCAATGAGGTCTCACAACAATACCTTCCATTACAACTGTCGTTATCGAAATTGAAATTGTTACTGTTGTTGTAATTGAAAACGCATAACGACCGACTTCAAAGAACATTTTAACAACTTCATCCATGTAATTATTTCATTGCTTAACGGTCACGTCTTTCCCTATTGTACTTGGATAACTAGTGAAAATATTATCTCCTTTAAGAACCGCTGCTAGTTGGATCAACTCCTGTTCAAATTCACTCAGTTTCACATCTTCATTAGTCTCTCCTTTTCTTAACTTTATTGGTGCTGGAAGTTCGACCACATCAAAATAACACTAAAAAGAATCAACAAAGTGCAAAACATGCTCGAAAATCTTATTTCATATACATGAATATACGATCAATGTATTATATATTTGTCAACGAGAATGAGAAACTAATCTGGGCAATCAGTCATGGGTTCTTTCCTGGTTTTAACAATACCTTCAAAGATTCCAACCCATTGATCTCTCTTGGTAAGTAAATAAGGAAAATTGAAGATTTTCTTAATTGTTTTGATTAGGTTAGATTTGATTTTTTTAAACACACTTGTAAGTATGATCTTTGCATTGGTTGTTTATTTGTTTCATCTGCTCTAACTTGAAGAATTTTCCTTCTGCAAGTGTTTGAATCTTTAGCTGCATTAATTTTTGAATTGAAGGGTATTAGGTGGGCGATCTTGGGGTTGGGTGTAGTTTTTCTTGAGGGCATCAAGTTCTACCGCTGTAAGATTAAATATCTAGATTAGGAATAGAGAGATAAAAGATACTAAAGAGTTGCAGTAGAAAGTAAATGATATTGTTTAGTTTGCACCTTGTTCGCGAAGTGTTCGACAAAAGTTCACAATCAATATTTTTCTTCTTTTTTCTGGGTCTGTTTAGAGGAGGCTAACAACCCCCTCATTCTCAATCGTTTTTAAATTTTTTCCAAGCTATCCTCCACTTACCGTGCCACGTAAGCCTCCGTTAGTGAAAACTAACGGGAAGGACCAAATTTAGGGACGGAAAAATTTAAGAGGATCATTGTTTGAAGGAAAGTTTTAGAGGGACTAAAATCAAATTTCACTATATTTATAGGGACGCCAAACATATTTAACCTATATATATATATATATATATATATATATATATATATATATATATATATATGGGTTAAAAGGGGTATCTGTGGCGGCTATGGGGGGTTGGGTTGATAGTGAGTGGAGGTGGGGGGACTTAGGTATTTCGGAGGATTGGTTGGATAATTCTTTAAGGTTGGCCGATTGGGGAAAATTAAGGACTATTTTGGAGGCTTTTGGGAATTTGGGTGAGAAGGATGGAGTGGAGTGGGTGCCCAATAGTGGTGATGGCTTTTCGGTTGCTTCGTGCTATGAGGTTTATGCGAGCAAGCGTATTTTATATGGTCCTAATTGTAGATCTCATGAGGTGAAGGGGTTGGTTTGGAAGTCGGAAGTGCCTTTCAAGGTTAAGGCTTTTGGGTGGAGGCTTTTAGCTAATAGGCTTCCAACAAAAAATCTTTTGGTGCTAAGAGGTGTCTCGATTCCTTTTGATAATTTAAAGTGCTCTTTTTGTAGATTTCATTTGGAAAATCGGGATCATTCTTTTTTTGCTTGTTCATATGTAAAGAATATTTGGAAGGAAATAGCGTTGTGGATAGGTAAAGGGGGGATAGAGAAAATCGGGATCATTCGTTGTGTGTGTGTGTGTGTGTGTGTATATATATATATATATATATATATATATATATATATATATATATATATATATATATATATATATATATATATATATATATATATATATATATATATATATATAGTACAACACGAATATTGGATGATGTGCGCTGAAAGCACATCAGCGCTAGAGCCCTTTTAATATGCACCAAGAGAGTAAGTATTTTTCAATTTCACAACAGTTACTTTAGACTAAACAATTGCAAAGAGATAGAGTATAAACAATTCTATATTCTCTTGTACTGGCAATTTTTACAGTTCATGTCATAGTGTCATCGGATCGAGTGATTTTTTAAATTTGGTAACTTTAGTGCATTTGGAAAATATGTGAATGATGAAAATAAGAGATGTAAATAACTTTAATTTTTAATTTGCGCTAAAGTTACCAAAAGTCGCCAAATTTAAAAGTAACTCAATCCTTTTCTGATCATAGAAGCATTTTATTCAACCAAATAAAAAAAAAAAACTAAACAAAATCAGCATTGTTTTTTGCTTTTTCATCAAGATGCTAATGTTGTACTTTGGCAACTATCAACAGTGCAAGCCAAGATGTCCCTATAATCCCTTGATATCTTAAAAGAGTCATAAACTTTTCCATCACTACTCTTCTTGTACTCTAACAACAAGTTTGAATGGTCAAATGCTGTGAGTTTCACAAATCCAAAGTCATGGTCTTTAAAGATACTCCATTTGGTGTTTATGGGGGCAAAGTCAGCTAAGGCTGCACCTCCTCCACCAACCACTACATGTATAGTCCCGTTCAAAGAGCCCTTGTAATCGTGCTTCTCTTTATCTGTGCATATATTCTGAAGGAGGAGGAAATAATGACAGTTAAGTTACACGTCAAATGAGAAAATCAAACAATAAAGGGAAGACGAGTTAAGAGAAATACCTGATAGATTGGGCATGTTCTTTCGTAGTTATGGACATGTCCATACATGGCTATGTCGACCTTATACTTTTGCCATAAAATTTGAAGGTCTTCCCTTCCCATTGGTTCTTCAAACGAGCCTTCTGCAACATAGAAATCCGCAGAAGAATAACCCAGTACCCTATGTGCAAGGAATATTAACCATGGCTGTTTCTGTCTGTCAACGGAGGCTAGGCACTTTTCAATGAACTCGTACTGTTCTGTTCCTTTTCTCCAATCAAGTTCCGTGTGAGCTATGCAGAATCTAAACATGCCATAGTCAACAGAGTACCTGGAAAAGTAACGTGATTTTCCAAGTTATTTTACTGGAATTGTAATCGCTAATGTTTGTATGCTCATGATGATATTAAAATGATAGTGCATTTTCAATAAAAAAGGTTAAAATTATAGACATGGTGTACCAGAATTTTTCCCGGTTCTCAGCAGGAACGTAAAACATGTTTTGAGCAAGCACGCCACATTCACCACCTGAATCCAAGGTCCCATAAAATGATCCACTTCCTGGCCAGTCACGTTCGTGATTGCCACTAAAAGCACAATATATAGCCAAAAAATCAGATAACAAAGTGAAACGGTACACATAGAAAAATCAACACAATGTGTAACACGACAAACCTTGCAGTCATATAAGGAACTTTTGATGCAATTGGCTCTATCTGTGCAGTAAATTGGTCCCATTGTGAAAGGTATCCATTAGCATAGCATAAATCACCAATGTGGAAGACTAAATCTATGTCCTTCAAGTCTTGAATAATCTGATTTGTGGTATTGAGTGAACCGGGCTGGAAATTGTTATACTCATTGGAGCCATCAGCTTCTGCCTGCTCATCCCAAAATAAAATGAAAAGTTAAGATGCCAGATTAATAAAAGTGATTGTTTGAAGAGATTTTCATATGGAACAGCTTTAAGTGCTTGTTTGTTTAAGATTATAATTGTATTTTCAGAGTTACAGACATGGTTAGAATAAGATCGTCCATGAGAAAAAAGAAATAAAGAATATTACCTTTCCCATATCACCGAATATGACCACACGTTGTACGGAATTTTGACCAGGATAAGGAGATGATTTAAACTGATATTCTTGACTCCAAACTGTTGTGCCATTAACTAATCTATGCCCCAGCTTGTATGTGTACCTGCAAGTACGGAAAACAAAATTGCAAGCTGAGGGATCATATCCACTGAACTGCTGGCTGCTGCTAATGAAATCTTAACATGTTTCTTCATTCACCTACCAACAGTCAACATTTAAACCACAAGTACAAAGTAAAATGGTTCGGAAAAGCCAAAATTGGTAAAAAAAGGGAGTAAGAGTTGGTAAAAATAGGAATCTTGGAATTGGAAGGAGAACCAAAAATTGAAAGCAACGCAAAGATGAAAGTGTAAAGATGATCCAATAGCAATGATGAGCCAGAAGAAAAATCAGACAGATTAATGGCGGGTAACGAGTAACAGCGAGACAGAATAATGGTAGGAGTTTGTGAAGACCATTTCCTGTGAAACAAGGCATCAATCAAGATAGAGGAAAAGTTGAGGCAGAGGAGAAAGTTCCTTCCATGGGTCGTGCAATAGAGGAAAACATGCTTGAGCAACCCTTATTTAGTCTTTTTAAGTCACATTGTTTTCATCTTTGTTTTCAAAAATCTATGTCGGGTCATATAGTGGTGAAATTTGGGTTTGCTAAATCCAGTATTAATAGAAGTATTGAGTATCCTTTTAATTATATTAGTTATGATGTGAGGAGACATGCAACCAAATCCAATATATCAACCACAAAAGGTTTTATCCACTAAGTGAGGTCGGCTACATGAATCAACTTCCGTCATACAATGAATCTAAAAAGAGAATCTTTGTTTATAATAGTAACCAACCGGAGGAAGTATTCAATTAACTTGGGTTTGATTTAATACAAGGGAATATTTCAAATCAGCTATAGTTTCATAGCAAGTAATATCATGGTAATCATATAAAAAAAACATACTCTTTGTTAGGCCACAGCTCCTTCAGGAAACTAGTGTGTATGTATCCTGGGTCACGCCACCCAACAGTCCTTGCTGGTGCACCTATATACATGTATAGATAATAGATGAATAAGATTCATTATATTGTCAAATTGACTCTCCTTTACTGTGAATGAAATTTACAATTACACATTTTACAAATGTCAATATTGTCAAGACTTGAGATAAATATGGTTTTCCATCCAAAATGTAAATTTTTCTGAGTCTCAAACACATGTAAAAAAAATCGTCAAAATAAAATTACAAAAGAGTTGCATACCACACATGGTGTTGCGATCAAAAGTCAGTGTCCCAGCAGGAGATTGCACAAGTTTCCCTTCTTTTGGGCCCCATTCAACAAAAGGCTCAGCGTCGCTGATCCCATATCCACTGGTCCATGTTACAGTAATCTGTTACAAATTGAAATAAGCAAACTTTTAAGAATCCCAGATATTCTTCTTCCACACTTGCACAAGTGCATACACTTATAATTGCGTTTACTGACGGATTCCATTCAAACAAAAGATTTCAACCCGAGCTGGAAAAAGAAAATGCAGATTCAATTTCAAAAATATAAGGGGATATCAAACTTACTTCATCCCATGCTTTCCCTTGTGCTAATCTAGGATATACTGGAGCATTTGGATTGATGAAAGATACTTTATTTGACACTGCAATGAGCTTTGGCTGTCAAAAATAATTCAAGAAAAATTAAGAAATAGAAACGTAAAATTCAGAAGAAAAAAATCCGTAACATTGGACTCAAAGCTAATATACGCAATTAATTTAATAAAGGATGAAATTACAGGGTAGAGTTTAAGTGAGAATACATTTGTTAATCCACCAGTGAAGAGAGCAAATGAGAAATCAAATCGCTGATTAATCAACTGAAGTTTCAAGGAACCTTTCCCCGTGTTCTTGTAACTGGGACTGGAGAAATTGGCGTACTGAAACTGAAATACGAAACAAAAAAGGGACAAGTTAATAACATCAAACATTTAAATTTTTCAATTCTTCTTAAGCTACAAGGATAATGTGGCACACAAACCTTGATAGGCGCAGAACACAAGAATGGAGGGCTGACTAGTCTGTTTTCTGCGGGGCAAGTAGAAGCACTGGAAATTTTAAAACATTCAACTCCCGGTTAATTCAACCAGACTCATGATGTGTCAGTTATGATTATATAACATGAAAAAGTGTATGTTTGGATTGACAGAGGTTGACAAAATCGCAGCGGCACTGTGATTTTGGTGAGGCACCAAAATTTACCACTGTGATTGCGCCAAAATCTGCCACTGTGATTGATTGTTACCTGAAGTTTCCAGGAGAGAAGACTCCAATCCAGTCATCTATCGCTGGATTTGGATTACTATATTTCAGGGTAACCCATTCAGTATTTTGTCCCTAAAACATTAAATTGTGAAACTCATCAATTTCTGATACCAAACTTAACATACACGATTTATGCTTGGATACGATTGTGTGAAAGTTAGTTGAACAATAAGTTTGACTGTAAAAATAATGTTTAGTAGAGGCAAAAGCTACAAATATTAACTTCAAGTTAGAATCAATTCTAAAGGCAAAATGAATTCTAATCATGAACTAACAAACATACAAAAAAAAAACAATTTAAGTTTTGAGAATCACTTTGGCTCACTCAAAAAGTGAACTTACGGTCTATTTGGATTGACTTATTCGAACTTATCTCCTGACATAAGTTATGTGATACTCTTTGAGAGAGTTTCTCAAAAACAACTTATGACATTTGTTATAAACTTTTTTTAGCTTATTTTTATAAGTTATTCAAGATAGCTTACCAGAACAATTTATAGCATATATAAACATCATTTGCTATAAAAATGGCTTATACAAGCTAATTCATAAGCGCTTATTTTCATAAGCACTTCTGTAATAAGCTTCAAATAAGTTGTTTATCCAAACATGCTTCTAGTCAAAAAGTCACATAGCAAATGCTTGAAGCAGCTAAGGCAGTAGTAGTTAAACAAACAGATGAGAATATGAATTTAAAGAAGTAAGATTTGAAGTGAAATGAATGAAATGTTAGGTTACCTTGAAACCGAGTACATTAGGAGTAGCTTTAATAAAAGCATCTAGATCAAGAGCAAACACAGTATTATGAATTGCAACTTTTGAGAGTGGTTGATGCAAATCAGACACAGCTTGCTTAAAGGTTGAAAGAATAATAACCAAAGAGAAAAACAGCATTCGAAATTTCTTCTCCATATCGGCCATCACCTGAAACGAAATGCATCCAAAAAAAACTTGAATGCAATGATAATCAACATTGAAACAGTATATAAACAACGGTTATCATCAATTTGAAATAAAATAAGCGTAAAGTTGAGTGACTTAGAATCATAATCAGAAAGTCACCTTTGGAGAAGAAGGAAACGTGCAGTGAGTGAAAGCGTAGAATTTTTTGGGATGAGTGGAAAAGTTGATGAAAAGGGACTGAAAGTTTTGATTGATTAATTAATTATGATTATAGATTATCTTCATTCGCGTTACAGAGGGATATTGAAATTTTGGAAAGGTTTTTTTGTGTATGAATGTATAAAAGTTTAGATATTGGAAATAAGAAAGAATATCCACGGGATATCTCTATCTTTTGCTGTAATTTCTTCGTTGGCATTCTCAAATAGGATTATGTTGAGATAAATTAGTTATGGGTTGCCAAATATAACGAGACTAAAAATAAGAATAATAGATTTTTTCTAAATAAACCAACCCATTTAATTCTTATACTAATTGCTTGATTTACTTTTTGGGGTCAAGACTGTAACATTGCATTTATGTAGTAATCTTGAAGCAATTTTTATCAATTTTATTTTAATGGTCAATTTATATTTGACCTTACCTATTTATATTTGGTCCCACCATTAGCAATATTTTATTATTCTTTTAACATAAACAACTCACTTTTAAATTGCTTTAACAAGTTTCTCAAATAAAAAAACTTAAGAGAATATCTCATTAGATTTCTGACTCTCTGTCATTTGTCAAAATTCTAATTATGTTTTTTATTTTTTAGATGTACATTTAAAAGTAATTTTTTTTTTAAAAAAATTGATTTTTTTTCCGTAGATACATTTACGAAAACGTAAAAAACATAGTGAACATTGGGAAAATGCAAATCATTTCAATTTAAAAACAAAGTGTCCCATAAATATACCTACGGAACAGTTTAAATTCTAATTTTTTTAACAAAAATGGAACATCAAATTATAGTGTAATTTATACAATACATTCTTTTGGTGTACGATGTTCCATTGCCTTAGGATTTAGGATTTAAAAAAATGGAACATCAAATTATAGTTCAATTTATGCGATGTATACGATGTATTCTTTTGGTGTACTATTTTCCATTGCCTTAGTGTGTAGGGTTTTTGGTTTAGAGTTTAAAAAAATAGAACATCGAAATATAACAGAATGTTCTGTAGGTATATCTACGGAACACTCTGTTTTTAACACGTTCCGTAGATACATCTCTGGAAAATCTACTGAACTAAAATAATTTGAATTTTTTCAACATTCACTATGTTTTTTACGCTTTCGTAGATGTACCTACGAAAAAAACCGAATTTTTTTATAAAAAAAGTACTTTCGGATGTACATCTACGAAAGCAGAGGGGCATTTTTGGCAATGCACATGGTGCATCCAAGGGATGAGGTTAGAGTTTCTCAAATTTAAAGGCAAAATACTCTTTTTCGTTATTTAACTTTACACCAGAGTCCATTTTAGTCCCTTAATTTATAAAAAGTTCAATTTGATTCTTTAATTTTTTTAAACAACACCACATTAGTCCTTTCTGTTAGGTCTATTAGTCAAAGTCAAAATAAATGACCAACTGACATACAATTGGCGCTGATGTGGTGAAGTATATATCCAAAGCCAAGATTTCTTACAACATTCATAGCATTGTTCAAAAATTCATCAAATCTCAAATTTGCATAACCACCTCATCTGTAAAAATTCAATCTCCTAATTTGTTTATGAAATCCACAACTATATAATAATACACAGAAAAACATATTTTAATAATAATTTAATGAAAAATTAGAAAATAAATTTTTGGATAGCCAAAAATCCACGAATATGTGAAATAGTGTTTTATGGGTTTTTCTTGATTGAGTTCATATAAAGCAAATACAAACTATTACAATGTGTGATAATAGTTTTTTATTTTACAGTATATGCACTTAACTTATAGTTTTAATTACTTTTTGGTATACCAAAACAAATTATCAATTATTTTATTTTAATGTATATGCACTTAACTTATAGTTTTAATTACTTTTTGGTTATTAATTTTACCTCGAATTAATGAAAAAAATCTTTGAATTTCTCACATTAAACTTGTCATATTTGTCATTTTCGTTTGTGAGCTAGTCAATGTATTTGTTAATCAAAGTCGATGAGGTAATCTATATGAAATTGATGTGGAATTCGTAATGGTTACATGTGATTTTATTTTTTCATTTGTAAGTCACACACATTCTAACCCATACAATCAAAAAATCAAATCACCAAGTTCCATCATAACACATTCAACTTTAAGACATACATTCTTTAGGTCCAGTTCAAGTCTTGACTTTTAGGAAAAGAGAGGGTTCAAGTCTCTATTAATGTGGCTTTGGTGAATTTTAAGTTATCCTTTTAATTTAGATTATGAGCATCATATTCATATTGTTTCTTGAAACTAAGACAACCCCCCCGAGATCTCAAATCAAAGTCCATATTTTCGTAAACCTCATGCTAAATTGAGGATAGTGTATCGGCTAATCCAATTCAGAATAGAAAAGTTCTTGATCTTGTGACATGCCTTCTTATTCAAGGTTAATCCTACCGAAGGAAGGAGACACTTGCAAACACTATATTGCTAAATAAGTGATAGACATAAGCGAGAGATTTTAGGATTTAAATAGTGGGTTAGTGAATCTGAGCCATTTGTTAAGTTTTTATAGTGAGTCCTCTGTTGTTTTCGGTCATCTCCATATTGGGCCTTAACAAATTTCGTGTATGCCTTGTAGTTCACACAAGCTTAGGATGGCAAAGCCAAAGCATGTCATACCAACCCAATTTATTATTCTACACGCGTCTTGGACTTCACACTCTTCAAAATAGAATTTCCCTTAGGAATATTTTGAAACGGCAAAAGGAATTAATTAACAGGAACATACAAAGCATGAGACATGCCATACGAATATACATGAACCGAAGGCCAACACAAGGCCAACCAGACAGCTGAAAAAACTCCTAAAACAATGGATGTTAACACCTAAACATAGAACATAAGCAGCAACTACCCTGCTCAAAAACCAAAAACCAGAAAGAATAAAATTAAGTAAAGTAAAATATCCTTGATCCAAATCTGGAAAAAAAAGATTATAAATAGACTGCTCCCAATCCAAAAGTAGCACACTGCAATACAAAAAATCCAAAGCTAAACACAGGATCCCAGCTAATCGATAGCAGCACAGAACTGCAACGAAATTGACATATGCCGAAGCTAGTATGAGCAAGCACAGGATCCACTCAGCCAGAAAGAAAAGAGCCACATTAAAATTGAACCGACGAAACACTGATGCGCCATAGATCACCAACATCAATGACAGATCTCTAATCTGAGACATCGATAACTCCTAAACAAAGCCAAACCAATCCCGACCTTAAGATTCCAGGCCGAGACAAGGCCTAGGATTTATCCTCCATTGAGCATAGTTGTATTGCACATCCGCGTTAACTGATGACAACCACCTCCAAGAATACTCGATAGAGTCTTCAATCATCTTTTCCGATTCCACTTCTTTGTTGTTGAAAATTTTGGCGTTCCTGGCTTTCCAAATGCTCCAGCAGCAAGCAAGCCAAATCACTCGGACTTTCGACGATATTTCCTTATCACCTCCAATTAGACCTTCAAATTGAGTAAGATGGACCATACTATCTCTGTGTAAGGCAGTGGATATGCGAAGCCATTTACAAACGAATTTCCATATACCTGAAAAAAGCAGACACTCAAAAACAAGTGAGGTATTCAACAGTGTCACAACCCCCGATACACCTAATAGATCCTTCGCCAATGACATTCCTTCTATAGGAATTTGTCTTGGCCTTTTAGTTCTTTCCTTTTTCTCTATTAGAATGTGACTGGAATCTATTGGTGTTTCTCGATTTTTCCTTCTGACATGTGGGTTCTACCATTTAAGGGATAATGGCCTATAAACAAGTGTGTCATAATTATTGCTTGAGAATCCTAACTTTCAATATGGCTTAGACTTTGGGTAACATAATAAACGTTGATGTGGCATCTATGTTTTCTCGAGTAGGCAGTCTCGTAGATCACTTCATTGTTGTATGTTAGATTTCCTCTTCATTTATCTTACAAGTGCATTTTGAAGTGTGAATATATAGGTTAACCTCTTACTTTTCTTATTTTCAATTTCTTGCTTAAATTTACTCTTGTTCTTTATCACCTTCATTATTAGGCAAATAGAAATGAAGAATTCTAAACGAAGAGGATAATTTATGGGTTTATGTTTTGGAGAAAAAGTATGGGGATTTAAACATGCAATAAAATTAAGGGAATGTAGATGGTATCAAGGTGGTGGAGATACCTTCAAAATTTGGAAAAGACACATAGGGTTTTAAAGCACAATGATTCTTTGATAAATTATCTAGAAAGTTAGGTAACATTGTCAAATCATTATTCTAGGAACATCATGAATGTGCGAGAAACACAAGAAAGTGGGGTTTTAATTAGATTGCACCAAATATAATCTTTTTGTAACTCAAAACACAAGTTTAACAAGTGAATAAAAATAAATGACATAATTATTTTCATCCTGGTTCACTGTTAACGAAGCTACTCCAGTTCACCCGCCAAGGTGATTTTGCCTTCTCAATAAAGACTTAATCCATTATAACCAAATTGATTACATAAAACGACAATGACCGCAACCAATGTCTTCTTGAGACTCTTGACTAACACTAGTCTCTCAAGGTAATAACCACAATATGCTAATGATCAACCTTGCTGACAACCCCAACAAGTTCAGTTGATCCTTATCGTACAACCACTATGACCGCAGCCACAGTCTTCTCGAGGCTTTTGAGTAACACTTAGTCCCCCAAGGCATCAATCGGCCAATGTTGATTACAACTGTGTATATAAAGATGTTTCTAATAAGCAGATTACACAATGTTTAGGTACAACAACACAAAAGTGTTGAAAGAAAGATACAAACAAAAGCTCCTTGCTTAAAATACAAAACTATACAAATATTTTCTCTAATAGAGTTTGTGCAACGCTTTGGTGTAGTTTTGTAGAACTGATTCGTTGATTTCAATTTCTTCCAATGGCTTCCTTTATAGAGAAGGATAGATCTGTTGAAAGGTAGAATAGTAAATATAAAGTACATATGTAAAGTCCCCAACAATCATGGTGGGAATGGTAGATAACAAGTACATGTTGGGTTGTCCTTACGCCACCCTATAAGAGTGGAGGTCATAATTTCCGTTAGTGCTTTTAAGCTCACCATCACACACAAGCCGTCCTTGATCTTCTAAGTCTCCAAAGGCTTCTTGTTGTTTGTTTATTGAAGCATGTTGTAGATGATCAGAACTTGACTCTTTAGAACCTAAGTGTAACACCCTCTAAACCCCACAGCAAACATATTGCATAATCAGAATAAATTAACATGCATATCAAAAGAGGGTGTCACATGTATTTCAAAATAAAAAAAACAAACAGAAATTCATCTGATTATATTTATAACACACATTTAAATTAATGTTCCATAAGCACATATCACAGCGAAATAATTTAAACAATTCAAAACGATACCAATCATATAATCTCTTAATAGATAGTCATGCATAAAAACATTAGGCACCAAAGGCCAATCATCACAATATCTCAAAATATAAAAGAGAGTATAGGAAAAATCTCCCAAAATAAACAAGAGTTCAATCGTTTCCCCGTGTTACATAACCAGAGCATGACTCATTATCTATAAATACAATAAACAAAGGAATAACTCCACCACTAAATCCTTGCAAGCAAAACACCTCTACTCTTCGGTACCTGGGTGATGTCGTACAAAACATTATTTCAACATAAGGGTGAGAATTTATATCATTATAGAAATATATAATAATAAGCAATGCATAACAACATACATCCATATAATTCATCACACTTCATACATTTAAGTATTTAATACTTTTTCACATACTTTGTATGTTTACATATACAACATAGGTCAACGATTTAAGATACCAAAGTAATCAAAATCACAATTATCATCAAAGCATCATTCACACAATTATCGCATAAGCACACCGAAACACATTTCACATCGACACATGTGACTCCAATGCGACTCAATGTAATATGCATGTGGTACCAATTTTTATCCTTAACGGTATCACCGTGTCCATCCCTCGGACAGATAACCACCAAAACAAGCTCGTCCTCTAAGCTTCAAATTAATCCTATAGGTTTCGGACAAGTCACTAGTTTCTACGAAACTAACAAACATCGCCTCTTTCCCACTGAATGAATGCATGTGCAAATACCAACAATTATAAGCAATTAAGACCATCTCCAAATCTTAATTATACAATCATATATCACACCATTCATCACATATGAATCACCTCACATTTGCACAAACATACATAACCATGTTATCATTCACACATGAAACACATTCATAGCATACACCAATCCAACATACCACAATTAACATGTGTTGTACCCCAATTTTTGACCACTGAGATCCCACCATAGACTAAATACTAGGATCATCATTGTCATCATTATCATCATGCATTTATCTTTATTAACCCAAAAATACAAAAAAATTGTTGTCTGTTGCTTGTGTCCTAAGACAGGAGACTGATCAAGAAGAAATTGAGCAAACTAGGGTTTTGAGACTCACAAAGAAATTCAACATTCTTCTATGATTCAAGGGGTCTATAATCAATACCAGGGTCCAAAGATAGGTCAATGCAAAATCAATCACCTTCAAGTTCATCAGAAGCTCAAATTAGGGTTTTGACCTAATTTCACTGGAGGGTTGACTTTTAATCAGAAACTATCCATAACATCCAAACACTTACCAAGATCCTTGAACAGAAAATCACCATTTCAAAACTCCATTAAAGGACCTTTGAACTCAAACTTGCCAAAACCAATTCCACTCGTGCGTTTTGAGGCTGTATGGTTTAGATAGCTTCTAAACATTATATAGAAGCTATCCAAACTTCTGCACTTGATCTGTAACACCATTTTCATAGTGTACTCACCATAACTTTTTCAGGTCTAAGGTGAAATCAAGTTTTAAGTTGCAGGCACTTGTAGAACATTGTAAGCATTTCAAAAGCTTCCTTGAAGGTTCCTGAAGGTATCCAGATACTTGTAGCATTCCCATAATCTCTCTAAGCTCAAGTTTGATCTCCATTTTCAGAGGTATCTTTCTTAAATTCGTGTATATTTGTTTGTGCATTGTTTGTTGCATTTCTTGATACTATTTTACTAAGAAAAATGTGAGGAATTAAAGCCCTAAGGTTTTAGGGATTGATTGTTGGTATTAAGAATTTAATTTTTAAAATTGTGTTTAGGGTTCATACAGATTTTAGCAAAATTCGTGAGTTAGAGTTTAAATAAATTAATGAGGGCTACATTTTTGAAATCCTTGCGAAATTCTGAGTAAAATGATATATTCACATGTTTAATTTGGTTGAGAAATAAGAAAGTTGCATTTTTCATGTCATTGAAAAAATGTTACAGCAACCGTAACAACGAAGAAGATGAAGTTTGCTGGGAATTTCAAATTCCATTTTGGCGCGCTTGTTTAATATATTATTTTGTTTCCATATCATAAACGAATTCATAGTTTAGTCCAATGGGTAACATATGTGCCCTTAGTCCTCTCATGCTCAAGGTTTGGTGTTCGAATCCCCCTTGCCCTAGACTTTTTTATTTCTTTTATTTTTCAATGTTTTACAACTTGTCTGTTTTGTGTTATATTGAACTGGGCTTACCTTATAATCACCAACTAGCGCTTGGCCGAGTGGTCTTGTATTGAGCTGGTAATGTGAAGGTCTTGGATTCAATCCCTCCAAGGGCTAAACTTATTTTTTACCACTAATTTATTTTAACTTTTATCCAACTTTGAAAAATCATAAAAAATAGTAGATTTATTATTTTTAATCCCTTCTTTTTTGTGTGATTTATTTATTTCATGTATTTTAATACCATGTTAAAAAAATCCCAAAAATATTTTATTTATCATTATTTAAAAATTAATCAAAAACATGTTCTTTTATGTTTGAAAAATCAATTAAAAATTGTTTTATTTTGATTATTTCTTTTATAGAACTTTATGAATGTTTGTTAATATTTGTTTAGGGTTAGGTTAGAGTGTCTTTCACTTATCTATGCACCATTAGACCATTTCTCTTAAAGAAATTGGTATTTAAAAATTAAAATTAATTAGGTTTAGGTGTATGTTTCAAAACCCTAATTTGAAAATCCCTTATGTTAACCAAACTACTCCAGTCCACCCCTTTAGAGTGATTTACCTCAACTGAGGATTTAATCCACTAATCCAACTGATTACAATGGTTATCCACTTAGAAACCCTCTAAGTCTTCTAGAGTATCCTGATCACAACTTGATCACTCTAGGATTTCCTTTTACAATCAATGTAAAATAAAAGTTTACAAGAGTTTTGATTTGCTTCTAATAAAGATGTAATCACACAAAGTGATATTTCTCTTAAGTTCTAATTCTTAACACTCACTAAGATATTACAAAGTTGTGAGGTTGAATATGAGGTTGACAGCGTTTTTGTAAGTTTTGCGCAAGTGTTGTATGTTGCTCATGATCAGAACTTCTATATATAGGAGCTTGAGAGGAAATGACCGTTGGGAGCATTTAGTGCTTTGCGTGAATAGTACAACGTTGCATTTATTGTTTCACAGTGTTGTCAACTACCTCGAGCCATGCTTTTGCTGCTTTTACTGACTTTGCCTTTTGTAGCTTCTAACGTTCCTTTTGTCAGTCAGAGATTTGACGTTATAGCCTTTCATCTTGTACTTTCTTCTGGACTCATATTTTGTAGATAATAACGTTTGAATATCAGAGTCATCAGCTTTGGTGCAGAGCATCTTTTGTCTTCTGACTTTGAAGAGCTTTGAGCGTGATACCATCAGAGCTTCAGAGCTTGTACTTCTGACTGCCAACTTCTGATGCTTTCCAGTTCATATTCTGATTCTGCAGGACCATCTTCTGATGTCTTGCCAGAGCATGTTCTGATGAAGCCATCCAGAACTTCTGGGTCAGTGCTTCTGAACGCTGATTTGTGCATACTCTTTATATATTTCCACAAATGGAAAACTTAAAGGATTAGAGTACCACATTGTCTTATACAAAATTCATACTTAATGTTATCATCAAAACTAAGAATATTGATCAGAACATTTCTTGTTCTAACAATCTCCCCTTTTTTGATGATGACAAAAACATATATAATTGATATGAATTTGTATCCACAATATCAGATGAACAAAGACAATTTCAGAGATATAGCATAAGCATATAATCTGAGTGTGTGAATATGTCTCCCCCTGAGATTAACAATCTCCCCCTGAAGTTAATACTAGAAGAATTTATAAATAAAAGACTTCCCTGGGTATTTTTCCATTTCAGTTGAGACTTTCACGTTGAACTTAGAAATTCAGAACATTCAGAGCTTCTCTTCAGATCTTCCATTAGACAGCTTCAGAGCTTTAAATTTCTCTTTGAGATCCCTTGTATCAGAGCTCTATATCTTCAGACTTCTTATATTAGAGCTTTAGGTTTGACACAACATTTCTTGCTTCTGATCTTGAAGCTTCAGAGCACTAAGCTTGGTTCGATTCTCTAAGAGATTTTCTTTATAATTGCTTTTCCCATGTATTTGCTTCTCATGTTGAGCTTATCCAGAATATCACATTCCTGCAAGACTATCAGAGACAAAAAAACTTGCAAATAATTGTTAGTAATGTTGAGACTTAAGCCCAACAACTGATATTATAAATCAATTCAGGAATTTCAGGTTCTGGAGGGTACTCAATGTAACGCCCGGAAAATAAGTATATGCTTAATTTGGACGTTTGTGACATCTATTGGAATTTTACCGTTTTTGGAGTCGTTTCAGTCGGTATTAGTTCGGGATGGCGGACTAATATTTAATTGAAGGTTTTCATATTTTTGGTACTAGAAATATCATTAAGGTAATGTTCCGCGTTTTGGGGCGTTTGAACGATATTTGAGCGTAGGGGTATTTTGGTCATTTCCGTGGGATAAATATTTTCCTTATAAGAAGGAGATATTTGTGAGAAAGGAAAGAGGATGGAAAGAAAAAGAAGAGAAAGAAAGAGAAGAGAGGAAGAAGAAGAGCAAAGGGGAAAAACAAGAGAAAGTGGAGGATTCTCAACCGAATCGATTGCCGATCGTCACAATAGCAAGGTAAGGGGGTGAATCTAATTTATCTTGGATGTATGATTCTTATAGTTTTGTTCTTGTTCTTGTTCTTCTTGTTCCAATTTCCACAATTTTCTTGTGTGGTCTTTGTTTGATCTAAGTTTGTTTGAGAATGATTGTATGATGATTAAATGATATCCTTGTTGTGTTATGGTGATTGATCATGTTTGTTTTCCATTTCTATGGCTTGATTGAGTTTGGATAAAAGTTAGGTTTTGAGATAGATTGATGAATCAACCATGAAAAGTTTGATGTTAGGTTGTTTCTATGGTTTGTATGTGTTGTATTGGTGTTATGATGATGTTTTGGAGTGGTTTTGGTGAGTATAAGGGGCTTGGAACAGTTCTGGCTCGTTCTGGTTTTTTCTGGGTTTACGCAGGTCCGTTGAGCGGAGGTGGGTCCGCTGAGCGGAGGTTCTTTTGCAGAAAAATCTCTGCGAAGGTCCGCTGAGCGGAGCTGAAGCGGACAACAGCTTTTTCTGTTTTTCCAAAACTTTGAAACTTCGTAACTCTTAATCCGTAGCTCCGTTTCATACGCCGTTCGAAGTGTTAGGAAGCTAGTTGGATGTTCTATATGATAGTATAGGCTTGGTTAGCTTGTTATTAATTAGTTATGAGGTGTTGTTGATGAAAACACATAATTGTTTATATACGCGATATGATTGGTAAATAATCCTAGTGCTTGGTGGTAATTGTTAATGATGTAGGATGTAGTAGTGGGTGGTTGATTTTCATAAATGGTTTTGTGAACTAGTGCATGATAAATCATGATGATGTGTTGTGTGAATGTTATCGTATTGGTACGAGGTATGTGATTAGTTGTCGATAACATGAGATCATGTTCATATGTGTTATGTATTAATGAATGTTCATTCTTGATATGTGACGATGTTTGGTTGTTTGTTATTAACATGATGTGTGGCCTTATGGCAAGTAATTGTTGTTATGAAAACGATGTATTATCATTGTTGAATTGTTGTTATTACAACTCGTTGATGATGTATTGATGGAGTTGTGGGCCAATGGCCAATATTAATTTGATGTGATGCAATTATGCGATCATTTATGCCGATGTGGCTAGTATGTTTTGACGGTGAATGTGTGTTGTGTGCTTATTAATGCCTGTGTGGTAATTATGGTGTGATATAATTGATAACGATGTTATTAATTGGTGATGTATCCTTTTGGATAGAATATAAACGGTGTAACGTGGGTATGTGACCGTGTTATATTGTTGATGATGTTGTTGTCGTGTAATAGAGTCATATATTTGCACAGCATAACATTTCAATACGTTAATGGCGGAATGCTATTAACAGGTGGCCTGAATTGGCAATTATTACCAGTGGGGGCTTAATGCTCGGTAAAAAGGTGTATTTGCCCGAGTGGCAAGAGGTCATCAGTGGGGGCTAAATGCTCGATGACATTTAGTCGTAGCTTACTGTTCGACAAAGGTGTATTTTCCTGAGGGAAAGAAGTCCCAGCATAATGCTCGGCAAAGGTGTATTTGTCATAATGACAAGGAGGAGTTTTACTCCGGATTTGGTACCACATGCATATGCATAGTCGAGTCTCATTCATCATTGTCGGTCTGTATAATTTATGTTATCATTCATGTGTCACATTACTTACATATTGATTGTGGTTGAATGAGTGGATTACTTTGTTGTATGATTCTTGATGATACTTGTTGGCATTACTATAATTGTCATGCTTTCATTATGAATTATATTCTCACCCTTCTGGTGATTTGATGCTTGAGTGGCATCCTGCAGATTAGCCGCTTTGGGAGTCTTTTGGAAGAGGTAGTTCTCCAGTTGGTCTTGTCGGTCGCTCTGATATGTAACACTGGGTAGTCGGGAGTCTGTTGTTATTTATTTGTATATGAATCTTTTGAACATGTATATGTGATAACGTGCCATTGTGTATTGTAAACACTTTATTTTGGAAAACTCCTCTTTGAGAGTGAGAGCTATACGTATATATATATATATATATGTTCATATCTTCCGTGTGTTATGTATCATGTTATTGGCAGGTGTGTATGCTTTTGGCATCGGTGATGTCCGTTTGTTTTCCAGGTGTTTGTTTGGTTACTTAGTGTAACATCCTAATTGTGTTGTATGAAATTTTAAATACTCTGATATTTTCTTGCCTAAATGCTTTGGGTAGAATTGGGGTGTTACATTAGTGGTATCAGAGCAGGTCGGTCTGTCCGGCCAGTGTTGTCTATTGTTGTTTAATTCCTCAGTATGTGATAAGTGTGTGGAGCACTGTCAGTACTTGTATTACTCTTGAATAGCATTTAGGTTCTTCCATGGACATTGTGAATGTATGATCTCCTTGTGACTTAGAATTATGGTGAAAAATTTCTTTAACATAATGTTCCTCCTTTATCAACATAAATATGAGTTTTAACTTTCTCTTTCAACACCTTTGACTTGAACAGAAACTATGCACATGTAGCCTCTCGGGTCAATATTGAATATTGCTCAAAAGTGAGCTTGAAATCCTCGATACCAAGAGAGAAGTCATTCCAATCTTTAATTTAATGAACATTTGTCTTTAATTTGCAAACCATGAGTGATTTGTGCTTCAAGCGACCAAAATATTTTGAGAACTTCTTTGATGCATAGAGGAACATCTTGACATGAATAATTCACTATGAAGAGTCTGATCTCACTTAAATTTTCCCGATTCACTTGCATAAAATGACAAGCAAACGCCTTTTGATCACGATGAACCCTTAATTGATATTATGTACATTGATCTCCTGAATCCATGATGGTTTAATGAATGTATGATATGCTGATGACCTAATAGAATGCAAATGAAATGAGGAACATAACCCAGATGGATGTAAAATTGGATGGGCAAATTTTGGGGTGCAACAGCTGCCCCTATTTAATCGTCTTAAACCTGAAAGTGAGATTGGCGCTAGCCTTTCGAGCATTCAAGGTGGAAGAAGATTAAATATCGAGTGAACTTGAAAATTTGCCTTATGAGATCGGATCCACTGAAGAAAAGATGGTGTCCACTCCAATGAGGGAGATTGTATCAACTCTAGGTTGAACAAATTAACTCTGGGTTAGAAATGAAATAAACTTCAACTCTGGGTTGAAAAGAGAGGAGGTCAACTCTGGGTCGAAGAATAAAGGGAAGGGATATAGGCATCAACTCTGGGTTGACAAAGAAAGCAAGGAAAGAAAATCAACTCTGGGTTGAAAACGAGAGATAAACGTCAACTCTGGGTTGAGAGAAGGTAATTCAACTCTGGGTTGAAAGAAGAAATATGAACAATTAGGAATAACCGTCAACTCTGGGTTGAGTGGGAAAGACAAAAGATAACGGTCAACTCTAGGTTGAGTGGGAAATAGGATAAAAGATAACCGTCAACTCTGGGTTGAGTGGGGGAGAGAAAAGATAATCGTCAACTCTGGGTTGAGTGGGAAAAGAAACAAGAGATAACCATCAACTCTGGGTTGAGTGGGAAAAGACAAGCAAAGAAGTCAATTCTGGATTGAACAAAGGATAACCGTCAACTCTGGGTTGAATAGAAGATAAACGTCAACTCTGGGTTGAATGGGAAAGAGATCAACTCTGGGTTAAATAAAAGATAACCGTTAACTCTGAGTTGAGTGGGAGAAAGATCAACTCTGGGTTGATTAAAAGATAACCATCAACTCTGGGTTGAGTGGGAAAGAGATCAACTCTGGGTTGAATAAAAGATAACCGTCAACTCTGGGTTGAGTGGGAAAGAGATTAAAGGAAATAACCGTCTACTCTGGGTTGAGTGGGAAAAGAAACAAGAGATAACCATCAACTCTGGATTGAGTGGGAAAAGACAAGCAAAGAAGTCAATTCTGGATTGAACAAAGGATAACCGTCAACTCTGGGTTGAATAGAAGATAACCGTCAACTCTGGGTTGAATGGGAAAGAGATCAACTCTGGGTTGAATAAAAGATAACCGTCAACTCTGAGTTGAGTGGGAGAAAGATCAACTCTGGGTTGATTAAAAGATAACCATCAACTCTGGGTTGAGTGGGAAAGAGATCAACTCTGGGTTGAATAAAAGATAACCGTCAACTCTGGGTTGAGTGGGAAAGAGATTAAAGGAAATAACCGTCAACTCTGGGTTGAGTGGGAAGAGATAATTAACTCGGGGTTAAAAGATGAAAGGAAAGTCAACTCTAGGTTGAACACAAAAACATCAACTCTGGGTGGAAGAAAGATGAACATGATTGACTTTGGGAGATGACACAACAATGGTAACTCTGAGTGATCCAATGGAATATCAATTGATTGCTTTATAGGGACCTCATCTGATGAGTAACTTGGCTTATGCTTCATATGCAATGTTTGATTTATTTTATGCACTTCTGGAGATGCTATGTAATGAATTCTATATGCAGTGTACTGATTGATCAGGGATTTTACTTTGAGGAATAGATTAGGTGGGGTTCTGAAACTCCGCTTGATTCAGTATAGGGTGGATGCCCCTGCTTTATTGATGATTGGATCATGTGGGAAAATGATAATGAGAATGCAATGATATGCATGATGATTGTATGATTATGAATGGAATGATTGCTTCCGGGATACAAGGAGTGAATGGAGTGTGCCCTTGCGGAAAAGTCATTGCTTGTGAAATTGTTGGTGAAGGTGAGGTGTTTGGCTTGACCCCTCAACACTTGTCTCGATATCTGACACTTGATTGAAGATGAAGAGATGAATTGTTACTAGCTTGCCCCAGCTTGTAAGATCTCTTGATATAGAACTTTGATAATCTTGAATCATGGAGATGTGCGATGGTCTGCCCTAGTGTAGATCATGGATGAATGCCCCATATTGAAAGGAACTCTTCCACCAAATGGATTCTTCACATATTTGCTTAGTGGATGACCAACCTTTACCTTTGTAAGATTACTCGATGGGATTTCAATGTTGAACTTTCCTTGGTATCAAGTACTTGCTTTCAAATTAGAGACAATTCTGTTTTGAAAAAGATAATGAGAATGCAATGCACATGTTAATCTCAAAGAAAAAGTTTTATTTGTCAAAATGTTATACTGATACTAACACAAGTGACACAACAACATTAGGAGTCAGTTTGACATGATTTTACAGTTTGTATGCTTTCGGAACGAACCCTGCTTCAATTAGGACTTTTGAGGGTTGTAACGTGGCCGGGTTCATGGTTTAAGAAACAAAGGATAAAGGCTCAAATTCTACTTAACCCACCCCTTCTTCGTGATGTTCTCCAATCCTACGTTCAGTTAGTTTGACACGAGTATTCACCTTTCAGGAAGGATTGTGATGGATGAGGATCCTTTGTGATTTTGATGGAGGTGGCAGCCACCCTTTGGTGCTTTTTGTTGATAGTCATAACAACTTGTCCCTCGGAGGATTCTTCTTTTGCTTTTTTGCTTTCCCTAACTTTTGCCTGGACAAAATTTCTTTTGATTTTGGTTTTCGTTGTCCAGCGGGATATGCCCTAATTTTTGCCTAAGTCATTTGCTTCAAAGCTTTTCTTTTTTTCTTTTGACTTAGCGGGCTATTGTTTCCTTTTTTTTATCATGATTCATAACTTTCTTTTCATTCTCTTTTTTGTCTCGTTCGGGAACAAGTTGTATGACTTTGGTGATTGACTTGATGAAAAGGTTGCGACTGCCTTCTTCCCAGTAAATGAGAGACATCCATTGGGGATTGTGCTCTTCCTTTTTTGTTATGAGATCTGAGATATGATTGATCCTCTGATGGAATACCTGAAAGTTGAGCGCTCGGTCGCACTAACTGAAGGCTACCCTGCCCCTGGTTAAGATTGAGGGTTTTGTATTTTTGAAAGAAACTACTACTCCTTAGGCTCAAAGGGGTTGACGAGGGTTTCACTTCCTTATAACTCCGGTGTTTAGGAATGGAAACAATGCCTGTACATCGTCAGCAGGATCTTGTTCCAAAGGCATACAATTAGTGATTCATGTGTTTTTGATTTTCATCATTCTCCTTTTTTTAGTTGCTTAAGACAAATGAGTGAAGTATCAATGAACATAATGACAAAGATGAAATGATTTGAGAAAAACATGTATATTACATTTTTATTTATTCAAACAGAATGAGTTTCTTACAATGGATAGTACTTGATAACAACAAAAGTAGTACAATTGAAAATACTAAAGAAATCTATACAATGGCAAGTTTGGCCTTATTCTAATGCAAATGAAATGTTTTCTGACAAACATAAAAGTCTTCATGTTCCACTGGTGGAAGCTCCATTGTGAGGTGGCATGGGATTGTTGACCACATTAGGTGCCGCAGGTGTGAATGTAATCTCCTTTGCATCAAGCAGATCCTGAACCTTGTCTTTGAGAACTCTGCACTCTTCAGTGGTGTGACCAGATCCTCCAGAGTGGAATTCACACTTGGCATTAATCTTGTAATTTGGAGGGAGAGGATCAGGAGGAGGCCTCGCTTCAGCTAATTGAATCAGTTTTTGATCAAGCAAGGCGGCGAGAAGTTGGCTATAGGTCATTGGTACACGATCATACACCCTTTTAGGCCTATTCTGCCTCTGTTGACCATGTCTCTGCTGATAACCTTGTTGTTGGAAACCTTGTTGTTGTTGTTGGACATATTGTTGATAAGGGACCCAAGGTTGTTGACCAACAGGTGCCACATAAGCTTGAGGGGCGGTGGCGGCCACTTGATAGCAAGGAGCTTGATCTTGAGCATAGGTGGCACTGGTCTCTCCTTCTTTCTTCTTGACAAAGTTACCCTGAGGTTTCTTGTACCCATATTGGTTTGCAGCAGCAGCATTGGCGGGATTCTGGATCTTACCAATTTTCAAACCATTCTCAATTCTTTCACCAATCCTGACTAGATCGGAGAAACCAGAAGAAACACTACCAACCATTCTCTCATAGTAATGTCCTTGAAGAGTGTTCATGAACATGTCAACCAGTTCGGATTCAGAAAGTGGTGGATTCACTTGAGCAGCCATTTCTCTCCACCTTTGAGCATACTCTTTGAATGTCTCATTGGTCCTTTGCACTTGATTTTGAAGTTGCAACCTAGTCGGTGCCATGTCAATGTTATACTGATATTGCTTGAGGAAAGCATCAGACAAATCCTTCCAAGATCGGATTCTATTACGCTCCAGATTCATATACCAGTTCAGAGATGCCCCAGATAAGCTATCTTGGAAGCAGTGAATGAGCAATGAGTCGTTGTGGATGTGAGAAGCCATCTTACGACAATACATGATGATATGGCTCTTCGGACAGCTCAAACCCTTGTACTTCTGGAAGTCGGGAGTCTTGAACTTAGGAGGGACAACCAGATTAGGAACTAGGCACATATCCTCAGCATCCATCCCATAGGCACTAAATCCTTCAATGGCTCGAATTCTTTCCTCAAGGATTTTGTACTTCTCAGCAGATTTCTCAACGGGTCGAGCTCTTTCAGCAGTTGGTATTGTTTGCATTTCTGGATTAGCAGAACGAGTACCACAGAAAGCAGGAATAGGAATCTCTGTTTGAGAAGGTGGCGCAGGGAATGGGAAGACGGGATCAGCCATAGTCATTGCTCCAGAAGTCACGGGTATAGTCCCACCTTGGTTTGGAGCTCCAAGGGTATCAACAGTCATGAAGTTGAATGGCATCCCAAGAGTAGCATTAGTCCTTGCTTGGAACTCAAATGGAGTAGAAGAAGGTGGAACGACCTCAAGTTGGCTAGCAGCAGCTTGGTTACCAACAACGGGAATCTCTTGTGTAGCAGGAACCCTTTCAGTTCGCAAGGCTTGGATAGCTTCCAGGATAGCATCGACCTTAGTTTTCATTTGATCCATCTCTTCTCTAATGGCAGCCTGATCTTGTTCATAGTTCTCCATGATTCTTCTTCTGTGAGCTCTTGTTAGATATCGGTGTGGAGGAATCGTTTTGACTGATCTGATGGAGAGGAAGAGTGGTAAGAGTCTTGGTAACCATGGATGCACATGCATGAATGTAAAAATGTTAATGAAGATGCAAATGCAGCATAAATCAGGATCAAGGATCAAGGCTTCTTGGATAACAGCTTCTCATGGTCAATAAGATATGGTCGAACCCTCCAGATTCGGAGGTTCGACGTTGCTTTCTGGATAAATAGCTTGTGCATAAGTCAAAGATGGTCGAACCCTCCAGATTCAGAGGTTCGACGTTGATTCTGATAAATAACCTTTGCATAAGTCAAATAAGGTCGAATCCTCCAGATTCAGAGGTTCGACGTTGATTCTAATAGATAACTGATATAAAACTTCTGTATAAGTCAAATGTCCCAGGATCAAAGGTTCGACGCCTTTTGAGTACCAGGAGAACCAATAGTCACCAACAGAACATGCACCTGTAAAGAATATGATTCCCTCCCCACTCACGGGTGCAGTCTAGGTCAGGGTAAGGTCATGAAACGCAGTATACGGTCCGCCCGAAGGTAAGTACCATCACAGCGCGGATGCGGGTGACGATAATACCTCCGTTTGAAACCACTACTCTGCTCGTAGTCACATAATCCATCCCGAGACGTACACCTCGAGACAAACTATGCTCCCACTCTATCCTAGGGTACCTAGAGTGCACTCATAGCCTGGGTATTGGGCCTTTTACCTCATAGAACATCCCACCCAACCTGCAAACAGAGAAAATATGTGGTCCCCACGGGGACCCATAATATAGTCCAGATGCATGCAGAAAGTAAATATGATATGCAAATAGAAATAAACATGATATGTACACATATATATACAGGATGTAAACATATAAACAAATAAAGAAAAACACCCAAAGAAAAGAAACAAACAAAGGCTAGGATCGACTCGCTAAGAATGGACCAGCACAGGTCTATCACGTCCCCAGCAGAGTCGCCAGCTGTCGCACGCTCGCGAAAATGAACAGAGTCGCCACCAATATATTTATCCCAAAGAGGGAAAGGAATATCAGAAAACCTAGAATAAAGAAAGGATAAGAAAAGGTCTTTCGACCAGAGATAGGGTACGGGAGTCGGTTACGCGAGGGGAAGGTACTAGCACCCCTCACGCCCATCGTACTCGATGGTATCCACCTATGTTTGTTCTATTCTAAGGGTGTATAAATCTAAAGCTTAATTACTAAGGGAATGCATGCAAATGAAAGAAAAGAAACACGGGGAAAATAAGGTTTATAAATAATTGTGCTCGCTTAGGCCCCGCGACCTAATGCCTACGTATCCTTTTCAGGAATCAGAGCGCCGTAGTTCGGCTCTTTAGTTTTTGTTTGTTTTTGTGTTTTTTAGTTGAACAGTTACATTCGCACTCCGCTGCTCGACCTCTGGAGTCTAAAGCTGGGAATGGAGCGGAAATAACGTGTCCGATTAGGAGAAAGAATGCCCTGAAGGCAAGAGAAAGAATGCCTCGGAGGCAAGAGAGAAAAGAAAGAAAATTGGTTTGTGTCTTTTAGGTATAATTCCATGATGGACGAAAACCCACTACAAGGCTTCGCATCACTTCCTTACTTTGTTTAGGTCTGAGCCTTTATTAGATATTTTGAAATGTTTTTGGTTGGGTGTCTTTTAAGGGAAATTAATTTGTGACTTGAATCATGCCTTAAAAAGAGTTTTTTTTGAATATTTAGAGAATGCACATCGAGGCCTACGCCACAATCGTTTCTCTAAATGAAATACAATTTTTGAATATTTAGAGAATGCACATCGAAGCCTACGCCACAATCGTTTCTCTAAATGAAATACAATTTTTGAATATTTAGAGAATGCATATCGAGGCCTACGCCACAATCGTTTCTCTAAATAACGGTTGAGAAATACACCGAGGCCTACGCCTCAATCATTTCTCTCCCGCTAAGTGGGAAAGAACATACATCGGGGCCTACGCCCCGATCATTTCTTTCACCCTAAAAAAGGTATTAGCATGATTCGCGTCGTCCTTTATTAATGTTTTAAAGTTGAAAAGAAAAAGGAAAAGAACCTAATCTAATATGAACTAAAAGACGATTCTAAGTCCTAAATTGTCAAGCTATGCTTCTACCTAAAATTATGGGATTAAGAGAAAACTAGCCTAAAGGTTATGAATATGGGTCCTAAAATCTAAGGAATATACAAGTGAAGTTACAAGATTATAGGTCAAAAGAATCAATATAAACAAATGATACAAAATTAGCACTAAAGTTGGATTAAAATGACTTGAAAATAAAGCACCAAACATGAAAACAAATGATTCAAAATATAGTAATAAAATGAATTATAAGATACTATTTATTGTTTATGATTTTTTATGAAGAAAAAGAATTCTAATTAGGCAAAAAAATTAAAAGAATGAATTAGCCTAAACTAATGTTTTTGTGATTATTCTTTATGTGTCAAAAATTATGTATTGAAGTCTAAGGATTAGTAAGAAAAATTAGCAATTTAATTACTCAAAGAAAATGGTAAAAAATCTAATTAAACCTAAATTATAAATGAAAGGAAACAGAGGGTGAAAATTGGATATAGGGCTGTGAATAGCACCAGGGCGCAGAGCCCACTAGAAGGGATCCAGAAGCTTTTTTTTTTTGTTCAGCATTCTGTGCCAAAAAAGTAGCTCATCATGGGCCAAATGGGGGTGATTAGAAGCAATTTTCGTAGCAGGCCTAAGATTAATTATCTGATCCAATTCATTTCACATTATTATTGATTATTATCTTATTCAAATAAAATTCTGGTTAATGTCCAATTAGCTCTAATTAATTGCAATTAAATTGATTAATAACAAAACAATTAATTAAATAAAAAAAGGAAAATGGAAATTGGGAATTAGGGTAAAGTTATGACCGTTCACATTATCACTCTCAGACTCTCTTCTCTCATTTCACTCTCGAGCACAACCAAACGGCGCCGGGAAATTCTTCCTCTCCGGCGAGGCTTCACCGGCGCCACCACCTCTCTCATGTCCAATTCAACCTCTCATCTCTCCGCTCTTTATCAATCGACTCATTTCGCCCATCTATGGACCTAACCAAATCAAGTATCCTAAAAACACTAACTTTGAAATTAAGAGGAGATCACACGTGCTTCTAATCGATAAGCAAGGGAAAAATGCTCGGGGATTCAGATTCACGTTGTGGTATCAAGGCTTGAAGAGAAAGATGGAGATTCAGGGATCGATGAAGCTTACCTACCGGAGAACGGTCCGGCGCCTCTTCAACTTGAGGAAGCAAGAGAATCAGAGATATCTTTGAAGCTCAGGTAATATTAAGCATCCATTATTCTTCAGGTCTTCGCTCTTCTTCTTCTTCAAATCTTTTTCTTGATCTTTCTTCTGATTTCTGTCTCTTTTGTGTTGTGATTGCTCTGTTGTTCTTGCTGCGAGATTGAGGGAAAGAGTTGAAAATTGAAGCTTGAAGATTCAATGATTATTGTTGAAGGTTGCTGATGATTGAGGATTCGGTGTTGCCGCGTTGTAGATTGAAGGTTGATTGATGATGAAGGTTGAAATGAGATTGAAGAAATGTCTTGATTCTGAGTGTGTGGTCTGAAGAAGATGGAAGAGGATGGTGAATGAAGAATTCAGAGAGTGAAGGAAGAGAAGTGGTGGTGAAGATGGCGCTGAATGAATGGATGAATGAAGGGGAGAAAGGAGAGTATGGTGATGAAGTGAAGAGAGGAAGATGAGTGAAAGTGGAGAGAGCAAAAATGGTGGAGGACCTGAATGAAGAAGGGATTGAGGATTATATATAGAAGCTAAAGGTTTGTTCCTCTGAAAATTCTGTTAACTGTTAGTTAAATAATCAGTTAGAGGTTGTTAGGATGTGTAACTGTTTCTGTTATTGATATTAGAAGTTAGTTATTAACTGTTAGCCACTGTTGTAGGTTAGTTAAAGGTAGTTATGAAATTGTTTGGTGGTTAGTTGGAAGTTTGTTAAGAACTATTAGTAAAATTGTAAAAACTGTTAGTTTAGTTAGTAAGAGTATTTGACAGTTAGAGGTTAGTAACTGTTAGTTAGGTGTTAATGAAATAGGTTAGAATGTTAGTTACAGTTAGGGACCTGTTAGTTAGTTCTTTCAAACCTGGACTGTGTCGAGCTTGCCACTGATATTGCCCTGTTTGGTCTGAGTGTGTAGTCTTAATTTAAACCCTTTTTCTGTTCTGAACTGAATATGGTGATTTTGGTTTGCTGCAGGTTTGATGCCTTCAAAAGTGATGGTTGCAGTAGGTCTTTGGTATGCTCTGTATGACATTGCTTGATGTTTTGAACCATACTTGCAGATTGCATGAATCATGATGGAAGGATGTTGGTAACTTGCAGTGTTCGGGTTTGCGTTGACGCATAAGTGATTCCTTCGAAGCATAGCAAATCCGGTTCAGCAGTGTGTTGCTGTTGTGGTTTTATGATGGTGTAAAGATTATGTGGTGCAACATGAGATAATGATGGAAACAAATAGGAATCCAATATACTTTGTATAAATTTTCTCTTTTGCATTTGTAATTGGAAATTGTAGTGGTTTTGAATGGGAATTCGTATCGTTTTCTTCTCCGACTTTGAAATGAATACATTAGAGGTGGATCATGTAACCAGTGAAGTGGGATGTAGCCTTAACTCAAATTTGTTAAATTGTAACATGTAACATGAGATCTCCTTGTATTACTCTTGAATAGCATTTAGGTTCTTCCATGGACATTGTGAATGTATGATCTCCTTGTGACTTAGAATTATGGTGAAAAATTTCTTTAACATAATGTTCCTCCTTTATCAACATAAATATGAGTTTTAACTTTCTCTTTCAACACCTTTGACTTGAACAGAAACTATGCACATGTAGCCTCTCGGGTCAATATTGAATATTGCTCAAAAGTGAGCTTGAAATCCTCGATACCAAGAGAGAAGTCATTCCAATCTTTAATTTAATGAACATTTGTCTTTAATTTGCAAACCATGAGTGATTTGTGCTTCAAGCGACCAAAATATTTTGAGAACTTCTTTGATGCATAGAGGAACATCTTGACATGAATAATTCACTATGAAGAGTCCGATCTCACTTAAATTTTCCCGATTCACTTGCATAAAATGACAAGCAAACGCCTTTTGATCACGATGAACCCTTAATTGATATTATGTACATTGATCTCCTGAATCCATGATGGTTTAATGAATGTATGATATGCTGATGACCTAATAGAATGCAAATGAAATGAGGAACATAACCCAGATGGATGTAAAATTGGATGGGCAAATTTTGGGGTGCAACAACACGCAGTTTTATATGTACAGAAATTAAAATGCGGGAATGTAAAATGCGGAAAGTAAATCTACGCTATTACATCGATTGTGCGAGAAATGTAAACTACGCTATTTACATGAATTTGACAACCTATACACTTATCTAGGAATTTAAATTGCAATAAGATAAAAGAAATATTTTTGGATTTTTGTATGATTGATTTTAATTATAATTAATGCATGATTAATTTAATTAAAATGAGAAAAAGGTGGAAATAAAATTTAAACCTAAAAATTAAGTCTAAAATATATTCAAAATGCTTATTAATTAATTTTAAAATAAAGCTAATTTTTTTTGGAATTTTTGAAAGTTGTTTTGAAATTATTAAGTTAAATAACATATAATTATGCAAATAATTACACAAATAATTAAAACTTAAAGAGAAAAATATTCTAAATATGTACAAAATTAGTCTAAAATATATAAACTAAATTTAATATAAAGAACAAATTTTTTATGATTTTTTTGATTGGTTGAAATAATTAAAAAGCCAATATATAAATATATACTAATTAATTAAACAAAATATTCTAATTATTAAGAAAAATAAAATATTTTTATGTCAAAAAATAATAGATTATTTTATAAGCCTAAAAATATTTTTATTATATTTTTTTGATTTCTTAAATTATTTTAAATTGATTTTGCAAAGAAAATAAAATAAAATAGAAAATAGAAAATAAATGATCATGTGTGATAGGCTGGAGAGTCCATGGTATGGACTGCTTGTCTGGTGCGTTGGATGTATTGCCAGATTAATCTAGTGGTTCAGATTGTAAGACACATGGTGTACATAGATGAAAGTGTATCATTGGATTGGTCAGCATTTAAAAGTTTCAGATGGGGCCCACGTGAAGTTGACCAGCGAATAGGATGGAGAGAAATTGCCACGCGTGCAAGTCAAACTTTCCACATGCACTATTCATCATCCCTAACCTATTTCCTGCGGATTTTGTTTCAAAAACAGCTACGACTTTACCTGCGGATTTTGCTTCTTTTTTCCATGCTTTTTAAAACCTGCAAAAGACAACCTGAGACAAGCAACTAAGCACCCAGATTAACTAATTAGCATGTTTTGAGTTCATTGGTGGTATTAGTTCTTCATGAGAACGCGTGCAAGTACCAAAACGAAGAGATTGAAGCTTAGAGCTTCAAAAATGGCACATGATGTTACAAGGCTTAAAGCTCACATGTATCACGTTGGATCTTCTCTATTTCATGTTAGGAACTCATAGAACTTGTTATATTACATTGAAATGGATTATAGCATGAGATACCACAAATCGAAAATTCAATGGAATATGGAGATATTATTATGCATGTTCTAAGTACAAATAATAGAGGCCATTGGTCTGAACCTACTCTATATTAGCCCAGAAGGAGATTGAAGTGATTATTTTGGATTGATATGAGCGTATACAAAGAAAACGAAAAAGTTGAAAATATGTGATATTTTTGGAGTTTTTTTTGTGAGTTTCTTGGCTATATCTTTGGTGGATTTTTTTGTGTCTCCTTTGTTGCTGAAGCATTCCTCTTCATTTATAGGCCATGGAGGAACTTAAAAACTAAGCTAACATGCATTGATGATTTTGTTGAATTTTTGAATTTTATAATATATCAAGCTTTGAATTCAAGCAACCATGGCTTGATTTTTCCACTCTCTTGCTCTAGGCCTGCTGTACCAGCTCCTTGTGGCAGAGTTGAATCCATTTTGGTGGCCTTAGCTTAAAATCAAAGCAAAATAACATTATCCTTTATCATTTCTTTTACAATTTAATTTTAAATGTAATAAAATTAAATCAAAAAAGAAATAAAAATGTTATCGGCCTTGGGTTGGTCGTGGGAGGCCCTTAGAATTGTTAGAAGCATGTTTGAATCATGGAAACTTGGTCCCTTTTGAAAAAAAACACTTTTGATCAATGTTGATTTCATGGATTTTCCCAAAAAATAGCCAACTTTAACAAGGCATAAATCCCTCAATTTTTATCATATGAAGGAGTTCTTGTACTTTTTAGAAACCTCAAGATGTCCTCTACAAGCCACTTTGGAAACTTTTTTTCATTTGGAGAAGTTATCTTGATGTTATGGCCTTTGACAAAAAACCACTTTTTGTTGACTTTGAAAATGACCTGTAATGTCTAAGCTCATATTTTTCAAATGGTGAATCCAATGACCATGGGACCAATTGCATTTGAAAGATAATTGAATTTCCTTCAAAACTAGCTTTGGTTGGAATTTTTTGAATGAACGAGGAGAGAGTTATGGCCGGTCAAAGTTCAGTTGACTTTTTAGGAGAAAACCCTAATTTTGAAACTTAGGGTTTTGCTGATTTTTGATCTTTCCTTGATGAATTATGATCAACCAATGATCAAATGATGAATCTTTTGATAAAATATGGATGTTGACAAAAAATTTCATTTTTGACTGTCTGTTGACTTTTCGGTCAAACTGGTCGTCTGTTGACTGATTGAGCTGCTGACTGTGCGTCTGAGCGAATTGAAGTTTGAAAATTTGCATGGTGGTACTTTGAGATATATGGAGGTCCATGAAATCCATTTGAGGTCTCAAAAAACTTGTTCTCCTGAAAAAAACAAAAACCCTAATTAGGGAATGTTCGTGTAGGAGACAGTTAAGCGTACCTGATTTTTGTGCAGTGCTGAGTCTCTGCTAATCATGTGATATTCAGAAGACTTCTAGAACAAAAATCTTGGAATTTTGAAATGCAAAAGATTGATTTGATTGATGGTACAAAACACGGAGAATTGCACTGTCAGCGGGTTTGACTGTCAACTGACTGTTCAGGCATTAACGTAGCAGTTAAAGTGAAAATTCAACAGTCAAAGTTAATTTTTCTTTTTTTTTGTTTTTTTTGTTGTGTTAATGGTGAAAATTTATTTACATGAGTTGTTAGAAAAACACAGACATAATAAACAAATAAAAGTATACTGTACGCGAACGAAATTACCGATAATAACCCTGAAAAACATTTAATGCACAGAAAAATAAATATTTAACTGGCAGAAAACACACAAAATATTATCTTAATTATTAAACAACAGTACGACAGATAGTACGACATTTAATACTAACAGTATGTGGTGTCGTTTTCTTTTACCTCCCCGTTTCACTTGGGAGGACGGCACGCTAGACCCTTCACGCGAAATTTGGAAGGAGAATGCGCCCGTGGCGGGATGAATTTTATTTCAGTTCTTCCTACGATATCACACGAACTTTCTTATTGGTCCTACAAGTAGGAAAGGGAAAAAAAGATCTCAACTAAACCCTAGGAGTTTGCTAAGTGTGGGGATTTCACCTAGACTAGAAATTCTGGAGTCCGGGAGGTCGGTTATACATAGGGAAGTGTTTAAACACCCTACATATCTGTAGTACTCTACATGAACCTTCTCTGTGTCATTTGTGATTGTGTTTGCTGCTAATGATTGGGAAAGTTTCTCCTTTGTATTAGGAGAAGGAATTGAATTGATTTGAAAAGACAGACAGACAGACAAACTGACTATTTTTGGTATTTTACTAGCTCGCTGAGATTCCTTGTGAACCTCATGCCTACATATCCCTAGTGGAAGTCAGAGCTTAATGTAGTTCGGGGAACTAACTAGGGAAATTAATTATTTTTGGTGCCTTGCTTGAAGCTCAAGGTTGAAGCTTGGAATTAAATCTCTGTTTACAGTAAAGAGACACGAAATTATCTCTACAGAGAGGTATTAGTACTATTCTACCACAAACATTTAAAGGAGTGACAGAATAACTGAATTCATTTCATTCAAGAGGGGGACCTTACTTGTGTATGTGCAAGTATACCAGTCAAATGCCTCTTAAATGAAAGAAAGTTGCTCATCCAAATTAGGGAAAGTTACCACATGTCTGGGTTTTACTGCCAGCTCATGCCTTTCAAAATCCTAAATGGGAGACTTGATTAAGATTGAAATTGAAATGTTTGTTTGTTTGAATGTGGTAGAGTAGTAAAAATATCTCTCTATAGAGATAAGCTATGTCTATCTACTGTATAAAAGATTTGACTTTAGCTGGCTTGTATGAGGCCCAAGCTTGAGGCTTTTTGATTGATTAATTAATTATTATTGACTCTGGGAGATGACTCCACTGGGGATTAATTACAGGGTATTTTTGTGTTCTGTACAAAGCCCAGAATTGAGGCTGACTCTACTTAGGGAGACTCTATTTATGTGCCTTGTACAAAGCCCAAGGTTGTGGCTGACTGTTGAGGATAATTGAATGAATGACTCTATTTTATGTGCCTTGTACAAAGCCCAAGGTTGTGGCTAACTGTTGAGGATAATTAAATGAATGACTCTATTTTATGTGCCTTGTACAAAGCCCAAGGTTGTGGCTAACTCTAGCTAGGGAAAACATTATTTTCTGCCTTGTACAAAGCCCAAGTTTGTGGCGGACTTTTAAATGAATGAATTGAGTATGGATGACTCTAAGGGGAAAAGATCCTAGGTGTTAGGAATCTTTGACACATGAAAGATATGGTTTATCTGCCTTGTACAAAGCCTAAGGTTGTGGCTACTGAGTGATGAAGGACTCACTGGGGAGACTCTACTATCTGCCTTGTACAATGCCCAAGGTTGAGGCTGACTCTTGACAGGGGAGTTTTATTGTTTGGTGCCTTGTATGAAGCCCAAGGTTGAGGCTAACTGTTTTTGTTGGTTTTGACTCTACTGAGGAGGTTTTATTTATTAAAAGACTGTTTTTTCTTTGGAAGCTAACCCTTTCCAGGGATTTTGACTCAGCTGGTGAATTTGTCTGTTAAAAGACTGACTTTATCATGTTTTTGGAGGCTGACCCTTTCCAGGGGTTTTGACTCTTTTGGGGAAATTATCTCCTAAGAGAAATGAATCTTTATTTTTTGATATTTTTATTAATTGACTTTGGAGGCTAACCCTTTCCAGGGGTTTTTATTGAAATGAAGGAATGTGTGGAAGCTAACCCTTTCCAGGGATTTTATGGAAGTTGATTTTAATTGACTTTGGAGGCTAACCCTTTCCAGGGGTTTTATTGAAATGAATGGCAGAAAGATTATCTAGTGGAGACTTCTTGTTTAAAGCCCAAGATGAAGGCTGACTCAATGCTGAGGATGATCAAACATGGATCCTAGACTCTGCTAAGGAAGATTGATGAAGATAAGGGTGACAGAGACTGTCCATGTCTCTCATTCCAAAAGGTGTGCTCAAGGTAAAATTGAGACAAACTTAGCTTGTTTAAAGTCTGGTTTAAATTGGAAGAAACTCACCAGGGTAGGCTAAAAGGTGACTAAAGACCTGTTCCTATGTTTATAAGAAACCTGATGGGTCCTTGTATACAAGCTCAAGAGGAAGCTGGAAATGCTTTTAAGAAGCCTGTGGGTCCTTGTACAAAGCCCAAGAGGAGGCTAATCGAGGGTCCTTGTTATAGCACAAGAGAAAGCTATGTAGTTTTGAACTTATTTTGGCTCTAAGCAAATGGGTAAGAGGTTTCACCGGGAATAATTCCTCTTTGGGTGGGTGTGTCCTATTATTTTTTGGATTCTAAGGTTTTTGCCAAGATGTTTCACCGGGAATAATTCATCTTGGGGGTTTGAACTACAGATCTCTAATTAGGAAAGAGCCTTCACCGGGAAGACATTCTCAATCCTAGGCCATATTCCTATAAAATATATATAGTTTAACTGTCCTAAGGTTTATACTCAAACGTAGTTCTAAACTAATATATGCACAGTTTATATTTGACAGTAATTTAAATAAAGACTGTAAATTGAAAGCTTGTAAAGCCTAACCTGGATGGAGTGGAGGCCATTGAAGAAGTATGTACAGAGCCTCAACAGTATTTTTGTTGTTTTGTTGATAACAGTTGAATATATATATATGATAAACAGTTAATGGTTTTGAAAACAGAAGAAGTGAAGATGGACAAAGGTCACATAGGTATCTGAAGAGTTTCACCGGGAATAATGCCCTTCAAATACCAGAAGAATGTTTTGAAAACAGAAAGAAGATTTTGAAAATACAGTTTTGAAAACAAGCTAAGAAGAGAAGGTTTTTGGGACTTACACTCTATTAGAGGCCCAGTACTTTACAGTACTGGCTATAAGAGCAGTTGAAAATGATTTGGAATGATACAAGGTTTTGTTGTTTGAAAACCTTAACCATTTGATTAAATCAGAGATTTGGAAACAGTTTTGAGAATTGACAAAAGTCAACTTAATTAAGATAAAAATAAAGATTTTTACTTAATTAAGACCTAAACAATTAGGGTTTTATCATAAAATTATTCACAAAGTAATTAGGTTAAAACAAAATGAAAATATATATATATAAGTATTTAAGAAAACATTTAAAACATACTATTTTAAACCTAATTAAAATACATGAAATAAATAATATTTTTTATAATTTTTTTGATTATTCACAAAGTAGGTATATTAAATAGCAAGTGTGTGAAAAATGAAGTGAAAATGATTTAATTTGATAAGTTTATTAATTGTGTGAAGTTTGTAAAAAAAAGAAATGAAAATGGGTGCTAAAAAATTGGTTTGGCCCTAGAGAGGTTCGAACCCACGCCCTTCATGATCACATTTCAAAACTTAACCAACTGAGCTGCGCGCGCAGCTTGTTAACTATATACACTCAATATATTACATTTTCAGATAAGCCAGGAAATTCAAATTTTACGCGCGCCATGTTCATCTTCTTCCTCGAGCTTCAGATTTTCAAATTCCTAACTCTCTGGTTTCTCAACTAAATGGCATGATGTAAACATCAATCTCACTCGTTTTTGGACAAGGAACATGATTATGGGCTCAGAATTCATTTATTCTAAGTGTAACTAACGAATTTCATCATGAACACGAAGAACACATAAACCCTAATTTTAAAATTAAATGATGCACAAGATGAATAAATGAACGATGATAGAGGGTTTTCAATCCTCTGATGATGCTGAACAAGATAGAATCGAGCTTTAACACAAAGAGTACTTAAATTAAAGAGGTGGAGTTCAGAAACTTACCTCTGAAAATGGAGGTCCTGAGGATGATGGAGAGCACCTGGGCTTGAATGAATGATCTCAATAGCTTCCCTGAGACTCAATGATGCTAACTGAATGCTTATTGCAGCCTGAATCCTTCTGAATTGTTCTATGGACCTCCCTCGATTTCAGCTTCAAGTGAACATGGAGGGTGTTGATTCTTGAGTTACAGATGAGCTGCAGCCATCTGGTTAGCTACACTATGACCTGAGGAGTGTGCCTGGATGATTGGCTTGGCTCGGAACCTCCTGAATTACTCCATGGACCTCCAACTGCAAATGCTCCAAAGTGAGAGCAACAATGGTGTTCCTCCACTTACAGAAGTGATCCAGGTGCTTGGATCACCTCAAATGACCTCCCTTGAGATGTTAGAATGTTCACTTCCCAAAGATGAGCTCTGGTTTGAAGAAATCGATTCTTCTTGCCAAAGAACTTTGAAAAACAATGAACATGAGGAGAGAAGGAGAAAGCAAGGAATATGGTTGCTTTGGTGTGTTTTTGAATGAGGAATGCATCTGTATTTATAGGCAAATGGATTAGTATAGCTGCAGAGGAGTGAGCTTCCTTAGTGAAGTTGATTTGCTTTCTTAGCCATGAAGGAAGTTTGCAAGTATCTCTTATGCAATGATGAGAATTTTGATTCCATTTGATCAATCCCCTAGCCCTCGATTTTGTTTAATCTTAGGGGACAATTCTGAGCCAGAAATGAGCTCTAATTGGTTGGTGAGAAGATTCCTTGGGTGATTCATCAATTTGCCATAAATTCACAAATGTAATCATTACATAATCACATGTTCTTGTTTTTAGAATCTTCTTCAATTCTTATGGCATGGTGAAAATGAATGCATGGCATGGTTTTAGATGTGTTATGGGTCGTGTAGCATCCATAAGAGAGGTTATTTGCACAAAATTTGCAAAGTCCAAAAGTGTCCATGACCTATAATTTTACTTCATGAGGCCAACTTTGAACAAGCATAACTCTTAGCTCAAATTGAATTTGGAGAAGGTTGAACACAATTTGGAAAGCCCTAAACATCTACTTTAAATCATTAGTTTATGTCTTCTTCAGAATCATTTGGGAAATTTGTGAAAAATGAGCCCAAAGTTGGATGAAAACTAGGTTAAAACACTTAGAAAAATTTCTAAGTGTTTATGACCTAAACTTCAAAATTTCCAAAACTTCATAAATGGTTGATCTTTTGAAAAAAGTTCCTTTGTAAGATGTTGTTTTATTTTGCAAGATCTACAACTTTCATGTTGGAAGTTTTTTGAGTTGTGTAGGTGAAATTTTGAGTTCTCATTATGCCCTCAAAAACCCTAATTCCCGACTTTTTGCTCCTTGATGAATCTCTTTGAATTTCTTTGGTCAAATGACTTTGACATCCATATATTGATGATATTGATCTTTGAAAGTCATTTTTTGACAAAAAAACCTTAAAAGTCAATGATGATCCTTCACAGTTGACTTTTTCCTGACAAAGTGAATTTTTGGACTTTTGTGTAGAAACAAGATCTTTTCCTTAAATGAATGATGTAAATGGATTATATTGAGGTAGTAGAGATTCTTGAATCATGTCTTGAGTTTTGGATTCATGCCCTGATTAAAAGTCAACTATCTTGGTGAATTAGGTCAAAAAACCCTAATTGTCGACCAGAGGACAATGATGACTGTAGACTTTGAACTGAGATGTAATGTCCAGTGGATCTTGTCATATGAGTTATTTGAAGATGATTGATGTCTTTGAATAGTTCCCTGGGGCTTTTTAGGGTTTCCCAAAAGTGATCCCTGATTTTAGTCCTTGATAGGCTCCAAAGGGGTTGTTTCCTCATCAAACTTCTCATCAGCACTTGGAGATGAGATACCATTTGACGGTAATAAAGAAACTTCAAAGGGGTTGTTTCCTCATCAAACTTCTCATCAGCACTTGGAGATGAGATACCATTTGACGGTAATAAAGAAACTTCAAAGATTTGTTTCCTCATCAAACTTCTCATCAGCACTTGGAGATGAGATACCATTTGACGGTAATAAAGAAACTTCAAAGATTTGTTTCCTCATCAAACTTCTCATCAGCACTTGGAGATGAGATACCATTTGACGGTAATAAAGAAACTTCAAAGGTTTGTTTCCTCATCAAACTTCTTACCAGCACTTGGAGGTAAGATACCATTTGATGGTAAATAAAGAAACTTCAACATCTTCCCTTTTGACTTGGCATCTTTGAAAGATTGTCATATGGGCCCGCGCTCTTTTGAGGGGCTAATGACTTTGTTTGAAGGCGGACGAATTGTTTTCGGGGTGGAAACTGCCATTCGTCGACTGGTGCCTGGGGAATCAACAAACTGTTTTCCTAAGGGGAAAACTACCATTTATCGACTCTGTGGGGAACTAAACATCCCTGAAACAGACAAACTGTTTGAAGAAACTGCCAGTTGTCGATTTCTTGAGTATTTAACAGACAAACTGTCTTTCCTTGGGGAAAGACTACCATTTGTTGACTCCGCTGGGGATCATGAACTATCTTCTGGATGAAGGCTACCATTCACTGATTCCGCTGGGGAATCATTTGTCGATCTGCTGGGAGATTCTGAATTATTTTCTTTGACGAAAAAGTGGCATCTCTCGACCTTGCTGGGGAAATACCAAAACTCTGGGGAATTCCAAAATGCAAAGCAGATTATCTTATCTGAAGAGGACTGTCGAATGTCGCTATGCAGGAGATTCTCGGCTGAGGAATTCCAAAAGTGAACAAACTATCTCTTTGAGGGAGATTACCATTTGTTGACTTGCTTGAGGAGATCCTCGTGTATGAACTGTTGTTTCGAAGGAAAAAGTTTCTCCGGAACTTGCAGGGGAAACTTGAGTTCATGCCTAAATGACTTAGGCACTCACAGGATCAAAGCCTGATTCGACCATGCAATTATGATGTAATGTATGCATGAATATAATGATAAAATGTAAAGTGAATGTGGATAAAATTGTCGCGGATGTAAAATCCTATGATGCGACTTGAATTCTTGTTGATCAGAAGATGTCCTCTTCTTGTAGTTCGAACTCTGTTGGGAATACCTGGTTATCAGTTGTCCGCTGTCCGAAGTGAGTAATATGAATTGAAGTAAAGATCCGTCATCGGGAGATGTTCGCAAAGCGACCTCATGGGGAAATCTGGGTTCCCGGAGTCTCAACCGTTCTCGGAGCAACTGTTTGCATTCTTCCTATTGTTTGTAAACCTTAGAAAGAAATTTCACCTTTATTTTTGCAAGTAAATTCATTTTTATTTTATGAAAACATTTGTTTCAAGAAAATGACTGTTTAAACTTAAAATGCATTTCAAGAAACTGAATAAGACTAGATTGCAAAGGAAAAGCACAAGGCTCAAATTATTATATATGGAATGGTAATCAGCCAAATGCTTGATTCCATGGAGTATTTACAAAGTTGGAAATTGGTAATTTTCGGGAAAAGGGCTACGATGAAACGTGACGACCGTTATCTTTCCCTTCCACTCCAAGTTGCGCTGTATTCGTGCTTCGTAGAAGATGACCTACTGCTGATGAACACTCTGCTATGGATTTTGAATGATCAAGTTTGTCCTGAACACAGTTACTTGCCATATATCCCTAAATTTTGCGTAAACTACCCCTTTCGGGTTTTAAGTTTACCGGGATTGATTGTTTATTTTTTATGTCTCTAACTTTTGCCTGAATCGCCCTTTCGGGTTTTCGATTCACCGAGACGCTCTTTTTTGCCTAAGTCGCTCTTTGCGAGTTTTCAACTTAGCGAGCTGTTCTTTTTTTTATTTAGGCGAAGTATTTCTTGACTGCGTCGACGTTCACAGGACGGGTGAATTCTTCTCCATCCATAGTCGTGAGTATTAAGGCTCCTCCTGAGAAAGCTCTCTTGACCACGTAGGGGCCGTCATAATTGGGAGTCCATTTCCCTCTCGAATCTGTGAGAAAAGATTGAATCTTTTTGAGTACAAGGTCGCTTTCTTTGATTGTGCGAGGTCGAACCTTTTTGTCGAAAGCTTTCTTCATTCTTTGTTGATATAGCTGTCCGTGGCATAAAGCTGTCATGCGCTTTTCTTCGATTAAGTTCAATTCATCGAATCTGCTTTGACACCACTCGGCTTCTGTTAATTTTGCCTCCATCAAGACTCTCATTGATGGAATCTCAACCTCTATTGGTAGGACTGCCTCCATGCCATATACAAGGGAGAAAGGAGTTGCTCCAGTCGAAGTACGTACTGACGTACGGTAACCATGAAGAGCATACGGGAGCATTTCATGCCAATCTTTGTAAGTGATGACCATTTTCTGAATGATTTTCTTGATGTTTTTGTTAGCTGCTTCTACAGCTCCATTCATCTTTGGTCTGTAAGGAGATGAGTTGTGATGTTCGATCTTGAATTCTTCACAAAGCTCCTTCATCATTTTGTTATTCAAATTTGACCCATTGTCAGTGATTATCTTGCTAGGAATGCCGTAGCGACAGATGATGTGATTCTTGATAAACCTGATGACAACTTGTCTTGTAACGTTTGCATATGAAGCTGCTTCAACCCATTTGGTGAAATAGTCTATGGCTACCAAGATGAAGCGGTGTCCGTTGGACGCTTTTGGTTCGATCATTCCAATCATGTCGATTCCCCACATGGAGAAAGGCCAAGGGGAAGAGAGTATGTTGAGAAGAGATGGTGGCACATGAATTTTATCGGCGTAGATCTGACATTTGTGACACCCCTTTGCGTACTGGTAGCAATCTGACTCCATTGTCAGCCAATAATATCCTGCTCTCAGTATTTTCCTTGTCATGGTATGTCCATTGGTGTGAGTACCAAAGGAACCTTCATGTATTTCTCTCATGAGTATTTCTGCTTCTTTTCTGTCAACGCATCTGAGCAGAACCATGTCGAAGTTTCTCTTGTACAGAACATCTTCATTCAGGAAGAATCTACAAGCTAACTTCCTCAAAGTCTTTCTATCTTTCTTTGACGCCCCAAGAGGGTACTCTTGCTTTTGAAGAAAGTTCTTGATGTCGTGATACCACGGTTTGTCGTCGATGATTGCTTCTACTGTGAACACATGAGCGGGCCTATCCAGGCGCATAACATCGATCTGAGGAATGTCATTCCAATGATTTATCCTAATCATGGAAGAGAGTGTGGCTAATGCATCAGCCAAATTGTTTTCTTCACGAGGAATGTGATGAAAATCTACCCTGTCGAAGAATGGTAACAATCTTCTTGCGTAGTCTTTGTAAGGAATTAGCCCTGGTTGGCGTGTTTCCCATTCTCCTTTGATTTGATTGATGACCAAAGCAGAATCTCCATATACATCCAAGTGTTTGATTCTTAGATCCATGGCTTCTTCGAGACCCATGATGAAAGCTTCATATTCGGCCTCATTGTTTGTGCATTTGAAAGTTAATCTGGCAGTAAATGGAATATGGGTACCCTGAGGTGTAACAATGATTGCCCCAATTCCTCGTCCATAAGCATTGACAGCTCCGTCAAAGATTAAGCCCCACTGGGATCCTATCTCAGGTCCTTCGTCTGGTAGTGGCTCATCGTAATCTTTCATCTTGAGGTACATGACGTCCTCGTCCGGAAAGTCAAAACTGGTTGATTCATGACCATTGAGTGGGTGGTGAGCCAGGTGCTCAGCTAGAACGCTTCCTTTCACGGCTTTCTGTGCGTGATACTCAATGTCATATTCTGATAACAACATCTGCCAACGGGCAATCCTCCCGGTTAAGGCAGGCTTCTCAAAGATGTACTTGATTGGATCCATATGAGAGATCAAACAAGTAGTATGTCGAATCATGTACTGGCGGAGACGTTTGGCAGCCCAGGCCAAAGCACAACACGTCTTCTCGAGCATGGAGTAGCGGGATTCACAGTCAGTGAATTTCTTGCTCAGGTAGTAAATGGCATGCTCTTTTCTCTTTGTCTCGTCTTGCTGTCCAAGGACACAACCCATGGAATCTTCTAAGACGGTTAAGTACATTATCAAAGGTCTTCCTTCCTCTGGAGGAGACAAGATGGGTGGTTCGA